>NC_143094.1:1291666-1937500 GCF_061535455.1 Colias philodice | reverse complement strand
CATGATACAGGTAAAATTTTCAAACGGATAGCGTGCACACAATGCGCTCGCTAAACCGTCACATGCTCACACACGCGTGAAAACACGCGTGTGAACAGTGTGGATTGTTGTTTTTATACAGCCGGCCCTCAGACAGGAGTGGTCCTGGATATTTCTCCACGGACCGCAATGTGCGTTCGAAATGTCGATGTTCAAATGTGTCCTGCAGTTCACACTATGACGCGCAGTTAACTGCGTTCTTCATCGACCCGCGAGCCAAGTGATCCACCGTTCAGGGTAATAGTTTATTATAATGTTTTCGTTTCATAATCAAAGTGTTGTGCGCGTTCTTTTATGTAACGTTTGCGTGTGTGTACATAGGTTAAAATATGTACCGCGCGCTTTCGCGAATCACTCGAACACGTCATACACTGACATGTTAGAGGTATTCGTTTTTTTTTTTTTAACGGATGCAGTCACATTCACGCGTCCCACGACACTTGTTCGTACTATACACAAACACACACGAGGCGCGTATGCGAGTAGTGCGAGAGTGCGCAGTGCGTCGTTACGTTAATGATCCTTCCGCAGGTTCCCCTACGGAAACCTTGTTACGACTTTTACTTCCTCTAAATGATCAAGTTTGGTCAACTTCCCAGCAACGCCGACGGCCGTGAAGCCACCGCGTGTCGGTCCGAAGACCTCACTAAATCATTCAATCGGTAGTAGCGACGGGCGGTGTGTACAAAGGGCAGGGACGTAATCAACGCGAGCTTATGACTCGCGCTTACTAGGAATTCCTCGTTTATGGGGGATAATTGCAAACCCCAATCCCCAGCACGAAGGAGTTTCAACGGGTTGCCCGGGCCTCTAGGCCAGGGAGAACATGTTGATTCCTTCAGTGTAGCGCGCGTGCGGCCCAGGACATCTAAGGGCATCACAGACCTGTTATTGCTCAATCTCGTGCGGCTCAAAGCCGCCGGTCCCTCTAAGAAGAATTTTAATACGCCGCCAGTGAGTTGCGCGACCCGAGAGCCGCGCACACCTAAATGACGACGCCTATTTAGCAGGCTAGAGTCTCGTTCGTTACCGGAATTAACCAGACAAATCGCTCCACCAACTAAGAACGGCCATGCACCACCACCCACCGAATCAAGAAAGAGCTATTAATCTGTCAATCCTTCCGGTGTCCGGGCCTGGTGAGATTTCCCGTGTTGAGTCAAATTAAGCCGCAGGCTCCACTCCTGGTGGTGCCCTTCCGTCAATTCCTTTAAGTTTCAGCTTTGCAACCATACTCCCCCCGGAGTCCAAAATCTTTGGTTTCCCGGAAGCTGCCCGCCGAGCCATTGTAGTAACGTCGGCGGATCGCTAGATGACATATTTACGGTTAGAACTAGGGCGGTATCTAATCGCCTTCGAACCTCTAACTTTCGTTCTTGATTGATGAAAACACCTTTGGCAAATGCTTTCGCTGATGTTCGTCTTGCGACGATCCAAGAATTTCACCTCTAACGTCGCAATACGAATGCCCCCAGTTATCCCTATTAATCATTACCTCGGAGTTCTGAAAACCAACAAAATAGAACCGAGATCATATTCTATTATTCCATGCACGAAATATTCAAGCGGCATTTTGAGCCCGCTTTGAGCACTCTAATTTGTTCAAAGTAAAATTGTCGGCCCACCTCGACACTCACTGAAGAGCACCGCGATAGGATTTTGATATTGAACCGGCTTTTAACGACCGGCTCACCGACGATATGCTCCGCAAACGTGTCAGTATCACCGCGGATGCGGTGCACCGACAGCGCGGCGCACAAATGCAACTACGAGCTTTTTAACCGCAACAATTTTAGTATACGCTATTGGAGCTGGAATTACCGCGGCTGCTGGCACCAGACTTGCCCTCCAATTGTTCCTCGTTAAAATATTTAAAGTGTACTCATTCCGATTACGAGGCCTCGTAAGAGTCCCGTATCGTTATTTTTCGTCACTACCTCCCCGTGCCGGGAGTGGGTAATTTGCGCGCCTGCTGCCTTCCTTGGATGTGGTAGCCGTTTCTCAGGCTCCCTCTCCGGAATCGAACCCTGATTCCCCGTTACCCGTGACAACCATGGTAGTCGCAGAAACTACCATCGAAAGTTGATAAGGCAGACATTTGAAAGATGCGTCGCCGGTACTGGACCATGCGATCGGCAAAAGTTATCCAGATTCATCAAAATTAACGACTTCAGACGCCAGGCCCTCCGTCGATTGGTTTTGATCTAATAAAAGCACTCATTCCATCACTGGTCAGAGTTCTGATTGCATGTATTAGCTCTAGAATTACCACAGTTATCCAAGTAACTGAGTAAGATCTAAGGAACCAAAACTGATATATTGAGCCATTCGCGGTATCGCCTTAATACGGCTTGCACTGAGACATGCATGGCTTAATCTTTGAGACAAGCATATAACTACTGGCAGGATCAACCAGGGAGCTAACTAAAGCTTCCGCTAGAGCCTCAAACGTAACACGACGATGCCGCCGCGACGTTTGCTTCTCTATATACATAATATGCGCGCGGCGTGTTTAAATAGCATGATATGCAACGGCGGCGACCGTCACACGCACACTATTCACACACGCGCGCGCGCGCAAGCGTGGATAAATCTGAACACAGTCCAGTTTAATCGTTGAAAGTATCATCTTAACGAGACACCCCTTAACAATTCCCATTCGCATCAAGCGAAGGAAAAATTTTAATATCGGTCAACTTTTATGACGCAAACGATCAATCTACGCACGGAGAGTGGAAGGATCGAAAATTGCGACCAAGTTTTGGAATATACGTGTTTCACACACACACACGTATAAACATCTGATAAAAGCCCATTGGTACATCACAAACGTGTGCGATGTGAGCATTAAAAATTTTCATACTGCCGTTCAATAGTCGTAGTATATTTTTCACGGTCTGCGCTCCGAGAGTGTATCAAGATGCGTAATATTTATTACACTACACATATAAAATACAATCTACGAAACTGACAATCTATCAAACCGTCGGCAGACGCAATGTTACTACAGCTACTACTACTACACTATCTACTAACCATAAAATACTAAAGATTAAAAACTGTATCGCGCCGTTTGCACAACGCTTTTACAATATCATCTTTGGTCTTTTATTATTTTATAGATCTAACACACTACTCTACAACTCTGTCAGACTCACCACCAAACACCAACCCCACATCAACGCCACACCGACACGCGAACTGCGGCAACGAGGAGAGCGCAGAGCACACGGGCGACGCGGTACAACAGCGACGAAATAATGATACATACACATACGTACACAATCTCTCGCTGCGCACGCGCATCGCCCCCCGTCTTCGCTAGCCTCGCGCACCGATTGTCTCGCATCCCGTCAAAGAAGTTTCTGCTTGTTTAATTTTTCACGTATCACGCACGGCATATGTACATACATACATACATACATACATACATACATACATACATACGCCGCGAGCGACTGACGCGCCTCGTGTTTTCAAGGTCAAGTCAAAAAACTTTGCACGCGTGCAGTTACGGCGTGCAGTCGTCAAAAATAATTCATGATTATAAATTTCGTGGTCCATATTAAATAAATTATAAACAACAACAACAACAACAACAACAACGACAAAAGAGGGCGTTAATTTTTGATAGACATAAATTTGAACCTCAATGTAATAATAGTTAGGTTTGTGTGTAGGTTAGGTTAGGTTAGGTTAGCTTTTTAAAACTAAATTATTTCTGGCCACGAAATTTATAATCATAATATTAACTGTTTCGTTTCTCTTTTCTCAGAAAATTCGAAAATTTTAAAATTCGAAAAAATTCGGCTATTCAACAACAACAACAACAACAATAAAAGAGGGCGTTCATTTTTGATAGACATAAATTTGAACCTCAATGTAATAATAGTTAGGTTTCTGTGTGACGATTTAATAGTTAGGTTTGTGTTTAGGTTAGGTTAGGTTAAGTTAGGTTAGGTTAGGTTGGGTTAGCCTTTTAAAACTACATTATTCCTGGCCACGAAATTTATAATCATAATATTAGTTTCTGTTTCGTTTCTCTTTTCTCAGAAAATTCGAAAATTTAAAATTCGAAAAAATTCGGCTATTCAAAACAACAACAACAAAAGAGGGCGTTAATTTTTGATAGACATAAATTTTTGAACCTCAGTGTAACAATAGTTAGGTTTGTGTTTAGGTTAGGTTAGGTTAGGTTAGGTTAGCTTTTTAAAACTAAATTATATCTGGCCACGAAATTTATAATCATAATATTAGCTGTTTCGTTTCTCTTTTCTCAGAAAATTCGAAAATTTTAAAATTCGAAAAAATTCGGCAATTCAACAACAACAACAACAACAACAACGACGACGACAAAAGAGGGCGTTAATTTTTGATAGACATAAATTTGAACCTCAATGTAATAGTTTGGTTTATGTGTGACGATTTAATAGTTAGGTTTGTGTTTAGGTTAGGTTAGGTTAGGTAAGGTTAGGTTAGGTTAGGTTAGGATTATTTCTGGCCACGAAATTTTTAATCGTAATATTAGCTGTTTCGTTTCTCTTTTCTCAGAAAATTCGAAAATTTAAAATTCGAAAAAATTCGGCTAAATCCACCTTCCAAAAATACACCTTCCTATTTTTACCCCTTCTAAGAAACAAACATTTTGTACTCAACCGTTTTCATATTTAACAGGATTTCTAATTAAGAACACATACCGCAGAATAAACATGCCCAGTATTTTTCCTATTTCGGAGTTATACCACCGTATTAGGATATTAATCTATAAAATTCGTATCGTATTACGGCGGTATTTTATTTCTTATTTTTTGGGTAAAAAATGACTTACAAATATGAAGCAAGCTATTTAAATAGTGGGTGTAATAGTAGGAAAATGCTATAAACAATACAACATACAAACTTGAACGGCTTATTAAGACGAAAAACTTAGTTTATAAAATACTAGCTTATGAATAGTAAATGTTGTGTACTATGTATATTGTAAATGTAATATGTAGGAAGACTCATCTTTCAACATTAACCGTATTAAGCTAAGTCTCTACTACATGACCAATTCTGGAGACCTTAAGATGACTAAGCAAGTAATTATAAGTTCTAGAGTGGGGAACAGTTAAGAAAACACCGATTTAGAAATTAATTTTATTCAACACGGACTATATTCTGGAGACCTGATGATGACTAGGGTGGAGAACATCTCACCTACTGAGATATAAAGGATTATTTGACGTAATTCTATAGAACGGCCTCTACCATGTCATGGTGTACCGTGTATCTAATGGTAATGGTGATCAGGCAAATGTATTTAGCGTTCTCTGTATATCTCTTCATACCTAGTTGGAATATATGTGTCGTGGCCATATCGTAGATTTGCTCATTTCATGATATGATCGATCATTTCACGAAATGGTCGCATTTCATGAAATGGCCAACATAGTTTGATCAGATCGTTAAATCGTCAACGTTTCACGATTTGGCCATCCACATTTGGCCAGATCGTATAAAATATAAAGAGTCCATAAAATATTAAAATTCAGCATATTCTAAAAACTTGTTTAATGTCATTTAAGTTAGTGCCGCGGCAGCGGCCGGCGAATGCTAGAAGCGAATCGTTTTTGTAATAAAAAACAGTTAGGTTAGGTTAGGTTAGACTTTGAGAAACAACGCACGAGCCGAGCGAGCAAAGCGAGCGTGCCGCGGCAGCGGCCGGCGAGTGCCAGAAGCGGATAGCTTTTTAAAAAACAAACAATTTTTAAAAAATAATATATATCCTAAAAGAAAAATGCGTCTTAAATTATTTTATTTAAGACGCATTTTTTCTTCAATACATATAAGATATCCACATTTTCCATAGTAGGTACTCGAACAGTCGTAAATTCTTTGCTATGACTTTCTTCATATTGTTATTAAACGAATTATGAAGTTTTTAACTGCGAATAATTAAATTTTCGCCAGCGGCCGGCATCTTATCACATAAACACAGAGCTTGCAGCGCCTCTACCAATGATTAATGTAACTATTTTACGATATGATCAAATAATTTCATGAAAAAACCGCGCGTTTAGTTGGCCATATCGTGAAACGATTTCTTATCATTGATCTGCTCAAGCCACATCATGATGTGGCCAAACTAAATTGGCCATTTCACGAAATGCGACCATTTCGTGAAATGGCCAGTCATATCATGAAATGAGCAAATTTACGATATGGCCACGACATATGCATGCAACCTACAAAATAGGGGAACGGACAAGAAATCACGTTTTTTTCGACTTGTTATGTATGTATTTTGTAGTTAGTTCGAGGTTAATTTTTTAAATCCTATAGTATATGGATTGTTTTGGACCCTTAAAATATACGATAGAACAGCAATTAATCTTTTTTTAAAAAATATTCAAGGCACAGGGAATGTCTGGTTACTGTTTTATGATAGGTATGTGTTTTCTGATAATATTTTACTGTCAAAAATTATCAACACTGGATACACAAACACGAACACGAACACGAACACGAACACGAACTCAAACTCAAACTCAAACAAACACGAACACGAACACGAACGGTGCATGGTGTCAATGGTTATAGATATTTTATTGACAGATATGAGTAGAGTGATTATCATTTCGATAATATGCAGCACCCCACGCTTTTTTTAAAATAAAATATTTTTTTTTACTCACACTATTATTAATTTATATTCATTGAAATTTTTAACACTATTTTCTTAATTCAAATTCATTTAAATTTATTTTCTATTTTTTTGTTCGGTTTTCTATAAAAAGCGTGTTTTTTAGTTTTTTTAAACTATTATTTGTTTAGAACATTCAATCATGAATCACTACATAGTATAAACGTAATGTATACTTAGATCGTTAAAACTACACAACGGATTTTTTTTTAATAGATACAGTGATTCAAGAGGAAGGTTTAAGTATTTTAAGGTTTTAAAGCGGAGGAAGCCACAGGCGAAATGCTACTCACAAATAAAATGAAACAATCAAATAACTATTAAGACGTTTATTTACAACAATTTACTAATATCTCACAGTTTGAGTACCTATACGCTTGAATCTTATATATCTTTCATTATTCGCCACCCACATCGCAAGAAGCATTCCTGCTGCCTGAAAAACATAAATAAAATAATATATAGATTTTATTACCTAAAGTATAAGAGTGAAGGTTAAATTATTATTGATAATCTTATCTATGCATCTCTGACATTGTAATTATGAAAATGATGAACCGATTAAGGTGAGCAGGAACCGCAGGATAAGTTAAGTTAAATTAGAAAAAACATCAAAATACACAAACGCCTATAAATTTTTAAATTTTCTATTCTTTAACATTTCAGTCTATAAGGAATATTTATTTTTACCTCAAACCAAAAACTGGTGACAGCAACACCGAATAACCACTCTGCATCTGATCGTAGCACTTCCAAGATTTCATCTTCGCAGCCATCTGGGAAGTAGCTTGAAGATCTATAATCATTATAATTATAATTATAATTATTATATCAATCTTAATAAATCTTATATATAAAATTCTCGTGTCACAATGTTAGTCTGCATACTCCTCCGAAACGGGTGGACCGATTCTCATGAAATTTTCTGTGCATATCGGGTAAGTCTGAGAATCGGCCAACATCTATTTTTCATATGTACCACGGGCGAAGCCGGGGTGGACCGCTAGTAATATAATAAAAATTAGTCGTACATAGTAAAGTAAATTCTGCAGCAGTGTGCTAAGTTTGAGTTTTTGCTCGCACTCGATCGCGATAAAGTTAACTCGGATTTCTATGAAATTGGGCGCTGTTCGATTTCCCATACTAATTCGGCTGTGACGCAGACGCGATAGTAACGTTTCGTACTCGATCAAACTCACACTAGGGGTACAGGTAACAATGTTTTTCGACCTTAGTGACATTTTCTTTTCGAGCTAGTTTTGCCTTCAGACAGCTGTTCCCTACCAAAGCTAAAGTTCCTTTTAATTCTACGTTCGGACCTTCATTATACTTACTTACTTTTTAATTATATCATGTTTTAATATAGCAAAAGTAAAGCAATTTTAAAAATAATACTCACTCTAAACAAGATCTATAGAGCATTTGCTTTGCATAATCGTTTTTAGCGCGAAAAGCTTTTCCACAGCAAGACATGCTGACTGGCTTCCGCATGGCGTGATAGTCCTCTGGACCATTCAAACCGCAACATTCGTACTGAAAATTAAAAAAAATACAACAAAATACTGATTAAAATATCAGCTCTGCTCTACATTACACTTCTTTCACAGGTATGTCACAACTAAGAAAAGATTTACAGGAGACGTGAGTCATGAGTGAAGTCGAAACATGTTGCATTTTTGCTGGTGTTCAAATACCATACGATAAAATTAGCGAAAATAAATTATAGTAGTATTATAATATAGCGATTTTGCCTCGTGCTATGTCCTTCAGAGAAAGACAACGAAATATCTCCACTAATCATCACTTCAATATACGATCTTAATTAAGTTGTATCAGTTGACTAAACTCAATTTGAACAGATGCATGAGGCTCGATTTTTGTCATCGATATTATTTCCTGTCCTTAAAGACAATATTTACACAAACATACAGAACTCTGCAGCTGGTCCCACAGCTGCTTATGGTCCATCTCTTCACCAGTAATGTTCTTGAAGAAGTCCTCTCGCAGCCAATCCGACACTCGGAACTCCAGGCCATATCTCTGCACAGCTACATAGATGGTGACCAGTAACTCTATGACCACTGTGATCATGAGGAAGCCGATGTACTGGAAAGCAGAGAACATCAGGTTTTATAAGGGCAGAGCCTAGTTAGCTATTTGTTATATGAAACACTACAATATGAATCCAAATTTCAACTTTCGCTTTCGGCTTTATGTATATTTTGTGTCTGGGTTTTTTCTAAGTTTTTGCAAACCAATTGTAAACAATAAGTTGTCTACAAGTTTTTCAGATTGTTCGATATTTGTAATAGGTCTCGTTTGATCCTTATACCCATGATTAGAATTGTATTAAACAAAATAAAAGGGTTAAAGGGCTAAAACAAAATTAGATATTTTGCTTCAGTATCAGCATAATATAGTCAGTTTATTCTTAAGCTTCATAATTCATAACCTTATTTTAATCTTCAGGATCGGATGTAAAATATAGGCATGTTCTCCTTACCAAGTACAACATCTTGACATTATTCCTCAAAGCTCCAATGCTGCCAAACGCCGCCACGCTTAGCACCAGCAGACAGGCCACGATCACCACCACGTCCCCAATGTAGGTTCCTGCGGCATACTCCTCGCCATACTGCTTGAGGACTCTCGTGTCCACCACCGCGAATATGAAGGTACAGAGCGAAATTATCTGGGAAAATAATGAGCTGTATGTGTACAATTCTTATCCCGTCTCTCCTGGACTACACTGGACAAAAGTATAATAATTCGTCCATAAACGAAGAAGAATGTACAATTCTTAAAAGAAATTATGTTAAGATGGTATCTTCACAAAGTATTATGTATATTGTTATGTAAGAAGAATGTACAATTCTTAAAAGAAATGATGTTAAGATGGTATCTTCACAAAGTATTATGTACAAAAATGTGCTACAAATACAATATGATGTAGAGAAGATTGTTTTTTTTTTCATAAAATGAAAAATAATGTCTTCTGATGATTTGTAAGGCGCAATTTTTGTGCATTTTTAAGCACCACAAGTCCTTTATAATGAAGTCACTCACGATGTATGTAGTTTGCATTTAAGTTATTTTGTTTTATTAATTTAGATACGAAATTTAACAGTGAAAATTTAAATTTAAATTTTATCTTTTGGATAGAACCATCTTATTAAAATCGGATAATTGCCTTTAGGATCTTCGTAAACTTTATATATTAGTACTTACCTAATTATTTCAAGTGCACAAATGTCTCTTATTTATAATACTTACTATGCAACACACGTTCAAAGCCAGGAGCAAGCATTTAGCACAATTCGTACTGATTTCTCTGAAATTCAGCATTTTGTTAATTCCTCGCACACAAACGTCAGGGTCAACAATATTGTATGGACTGTGTATTATTGTATCACATTACTATTATGATAATTAAATTTTATACTAATATAGTCTTTAAGCTAATAACTAAGTGTTCAAAATCGCATGCAGTTTTATAGTATACTAGCGGTCCGCCCCGGCTTCGCCCGTGGTACATAATATTTACGTTTTCTCTACATAAGAACCATCCTGGTACTTCAAGGAATATAATAAAAAAAGAATTATCGAAATCGGTTCAGCCGTTCTCGAGTTATGCGCTTACCAACACATTTTGCGATTCATTTTTATATATAAGAAGAAGAAGATAGGTACTAAACCTAGGTTTATGTAGTAAATAGTTCTTGGGAATCAACACATGAAATGAAATCGATATTATAAATTAATTATGTAGGATTTTAAAGTGGGTTAGGTCAGGTCTATTAATAAACTTGCATTCAATATTCTGTTCTTTGAGTTAGTTTTATTATTGTATTTAATAGTTTCAATTAGTTAAAATATATAAAAAAACCAAAACCCAGTCTTGAATTTTCAATGGTCTAAAGCTTATTTTCTGGTTTTGATGTTCAGCAGATATTTAAATAAAACGAAACAATTATTTTTACCACAATCATAAATTAAAATTTAATTCAATTTTACAAATTTAATATAGGTACATAAAAAATTTAAAAAGTATACTTAACAATAAATACTGACAAAATATTAAGTACGAACCTCTATAAAACATGGAAATCGCACACTAAGGATTACACGAAAAATTGTATTTAAGGTTTGTTATTACAATTTAAACCGGTATAGGTCAAAAAATATAAAATAATATTCAATACCTAGGTAATTAATAATCATATTTCTGTGTCATTTCAATACAATAAATAATATGTTATATTAACGTACATAGAATTTAAAAAGTATTACTTATTCTTATTTCAATAAATATATTAAATTATGACTTAAGACTAGAAATACGATTATATCAAATACTGAAAAAAAATCATATAACTAATGACACAATTATTATTTAAAACCACATACAAAAAATGTTAGACATTAAAATTTAAATCGAACAACATTAAAATTAATGAAAAAACATCATATAAGTTATAACCATTGAGATAATATTACTACGTATGGAGGAGACACCACGAACAAAATCTGTGCGCCATTTTTTTGCTCTAACTAAGTTTTAAAAATTATTATCTAGTTAGGTACTTACCGATGAAAGTTATTCCTTTGCACTTTTCCGTATTATTTGTGCAATATCGTAACACACACGAAGGCATATTTGATGCGTTTCACTTTAAAACAAATAAAAAATGAGCGTGCAGTTACGCCATATGGCGTATGTTGAGCGGAACATAAGGTGATGTAGGCGGTGTCGTCTCCATATGTATATATCTCAATGCATAAAACTCGACATTCCTCATAAAAACTAACAACTGAAAAAAATGTATAACGACTAGATTAAACTAAATACTATATCTACTTAGTATTAATTAAAACTACAATAAAAGCTATTGTTGTTATGAAGGAAGCTGTGACGGAAGCCGCACCGGATTTAAACCAACCCTCCACTGGTTCACTGAAAATTAAATAAATTTTATTTCAATTTGCCATAAATTATGTAGAGTAAGATCCCAGGACCGCCAGACCTCACCTATTTTCTGTCGGATGAAATGTGGACGATTCTTATTTTTAACTGTATATTAAATCAACCATGTGAAAATACGTGAAGTAAGTACTGTTTTTTTGAACCCTCATCGCCTGATAGGTATCTGGAAATTGGCCCATTGACCAAGCTAGCGGGTAGGCGTACCATGGTAGCACACACCAACACTACCCAAATCCCAATCGTCCACATTTCATCCATCAGAAAATAGGTGAGGTCTGGCGGCCCAGAGATGTTGTACAGTGTACTAAGCACTTGCCATGACTTGCCATAAATCATTACATTTGGGAAGAGCCTTTTCATGTATTCTACTGAACAGAAAATATTTTTTAACTTCGTAAAATTCTGTGCCCTTCTAAATTTAAAACTACTATTATTTGTACTGAATTCTTTACCCTTTTTTTTATAGTGGGGAAATCTTCCAACGATACCCACGGGCCCCGGGGAAGGAGCCGTGGGTTATGTCGGATTCTTACCGACTAAAACCCCACTGTGTTCCGTCGAGCCGCTTTAATGATGGGGCCGCGGGTATTTGTTAGAATTCTTCCGCGACCTTACCCTGCCATTTTTTTTTTATTTTAGTACATAAGTATTTTGCGTTTACGGCATGAACCATATTATTAGTCCGGGATACATCGCCCATTTTTGCAAGTGATTACTATCAAGCTAATTTTTCGTGAGTAGCTTTATTTTGATGAGATGCCCAATAATTTCATGTACGAAACTCTCGATTGTGGTAGCCAACGGAGGTAACAAGGATAAAAATTTTTGATTTGATGGTTCTCAAATATTTATTACGCAATTTGTAGGACAATATGTCTGTTGAATTATATAAGTATTAAATAAGTGAAAATAAAAAAATCAGCTGGTTAGTAATCATTTATGATGACTTCGTTATCGATACACATTGGAAAGGGGGACTCTTTGATCAAACCATAGATTTTGTAGGACAAATATTTTTTCGAATAATTTACATAATTATCTTGAGATTGAACAAAAAAAAAACATTCAGTTAGTAATTAATATTTGAGAACCATCAAATCAAAATATTTTATCCTTGTTTCCTCTGGTAGCTACCACAATCGAGAGTTTTGTACATGAAATTATTGGGCATCTCATCAAAATAAAGCTACTCACGAAAAATTAGCTTGATAGTAATCACTTGCAAAAATGGGCGATGTATCCCGGACTATATCATATCAGTTACTTCGATTCGTCCGAAGGAATCCAAAAGAAAGAAAACTGATAGACCGTTTTTTGTCCGAATAGGAGTTAGTTTGTTTAACATCATATGCAATGATATTATATTATATACAAACAAGAGGATTATAACTTAGGATTATAATATGTCGAATATTTAACCACGCTTGTATTAGAAAAACATCGATCACGAGACGGGATTCGAACCCGCGTGTTTCGACTAGCGGCTAGGCCCTAGTCTCTCTTAATCTCAATCTTATTAGTTGTACTCTTTCAATGTTATGTGTTTGCATTTGAATGCTATAAAACTGGAATTTTCATAAAAAAATATATTTACTTTTTCATTGTTAGTATTCCTAACCTTAAAATGGGATTGGGGATGTATAGGAAGAAAAAGAGTATGGGGATTTATGGTAGAATAGATGTTCTTTTCGCATATTTCATAGGAAATTTTATGTTATAAAATAGCTCCTTCGGCAGTGAACGTCAACTTTTTAAAGTGAAACTTTTATTACATCGTCTCAAACTTTTTGGTCTGTGTACGATCGAACCGTACGTGACGTACGTTCGACCGTCACGTACGGTTCGATCGTGACGGTCGAACCGTATGATAATTATCGTACAAATACGATAATTTTGTGCCTAAGTTTCACTTTAACCGTGGTTTCATAAAACCACACAACATTTTTTTTTCTCTTTTAATTAAATTAATGAATTACCTTAATTTACTCTAATAGGTATCTATAGTAGCAGATTTTTCCCTGAACTTGGAAAAATATTGGTTTCATAATATAAAACCATTGTTTCTGCGACATAAAACCTTTTAACATCAGCGCTTTAACTCAAAAGTTTCAAGAAATTTCTCTCAATATCATACTTACTCATATTTTATATGAGCATTTATTGTAGTTACAAAAAATACATTAGCAATAAATTAAATTAAATTTAATTTATTGAAATTAAATTAATTACCTGCCTAATTTTGAGGAATTATATAATTTCGGAGTTTTATGTAAATTAACTATCTCTTTCTAATATTGCACTTATTTTATAAGAACAAATCAAATATATTTACTTCAGAGCTTTCCTGTCTTTCATATACCAAAAAACATACTTATTTTTTTTTCTTTATATACCTAAGTAAGTATTTTAAGCATACAATACAGCGTTTCCTTAATTCTTTCATATTCAGTACCTTTGCTGCTATCGAAAGTTATGAGTCATTTATCCTACTAATAATTTATCGATATAACGACTGAATAAAATTGAAAATTATAATCCGTTCTATTCATTGATAGATGACTAACTTGGATTATTATTGTATACCTGGGTACCTACGAAGATTCCTTCGTATAAGCCTAAATATATTTAATAGGATAGGAAAGGACTTCAGCATACAGGAATACAGAATTGAGAATATCCATTCGAGGGAACGAATACTTCTTCTTTTTATTATTTACTAGTTCTTTTCATTATTTATCAAACTAATCATCTTTGTTTAACAGATTTATGAGTAGGAGAATAAGAAGGTTTTATTAAAAAAACATTGGCATTTAGTGTGCGTGTAGTATGTGTTTATGTAGTTTATTAATTTTCTTATAGGTTTGTTGATCTCAACTTAGGAGAGTAAAATGTACATACAATAATGATCTCATACACGATGTAATATTGTCTTAATGAGCTTTATCTCTATACTAAATTAAATATTCTATACAATTTTTGTTTGAACGTTTAATTTTGTCCATTAGTTATTAACTTTATGGCTAGGCCTTCGGTGTTTAATAGGCACGATTAAGTTGATGTATGAGAGAAAATTCGTGATAAAAAAAACTAAAGCCTTAATAATCTCCACACTTAAGCCTCTGCTTAAAAATGACATTGAATTCAACCACATCATTTATATGATACATAATAATGATCTGAACAAAAATTATAAACTTCACAAGAGGAACTTCTTAACTATAACAAATTAATATAATATCCTACAAGATGCCAATCACGCCGCACGCGACTCGTCCCCCGGCGTTGCCTGTCTTCCTGGAATCTGGGTGGTCAGTTCTGCCGAAGTCATCAGCCTTTTCGTGAAGAACCACAGCTCTTCCTAGGATGCAATGCGGTCCATATAGAGCTATTCCACTGTCCACAAAGTCCAGGGTAGCAACAGAGTTCTCGTCAAAGACAATGTTGCCCAAGTCGCCGACGTGACGGTTTTCATCGTTAGGGTGACCGTGGTCTTTCTAGAAAGTAAATATTATCATAAATAAATGATAGGACAATGAGAGGTTATGGCGATAACCCTTGCTTTCACACGTGTTCTTACAATGTTTATTATTAAATACATTGGCTGTGTACAAGATTAATACATTATTCTCCAATCGTTATCTATCTTTCTCTTAGCTTGATATTGCATTATCGGTTCAAATTTGTATACAAATAAAATTCTGCACACTTTACTCAGATATTAATGCACAAGCATCAGGGTTAATGGTTTTAACATTGATGCATATTAAAAACAACAAAACGTATTTTACATACTGTTTCCCAAAACATCGCTTTCAAACCACATTAAAGTAAATTACGCTAATAATTTTGAATATTAAGTTTAAGGCCGGTTTCATCACTTGCTGATAATATCTTTGATAGTCGAATTATGAACATATTTTTGTATCATTTATTGTTTACTATCACATACGTAATCTTAACTGGGGTAAAACTTGCCCTAAAGATTGCAAAACTTCTAACTTCTAACCTATATTTCTCTTCATGTCTTACTACATCCTGCTATAAAAATCATGCTACATTTATCCTGCCATACATATCTTGCCTATACCCAAACTTACATGCTCAGGATTGAAATGGGATCCCGTAGACAGACATCCTCCCGTAATATCCCCCTTCTCATGTACATGGAAGCCGTACTGGCCAGGGGGCAGACCGACAATCACACCTTCTACCCTGACCTTATGGGCGTCCACTTGGGTAAACGTTAGGTTACCATGGATATCGTTCTTGCGTAAAGGGTCAGAAAGGAACACCTTCGCTTGGAGGGGTGCCTGAAATTACAAAGGTATGGTAATGATATTGGTAAATTAAATTTGCGGAACAATTGGAAAATAATTTGGAAAATTCAAAAGTGCACGCCTCATAATTTTTTTTAATAAATATTTATTAATTATTATTTTTGTTTATTTAATAACAATTAAACCACATCGAATCAGACCCTGAAAAATGAAAGGGTTCTATTCCTGAGCATACTCAAGCGTAAGAGAAAAAAAAAGACTCGATTAGTAAAGTATTTCGGTCGCTATCGTGTTAACAAGAAAAAGGTTCCGCACATACAGACACACGGACGTCCAAGACAGAACTTTTTTAAACTGTTTTTTAACTAGTTTAAATAACAAAAATGACATCAAAAATATCATGAACGTTAAAAATAGTGTTTTTTCTTAATATGTGTGTGTATGTATTATCTTACAAGTGCAATGTATGATACATAAAGACATTTTAAGTTTGAAAAATCAGATGTTTTGCGCGAAGTGACAGTAGTACCCACCTCAACGCTTCGCTTATGAGGCGTGCAATAAACTTGTTCTTTAATCTTTCTATGATAACGAATAACGACCAACCCATGTTTGATCAGCGATAATAAATGTTTGTCTATAATCTTTTCTTATATATAAAAATGAATCGCAAAATGTGTTGGTAAGCGCATAACTCGAGAACGGCTGAACCGATTCCGATAATTCTTTTTTTATTATATTCCTTGAAGTACGAGGATGGTTCTTATGTAGAGAAAACGTAAACATGTACCACGGGCGAAGCCGGGGCGGACCGCTAGTAATAAATAATATTCTATAATAAACTTTAATTGTTTGTAAGTCTATAATAAGTATAATTATTATGGTATAGAGTTGGAACATCTTACAACCAAATCTTAGAAATAGGTACCTAACAGAAATTTGTAGTACAAAATATTATTTTAGGTTATTTACGAACAATTGTGCAAAATACAAACTGAACCATATGATCATCAATTCATATAATTACGTACTAGGTGCATTGTTACAAGAATCATAAATTGGATAATATAAGAGCACTTACTTGGTCATATTGTGCTGAAACAGCAGCCAACACTGCTAACAACGGTAATAGAATAATCGCCATTTTCACTTAGGATCTGTAAATAAAACAATTCTTCGTAATATTATTTAAGACTGCATTTTTATATTGATTTAGTCATTAATATTATTTAAACCTTTGAACATTAAAGTTAGGTATACAGTGGTGTAATGTAATTTTAATAAATAATGCCATCCATTGCAACCAAACCCATACAAAACCCGTAGTATTGAGACGTGTAGGTACGCCTAACAAAACAATTTATGCATAATTTTCCTCAAAACAACATGATCACTACGCCTTTTAGACGTCAAAGTAAAATATTACAACCACATTACAACACTATTCATCGTGTTAAATGCAAAGTTAACAGCAATAATGAAACACACGGTTAGACAACAAACAAAACAAACACAAATAATTTAACCCACATAAAAATCCGGAGATTCTCAAATCACTTCTTTTTCTTTAAATTCGTACTTAAAAACTCTATCCTTAGCAAAATTTAAAAATACACAATTAAATCGTACCTACTTCACTATATTTCCTTGTATGAGTATTATTCTTTATACATATAATAAAATCGTAGGAAAGTCAAAACTGTACATTGAATATTTTTTTAAAAGAATACATAATCCATGATCTATAATCGATATAGAAGCCAAAAACATAGTTTTTAGAATTTTTGTCTGTTTGTCTGTTTGTCGGTTTGTCTGTTTGTCTGTTTGTCTGTATGTTTGTCCAAGCTAATCTCGAAAAGTACTGCATAGATTGACTTCAAATTTTGCATGAATATTACTAACAGGTCGGGTGAGGCTTTTTTAAACATATTATCATGCTATCACCTCCAGGGGAGGAGCTGTGAACCTTTATTTTTCTTACGTATTCCGTGTATTACGACACCGTTCAATCTAAAGACTCATGTTTAAATGTTGTTTTTGAGTAAGTCACGCTATTATCTAGCTTTATACTATAAAAACTACGTCATTTGCGTAATTTTGGCAGAGAAACAATTAAATGAATCTTAGTAGTATAAAGACAAATTTAAAACAGCGCCATCTATGAAGTGTTATAAAAATCAAACACACATTAACTATTGGAAATTAATAATAATCAAATGACGCATATATAATTAATGTTGTTTAACAATATCTAGATTGACACTATAAAAATTATGCCATTTAATTTAGTAACTTGGGAAGAGAAACATGTAAGTTGTATAATATTAATTTTGAAACAGTGCCATCTATGAGATTTCGTAAAAATCAAATCAATTTACATGTTAACACTACTGAATACACTGTTAAAAATTAATAATTTAAATATAATCATGTTATTTATTTAACTCTTTAACCCATATCTTCCCTTCCCTATAAGGTATATTTCGTGTAAAAAATAAATATACTACATTTTTTAAAGTGAGGGTAGATGTTTTATTTTAAGTAAAACAATGGTAAAACTAGACACCATTATCTACAGTTAATCTAATATTGATTATGTTCATTAGGTACAATTTTAAAAATCTTCGTGTTTTATAAATTTACTAGCTTACCGTACGCGCCTTCGTCCGCTTTGCCTAAAACCTAATAAGTTATAGGTATACTAAAACCTTCCTCTTGAATCAGTCTATCTATTAAAAAAACCGCATCAAAATCTGTTGCGTAGTTTTAAAGATTTAAGCATACAAAGGGACATAGGGACATAGGGACAGAGAAAGCGACTTTTTTATACTATGTAGTGATATTTATAAAGCAATTGAATGCCATAAAACCATAAATATCAAATCCAATCTTTATGTTTTGTGAATTTTCACCATCATGCGTTCCCATAAAAGGTAAGTAGTTACTTATAGGTATTTATTTTTTATAATGATAGCAATTCATGTTTTTTGTTGGTATTATATTACACTTTTAGAATGAAATAATAAAATGAAGAATTCTTTTATATATGACTTTTACAAGATTTTGAGGTGCATTGGGAATAGTAGTTTTTGATAAAATTTTATTTGTAAGTAGCTTTTTTATAGATTTACAATTAACTTTTGATTTTTTTATTTACAGATTCAATGCTCATAAAATTATATCGCCTTTGGAAGACTATTTCTGCTGACAATTTTACAACACCACTTGAAAATTGATGATTTGATGATAAAGATAGTGGCAGCGAAGATTAAGTGGAAATTAGTAATCATCCGCTTCGTCAATTTTCGAGTGAAGTTAATGTCCAACTTCCAATGGTTCAATCATTGGAAGTATCTCGGGAAATTTTGGAGGATATTTTTCAGGAAGGAGAGGAGGGGCAGCCAACCACATATCAAACTACTACGTTGTAGTACCGAAAAAAAATGTTATTGCCAAATGAAACGTAAATTTTGCACTCACAACTGTACAAGTAATGTTTTTTTTTTAATATTTATCGTTATGGCTATCGAGGTATCTACCTGCGACCGTACTGGGATCAGAGTACATGATATACAGTTCATCATCCAGGATTGCTAAGAGCATTTTCACACTGAAAAAGATGTTTTCTTTGAATCGTAGTTGCTTCATTTGTTTATTTTTAATCATTTTACATAAATGTTTTATATTTTATAAATATACTTATCATTTTCATTATTTATAAATAAAATGGATTGCCGTCCTGAAATTATAAAAAAATAATATATACTTTTGCCAAAATATATACAGCTCAAACTCATTTTTAGATACAAATAACAAAAACAAATTATTTATTAAAATTTAGTAGATAAAATAAATTATGTAACGATTTTATAAGAAAACACAGTATATTTATTATGCGACGGTGATCTCTTCCAGAAAAAGATATTCATCAGCTCAATAAAATTGAATAGTATGTTGTTAGTTATTCTTTAGATTTACAATTGTAATGAGAATTTCCGCATTCAAGTTGTATCGTAGTTTAGATATTATATATCATAGTTTTGACACATTAAAGTTCCAACAAAACCCTCAAATTTTTGAGCAGAGTTGAGCAAGATAATTTGAAAAATGTACCGGGTTAAGTATTATAGAAAAGGTTAGTTCGTTGGTAATTATTATTTCTTCGTCATTTACATGTTGTTAGTAAAAATAAACTTCGACTACTGACGTCTGACGCGAAGTGGGGACAGCGACCAGCGTTGTCACTGTATCGCTCTTGCCACGCTGTTCAACAGACTTATTCGATAGTTCAATTTTATTTTAAGACCGCTGTGACAACCAACCCGTGAGACAACCAAACCCGGTCTCCCCTACTATCCCGAGAGACCGAAACCTTTACTGAGAGGGTATGACGTCTCACAGCTGATAGCAAACGGCATATTGTACTATCCCGTGAGACCGAAACCCTCACTGATAGGGAATTACGTCTCAATACTGATCACAACAGTCATATTTTATCTCGAGAATCTGAAACTTTACTCAATATGAAGACCGTTTGACAAATGATATAGGGTGCATCATACTATTTTGCGATCTCTTGAAGATGAACATGAACATAAGCAATGACTAGAGTAGGGACGTGAATATTACAATTATTTGAGACAAGAACGATTAATTAGTTTGTTTAATGAAAGATTAAGAATAATTGAAACTATTCGGTCTCTGGAAACGGACGAATAGCGAGAGGCCCGTCTTACTGCAGACAGATTTCGTCATAGTCTTAATAACTTAAAGGTAAACAATCTACGAATTCGGTGGTGTGGTCCGACAAAATATAAAAGTGGGTTTGCTTATAACCTCACAATTTATTACAGATCATCTTCTGTATAGGCGATATTAACGTAGTATGTTCTTTTGTAATGCTTTAAAGTGGAGTAAGGAGTCGGCTTTCGTTTGAAGATACACTGGAACCTTTAAAATCACTACTTTTAGAGGAACATACTGTGCAATCTAAACTGTTATTAGACAATATTCGCTCTTATAGTAGTGCGTTTCAAATGATCAAAGGTGCTAAACAATTATCAGAGGGTTCTTTCATGCTTACTTTTAAGATACAAGGTCAAGTTTATTTGATAGGATCCCTTTTGCCTGAAGGCCAACCTAAGTTTGTTAAATATATTTTGTATTCGACTACAACGAATAGTAAAATACAAGAAATCAATATTTCTCAAATTTAAAACTGAACTCATTTCACAATTTTAGAACAGGTTAAATATTATTCGTATGTATGCAGTTTTAAATCGACATTAGAAGCTTTTCCTCAAGATGGTGATATCGGCACTCAGGAACTCCCTGGACATGTTATAGCGCCCAGGCCACAGTAGTACAATTTTTCTTACAGTAGAGCAACTTATTTTCGCATAGCAACGGAGGGGAACTCGCGGGGGGTCAAGTGACGCGGGCCACGTACCACAAACATGCTTGGTTTGTGGTACCGAGCGCGAAAGAAAGTCATCGTGTTTTTAGTAAAGTTACTATCTAAACTATCGTAATTTAATACTTAGGTACATATTGTATAATGGTGCGCTCAAACTGTTGATCTACATTTAATTTAGATTATTATTTGAAATACTCAGTAATGTAGAGTTTAAATCACATTCATTCATGTTTTCTTCAGATTTTTTCTTATCAGTGTTCAATTTTAATGTAGTTTATAAGAGACAATAATTAAGAACATTCAAAAATAAAGTGTCACGTATTTTTTTTAAACGACGAATGACGAAAAACGACGTTATCGCGGACGAAGTCGCGGGCAACAGCTAGTTAAGAATAAAAACACCTATTGTTAACTTTAGTAAAACTACACTAATAAGGCCTAAATATTTTGTACCAATATGAATTTAAAACGTTTCTATATAAAATAACCTTCGTAGGTATGTTTCACGTATTGATACTGCCAAAAACCAACAATATTGAAGTATTTTGAATAAGCAGTACCTATACTATCTTGGATTTATCTTTTTTATCGACATCTCACAGATGATGTAATAAGTGAATGTAAGAAGAATACCTATTTCGCCGCCAAATGTCGATCTAGGTATCTTTTACGAATAAAGTTCATATAGGTACATATAATAAATGCATTTGAATTTAAAAATGTATCACTGGAGTTTTTATTGTATTTACTAGACCGTACTTTTATGGAAAATGAATGAATAAATGATTAATAATTCAATGCAAATTAATTAACATTACTTTTTAACTTTTTAAAAAAATGATGACTCAGAAGCTGCGGATATAAAGTTTGATCTCACGTAAAAACTACCAAATTCAAAATAAAAAATAAATAAAAATCATTTATTGAACAAGGTTCCTTACATCAAGATCAAAATATAGACCCCAGACTCCCAATATAGCTTTCGCTGTGTTTCAGGAGTCTGTGCCTTCCCGATACCGACAATACATTAGAATAGTTCAATAAAATACATTAGAATAGTAATCAGTTACAAAGAAAATTTAAAAAATATTAGGCAATGGACTTTTGAAACCTTTTATTTTTTACCCGTGAACTATCGTGGGAGTGAAGCCACAGTTGTTTAATTTAATATGAATTGGAATAATACATACCTACTTACTTAGCTATGTATTATTCCAATTCATATGAAATTAAACAATTAATGGATTAACCATATTGTGTGAAACAGTCACGACTCACGAAGATCTTTGTGTTGCACATAAACATTCTATTGAAATCGCATGAATGCAATCGGAGAAAGGCAACAAAGAATGAACATTTAAATTAATCTCTATGAAATACCACAGATCTATGCTAATATTATAAAGCTGAAGAGTTTGTTTGTTTGTTTGAACGCGCTTATCTCAGGAACTTCTAGTCCGATTTGAAAAATTATTTCGGTGTTAGATAGCCCATTTATCGAGGAAGGCTATATAATATCATCAAGCTAAGACCAGCAGGAGCGGAGCAATGCGGGCAAAACCGCGGGGCACAGCTAGTTATAAATAATTTTACACAGATTGCATAATGAATAAAACATTTTGAAAGCATTCATCTTTTGTTCCACATGCAAGTGCATGTAAACAAAATACGATCACAATCAATAATAAATCTTAGCTCCTAGAAATAACGTTAAAAATTAATCGATTCAATGCACAGGTGCTTGGAGATTATTATTTGTTAAAGGTCAATTGAACAAAGGATTTATAATGGCTTTCCTGATGATACATATAGACTATATTATGTATCGTATAGGTATGTAATAAAGGATGATGTTTCCTTAAGAAAAAATAGAGTTCCTTTACAAGTAAACAAGTTAAGATAACACATTTTTTGCGTAGATTGATATTAAAAACACTGTTTTTATTAAATTTTGACAAACATTATATTGCACGCCTCATAAGCGAAGCGTTGAGGTGGGTACTACTGTCACTTCGCGCAAAACATCTGATTTTTCAAACTTAAAATGTCTTTATGTATCATACATTGCACTTGTAAGATAATACATACACACACATATTAAGAAAAAACACTATTTTTAACGTTCATGATATTTTTGATGTCATTTTTGTTATTTAAACTAGTTAAAAAACAGTTTAAAAAAGTTCTGTCTTGGACGTCCGTGTGTCTGTATGTGCGGATCCTTTTTCTTGTTAACACGATAGCGACCGAAATACTTTACTAATCGAGTCTTTTGCACGCCTCATAAGCGAAGCGTTGAGGTGGGTACTACTGTCACTTCGCGCAAAACATCTGATTTTTCAAACTTAAAATGTCTTTATGTATCATACATTGCACTTGTAAGATAATACATACACACACATATTAAGAAAAAACACTATTTTTAACGTTCATGATATTTTTGATGTCATTTTTGTTATTTAAACTAGTTAAAAAACAGTTTAAAAAAGTTCTGTCTTGGATGTCCGTGTGTCTGTATGTGCGGATCCTTTTTCTTGTCAACACGATAGCGACCGAAATACTTTACTAATCGAGTCTTTTTTTTTCTCTTACGCTTGAGTATGCTCAGGAATAGAACCCTTTCATTTTTCAGGGTCTGATTCGATGTGGTTTAATTGTTATTAAATAAACAAAAATAATAATTAATAAATATTTATTAAAAAAAAATTATGAGGCGTGCACTTTTGGATTTTCCAAATTATTTTTTTCTCTTACGCTTGAGTATGCTCAGGAATAGAACCCTTTCATTTTTCAGGGTCTGATTCGATGTGGTTTAATTGTTATTAAATAAACAAAAATAATAATTAATAAATATTTATTAAAAAAAATTATGAGGCGTGCACTTTTGGATTTTCCAAATTATTTTTTACTTTTGATTAAGGATTAACCTAAGTTATTAAAGACATTAGCTACAGACCATACAAGTTAAAATGATATTTAAATGACGATCAAAACTTTTATTATTATTTGACTATCTAGGTACAATCATTGCTCTGCTGATAATGATACAACAAATAATGATGAGAAATAAGGAAAACTCGATAAAAACTTGTATATAAAATATGTTATGTATATGTTATGTATAATGTATATAAAGCTCTAAATCGGAAGATTTTTTTTGAGTTTTAAAAGTATACACAAACTGACTTAAAATTTTTATACCCTTCATGTTTTTCTATACTACTAATAATATATATCTAAAGAGTTTGTTAGAATACGCTGATCTCAGGAACTACTGATATTGCTATAATATAATTTGGAAAATCCAAAAGTGCACGCCTCATAATTTTTTTTTTAATAAATATTTATTAATTATTATTTTTGTTTATTTAATAACAATTAAACCACATCGAATCAGACCCTGAAAAATGAAAGGGTTCTATTCCTGAGCATACTCAAGCGTAAGAGAAAAAAAAGACTCGATTAGTAAAGTATTTCGGTCGCTATCGTGTTAACAAGAAAAAGGATCCGCACATACAGACACACGGACGTCCAAGACAGAACTTTTTTAAACTGTTTTTTAACTAGTTTAAATAACAAAAATGACATCAAAAATATCATGAACGTTAAAAATAGTGTTTTTTCTTAATATGTGTGTGTATGTATTATCTTACAAGTGCAATGTATGATACATAAAGACATTTTAAGTTTGAAAAATCAGATGTTTTGCGCGAAGTGACAGTAGTACCCACCTCAACGCTTCGCTTATGAGGCGTGCAAAAGACTCGATTAGTAAAGTATTTCGGTCGCTATCGTGTTAACAAGAAAAAGGATCCGCACATACAGACACACGGACGTCCAAGACAGAACTTTTTTAAACTGTTTTTTAACTAGTTTAAATAACAAAAATGACATCAAAAATATCATGAACGTTAAAAATAGTGTTTTTTCTTAATATGTGTGTGTATGTATTATCTTACAAGTGCAATGAATGATACATAAAGACATTTTAAGTTTGAAAAATCAGATGTTTTGCGCGAAGTGACAGTAGTACCCACCTCAACGCTTCGCTTATGAGGCGTGCAATATAGGAACTACCGTTTTCAAACATTCTTTCGTTGGATATGGTATATGTAAAACCTAAGTGCTTCAGGCTATTAAGCCGAATCGCTAGTTTGATATTTAGATAAAAAAAATAAATAATAATCCATCTCGATAACATTCATATCAACTACATATATTCAAATAGCAGAGAAAGGCGACATGTGCAGCTAAAGCCGGTTACCTTTCCATCATACCTATTACGAAAACATCTCTAAGATAACATTACAAAACACTTTATAACCTGATATTGTATACATCAAAACATTTTTAATCTCCACTTCTAATACCCATTAAATAGTACTACTCTACATTAAATAGAATTGAATTAATAACATTAATTTGTATGATAACTTTAAATTTATACAAAAGTACCTAGTTATATACTTATTATACATACTACATTAAAAACCCTTTCTAAAAACAAAGTTTAATTATTATTAATCGTTAATTTTGATAATGAGATTGCTTTTATAAAATGCCATTACTTTATCAATGCTTTACTCAAATTCTAATGTTTATAGCAATACAACTTTAATTATTTTCTAAGATATAGGTATTATAAACTTACAACAAGGTACAGAATTTATTATATTTATTTAATAATATTTTAAAAGCTCTGTACCTACGTGTCTCAAGTTCGAAAAAATAAATTAATTATTCTAAGGCTGAGCAATGATTATATTTAGAACATCGAGATGTACGTAGTACCTACATACTATCTCGATGATTTAGAAGATGTTTTTTTAGAAGATCTTTGTGACAATAAAACTGTTTCTATCAAATCAATTCAATAATTTTAAATTTAATCTATGAAATGAAATGATATAAAATATGAAATGAAATTTTACGTTACATTATTTTCTTTTTCTTTAAAATTAACTACACCTAAAATAACAATAGCATTTTTAAATATATACACACACTTTATTTTCTTACTACGTATCGATCAAAATAAACAACGAAATTCAACAGTTCTCATAAATATTAAAATCTCACACTAACTCGTAAACTCAATTCTTATTATCCAAAAATTAACACTAACTACTTCATTTAACAAACATTATGCAATATTTATTACACACGGTTATATAGGTAGATACCCTAGGGTCTAAAATAAACACAATATATTACAAACACGACTTACCTCTATGATTCCAAACAGTGAATGCGAGGTACAATTTACAATTCCTCAGAGCGCATACAAAATGACCAGTATATTTTGACCCCTCACACACACGAGATTGACCCGTATCATTCTCAAGTTATACGAGTAAATAGGTCTTTTTTTGTAAGTAGGGAAATCTTTCATAAATACACTCTGGTGAAAGGGCCGTGGTTTATGTCGGATTCCTACCGACCAAAACCCCACTGTATTCCGTCCAACCCACAGGTCCAACCGCTTCAATGACGGGGCCACGGGTTTTAGTAAATAGGTCTTACTCGCTGGTCGTAAACAAATTATTTTCATTGCTAATCTAAAGTTGTTTAATCTAGAGCGTGAGTTGTCAATGTTTGTTTTATTTTGGTTTTTGATTTTGACTCATTGGATCTTGATTATTAAAAATATGTGTACCTAGTTACTAGCTTCAGCGCGCGACTTCACCTGCATAAAATATTAAGCTTAGTTAAACCACAGATTACTAAATAGTTACTACGTAAAACTATAGGATAAGTTGAAGTGCAATGAAAAACAAGTGTAGTTAAAATACTTGTTTCAGCGCGCGACTTCACCTGTATAAAATAAAGATACGCTTAGTCAAACCACACATTACTAAATAGTTACTACGTCAAACTATAGATAATCCATCTCTGCGTCCAAAATCAGACGAATCGGATCAACATCAATTAATGCTTTAGCATTAAAAATATAAACACGTGTCATTTTACTATTTTTTTCTAAACTTAGAGTAGATAGGTACATAACATAGTGTTAGAGCCCAACAGATAGAGTCTGACAACTACATTCAAACAGACTATTATTATTTCGTTTATAGATTTTTCACATGAGCAAGTTTTCGCCTGTCTACTACCTATCACATGAGATTTATGTACATATATTTACGCAATTCTAAAGTAGTTAGCTTATCTCGTTTTGATCCTATTAGTTAAGCAAGATTAAACAGTATAACATGTTTATTGTATTTTTAATTTGAACTTTCATAGCAGCCACACCCAAAGAAAAACAAGTAATAGAGTCAGGACAAAAAATTACCCAAAAAAACCGATGCCTAATCTATTGAAAAAAACAACAATTAAGTCCTCACTTGTTCCTTATTTAAAGCAACTTTTTATTAATATTTATTTTTACTTGTGAGGAATAGAATCTAAAAATTCGGTTAACGGATATTTTTAAAATTTAAAGAACATCTTCATCAAAAAATTCTATCTCGAGCAAAAGCTCTGTTGTAGTTTATTAGAACACTTAAATAACAATATCTGAGATAATTTACGCTAAAGGAAATGACTCTCGAAATAAACAGAAGTTTTGTAAAAAATTGAAATTGTTGTGAAATAAGCATGTTTATTTGTCTGATGCTATAATTAAAATTAATAAACAGCTGCATTGGTTTCTACATATTAAGTAAACAGCAGAAAAACAGGCGAAAAATTGTGAAATATTTACTTTCAGGGAAAAACATTAACTTTACTATTTATCACAAACAGATATATATAAACCTTAGATATTAAATATTAAAACTATCATAATGTACCAACTATAGAAATATAAATAAGAATGTAACAACGTATTGCAAAATGTATATCTGTAAGATGATATTTTGATACTGTAAATTACCTACATGTACAGCTGCTAACAACCCATTTCTTCCTAGAGCCATTAAGCTCTTTAACATTCTGACAACCTCTGTCAGATATGACAGTAGATACCACTAATTCAGATATAGAAAGATATCTATGCAATAAAACTTTAAAAGCTTTGGTAAGTAACTTTCTGACTGTTTGTTATGGATTTAAATCACTTTTGATGTTACATATAAAATTACGACGCAAAATGTAGAGAATTTTTCGGATAAACAAAATCTTATAAGTAAACTTTAAAGGTTTTAAATAGCAAATTTTTACCACGAATTTCTAAATACCCAATCCTCAGACTAGTAAAGTTATAACTTGCGGGGTCTCTGGTGCGTTTTAGAGATCCCGGAGACCCTGCTACTATACTTTGGGTCTGGTTACCGAGGAAGTTTTAGTGGATAAGAATCCCACATGCTCGTTTTTTCACCCAAAAAACGAGTATCCTAAGATTTCCTCCGCGTTAAAAAAAAAAGAAATAAAGTTATAAATTATTGTGGTTATAACCTATAACATTTACATTCATTATAAAGATGTGTGTCTCTATTTAATTTAACTAAATTTAACTTCGGTACACATCGTGGTCTACATTTATCGTCTTTAAAATGAAAATAAAAAGCCACAAACTGAAATAAGAAGATGAACCGGTTCTCTCATTGCACAATATATTGCAATTTCTCGAATAAACCTGTCAAGCGTGAAATATTACCAGGTTTTATTAGCAAAGGACTAAACTTCGGACTTGACCTCTGGCGTATTCTGTAGAACATCTGCAGTTTTTTTTTAATCTCGTTTATAATAATACTAGCTTACCGCCCGCGGCTTCGCCCGCTTTGCCTAAAACCTAATAAATTATATACTAGAACATTCCTCTTGAATCACTCTATCTATTAAAAAAACCGCATCAAAATCCGTTGGGTAGTTTTAAAGATTTAAGCATACAAAGGGACATAGGGACAGAGAAAGTTACTTTGTTTTATACTATGTAGTGAAGATTAAATATAACATGTGTTATTGTAACAATAAGATACAGTGTTATATACAGTCGTAGTAATAGTCAATAGTAGGTAATGGCCGCGGGTCCTCCCGCATTGAAGGATATAATATACATATTTTGCGTGCCTTATCCTACTAATATTATAAATTCGAAAGTTTATATATTTATTTGTTTTTTTTGTTATTCTTTCACTTATAGGATGTTTTTATACCGTAAATCCAACGGGAACGGGAACTAAGCAAGTTTTTCTTTGACTAAAGCGCGTCACACACGGTGAAGATACTATAATATTTTATCTTAAGATACTGTTATATTTTATATTACAGTATCTTAACGCATCCGGTATCAGCGTTCGGACCATCATTTTTCTTTTTGTCATTGCGTACTAAGACCCCTGTAGAACCGCCATCCTGTTACAAATGACCCACAAAATTTCGCGTCATTTGTAACAGGATGGCGGTTCTACAGGGGTCTTAGTACGCAATGACAAAATAAAAAATGATGGTCCGAACGCTGATACCGGATGCGTTAAGATACTGTAATATAAAATATAATGTCAGTATCTTAAGATAATTTGGAAAATCCAAAAGTGCACGCCTCATAATTTTTTTTTAATAAATATTTATTAATTATTATTTTTGTTTATTTAATAACAATTAAACCACATCGAATCAGACCCTGAAAAATGAAAGGGTTCTATTCCTGAGCATACTCAAGCGTAAGAGAAAAAAAATAATTTGGAAAATCCAAAAGTGCACGCCTCATAATTTTTTTTTAATAAATATTTATTAATTATTATTTTTGTTTATTTAATAACAATTAAACCACATCGAATCAGACCCTGAAAAATGAAAGGGTTCTATTCCTGAGCATACTCAAGCGTAAGAGAAAAAAAAAGACTCGATTAGTAAAGTATTTCGGTCGCTATCGTGTTAACAAGAATAAAACCGGCCAAGTGCGAGTCGGGCTCGCGCACAAAGGGTTCCGTAGCAGCAAATATAATAAATTACAGTTAAATCAACCTATCTCAAAAACTATAAGAGATACTTTGATCAAACCAAAAATCGTTGAAAGAGTTAATTAGCATGCATCACCTCTATTTTTTTTAGAATTTTATACCCCGTAGTTATAAAAATAGAGGGGGGGGGACATACTTTTTACGACTTTGAGAGCTGATATCTCAAAAACCGTTCACTTTAAGAAAAATGTTTTTTAGAAAACTTTATATCATTTTAAAAGACCTTTCCATTGATACCCCACACGGGTATGTACATCGAAAAAAAAAATTTCATCCCTCAGTTACATGTATGGGGGGCCCCACCCCCAATTCTTTTTTTTACTATTTAGTGTCATATTTTTGTAGCGGTTCATACAACACATATTCCCATCAAATTTCATCACTGTAGTACTTATAGTTTCCGAGTAAATCGGCTGTGACAGACGGACAGACGGACAGACGGACAGACGGACATGACGAAACTATAAGGGTTCCGTTTTTGCCATTTTGGCTACGGAACCCTAAAAAGGATCCGCACATACAGACACACGGACGTCCAAGACAGAACTTTTATTAAACTGTTTTTTAACAACAAAAATGACATCAAAAATATCATGAACGTTAAAAATAGTGTTTTTTCTTAATATGTGTGTGTATGTATTATCTTACAAGTGCAATGTATGATACATAAAGACATTTTAAGTTTGAAAAATCAGATGTTTTGCGCGAAGTGACAGTAGTACCCACCTCAACGCTTCGCTTATGAGGCGTGCAAAAGACTCGATTAGTAAAGTATTTCGGTCGCTATCGTGTTAACAAGAAAAAGGATCCGCACATACAGACACACGGACGTCCAAGACAGAACTTTTTTAAACTGTTTTTTAACTAGTTTAAATAACAAAAATGACATCAAAAATATCATGAACGTTAAAAATAGTGTTTTTTCTTAATATGTGTGTGTATGTATTATCTTACAAGTGCAATGTATGATACATAAAGACATTTTAAGTTTGAAAAATCAGATGTTTTGCGCGAAGTGACAGTAGTACCCACCTCAACGCTTCGCTTATGAGGCGTGCAATAAAATATTATAGTATCTTCACCGTGTGTGACGCGCTTAAGCAATCGAATTCTCTATCTTCTTATGGGTTAATAAACTCAAACTAAAACATTTATTTGCTCTTCGGCTTCTTCATGAAGCACTTTTGAATCGTCATATCATAGACTAGCTGCGCCCCGCGGTTTCGCCCGCGTGGCTCCGCTCCAGCGTGATGATAAAATAATAACCTTCCTCGATATAATATGGGCTTTCTAACACTGTTCCTGAGGTTATCGCGTTCAAACAAACAAACTCTTCAGCTTTATAATATTGGAATGGATTTGTCATTTACCACCGATTTGGTATTGGAAAACAGTTTCTACAGAGAAGAGCCGGCAAGGATCTGTGTAATTGCTCTTTTAAAATCATAAGGGGCGCTAATCTTTTGTAAATAAAAAGTCGCAGTACATTTCCTTTACCCTAGTCATTAATAAACATTGTAGATAATGAACAAAACATCCTTATTATCAGTCAATTGATTTATTTTCCACTGGCTAAAAACTTTATCGTAAAGATAATTTTGCAAAGAAAAAAATAACAACAAAGAGTAACTCATACGATACGTTATATCTACGCATAAAATATTTCGCATAGTAATCTCAGATGATAATAATAGGTACCTATAATAAATAAATAGTAAATATGTACATAGGTATTACATATGTATTTACTATTTATTTGCATATACGTTTCCTGTGCCTACCTAATTTTATATCGCATTATTATTCCCATATTTTCTATATTAATTTTTATGTATGTGTTAAACTTTAACAGTTAAAGGTTAAGGTTCGCACAGTGTTGAATAAGTTATCACGATACTCTCTATCTGAGTGTATCAAGTGTTGTAATGTTTTCTTTAAATAATAAGTAAATAAATAAAATTCATTTATTTAAGGCCACATAGCCCATACAGTATTAGTTAAATCTTATTCTAGTGTTAATATTACGATTACCTTAATTTAAGTAAGTATAATTTCCATTTATTATTATTTTATGTATTATTTTTTATAAAAACTATAAGTGTGTAAACGCACTCCTGAGAAAATTTTCTAAAAAACGGATGAAACAAGTTTTTGCAAACTTTGCTTAGTTCCAAACCAGATGGCGCTATCGATATCATATAATTCATAATATTTAATATTATTATAACTCCAAGTTTGTTAGCGTCCAGAAATAGATAATAACATCACAAATCTTCTTATCAACAATTTAAAAGTTGTGTAATTTTTATCTCAAATATAGAAAGATATCAAAGAATAGGGAAATAGAAATAAAATACTTTTTAATAATAGTATAATGAATTATTATCGATAATAAATAACTACTCGCGAAAACCAGGCGCAAGAAAATACTAATAAGGAAATCTTTGTACAATAATGGACTGTCATGATTTATCTAAAGTCGGTTCAAATTTCATCACAATTGGTCAAGTGTTTTAGGCGAAAAAGCGTAACAGACAGAGTAATAACTCTATCTTACGCTCAAACGCTGTCTGCGCCAAATTTTACCTCATTTTAATAGTTTATCAATAAAGCATAGTCATCTAATGTATATAGATGAAGGAACTAAGCATTACATGTTCTAAATAATATATTTCGTCTCAGCTCGAACACCTTGGTCTATTTACTAAAGTTCATTAACAAGTAATACATCACAGTGACCTTAAATACTCTGACCATGATGCTTACTTGCTTGCCTTCCATACCCGATGCAGTGTTACTATGTCTTGAAATAATTGCTTCCAATCGTTTTCTAATATGAAATGTAATACCAACTCTATTCTTGAATAAAATCGATGTGTTTCAATATGGTTTCAATAGTATCTAAGATAGACATATAAAACTAGAGTATGATGACATTAGACGTAATTTTCAAAGCTTTCCATCCATTCAATTACATTGATTTTGTATATCTTAATGTGCGTAAAAAACACCCTTTAAAATTGTTTTTCTTTAGATACACATTGTTATACCATAGTCATACTATCTAAGTATCTACACTCCAAAATAACATTATAAACGTTATGTAAATAAATGTATTCCTTTGCTCGTCTCTCACATTAGAGCAGAGCAAACAAAGTCGAAATTTTTGTGTAGAAATTCTGTATTCTTATTAGGATTTATACTTTTAAATGACCAAACCATGTGCGAAGTATATCTAGCTTAAATACATGATGTAAACAAGTACTTAACCATTACGTTACCTTGAAAACGTGATTTGTTTATCTAATGCACTCAGTTAGTCAAACTGGTAGTATATATGTATACTTAATTTTCCTTACAAAAGGGTCTATTTACATTTCGTAAATGAAAGAAAAATTCACAATAAAAACACACATTTATGTTATTAACTATGACTACTTACGCCTCTTTAATATTTTAATTATAAAGTAATTTTTATTAACACAATACTATATTTATTAAGGTATTTATCTTAAAAGAACTGCGTATATAAAAGTTCCGCGACGTAGTTCTTCTGTTGTTATATTGATGCGTAATAATAATAATTATGGTATTTGTGCAAAGTCGCCTCGCATTAAAAACAAATCACTTACCGAAAAAAACACACTTCACTAAACAACACGACACTATACAAGATCAGGCGCAACACTGCAATAGGTACCTGACTTCAAGTGGAAAGCCTTGTTGATAAGAAATCACTAAGAAAGTACTGCGACCTAAATCGAGGTTATATCATGTAACTTATATTATGTGTAACCTCCTTCAATACCTCTTCATACAAGCGTATTTAGTTGGTACCTACCGATATCTATGTGTACGTCTATTTTTTTGCAATAACATTACAAAATATACCGATAAATCTACAATTTTTGAGTAGGAACTTTAATGATGGATAACGGTGTCTATTAAATTTGTGTCCGCATACAATAATAAACAATTAACAAACAAGAATGTAACATGAACCACCTTTTATTTTGAAGAGGCAAGATTTCAGTATCGAATAATTGCTCTATGAAAACGTACAGTTAAAATATAGAGTCCGGTCATATTGATAGAGCCAAAATACATTTTTTGCAAAATACCTTTTTCTATTCAAAATTCAATTTATATGGACGTTTTTCTCTAGCGATTAGGTGGGCATCGTCCCTTACAATTCAAATACAATTTAACCAAAACATGGTCCCCAATATTCAATAAAAAACACCAACACAATCGAACACATTTATTCGATCAACTGTATCACAAGAGGCTCTTCCATCTATTCAGCTCTCAACCAGGTTCCTTGTGCCCTTTGGAGTCAGAGTCTGGTAGTGGTGGCGCTGGTTCGCCCTGCAGTTGAGAAAGGGCGCAGCGAACCGCAGAGAGCATTTCTGGAGTAGATTTTCTACTACGAGGTGCGTGCGGTCGATGTGGACGGGATGCACGTTCTGATGTTGCTGTCGCTTCTGTAATTTACATTTTTTTGTGTGAGAATTGACAAAGGCGAACGGTGAACACGAAAACTATCGTCCTTGAGAGCATGAAGTCATTATTACAATAAAAAAGAGCGAGTGTGCCGAGCACACGTGTCAGAACTGAAATTTTTTTGGTAAGATTCAAACATGCCAAAATCGTAGTCTTCACGACGCTACCTTGAAATTTTACTCTTACCGCGCCTAAAGCAGTTTCACTTCACATATTCTCAATGACGATAGGAATACTTTGACGAGAGTTTCTGTGCTGCGCTTATAGTGGGTCGCCTGATGGTCAATTAAGGCTAAATACATAAGGATTGGGATAACGATCGTCCGGTCATGTAATGATATAGATAACATTACCATGGCCGTGACCCAGATGGATCTGGCGACCTTCTGATTCGGACAACTAAGTTATAACGTATCGCGATTTGCGATAAAACAATTTACTACAACATTTAACTAATCTGCAGCTCTACCGGTTTATCTCACATCTATGTTTGATGTGTTATCATCGAAAAACGTGATGAGAATAATCTGATTTGGGTATGAGAAGACGAAACATTACGTAGAATAAATATACCTCCATAACAACGTAAAATAAAGACTTGGTAGGTACTCCGTTTTATAAAGAGCTTTCTGTTCACTTCCTGAATAAGCGGCTCATAAGTATACACAGACACTCCTTTATGTTAACAATAATTTATCTAATATTATCTTTCATTTACCCGATTTTCAAATATGTTTTATTATTCAACAATTATTTCCCTGGATAGAGACATCACTGATTACTATTCTCCAAATACATAGGCACAGACTACAGAACACGTGACCATGTCATTATTTACTAATTGCTAACGCACCGCAAACTGTGAATAACCGTGACCGAAATGTATCCAAATATTAGGCATTTTTAAATTATTAGATACAACTAGTTACGAGTATTAAATACTACTTAATGGCACCTACCGACACTCCCAAGTCTCTTAAACATTTATGGAGCTATCTAAAATATTTTATCTAAATAAAATATTTTAGATAGCTCCAAAAATTTAAGAATAAGGAAGAAGAAGCTAAAAACTAACTTACAGAATAAGAAGGACTTATATTGGATGATATAAATGATTAAATTGTAATAGTTTTCACGTCCTGATTCCTGAAATAATATCATTGAAATATCTCAATGGCCATGAGTTACACCAAGATTTAAATCAAATTACTATAATGAACAAAATTACATTCATTATTATCAAATCTGAACACGTGATATATAATAGTCAATCCGGGTAATTGTGAACAAGGGTGATTGGAAACAACTCCACTACCTTATTCTAAATACCTCCTCTTTTACAACTGTAAATAATATTTCATTTTATAGATCCGATTCCAGTTTATTAAATTATTGGAAATACATCTGATTGATTATAGAAAAAAAATCTTGTTAGTTGTTTACTAAATCCCCTGTTCACCCTTACCCCACCCTGAATATATCTACACAATATATATACATTTATTTTTTCTAAACTGCTTTCTAGGCTATCGTAACTCACGATGTACTGTAGGTCTATCCCGGTCCATGCCATCATCAAGTTTCTCGCAGCAGGTACAGAAGTAACAAGGTATGCCAGGCACCCCGCAACACAGGGCACCCCACAGCCATTTATTGAGTGTACTACCAGCTCGGGACCATACCGTTGGTCTGTTCTGGTCGTACACGAAGTCCCGGTTCATTACGACACCATAGCGATGTTTTTTATTTCTTTTTTCATAAGCTGCGGCGTGACGCGCTTGTGTTTTGACAGGTGTTTGACGTGTGTTATTTTTTTTAATAGGTATGTAAGGAGGTGGTAATGGATGTTGAAGGCACGTCCAATTTATAGTTACGTTGAATTAGGAGTTAGTTTAAGTATCGCTCTATCTTTATAGACTCTCTTTCTTTAGTTTAAAGCTCTCGCTGGGAATCGAACCAAGGATTCTACCAAAGATAGCTTTTATAATACTATATTTGTAATTCTACGAATACGCACACTGTTTAGCAATGAGCCCGGCATGTAATATTAGGAAGTAATAATAAAAAGGATTGTATCATTGCTCTAGCTTTGTTTAGTGGCATCTATTGTTGGCCCAATTAATCTAATTTAAATAAGTGTAGGTACATTGGAACCTAAACATACACAGTTTTTTGAAGTGAAACTTCTTTATCGGGGTTGGAAAAAAATTTAGTGTAGGTAACATTTTTTCGTTACGCGTGACATTTTTCCGTTACGCGCCATCTTTGATTCGACGTACTTCTGTAAAGTTGCATATAGTAAATTATTTTTTGAAAAATAAGGTCATAAAGAAGTTTCACTTCTTACGTGTGTACACTAGTACACGCACACATTTTTTTTAATTGTTGTATATATAATATTCATATAAACAATTGTATTATATTCCTTCGGTAAATCTGCATCGAACCTTATGATGATTTTAAATTCGATCGAAAACAGGATCTTTTGAGTATTATCAGATGCATAAAACACTCTTTTGAATTATACGAAACATCAATTGTTTTAAATCTTAATTAAGGAATTAAAATAATGGTTACTTGATTGCAGTTAAAGGTCGTCGCGTGATAATAACTTCATAATGCTAGACAAACATACATAATAACACCTGTTCACATAAGCCAATGTGATAACTAGTGAATATTCTTCGGGTTTACATGTGAATGTGATCCTCAAAATTCAAATCTTATGTGCCTAATTTTTATGGCTTCCTGCATTATACTTATTCCTTTTATATTTTTTTAAATAAATTCAATTTCCCACCTTCATAATAGCTTTTTCAGATGTAGGTAATTTATGAATATAACTATAGTAAGTATATATATAAAATAATGACTATTTTGAAATTTTATTGCATTTATAACACACATTATCTGTTGTTTCATATGAGTTATACCTAGTTACTTACTTTGATAAAATAAGTAGGAACGAAAAAACTTTTTAAGACTGCGTAGTGTTATTGAAGAAAATCACCTAAACATTTACGTTTACTAAAGTTAATAATATGTACACAAAGTATAATTTACTTCTGTAATAATCAGGTTTGTTAGTAACAATTTATTTAAAACATTGAGAACATAATATTTCGTAACAGCTCTGAGTAATTGTAGATTATTTAAAAAATAATATTGCTTTACCTATATAACGTAAGGTTAGATACCTTTTCGTATTTATGAATTTTCTTTTATTTTATCTTAATATTTCAAAGTATTTTTCTTTGTTTATCCGTGTGTGTAATCAATGAATTTGTTCTTTACCTACTTATTAAATAAGAATTTAAATAAAATAAAACCGGCCAAGTGCGAGTCGGGCTCGCGCACAAAGGGTTCCGTAGCAGCAAATATAATAAATTACAGTTAAATCAACCTATCTCAAAAACTATAAGAGATACTTTGATCAAACCAAAAATCGTTGAAAGAGTTAATTAGCATGCATCACCTCTATTTTTTTTAGAATTTTATACCCCGTAGTTATAAAAATAGAGGGGGGGGGACATACTTTTTACGACTTTGAGAGCTGATATCTCAAAAACCGTTCACTTTAAGAAAAATGTTTTTTAGAAAACTTTATATCATTTTAAAAGACCTTTCCATTGATACCCCACACGGGTATGTACATCGAAAAAAAAAATTTCATCCCTCAGTTACATGTATGGGGGGCCCCACCCCCAATTCTTTTTTTTACTATTTAGTGTCATATTTTTGTAGCGGTTCATACAACACATATTCCCATCAAATTTCATCACTGTAGTACTTATAGTTTCCGAGTAAATCGGCTGTGACAGACGGACAGACGGACAGACGGACAGACGGACATGACGAAACTATAAGGGTTCCGTTTTTGCCATTTTGGCTACGGAACCCTAAAAACGAAGCCACACTCAAGCCACACTCAATTAAACTTCAGTCAACAGATCAATACATTTTCTTAATTAACGTTAAAAAGATGCCCTATTAGTGGTCCTGCTATGATTGTATCTGTATACAATAGCTGATCTTTATACGTACTACTTACCTACTGACTAATGGTATTATTAATATTTTATTTAAAACACACATGTTTACACTGATCCCAATTCGATTATCGATAGCCGAAAACAAACGTATCAACATTATTTATTCTCTTAAATCTAATAGCTACACCATAACAATGCCGTGTCTAAATGATGTTCACGCCACGCAATTACAGAACCTTGGCAGCTCCCTCACGAAGACCTAATGACAACCATCCGAAATCCTCACGTATTCATTACACGATTAAACGAAAAAAAAACACCATTTACCATCTTTATACCGAAGAGCAAATCATTGGTAGGTGGCCATTTGCAAAGTCGGCACGTCTGAAAAGCTTCTGAATTCAAATTGCGCGGGAATCGTTTTTTTTTAATAATGAATCTAAGGTTTCATGCGTTCATGTGTCAAATGTTGTGGATATTCACAGTTTTAAATGGCAAGCCTGTGAAAGGTATTCCGGGATATGGAAGAAATTTGATTATTAAAGCTTTGCCTCCGATAGAGGACTACCAGAGCAATGTGTATGAAGTCATAATGGAGCCATATCTCTATGTGAGTTTTTTTATAGTCCTAAATATTTTAATGAAAATTGAAAAAAATGAACATTCATTTTAAAAACATTAGTCATATTCTAGCGTAAACAAATACATTGTGTGCGCTGTTGTTATAATTTCTATAATCGTTTTAGGTATGTTACAATTACAAAATGGAGCATAAAATACCTATATTTTTATTGTTTGGACTATATATATATACAGTTTATATAGATATTTTGACGTGAGAATTTTCGTTTGAAAATTAGGTTGATTTTTTGGTTAAGTTGAAATTTCATCCTGCTGTTATTTTTTTTTTGTTTCAAAAATCGAACCTGGTCTAAAATTATCATATATATTTTTGAAAAAACGGTCTATAATTTCTATATTAATTATAGAAAAACATCATAATGAAATTATAATACTTATTCCCTTATGCTTTTATAAGGCAAATAATTCTCTATCACCTTATTTTCGTCATAAAGTCACTTAGGTAGTTAGTTAAACGTTTTAGTTATAGTTAAGTAAGTAGGATATTTTTTATATATTTTTATCTTTATCAAACGGCAAAGCTAAAAATATAGGTGCTTAATTAAATAGTAACTAATTTTGAAATTTGATATCGGGTTTGATGGAATTTTTATTTTTGTAGGTAATAATGTTTTTTTCATCTTTATAAGGTAAACGAACTTGCCTAATGGTAAAACGTGGTAATGTCAATCAAAGAGCACATAAATAAAAAACTACATGCCACTTAAGCACTGCCATTTGATGACGGACGTGACACCTACATTTACTATAGCATCTTGTATTTGATGCTATTTTGTAGCAAATTTTTGAAGCATGTTTAGTTATCTCTCTACCATTCTCTCTATGTATTTTTTTTAATTTACAGGGGACTTAATACTCTTCTTTATAAATTCTCTGACTCTACTTTTTAAATGTGGTCTGATACTAGGAAAAAAAAATAAACGAACACAAACAATAGAGTGATAGAAACTGACGAACGTAGAACTTGTTTATGTAGTATACATATTATTATTAGTCTGTGGTAGAACCTTCTTGACTCGCCTTGTTTTTGTTTTTTTTTAATTTTTGTGAAAACAAAGTAATTAAACGTTTTTACAATGGGGAATATTCGTGTTTTTCTTTTTTGTCTTAAATTAATAGTTACGTATTTTATATCGTAGAAAAAATACTAATGGGCTGCAAAATACTCTAGATATTTTTAAATAATTTGGAAAATCCAAAAGTGCACGCCTCATAATTTTTTTTTAATAAATATTTATTAATTATTATTTTTGCTTATTTAATAACAATTAAACCACATCGAATCAGACCCTGAAAAATGAAAGGGTTCTATTCCTGAGCATACTCAAGCGTAAGAGAAAAAAAAAGACTCGATTAGTAAAGTATTTCGGTCGCTATCGTGTTAACAAGAAAAAGGATCCGCACATACAGACACACGGACGTCCAAGACAGAACTTTTTTAAACTGTTTTTTAACTAGTTTAAATAACAAAAATGACATCAAAAATATCATGAACGTTAAAAATAGTATTTTTTCTTAATATGTGTGTGTATGTATTATCTTACAAGTGCAATGTATGATACATAAAGACATTTTAAGTTTGAAAAATCAGATGTTTTGCGCGAAGTGACAGTAGTACCCACCTCAACGCTTCGCTTATGAGGCGTGCAAAAAAGACTCGATTAGTAAAGTATTTCGGTCGCTATCGTGTTAACAAGAAAAAGGATCCGCACATACAGACACACGGACGTCCAAGACAGAACTTTTTTAAACTAGTTTAAATAACAAAAATGACATCAAAAATATCATGAACGTTAAAAATAGTGTTTTTTCTTAATATGTGTGTGTATGTATTATCTTACAAGTGCAATGTATGATACATAAAGACATTTTAAGTTTGAAAAATCAGATGTTTTGCGCGAAGTGACAGTAGTACCCACCTCAACGCTTCGCTTATGAGGCGTGCAAAATGAAATTTAAAACTTTTAAAAAATTTAAGCAATTCAAACGCCGACATTTTGCGCGCGCTTTGCGTGACGTCACATGACACGTCGAGTGGGTGTTTAATGTTTACCTTATTGTTTACTGTGGAGTGATGAATACAATGTCGTGTCATGACGTCCAATTCGTTCGACCTATGGTGGCGCGTTTTGGAAGTTTGAAGTTCGCCGTTTTGATAAACATAAAACATAGATAATACAAAAATATAATGGCACCAATTTACAGGGGCTCGGCGAACCGTATCCAATCACCGGAGAACGCAGCGAGAAGCAGATTGACTTGGAAGTGAGTATCATCACTATTCACTACATAGTATAAAACAAAGTCGCCTTTTCTGTCCCATATCCCCATGTATGCTTAAATCTTTAAAACTAAGGATTAAAGATTTAAGCATACATGGGGACATAGGGACTTTGATGCGTTTTTTTTTTAAGTTAGAATGATTCAAGAGGAAGGTTTTAGTATCTATAGGTATAATTTATTAGGTCTAAGACAAAGCAGGCAAAACCGCGGGTGGTAAGCTAGTTAAACTCTGTGCTTTGGAAAGCATCAATCACAGATCAGTGATAAATACAATAGGGCCATATTTTGAAACATCTTTCAGCTTTCAGCCAACCTAATTTTCTGTAATATGATGATTCAAAAGCGCTTCTAAACGAATTTTATTTGTTTAATAACTGTTTGAGTTTAACAATAGGAATTGAATATTTTCTTAAATTTTCCAAGTCTTTACTCTCGATTAAGGAAGCGTTTACATGTGAGTAATTACACCCAATAATTACCATCAATCCCGTTGAATGCCATCACGAAAAGCACGATGTTTAGCATTTGGACAAATTTGCATACGATACCGTAGTAAAGTTGAGTCACGATTTTTCAATGCTTTGTGATGAGTTGCCGTTTCCTTAATCAATATTTACATGACGTAATAAATAACTAATAATTGTCTTCATTGCAAAAAAATATATTTTCGTATCATTCACATTCACAATTCGTCAATCGTGATGCCTTACGACATTATGTATCTAAAGTGGTGGAAAAGCTAAGTGGAAAAGTTTATTTCCATTTTATTAACGTCTAGGTAAAAGCAGATTTATATTATCTGTGGTTTAAATATAAACAGTTGTAATATTATTATGTAGGTATTAGTTACCCCAATAGAAAAAAAAATATTCGTTAAATTAATTGTACACACAATATCTAAAAGGCGGGATACAAAATAATTCCATTTCTAACTATAATCACCTATTATTTTAGAAAGACATAGTTAGAATTGTAGATTAAATCTTCATCTAATATGAAAGATATGAATAACTATCCATAATCAAGTATTAAAATCTACAATGTCGCGTGTAACGAAGTAGTCAAGGTGGTTTAACTAATTACATGTAAAATGCATATAGATAACAACAGTTTAAGTACATTTAATTATTCAGCTTAGACTTTAGATAAGAATGACTTTATTACTTATGGAATTTTATTCATAATCTTTGTTTGAATAACAGGTTCTCACAATATATAGGTATTATTTTAATTCAATAGATATACAGATAGGATGTGCGCTTGTTGTTTTATTGCACGCCTCATAAGCGAAGCGTTGAGGTGGGTACTACTGTCACTTCGCGCAAAACATCTGATTTTTCAAACTTAAAATGTCTTTATGTATCATACATTGCACTTGTAAGATAATACATACACACACATATTAAGAAAAAACACTATTTTTAACGTTCATGATATTTTTGATGTCATTTTTGTTATTTAAACTAGTTAAAAAACAGTTTAAAAAAGTTCTGTCTTGGACGTCCGTGTGTCTGTATGTGCGAAATACTTTACTAATCGAGTCTTTTTTTTTCTCTTACGCTTGAGTATGCTCAGGAATAGAACCCTTTCATTTTTCAGGGTCTGATTCGATGTGGTTTAATTGTTATTAAATAAACAAAAATAATAATTAATAAATATTTATTAGAAAAAAATTATGAGGCGTGCACTTTTGGATTTTCCAAATTATTTATCAATACATTAGTATTGTCGTATTATCCTGTACTATTCTACAGGAGTTAAAAAAATTGTATTATCTTCGTATATTATCGTATTTCTTGAAACGTAAATCTGTTTCTATTTTCTAATAATGTTTTTTGAAGTGAAACTTCTTTAGGAGCGTTGAGAGTAAAATTTCAAGGTCGCGTCATGGCAACCGTCACGCCATGGAGTAAGGAAGTTTCACTTCTAACACGTGCTTGGCACACGCACTCTTTTTTTGTTTACAAGTATTCTTTCCATAGGGCTACAGAACCCACGGTCTTCAAGCAGTCGCCTACCTCAAAGCAGACGAAGGCTCTAGTGTAGAGGGCACACTCATATTCACGCAGGTGCTGCCCAACGGCCCTGTGACCATAGAGGGGAATGTCACGGGCCTGTCTCCAGGTCTACATGGTCTGCATGTGCACCAGGCTGGATCTATTAAGGACAATTGTCAGGATATTGGACCGCATTTTATTGCGTATTATGTGAGTCTACTGGACGTATTGAATGAATTCTTAAATTGTTCTTTAAAAACAAAATATGACTCCTGGTTTTACATGCTCTGTCATATTACGATAAACATTTTGGATTTTTATTTTGTTAAAGTTTGCTGGCTAATATTTTTCAGTATTTTACAGTATTGAATAGGTTATAAGCTGGATTTGAAAGTATTTCCACAATTAACAATGTATCATCTCGATAATAATCCTATTTATAATTCATTCAGAACATGTTCAAAACTCTATAACCTACTTTCTTACAGGGTCGTCACGGCGGTCCCCGCGACCAGATCCGCCACGTCGGTGACTTGGGCAACATAAAGGCTGAAGAGAACACCCTTCTGAACGTCAAAATCGTCGACCATTTGGTGTCTCTCGCTGGCCCCAGGTCTATAGTCGGCAGGGCGATCGCTGTGACCAGCAGTGAAGACGACTATGGCAGAGCTGGTACTGAAGATAGTGCGGTTAATGGTACCTCTGGACCAGCTGTCGCGTGTGGGGTTATTGGCTACTTGTATTAAATTGTGTTGATATTATTACAATGTAAATTTCTCAGTAAAGATAAGGCATCTAGAAAAACTGCGCGTTTAATGGAATTGCTTGTTCCAATTATTTTTGTATAGAGTTTTTAGCGCCTTTATGAAAATACACTACTTAATATAAATTATTTTTTCTACTCAAGTACTTTCGCAATTACAATAAGCGACGTAACAAAGTTATTTATGTCATAAATCTTCAGACCAATTTTTAAATAAAGAATAGTTTGAATCGGTTGTTTCATTTATCCAAGAACCAACATAAAAATAGAGTTAAATAAAACAAATCAAATAATATATCTCCATATATTTCAAGCTGTATAAAAAACAAAAAAAACAAAGTATATGTAAGAAAAACAGCAACAGTATATAAATGCTCTTAAATGTATGAAAAAATAACCATCACTGGTTGCCAAAAAGACTATACAACGGGAAGCTCTTGTAAATACAAAGTTACATTATCTGTGCGTTGATAAAAATATGATTAAAAGTAAAAACTGTATAAAAGAACACTTATTCATAACAGTCACCACTCAATAACTTAAACTAACGACGTAATTATGTAAATAGCATTTAATAAATAGTTATTGCTCTTACAACACGCAATCGTGTTACTTCCATTTATTATTGACTTAAAAAAGCGCGGCAAACAAACCAGTACAATGGCGGACTTGCCGCCATGTTTGACAAGTGACAACATAGATTTGCCGCCATAATGAGTGTGTATACGAAAACTTGATTTTTACACACTTTAACGTATTTTTAAAAGTTCGATTGCATGTTATAAAGGAACGTGTAGAGTTTATTGTAGGCCGAGAGAGTCAATGAGGGTCTGTGCCTTCGCGATGTAGGCCTTTTGTGCGTCCTCCTTCGACATGCCTTTCTTGCCGCTCCAGGCCTGGAACTTGGCCTTACCCTTCAGGTCCAACAGACCGGGCTTATCTGTAATAAATACAAAGAAAACGTTACTTAAATGTGCTATACAATTAGGTAAAATGAAGTCCCTTGAGGTGTTCGTTGAATAAATGGGAGATAAAGTAAAAACCTTTATTTTACTGATTTATTTTGTTAGGATCAAACAGGTGATCGGACTTTTGTGCAGTATATAACAATTATCAGGGAGTTAGGATTTGAAATACTTCTACTAGAAGGAATGAACCTTAATTGGTTAAGCTGTAATCCAGAGTTCTGTATAGGCACGATTTTCTAAGATAAATGACGTATAATATCTACGAGTACCTAATAAACGTCCATTATTTAACTGGTAACCTTCGATTGCGACCAGGACATTGCACCTGAGTCACTGCTAGATACGTTGAAATTAAACAACTGATCAATTATGCATGTGCGATTCATACTGTCTAATAACTAATTAAATGTTAATAATATTTAAATGATCTAGACTATTCCAGACGGAGAAAGGTCCATAGTTCGACGACATATCTTTATCGTGCGTCACAAGAGGAAAATATACTACCAATTATAGAAAGAGGGATACTATTCGCAAAGAAAAAGAAAAAGAAGTATATATTCTATAAAATTCCTCTTTTGTTGGATTCATTAAGTACCATCTATATTAGTGTTCAAACCTGTATGAATGGTCTCTAGTCTTGAGTCATAAAAACTTTTATCATATAACAAAGAACAATACAATAGCTTTGACCTCAACCCTATGCCAACATTCATGTAATGGCTAATAATATTTTTAATATTTCTTATCTCTATAATCAAACGCAACGAATTTTTTCTTTACACTTTCCTTTCATCAAAATGTGAATGTAAACACACACACACACACACACACACCTAAAAAGGTTTAAAAAAATAAACGTAAAAATGCATTGTGAGTTTACGCTGCATATCTAATGTTGACTAATAAAAAAATGATGTCATTCGAAACGTAATGAATCATCTACTTTTCTCGAGAAAAAATATCGTTGAATAGATTGCAATCAGCACGAACAACTAGAGAAAAAGAAACAAGTATTTATCTAGTTAATTTGTGAGTATACCTACTCATGTTACTCTAACGACGTGGGAAACATATTTTAATTAGTTAATGTTAATATTAAATGAATTAAGTTTTCCTTGTCCCATGAAAATGTAACCCTTCCTGTTTAATTATCTGCTAACTTTAGTCTGGCCATACTTATAACAAAAAAATGCTACAAAATGTTACGTCGAAAAAAATTTTTTTTTCAGTTTTTCCTAATTTTCTTATCAAGATATAATTTTTATTGTGATTATTGATAATATTATAAAAAACTACAATTCATAAGCATCTACAGGTGTTTATTAATAAAACTGTATTAATTTTGATTCTGACCCTTGAATTTCCAATCCTTCCTAGATAACGTGATGGGCTTATCAGGCATTTGTTTCTTCTTTTTTTATTTAAATATAATTAATAAATTATCATACTTAGCTAAAACCGTATCAACGGATACGATATAGACTGATATTAAAACCGAATTATTAGATAAACAGGTAAATAACAATAACATGAAGATAAAATACCTTTTCTACGCACGATAGAAAAAATTAATAAACGAGCTGGGTTAGTAAAATAATTAATTGTGCGGAAAAATAGTAGATTATGTTCTAGTTTAAAGTTAAAGTACCTACTTAGGGAAAAAACTATACCTACGTCTTATAACAAAGTAGGAGATGGTGCAAAAATACCTTGATTTTGAATTCACGCAATTGAAGGTTTACTTATATTAGGTAGGTACGTAATGGTGTTATGCTATTCTATACTGGAAAAAATTTATGAGTTTAATCCTTATTTAATCTCAATTAAATCTACCTACACTGAATTCTGTATATTCAGTAATTCGACATTATATGGTGAATATTTAAAAAAAGCGTGTGTGCCGAGCACACACGTCAGAAGTGAAACTTCGTTGGAAAGTTACAAGAATACCAAAATCGTACGACGTGACGGTTTTGCCATGACGCGACCTTGAAATTTTACTCTCAACGCGCATAAAGAAGTTTCACTTATAAACATAATCGTTCTGTGTATCATCATATAGGTACTATAATAAATACAATTGCGTCTCTTTTTACACGCTTTATATTAGCTTCACCTGTATTTTTGTAACCGACTTCTTTGGGCGCGATTTTGACCCACTTTAAACGGCCAGATTTCGTTCAAACTTTGTAGATTTATTGAGGACCGATGACAATACACTAGTTAATTTGATAAAATAAATAATAGTTAAAAAAAAAATAAAAAACACGCTTTTTATAGAAAACCGACCTAAAAGCGTGTTTTTTAGTTTTTTTAAACTATTATTATTAGTAACAAAATAATATTTTGGTTTATGCGTGATTATCAAACTGGTTTAAATTTTGAATGTGATCCGACAAAATATACTTATTTGCTCCACATTGGATAAAAACCTTGTACATATTAGAATTAATTATTATCGTAAGGTAAAGCCTTCACCATTGATATAAATTTAAATAATATTGGCCTTTTTGTGGACACGTGTATAAAATACAAAATTATAATATTACGTGAAAACTAAAGAGCAAAATTATGGAGTTATTATGAGTTATAATACTTTCGATTGTCACGATGCACATAATTTTTTATTGTTTTTTTTTTTCGTTTTTTTTTGTTACTTCGGTCGTATATATAATGTTTTTTTGACACGTGCGTTAGGCTATAATTTGTGTAAATTTAATAAAGTATAGATTCGTCATTATAACTGGGTCTGTTAGGCTATTCACCACTAAACACCTTTTACCAACGTTTGTTACAGACCAGAAAATACATGAAGTAGTAGATAGTAGGTACCTAGTCCTAAAATCGTTTTCAAGAAATACTACTTATTATTTAAAATCAAGAATTAATTAAAATAATGAGATCGATAAGTTTAAAAATACAAGTGCAATGTATGATACACAAATAGACATTTTAAGTTTGAAAAATCAGATGTTTTGCGCGAAGTGACAGTAGTACCCACCTCAACGCTTCGCATATGAGGCGTGCAATATACTTAACATATCAATTTAATAAGATTTTTTAATAAATACTTAAATACAAACACAACATTTTCGTACAAAAATATGCGCCTATTCTTTTTATAATGATTTTATGTAACTGCCTAAACAAGATTTTTCTTGTTTCTATTAATTTCCATGAACTGGAAGGCGAACCTTTTTGTTAAGATTCATGTAACAGAAGTAATAAATAATAATGTTCAGTTTTCAATTATTTACATTAAAATGATTTTTTATCATATCAATAATTATAAAAACAAACATAAGTAATCTTAGGTTAATATAAAATTTTCTGCATTTACAAAATATGATTGCAGATAATATTTTTGAAGTTATACGTCTTTTGGCGCGATGGAGAAAAATGATGAGAGTATTTTTTTCCATACGCGGTACGCCAAAGAAGTATCACTTCTAACGCGTGTACACACACTCTTTTTTTATTGTTTAGGTAGGTAAGTATTTAATTCATTTTGTTTTAGACCTATTACTCAATAATTAATAAGAACCATAGTAATCTGTAGTTATCTAAGCCATTTATTTATAATTAGTAATTGTGCCCCGCGGTTTTACCCGCATTGCTCCGCTCCTGTTGGTCTTAGCGTGATGATATTAATACAAAACCGTTTATGGCGACATCGTTTAGAACAACATACCGGTTAAATTGACCAAAATCAAAGGTCCTGGCTGAATATTATATGACCGCCTTATCAAAAACACTGGTTTTTACGACATTGTTTACTACGGCATACCGTATTAAGCGACCACATTTGGTTAATGTTTTCGGAGAATTATATCTGTAGAACGACCGGCTTGTAAACAATTTGAATAGGTAACTGTATCCACATCTGGCACAGTATAATAGTCAATGGGTATTATCGTAAAAGTAAACAAAGGTTAGGGTCCTTTGTAATTCTTAGAAACAAAGCACATGCATGCCGTAGCCTCAAGGCCCGCTTCGTCATATCTCTTAAGTCAGTTTGTTACTTATCCTTACACAAGGCGCACCTAAACATATTGTTGAGTTAACTGTGAAAATTGTAACATGTCGCAAAAAAGAAAACAATTCAATATCGAAGAAAAATCGCGTATTATTTCAAAGCTAGAGAAAGGAATTCCAAACAAAGACCTGGCAAAAGAATATGGTGTATCACACTCGACAATTTCAACCATTTGGAAAGAAAGGGAGAAAATTCAAATCCTTTACGACAAGAATTTTTTGAAAATGAAACGAGCCAAAACAACGCGGCATACGAAGGTTGAAGAAGCTTTGTTAAAGTGGTTTAAATATCAAAGGACAAATAATGAGCCAATAAATGGACCAATTCTTCAAGAAAAAGCAAACGATTTTGCTCAACGTTTTGGTGAAGATTTTGTTTGCTCGTCTAGTTGGATTCAACGTTTCCGGGCTCGACATGGCATTGTCGGCGGGAAAATGAGAGGTAAAGCTGCCAGTGTAGATAAAGATGCTGTAGACGAATGGATTACGCAAAAGTGGTCTACATTATGCGAAGGCTACAGTCCAGAAGACATTTATAACGCAGACGAAACCGGACTTTTTTACAATATGACACCAGACAAGACTTTAAAATTCAAAGGAGAGAATTGTTCGGGAGGAAAAATGTCCAAGGCGAGACTAACGATCATGGTTGCAGCAAATATGACAGGATCCTGTAAAAGGAAGCTTTTAGTTATTGGGAAATCTAAGAAACCAAGTTGCTTTAAAAACAAACGCTCACTGCCAGTAACGTATGAACACAATGTGAAGTCATGGATGACATCGGAAATTTTTGAAAGATGGTTACGAAACTGGGACGCTGAATTAAAAGCAAACAATAAGAAAGTTCTTCTTTTAGTTGATAATTGCCCTGCTCATCCGGCTGTTACTAATCTGAAGTGCATTAAACTCGTGTTCTTACCACCAAATGTTACATCTGTACTGCAACCTATGGACCAAGGTGTAATAAGATGTTTAAAATCTCATTATAGAAGACTGCAAGTGTTAAAGTTAATACAAAGCATTGACAGTAATAATCAGAACAGCTTTACGGTTCTTGATGCCATCTTGATGATATCAGAAGCATGGGAAAAAGTTTCACAAAAAACTATAGCTAACTGCTTTGGGCACGCAGGTTTTAACGGCCTTACAAGTCTTATAACAAGAACCTCAGATGATGTGATTGACGATGATGAAGAGGACAATATTTCTTTGGCTCAATTAGCCCAAAATTTACGACCTGCTTTATCTACTACTGAAACAGACGAGTTTATTTATTTAGATCAGTCTATTGCAATTTGTGCACCAGCTACGGAGGATGATATTGTACGTGAAGTTCAAGAGGAAAATGAAAATGAACAGGAAGACTCGCAAGAACAATTTACAGTGCCAACTTTGATTGACGGTCTCAATGCTGTTAGTGTATTAAGAAAGATTGTTCTTTTTAATGAAGAGTTCCATATGCAGGAAAATTGTGACGATACGCTGATTAAAATCCAACGTGAATTACAAAATGTGTATGCACGACAGAAGTGTTTCAAACAAACTAAAATTACAGATTTTATGCTGAAATGATGGAAAAATGATACTGTTCTTTAATATTATACGTTTGTATTGAAGTAAACAAAATGCGGTTTAATTTCCCACATGAATATACATATTATTATCTTTCCTATTAATACCTGTCACCGGTTGTTACGATGTCGTTATAACAGATTTTGACTATAGCCTATCTAACACCGAAATAATTATTCAAGTCAGACCAGTAGTTCCGAGATTAGAGCGATCAAACAAACAAGCAAACTCTTCGTCTTTAAAATATTTTAATATGTAGTATAGATGCTTACTAGAAAAATAAAAAAATAAAGGATAACTACAATTATTTGTAAACGTAACGATATTATATTTACGTAATTTAAAATGTTACCTTGATGTTTTTCCATAAAAAACATAGAACGTGGTTGCGTAAGAGAAACATAAAAAAATATTTTAAATAGGATTTCTTCATTACTAATTCTCACGGTAAGAATTAATGTTGTAATAGTATATTGTGTGCCTTTAGCCAACTTTATCAAATAAAAATAATATTCCTTATTCACAAATGCTTCTTAAAAGATAGGGCATATAAGTTTTAAGTAGCCGTAAATAAAATCACGAAGCATTTTTTTTTTTTTACATCATGACAAATCAGCATTTTTACATAAGAAACCCACATTTCTAAAAATCTAACGTGAGATTGGGGGATGGGGGAGGGGGTTAAATAACGTCTCACCAGGGGCAGGGGGAGCGCAAAAAATTAGCAAAAACACATCACGTAATTTATGGACGCCCCCTAAAAAACTAGTTTAATAATTTATTTTAATCAAATTTTACACTATCACAGAACGTAAGTTTCATCAAAATCGCTCTAATATTTTCTAAATATTAAAATAACATGTTTCGCGTTATTTCCTTGCCACACAAGGACAATATAACTGTATAGCCGATTTACGTAACGGTAAACCACTAAATAAAACTCGAATATCCTTAACAGCTTGTAAACAGGAAAGAAAGTCGCATTGCGTAAATGGACACACGTAATTGTACAAATAAACTGTTAATAATCATTAACAGTTTCCATAAGGATACTAAAAAATATTCCGATTTCATGAAAAATTAAAAATTTTATTGTTATTGCTTCATACCTTTTTTATACAAGTACATGAAAGAAAAATATATTCTTATTGGGTTATTGTTTTTCAACGTTGACCGACGTCTAGAATAAACATAAAACTAGAGATTAAATTTTGCCATAGATCCTAAAACAAAATTGTTCGTGTCTGATAATATTCACAATGCGTTTAGTGCTAATTTTAATTAAGAGGTTCTCATGATTTTTCTTATATCTTTAAGTCTACCAAAGAACTTGCCTTTAGAGTGACAAAACCAAATATTCAACCTTGCAGGGTTCATGGACACATTGTATTGAGAAATTATTTTTTTAATTAACTCAAAAAAGAAAAAAATCACCAACATAAGCATTTTGTCATCTACATCCATCAATTTCAGGTTTAAAATTACTATTTTTGAAGAAATGTCTACCAACCTGCTGGGTTAGCATCGCCGACTGTGCCCTGTTTGAACAGAGCGTAGATCTCGAGGAGATCAGCATCGCTGGGGCGGGACTTCAGCTTCTTGATGTTCTCAGCGGCTGTGTCGAATTGCTGTGAAAACATCACAGTTCATTACTTCACTTGCACAATCATTCTGACAACATTTGATCAAAACTAGAACTATCCCATAGTATATATCCATTTGCGGTCTTACTAATAAAATGTTACCCATTCGCTTTGCAATGGATTAGTTATTGCAATAACCTGTCTTGTTTTTATGATTGACGTTTCATGTGAGCAAGAGCAGGACAAAGCTATGGTAGAAAATGGTAGAAATTTATCCATTGTTTAACTTTATATTAGTAAGGCCGCTATAGTTTAAGTTTAACTAATTAAAACATATTTATTGATTGCTTTGCTTTACAGACAAGTTTGTAGGCCTTCTGCATCATGTCAGACTGAGGCGTTCTATGCCTATAGGGAATCAAATTCAGGACCCTAATGTTCAACGCTCACTCCTTAACCATTGTACCCATGACATGGATATTTCATTAATAACACACTGTCATAAATATGTCAAAAGTATTTCAGCTCAATTAAGGATAAATTCCTAGTACATAATATACATATAATACTAGCTGCTCCGCGCGGATTCACCCCCGTGGCTCCTCTCCTGTTGATCTTAGCGTGATGATATATAGCCTATAATAGCCTAGCCTTCCTCGATAAATGATCTATCTAATACCGAAAGAATTTTTCAAATCGGACCAGTAGTTCCCGAGATTAGCGCGTTCAAACAAACAAACAAACAAACTCTTCAGCTTTATAATATTAGTATAGATTTAACTTAGTAGTTAAATACTTAGACTGAACAGGCAGTTAGTAAATATACAAATGTCCTTGTACTTTATACACATTAAAATGAATTGTAACCACTATAACTGAGTTATTTGCATAATAAACCATTATAAGTACCATTACATTGGAGAAATAACTTTTAAACCCTATTTGACCTCTAAAAACTAGTTTTTCTTCCTGGGCTTTAAACCTACTTGGTAATTTTGTATCCAAAAAACAAAAATACATATTATTAAATACAGCTTTATATTCCGGCCTTTTCCAGTTTGGGTAAATTAATATTTAATAGATTTTAAAATATGATTCACGGTAAAGTAACAATATTAATCCGTCAGTCCTCGGATCACAGACACAATAGAAAATCTATTGTGTCTCGGCCCGATCGGGCCGCTCGGTGGTCAATGGGTTAATAAACATTTCTGTATTGGTTTAACTGTGTTTTTCTAATTTTTTAAATAAAAATTTGTTGTCACTAAATACATTTAAAGTCATAATAAACATAACTGATTAAATTTACAATGATTCTTTTGACATTAAAAATAAATAAAAACAACAATATTAAGAGTGATACAGTTAACATAGCAACAGCATAATTATAACGGACATTCAACTTTCTAAAGAAATACACTATAATGATTTCACATACCTAAATGGAAACATTACACATAAATTATCATAAATATTACGCGTACTCTATGACCTCTAAATAACTTATAAGACCTTAATAAAATCATAAATAAATAAATACATACCTCTTGGAGGGACATGGTGATTTGCGGGCTATTGACCTAAAAAAAAGTAAAAATATTTAATCTGTAACTAGCGACTGTCTAAATAAAACTACGTGACCAGCTTTAATCACTAGCATAGCTAGATATCAATACGAAGTGGATACGATTAGATTATACACCTACTTAAAAATATATATAACTCTAACTCACTTAGTTAGACTTGAAGGAACGAAGAGCGACGTCTGCTCACTTTGAATTATTGTTCAGAACTAAATATATTCTGATTATCAGGTAATTGTGAAACTGTTGTTCGAAACTGCAAGGAAGCAGCTATACGTGTTTTAATTTAATACGTCAGACCGTAGTAACACTTATATCAGTCCAATTAGCTGGACTTATTAATTAATAATAATCCAAGGAAGGGCACGCGAATTATGTAGAAGCACTAAGACGAGAAATTAATAATATAACTTAATTTTGAGCCTACAAAATCGCAAGTTCTACAAAAAGTTGCAATTTTGACATTGAACTTTCTATAACATGTCACTTTTCACACATGACATTGTCAACAAAAGTCGCGTTCGAGTAATGTGTTTCTCATTTTTGTTTTGAGCACACAATTTGAACACAATCTTATTTTCTTTTCCTTACCCTAATGATATGGTTTTTTATAGATGATGCTTTGAGCATATTTCGTAATTAAGGAAGGAAACCAACAAATGCGTCAATTTACATTCAGGTTTTAAAATTATAAGGTTAAGCTGGTTAAGGGCAATTGCCCGATGTGATGAAAGCTTCGTTGTATTGAAATTAATACAAGCAGTAGGAAGTTAGTGATAATGTAGGTAGTGTAGCCTGTAAGTCTATCAAGTACAAGGTAGAAACGATTTGAGAGAAAATAGTTTGAGCATTGTTTATCAAGAAAAATATCAATATATCTACTAAAAGGAGAGACAGATATATTATTTAAAATCACTAAGTTGCTGCCCAATGACCAAAAAGGGTGATCTTGTATCATATTTTCATTCATATTGTATAATATTTTCATTCTTACCAATAAAGATCAAGCATAATCGATTCAAATATAAATAACTTTAGTGCACAGGTCGTAGGATGAAGTGTAAATACCCCATTTAAACCTTTATTCGACCTATCTCATATTATAATTCATAATACATAAACGTTTGTAGTAAAGTTGTGGATTCAATGACTAGACAAGGAAAATCATCTAGTGTGTAGCTAGGTATTTAAGCTTTTAATGTATTTTCAACAGCGTCAAATTTTATTAAAATAACGTTACATAGTAACGTATGTATATTATGTATGTAGTAAACTCTTTTGATTAAGTATTGTAATAATTATAGTATAGTAGAGCCATTTTAATAGGCAACATTTGACAGTTCAACAAAATTCAACAACGTAACCTAGTAACGACAACATAGAATAACATGATATTTCGTTTTGTTAGAACTGCACATTTGCTTAACTTTTTTCAATTACGATTACATATAAATAATAATAATGACCGATGCAACTAATTTTAGGATTTGATTTTACTGATAAACCATTCTAAACATAATTAACATTTTCTTATTTAAAGAACTGACGTCGCTACAATTTTGTGTCAATAAACCTTTTTTCTTTTTAAATACCAGAGACGTTACTCTAAAAATCGAAATCTGACATCTAGAATCGAATGCATTGATTACTTGTGAATAAAAATCATCATAAATTATTGACATGTGTTTCAAGTTCGATTGACAAATGTTTCAAGTCCGTATCGATTAATTCGCTTTAATCGATGTTTTTAAGCATGTTACCACCCTATGAAGATAAAATTGATAGACGTCAAATGTTGCCTATTAAATTGGCTCAACTATAAAATAGATAATATTATAACAGATATTTTTTGTAAACAAATTTTTACATAAAATCTTTATAAAAGAAAAACTAAGTTAATCACGTAATTTTAGCGCCAAATAGGTACGCAATTAATTTTTCGCCAAAAAAAAACACGATTAAAAAAATTAAATTTATTCAGTAACAGATTGCCAAAAGTTCTTAATCATAATTAAATAATTAGTCTAGACTTATATTTAAGCGTATTTGGATTGGAGCTGGTTAGCCATGTCGATGTATTGCTTCTTGGCGTCATCCTGAGACATTCCCTTGCGGCCAGTCCATGCCTTGAATTTGGCGCTGCTCACGACATCAGTTACGCTGGGTGCAGCTGCAAAAAATAATATTATACTTGTAAAGTACATAAGTATACATAATATATTATGATGTAACTATATACATATATGAAAAAAAAAGTTGTAAGCGCAGATGTTTCCATTTGAATGTGAAAAATAGTGAACACTACGATAATACACAACCATATAAAATTCGATCTAGCCATTTTCTGCTTACCTCGGCAAGCAGAAAATCTTGTTTATAATTTTAATATAATGCAGTAAAAATAAACATAGAACAATAGAACATAAGAATGGTTGCTTTTTTTTGTATTTGTATTGTATGTTTTTTTTCTCATGAGTCAGATGATTTTATTTGCATTAACTAACTGTTATAAGTATCTATAATGTATATAAGTATCTAAAAGTAGGTAGTTTGCCTTAGACGTCAAGTACCATGAAAAGTTTAAAGATTCGATTTTAAGCCGTTACTTTGGAGGTGAGCATTTTCGTAACATAGCATGAGGATTAAAAAAATATATTCATTTCAATGAAATATATATGTAAATGACTAATACGTAAAATGTATTCTCTATTATCCTCATTCCTCTGTCCTCATATTTGTCCTCCTAGAAAAATGTTTTTGAACGTTAACATTTCGAGTAAACAGGAAATTGGACTAAAGATAGTTTCCTTCTAAAACTAGGTAAAAACCAAACAAATTAAAATAAATGTTTTAAAAAATGTCCTTTAAAATTTTAAAATTCATTTTCATGTCTGTTCAATTTATATTTTACTAGCTGCGCTCCGCGGTTTCACCCGCGTGGTTCCGCTCCTGTTGGTCTTAGCGTGATGATATATGAATATAGCCTTCCTCGAGGAATGGGCTATCTAACACCGAAAGAATTTGTCAAATCGGACAAGTACCTAGTTCCTGAGATTAACGCATTCAAACAAACAAACTATTCAGCTTTATAATATTAGATACTTTATACCTAGATTCATGTACCTATCTTCCGAGATACCTAGGTATAAAAAAGACTCAATTATTGGTCAATTGAGTCTTTTTTATGTATACAATCAAAATATTACCTATTAGTTAATTGAAAAGATATCACACCTACAGCTTTCATAATTTTCAAAATGTAATAATGATGAAAACATCTGCATCGTAAGGATACAGGTGATGATGATGATGCCGATACTAACCGATGTTGACGTCACCAATGGTGGCTTGCTTGTACAGGGAGTACAGGGCCAGGTTCTCGTTGTCGGAGGGCTTGGTCTTCCAGTTCCTTACGGATTCGGCGACTGAGTTGAATTGCTGGAAAACATATACATGACTATTATTTTCTTGTTTTCAAATATTTTTCAAGCATTTAATTGCAAAAAAATAAATATACAGCTAACAGCATGTCTTAAAAGTGGTTACAAATTCGATTTGTCAGAAAAAAAGGTTAGTAATATTAGAAAAGAGTTTTGTTAGGAACAGCTTCTTAGTAGTGCCATAGTATTATGTATATTATCAGTGGTAGACTTAGGTGGTAGAACAGAGAACTACGTTAATATAGGTAACTAGCGGTCCGCCCCGGCTTCGCCCGTGGTACATATTTACTTTTTCTCTACATAAAAACCATCCTCGTACTTCAAGGAATATAATAAAAAAAGAATTATCTAAATCGGTTCAGCCGTTCTCGAGTTATGCGCTTACCAACACATTTTGCGATTCATTTTTATATATAAGATAATATTAATAAGTTTAACTAAGAAGAGGATCGATTCAGCCGTATAGCTGATAATTCAAACAAAGTGGAATCACAAATCGACTTCAAAAGAACCTAATCAATCATAGCTAGATATAATATCGGTGGTGGCTAAGGTGGTGGCCGATGGATATCAACATGCTTCAAAACATTTTGAAAAATTAACATTGTAATTTGTAAAGTCTGTTAGGTACTTACCGCGTCGAGGGACATGTTGAAGATAATTTATTGGAGATCTGAAAATAATAAAAATTATTATAATTAATAACAAGACGTAATAAATAAGCATTTCCGTATGCTCATTCTAACCCCACTATTTCAAATAGGCGTAGAGTATTATTGTGGCTATGCTAGATAGATTTTTAAGAATTCTATTTTATTTATATAGAATACTTGATCACTTTAATATTTTTATTTATATTGAAGACTCTAGTTAATATTATGCAATAAAAAGAAAAAAAACTGTAAATGTTGATTACGTATGTAATTAATGTGATACTTAATACGATTTGTTATAGGTATAGGTAGGTATATTTATCATGAATATAGCATAGATATAGCTATTAATTAAATAGGTAATCACTATCAATAGGTAATACCTACTTACATAAAAACAATAGTAAACTGTTGTTAAAAAAACAGAATGACTATAAAATTACATAAATGCGCTATTTAAGTGAAACCCAAAAGGCAAAAAAGAATACAAAATATTATCGGTTATTACTAGGCAAAGGAATAAATTATAGAAGAATGATTAAATAACACTTAATTATTATCTTATCGGAGATAAAAACAATTCATTTAAATCAATAAAAATAACTATAAACTTATTGTTTTTGTCCGCGTGGTTTACTCGCAGCTTATGCTTCATTTATAAATATTCTGATAATTAATTAATTACAATGAGAATCGTAACTATCTGAAAATAAATACTGCATTGCGTTTTTTATACAATATTATTATTTGATTAGATAAATTTTTCAATCTCTATCGAATCTAAACATTTTATATAATACTAGGTATCCGCCCGCGGCTTCGCCCGCGCAGTCAAAGAAAAACCCGCATAGTTTCCGTTCCCGTGGGATTTCCGGGATTGCGTCATTTTCCCGGGATAAAAAGAAGCCTATGTCCTTTCTCGGGTATCAAAATATCCCCATACCAAATTTCATGAAAATTGGTTCAGTAGTTTAGGCGTGATTGAGTAACAGACAGACAGACAGAGTTACTTTCGCATTTATAATATTAGTATGGATGTAGGTAGGTGTATTAAAAAAGCGCAAATTCAACGTGCTCAAAGAAACATGAAAATTTTGTGCATTAAACAATCATACGCACTTATTTTCACCATACAATATGTTTGTAAAAAAAATGAAATCACTATATTTAAAAAAAATCACAAAAAAACCTCATAGTCAACCTTTACAGTCTTCCTCGCAGCTACCTACCATTCACAGTAGAAGTCACTATCAATACAACTAAAAATATTTATATATTAATTAATGTTTTTATCAAATACTCACCACGAAGTTAAAGCAAGAAGATCAAGCAAGTTACTGACGAAGTGGCCGGTGGAACCTCGTATTAAATTTTCGCGGTTCCGACTCTTATCGGTATGAATTATCCAATTATTTTAGGGCTCGCTTATAAAACCTATACACTGCTATCGGCTTCGCTTGTGATATTTTTTACTTTAATTTATATCAGAAATATTTAATTGAAATTAAATAGTAGATACGGATTTTATGACATGATCAAAACAGAAGGTGTTTCAGATAATATGCATCTATTTTTCTGAAATTGCAAAGCACCCGGTAATTTGATATGTTTTTTAAGTTTTATAGATGGTGAAATCGAGTTGGTTCATTAATTATTGGTACCTAACTACCTATAGTTCCTAGTTAAGAGCTACCATAGACAAACGCATAGATACACAGAAAAAAAGGATATAGAGGTAGATTAGGGTAGATTCCTTCTTATAACCTTACTTAAAACGTTCTCTCTCCTTTTTAAACTTTTAACACGCTTTTTAGTATCAGCTTCACCTATGTTTGTGTGTTTGTATGTAACCGACTCGATTTTGACTCACTTTAAACGTGTAGGTACTCCAGTGTACACTTAACAAGGATCGGTCACAGTAGGTCACAACTCACAGTAGGTACAATAATTTCATGAGATTGAGCATGTTTTTGCGTATTTTTTAATTACATTTAATTTGAATTTGTATAGGTTCCTCAAGCTTTGCAAAATATTGTTGCCAATTTTCTAAAAAATCAAGCATTTTTTAGGAAATTTCCGTTGTTAGGTTTGTGAATAAAAATTTATACCTACCTACGTAGAGCTGGAACCACAGGCTGGAACCTATGAACCTATGTTAAATATTGGATTTGTTGACAAACAAACATACACAACTCACTTGCACTTAAAATACATACCCAAGCGCATTATCTTATGGGTATTACCTATCTATACTTGCAATTAATCCAAAGCACTCGGCTCGATAAGAATAAAAAAATCTCTTCAATACTAAACACTTCGTAAACTGTATTTTCCTTTGTTTTATTCCATTCAATCTTAAATTTATTGTTTAGAATTTAGGGAATAAAACATACATAGGTTTGATTCATAGGTACGTCTCTGGAATCCATACTAATATTATAAATGCGAAAGTAACTCTGTCTGTCTGTCTGTTACTCAATCACGCCTAAACTACTGAACCAATTTGCATGAAATTTGGTATGGAGATATTTTGATACCCGAGAAAGGACATAGGCTACCTTTATTACGATTTAAATTTGCGAAATATGTACCACGGGCGAAGCCAGGGCCGCCGGCCGACCACTAGTAAAATATAAAAACAAATCTTATTGAAGTGAAACTTCTTTAGGCGCGTTGAAAGTAAAATTTCATGGTCGCGTCATGGCAATACCGTCACGTCAGCGAGTAAGGCTATGATTTTGGTATCTTTGAATCTGAGAAGTTTCACTTCTGTTACCTGTGTTCAGCATACACGCTTTTTTAAAGTACCTACTGGCTAATATGTATATACCTAGCTGGTTTTAATTCATCTATTAGGTAATAATTATAGTAACTATCTACTATGTATTAAATTATCTGTGTCGTAGGTTTAATAGTTCATACTTCATTTCATAGGTACCTAGGTATATTATCCTACGAATAAAAATGGATTTTTACTACATAGTACATATAGGTATTATCATAGATTTATCGCAGAATATTACGGCTAATTTTGTTATAAATAACATAAAATGTCGTATTTATGACATAATAAACATAATCTAAATTATTTTAGCCAACATCCTATTAGTCATTCACAAGAAGGGTATCCAAAAACATCAGAAGGTTGTCTGTTTATATATTTTCGTAGTATTATTTTCTTTTCTCACTTAATACTTAAATTTTTATTTCAGTGTCTCAAAATATATAGGTACTTGGTTTGAAAAAATACTTCACAATAATACAGGCTATCTGGGCACCGAATCAATTTTACGACGTGGGTTATAAAATTTGACGATGTTTACCTACGCAAACATAACATGTCCTTTTAGTAACAGTACTTAGGTACCTAATTCCAATCGTTGATTATGGAATTGATAAGGACTACATAATTTTCCACGTTATGGTGCACTTTATCGCATTATCTCATCGGCTAAAGGGGTCAATTGATTGCAAACTGGTTCACACCTTCATTTTAACCTCAATATTTGTTGGATTTTAATATGTACTTACATTTATGTATGTTCAGTATTTACATATTATTCGATTTATTTTAGTAGTGGTATAGTTACTCGTATGAAATGTATCCGTCTCAATTTACATGTAAGCATTTTTTTCCACTAGCAACACCGGGCTTTGTGTTATATGTATTTGCAATTTGTATTACTAAGTTTGTATTAAGTGCTCATATATTTATCGTTTATTACGGGGTACTATACTAAAGTACGTTATTCCTATGACCTAAAAGTAACTTGTAGAATAAATTATAGTATTATCGAAACGGCTCCATTGATTTCATGAAATTTAGTATGCGGCAGGGGATTTCAGGGGTTATAAATGGATCTAGCTAGGATTCATAAAAAAAAGAAAACCGACCAAATATCCTATACTTACTATTATTCAAGTTTCTAAGTACCTACCTATTACAAAAATAAAGAAACTAAGGACTGAATAAATTGAATAAAAACTCGATAAAAATAAAGAAAATTTGAACTCTGCACATAAACATGTGTCACATATGAGTCATAACTTTACTTCCAACCGTAAAACGGTATTTAAAGACAAATATTAAATTGAAATTTGTATCAAAACATTAAAGTGCGGCAAAGTACGGTCACTAACATCATAATCAGCGTCCAAACTAATAATACTTTACGATTCATGTTAAAGGTCGTTCCAATGACGAAGTTATCGAAATTACTTTACTATTATCACACTTTTAATTCTGCCAATGATTTATTGCGAGATTGTGGTCTGATAAATAAATTGCTAATCTTTGATACGGGACGACCCCTTAGAATTGTGTAGGTAGTAACTGTAGATAGGGTCACGCAAACACTGGCTTATTGGTTCTAAGTATAATCTAGAATTAGCAGAATTCTAGATTAACTAAAGCACTAAGTTAGTGCTAATTCCTGACTTATGATGAATCATTTTGTTACTAACTAAATAGTACCACAGATAATATAACACTGATATAACATTGCTTTAAAGTAATCCATGTTTTATAGAGATTTAAAACTCTGACTTAGTCATTACAATGCTTTAATTCAAATCTAAAGGCAAGCTTAAAGAACCTTTACCTTGGCTAATCAATTATTATTGTTAATAAGATGTGCATAAAAATAAAAGTAATTATTCATGTTTTATACGCATTTATTACTCTGACTAGAACTTATTATTCAAACCTAGCACATTTCCTTAGTTCAACTATCACCTACGAAGACTCCATATACCCTCCAATATATGAAGAAAAAGTTTTTATTAATTAACTGCAAGCTCATTAAAATCCGAAGTAGCTTGTATTTTCTCAAAAGGCACCATCATAGGATCAGTGGCAGGCATTTGCACAGTCGCCGCGAGTACCGGGTTCGATTTCCCCTCCTTTAGAAGAAGTATTTTTATCAAAGACCCTTCAGCTTGACCAGTCACGGTTCGGAAAAACACATCCGGGTTTATATTTTCACTGAATATTTCTTCCACTTTTGTGGGGAATTTTAGCTGACTCCCTGGTGCCAGAAGTGGAATCTGGGAAAAAAAAGTTAATTACTTCAATGTGTTTTAAAAAATATAACTAAATGATCAAGAAAATACAACGTACTAAAACGATCGTAAAAATATATTAAAAGAATAGATAAACATCGATTATAATACAGGACTAGAAAATAATTTTCTATGATATTTACCCCAAGTTTAAATGACGGTTATTGACTTTTGGTTATTATTAAATGATTCAATTGCCAAAGAAAAAGCAATTGTAATAAAAAAATTGTTTGTACATCAACAACAAAAAATATTAACTTATCAGTACTGATAAAAAAATATCAGATTTTCTAATTATAGATCTTCAGCGCCACATGAAAACAAAATTATGTAGCCCCCAGTAAATGCATAATCTGATATTAATTATATTATAATCAAATTAAATTATCTTACATTCATATAAACATGCAATTCTGAAGTATTTTTTTGTTAAGTGAATAAAATTACTTCGAATATATTATACTAGATTTCCACCCGCGCATTCGCCCGCGTTTTCAAAGAAAAACCCGCATAGTCCCTAAAACCTATCTTGTGTGTTAATCCAAGTTACCTTCTATATGTGTGCTAAATTTCATTGTAATCGGTTCAGTAGTATTTGCGTGAAAGATTAACAAACACACACACACCCTCACAAACTTTCGCATTTATGATAAAAGTAAGAAGTAAGATACATTTAAAAAAGTATAACCTACTAAAGAATTTATAATTAAATAGCGAGACGCTTCATCAACGTTTATTCGCATTTTCAGACAAAAAAAGAAACACTTATTCAATATAATAAAATTTTTCCAAAATAGATCTTATTACCTTGATATAAGGGTTATCGACTTTATAGCTCGTTCCTTGTGTGTGAAACAGTACAGACAGACCGACAACCGCTTTGTCTTTGGATGTATTCTCTATGATCAGTGTCATACGGAAAACTGGACCCAATCCTTGCACCTGGTAGTAAACATTTTAATTTATTAATAATTATGTACTTGAAATAACAAGGATTACAAAAAACACTAAAAAAGCGTCACGAATTACTGATAACTAGTCTATAAAAAACAAAACACTTTTTGAATGATATTTTCGTGGATTATTTATAATTTTAACTGAAATTTGTTTATTTTCTAGATATAAATAAAAATAGAGATGTTATAGTATCTAAGGTAAAATTAAATTCAAATTCTTCGCGTGGATGGTTTATTTCTCCATTTTGAGTAACTCTGACAATAACATCTTATAAATATCTATTGGACTCAAATACGGCTAGGCCTATAATAATACGCAACGTGTGTTCACTGTTCTACAGAACAACGTCTATGGATAAAACTGAAAAATTAAGATTATTTTATTTCTTCGTATTTTTTCAGGATAAAAAGTATCCTATTTTACGCCCAGGATAATAAGGTATAATTATACCAAGTTTCATCGAAATCGAACCGTTAGTTTTCACGTGCTGTCTTCAAATACAGACAGACAGACAGACAAAAAATTTTTTAATCACATATTTGGGTTTGGTATCGATCCAGTAACACCGCTGCTATTTATTGCTATTTATTTTTTCAATATTTTCAATGTACAGAATTGACCCTTCTACAGATTTATTATATGTATAGATTAATCTTCAATATTGTTAAAAATTATACAAAAAACTAAGCTATACTTATAATCCAGTTAGTAGGTATTTATGCTCTACAAAAGGTGGCGTAGAAAATGTTTTGAAACGATTTTGTTTAGGTATGAAAGGTTAATAAAAATCCAAGTTCTCGACCTTGACGTACCCAGGCGCTAGCCGCCATCTTGAATTAAAGGTGCTAAAATTAGGTATATTTTAAATAACATCTCAATTGTTTACTAAATCACAAAAGTGTCTATGAGGGGTTCAAAGAAGACAAAATTACCTACATTTTTTGCATACATGATTATTCTGTAAGTCTTAAAGGTAAAAAGTTACAAGCGACGGAAATAATAATATTTACAGAAATCATATAATTTTAATTTTGTTTAAAAATTGTACAGCTATCATTTTTTAATTCTCTTTGATGGCCCGGGCTGGTTAATGGTGGCTTCTTCATTATCGTCGCTAAAATTTTCAGTTGCATTGTCTGTATTTTTAGTTTCCAACCATGAAATTTCGTCGTCATGACCAGAAGAAATCGAAGACGCTGGAGCAATGTGAAAAATGTAGGTAATTTTGTCTTCTTTGAACCCCTCATAGACACTTTTGTGATTTAGTAAACAATTGAGAAGTTATTTAAAATATACCTACATAATTTTAGCACCTTTAATTCAAGATGGCGGCTAGCGCCTGGGTACGTCAAGGTCGAGAACTTGGATTTTTATTAACCTTTCATACCTTAACAATATTGTTTCAAAACATTTTCTACGCCACCTTTTGTAGAGCAGAGGCTTTTACATTTCCCCACAGACTGGACTATTACTTAAATAAATATCTTATTACCTCAGCAGCCAATCTGACGGGTTCCAGAGCACCGATTCCCATCGCGTTGTCACATTTAGTGTACACTTCTAGAAGCGTCTTAGCAGCCGTCAAACGAAGTTTGTCTAACTCATGTTGGAATGTGTGATGCATGGCTGAAATAGTTTAGATTAATATAAAAATGTAACACCTATAAGCAAATAAATATATTTTTATTTTTAATTAAATTCTAAACTAATATTCGCAACAGAACGAGTGTGTTTTGTTCTATTCAATGTTGTTGGAAGAAGGATCTTATGAAAAACTTACGAAATTTGACACAAAAATAACAAAAAGTTAACAAATTGAATGGTTAATGATAATAAATCAGTTTTCAAACTACAAGTATAAGTAAAGAAATATTATTCATGAAAAAGTAAATAAGACCAACCATAGACCAAATATAGTTTAATCAATTATCCAGTCTTCTTATACCTGCACTTAATTTAATAGATATCCGAAATAATAGTAGAAATTAATATAAAAGTTATTTTCCTAAACAAAAGCAATACCAGCAGCATTTTCCCTCTCTCGCATAGATTGTTCCAGAAACAGTTTCGACTTCTTCGGTATGAGCCAGGGTTTTTGTCCCGTAGTGGCAATGGCCGTGGGTTCGACACCCGCCGCATGTTCATTGAAATCAGCTGTGCGTTTTAATATTTTTAACATGAGATTTCCACCTGAAAAAAACGAAGATTAAATTGATATTTAAAAAAGCAATATTATTTTTGAAAGACGAGTTATTATATGTATATGTTTTGCCTTCACATTTTAGCTTTTATAATTATGCCAGGCGCACAAAAACTCATTCATTTTATGTACATTTCGTTTTCTAATAAAACCGTATATACCTACCATTTTTAAGAATTCTGTAGAAGGAAGAAAGCCAATGTTTTCGTCGTCGTCGATTTTGCAAATATAACGTGTCTGCTATAATATGAAAGCAAAACTGCGGGTGAAAATCTATCAAAGATTTAAAATTTCTTCTTTCAGGACGTCCACTGCAGGACATAGGCCTCCCCCAAATTACATTAAAAATACAAATGATAAATTCTAATTGCGAAAATATTCTCTTGTATTGTCTTTTTTTACGGCGGACTGGAGCGATTTATTTTAACATCCACTTTTTCTGGAGATAAGGGACTAGAGAGTAATATAGACTTCTTTTTACCACAATGAAAGATCTCATACCCATGGAATTTCCTTCGAAAAGCAGGCAAAGCTACAGAATACTTACTAGCTGTGACTATCGTGAGCACGTGTTCCTCCTGACCCAGTTGTCCAAACTTAATCACGGATGCTATATCTGAAAATTCGATCGAGATTTATATCTATAGAGGAAATTTGTTGTTTCCTATTCCTATTGATTACATCTAAATAAAGAATAAAGATATTATTGAAATACATTACTATTGTAATAAATATAATCTTTGAATCAAATCTATTTAATAACTTGGCGCTAATTATCAATAAACATTTGAATAAAAAACCGATTTAATTTTTCTTTTTAAATCTATTGATTTATCAGCAAACAATAGCTGTACCCCGCGGTGTTGAACAGTGATATAAATTTTCAAACCTTCCGTTCTTCCTAAAATTAGCGCGTTCAAGCAAAAAAAAAACAAAGTCTTCACCTTTTAATATTAGTAGAGATTACAGCTAACCACTTTTTTAACTTGCAAGTACCCTCATATTAATTCTCAAACTATCCACATACCTCTAACAAACATGCTATCCCGCTTCACTTTCCCATCGTACAGGTTCAAATGCCCAGAAGAAAGTGCCACAGCTACCAACGTAATACCAAGATGAAGTACCGGCACTTGGCACATCGCCACTGGTCTATGTTCCAGGCTTATCCACCATTGCTTCTTACCCTTTAATTGTGTTTGTAAAGTTAGTTTGTTCGTTTATTTGATTTGCAAATGTACGAAATTACGATATTGTAAAACGAACGATAAAGGCAATCATTCTTGCAATAAAGGCTTTCATTCATTCATTCATTCATTCACTACTTTTTTTGTAACAAAATATAATTATTGAACGAGATATCAATAATCAACGGTACACTATTGCATTTTTTTTATATATGATGCAGCCAACATGGTACTATGAGTTACTCATTCAGTATGTAAGGTACACGTATGAACCCTAGGTACCCCTTCTTTTCTCCGTCTATGTTATATTTACCTTCTTACTATAACAGGCAAGCGTATTATCACAACAGATAACCATGATACTGCTGTCAAAGTTCATAACTTCAATGGCTATAATGTGCTCCTCCGTCCTGAACAACTGCCGACCCTCCTTCCAATCCCTTTTGAGTAAACATACCGATTTCTCTCTGAAATGTTTTGTTTATTTTGAGATATATTCTATCCTTTTCTTGCTTCTTTATTAAATTCTAACGTCAATGTCTGGGCTCAGGGTCTCCTTTGAAAATCTATTTCAAAGTCCTACTAAAATTATAAATGCGAAAGTAACTCTGTCTGTCTGTATGTTACGCTTTCCCGCTTTAACCTCTCAACCGATTTTGATGAAATTTGGCACAGACAATCTTTAGACCCTGAGAAAGAACATAGGCTACCTTTTATTGCGAAATATGTACCACGGGCGAAGCCGGGGCGGACCGCTAGTGTGGTTATAAATATATTCTTTAAAACAAAACCTTTGACTTTCAATTACAAAACGTTTTTCAGTTTGACATTTCAGCATACTTCAGCTATTAAATTTTTACTACAGTGCGTGTGAATTATAATAGATTTGTGCTTGAAACGTGCCTTCAATTTAAATTAATATACCTTGTGGCTACAGTTATTCTATAATCAACATTGAACAGTCCTGTCGCAACAATTTGGTATGGTACCGCCTTTACTGTGTTTATATTCACCTTAAAACAATTTTTTATATCAAATGTATTGTACTTTGTGGTACATATGAATGTTCAATACAAATTATTTACTAGATAAGCATTTTAAAGCGCCTATGTATATTTAATAGCAATATAACACAATTTATATTATAATCTATACTATATACTAATATTATAAAGAGGAAAGGTTTGTATGTATGTATGTATGTATGTATGGTTTTCACGCATAAACTACTGGACCGATTTTGATGAAATTTGGCAGAGATAATCTTTAGACCCTGAGAAAGAACATAGGCTACCTTTTATTGCGAAATATGTACCACGGGCGAAGCCGGGGCGGACCGCTAGTACATAATATGGCTACTCAGGAATTATGATAAATAGTATTATTTTGAGTTGAAATTTGCATTTTCCTACAAAAAGAAAAAAAATAGCAATGCAAAAATGTAAACTACTTAGTAAGTAATGGGACACAATCAGTATTGGAAAATGTTGCTGTAATCATAGATAATAGAATATACCTACGAACCTTAATCAATTGCGTAAATGTATGAGGATCCAATACAACAACATCACCTTCTTCAGTCCCAATCACAAGACAACTCACACCATATTTATCCGTGGAATTCATTTTTAAAGTTGTTATACAAGAAATATGTATTATAATTTTCTTTGGTAGATCTGCTGTGGCTACAAACTCCAGTTTTTCGTCTATGGCCATTTGCAAGAAGCTCCGTGATTGGCTGCACAGATTATGTGATAGAGAGTAGAGACTTTTGGAAAGACCCAATAAAGATGCTTCATTGTGATTCACAGGATCTTTGAGCTGTAAAAAAATTGATAAAATAATATTAGATATAAATTTATAAAGAATAGAAAAATATTAGATTGCAACATTACAATTTATTTTCTACTAGTGAAAATACTATCAAATTCAGTTCAATTAAGTAGTCTTTAGTCAAAAAACCGAATCTAGCAAAGATTATAATTTATACTAGCGGTCCGCCCCCGCTTCACCCATGGTACATGTTTACGTTTTCTCTCCATAAGAACCATTCTTGTACTTCAAGGAATATTGAAAAAAAGAATTAACGAAATTGGTTCAGCCATTCTCGATTTTTGCGCTTACCAATACACATGCTTAACAATACACATATAATTAAATTACCTGTTTCCAAATTTCCATCTCCTGTTCATTTATATCAACAGTAGGTAATTGGTACATATAGAAGAACTTTAAATGCCGGTATATATGGATGCAAGAGTCAAAAGCAATTGCTATCAAGGGTGGTGCTTTTGGCAGAGTTTCACTTGCATAGAAGCTAACTACTCCTAGCGGTAGATCAGGTAGAACCATGTCAGATATCTGCATAGTGCCTTTGAATATCTGTAAAAAGTAACAAAGATATTGAAATAATTCTGAATACTATTATTGTGAATTAAGAAGGCCGCCTAATAAAGCTCAGTGTTTCATAATAGTTTTAAACATTCTTAGCAAAATAAGTTGTGTAAAGGAATTTGGAAATAATAATTAATAATATAATATATTATATTATGAGCCATGGCTGTCCCACTGCTGGGCAAAGGCCTCTCTTCCGTCAATCCATTAGAGGAATTAACAATAGAAAATAATAAAAATAACATATCATATTACACTTCATTGAATCAAATAAACATGATTGATTATTCAATATGATAATTAATTATTGCCATTTTTTAAGGCAAGTTAAACCAATTTTTTAAGTATCATTATTAAGATTGACTTTACACAGGAAACTGTAAAATATCTAAAAATGGATTTATAAATAACCAATAGCATACCTTTAATTGAGCTCCTTGTTCTTTCCCCATGTCGCCCACAACAAGTTTGACTTCATTGTCGTTATTCAAGTCCACCAAAGCTATATTTGATGGCAATGTGTTGAGATTTATATCTGCTGTGCCAACTTCTACATCTAACCAGCGACTTATTGCGCCCATATTTAAATTATACATGTAATATTCTTTTGTGTAATAGCATAGAATTATCACATTCAAACTATAAGAATTCTTCTTCCACTATTATTATTTATTAGTCGAATTTGGGTGCCATTAGTCATATTTCTTATTCAATGACCGTCAGAAAACACTTCATAACATCTAGGCTGATTAAATTTCTTGTTAATGTAGCACTTTTTGCAATAAAAAATATTATTGTCGTTTTCTTTTGCAATTTGTTTTGAAGTTTGAACTTTGGATCGCGACTCGCGTTGTCATAGCAACGAGCTGTCTGTCAGTTACATACTCACCACAGAGTATGTAATACACTTTATCAAAATTTTAACTATTTTTAGGTTAAAAATCATTTAAATGTGTATTTATAATCAGAAATTTCCTGAATAAAATTTTAATACGTTTTCGATCTCTATAAAACATACCTATTTCGGAGAAAATGAAATTCTATACGTATATTCTTGTCAGTGTCAAACGTCAATTGAAAATGACAGATAATACGTTGACATTTTAAATTGAAGTTCTCTGTTCAGTGTTCTTTTGTTTTTGTTTACTAACTTTTTTGTGTATCTAGAAAAGTTTAAAACTGTGGTTTAAAAGTTATAAAGAAGTTATAAAGTATCAATTTTGTGCTATTAACTTGTGTTATAAATACTTAATTTGTAAGTTCTATACAAATGTGGAAATGAGTACCAATAAATGGTGTATTTTTAATTGCTCTGGTAAGTTTCATAACTTTATATTGTGATTTTTAAATCAGTTTTAATAAAAATTGTTAAAATGTTTTTTTCTTCAAAAATTATGGATTTAGAATAATATGATATACCTATGTCCCTACAAAATGTGTAAGATAACCTGGACAACAAATTTTAATTGAACCATGTTTTTAAATCTTATCTTATCTTATGTTTTTAAATCCAATAAGATTCTAATTTGGAATATTCCAGCCACTAGGCTCAGGTATAACAGAATAATGTACCTACTGTTACTGTATTGCATAATGTAAGCTTATCAGAAAAATTATATTATAGTGTAAACTATTAAATATGCAAGTCTATTTAATACTTATATAAAAAAGACGTGTGGCACTCGGGGACTGCCGCGGTAAAGCTATTGCATGCTATGCCTTCAAGCCACACCTCCGTCCGTCGGAGTGGGCAGCGTGAGGTTTTTTAGTTACGGAATTTCTAAATTTGGTCCCCGCGCTCAAGGCTTGCGATAGAAGCTATGCAATAGCTTAAAATAAAACCCATTTTCCTTAGTCACGGCATCACGCGTGAACGGGTGGACTGATTTCGATAATTCTTTATTTATTATATACCTTGGAGTACGAGGATGTTTCTTATGTAGAGAAAACGTAAATATGTACCACAGGCAAAGCCAGGGCGGACCACTAGTTTGAAATAAATGTCTTCTGCACTAATTTCAAAAACTATTAATACCATATAAATCTTATACAACTGTACTAGAACATATTAAATAAAATTTATGGCCGATTTTTTAATGCTTGGATAAAACTTATCCGTCCAATAAAGTATTACACGATAATATTATAAAATGTCACGTAAACTGTCAAATACGGGCAATTAGAATACGTTTTTAAAATGGTAGTTTTATACATTATTCAACGAATAAGTTTTATCCAAGCATTGAAAAATCGGCCCTTAAAAGTACATAGCACGGAGTAAATGTAGATCCTTCTTTATCTAGGTTCAAGCTTATCAATTTATTTATTATCAGCAAATACTTCCAAGTTAAATGTGATGCTTATTAGAAAATATGTAATATAAATGAATAAAAACAAATTAAGTATACATATTATAATGCATTTGGTAAAGTTACTCTTGAGTCACCGTAACCAAGTTACCAAGTGAAACAGGGGCTTAAATTTCATACTAGCCGAGCTGACTCCTCTACACAATTTGTTAATTCACATTTATCAAACATATTTTTAACTTTAACAAAAAAGCATACACTCACCCAGGAATAATGTAATTTACCAAATTTCAAAATGTATTCAGTAATTCATCAATAATTAGTAACAGAGTTTTCAGTTGTATCATACAAACCCATTTTCTTTTTTTTTTTGTGTGGTGTTTCTCAATGTTATCCAGAAGGGCTTCTACATTTTAACGCGGACGCGTGGGTGAACTGAAGGTTCACCCTGGTAGCGACATGCGCAAGGGCGTCCCCCCTTGACGGGGATCTCGAACCTCGGCTTGGGCTGTCGCTTGAAAGGAGGAGGCCGGAAGGGCCCTAGTCGGACGGGATACAAACCCAGAAACTAAAACTTAGTAAGGTGAACGTAGTCAGCAGCGCGTACCGTTGATCGGGTATGAACATAGAAGAGCCCTTAATGGGAGCCCTACACCACAGACTAATGGAAATATCAAAATATTACACCTTATCTTCACAATTGGCAGCGTTGGGCGAGCTGAGGCAATAACGATAGTAAGGGCCTAAATGTCTATGATCACCCGTCATTGTAGAAGTGTTTATTCATAATCGCCGTAATGGCGGCAATTATCGATGATCATTTTATGGGCCAATGATTCCATTAGCAAAACAGCCAAACCTGATGAGCAAAACAGAGAAACATACTGCCTCATAATATGCAGGGCACGTATATCGCGTAGAGGAAGCAATCATCTTCTTGTACGACTTAATATACCTAATACATATATATATATATACTAGCTTCCGCCCGCGACTCCGTCCGCGCGGATGTCGGTCTTGGCGTGGGTGGTTTATTTCTCAATTTTGAGTATTATAACTCTGACAATGACATCTTATAAATATCTATTGGACCCAAATACGGCTAGGCCTATAATAATACGCAACGTGTGTTCGCGGTTCTACAGAACAACGTCTATGGATAAAACTGAAAAATTAAGATTAATTTTTTTTCTACGTATTTTTTCAGGATAAAAAGTATCCTATTTTACGCCCAGGATAATAAGGTATAATTATACCAAGTTTCATCGAAATCGAACCGTTAGTTTTCACGTGATGTCTTCACATACAGACGGACAGATAGACAGACAAAAATTTTTTTAATCACATATTTGGGTTTGGTATCGATCCAGTAACACCCCCTGCTCTTTATTTTTTCAATATTTTCAATGTACAGAATTGACCCTTCTACAGATTTATTATATGTATAGATTTTGAAATTTTGTTAATTGTTACGTAGCTATGAAGAAATAAATAAATCTTCCCAAATGTGTGATTGTTTCTCTATGTGTATCTAATACGAGTATCATTTGCTATTTGAAATTTGAAATACAATATTTTTATTATACAATGTTTATGTTCATTGTCGTCATCATGTTCATTGTCGTAACATAACACTTCACCCAAACACTTCCAGGCGCGATACACACCTGGGGTCGGTGGGGCCGGTATCACGGGCGAGGAGGAGGGCGGCGTGCTGGACCTGCGCGCGCGCGACCCGTCCGTCATATCGGTCGGCTCGCAGCACTCCGCCGCCAGCGAGCCCGCGGGCTACCTGGACGCTGTCAGGTGAGAGTGAGACCCGACATATATATCGGTCTAAGGAATATATGCACGATAAAAACCCATGGAGGGTTGTTGAAACCACAGGACAGTTCTTTGGCATATTACGATAATTTGGAAAATCCAAAAGTGCACGCCTCATAATTTTTTTTTAATAAATATATTATTTTTGTTTATTTAATAACAATTAAACCACATCGAATCAGACCCTGAAAAATGAAAGGGTTCTATTCCTGAGCATACTCAAGCGTAAGAGAAAAAAAAAGACTCGATTAGTAAAGTATTTCGGTCGCTATCGTGTTAACAAGAAAAAGGATCCGCACATACAGACACACGGACGTCCAAGACAGAACTTTTTTAAACTGTTTTTTAACTAGTTTAAATAACAAAAATGACATCAAAAATATCATGAACGTTAAAAATAGTGTTTTTTCTTAATATGTGTGTGTATGTATTATCTTACAAGTGCAATGTATGATACATAAAGACATTTTAAGTTTGAAAAATCAGATGTTTTGCGCGAAGTGACAGTAGTACCCACCTCAACGCTTCGCTTATGAGGCGTGCAATAATATATGATGTTGCATATGTATTTTGTAAAATTAAATTTTAAAACTGACATATGATTAAAAGAGCAACTATGGAGTTTCTTGCCGGTTCTTCTCCGTGGATACTGCTTTCCGAATCTGTGGTAAATGTTAAAAATATGTAATGACGTTTCAAAAGTCTAAATTGAATAAATAAATGTTTGAGTTTGAGTTTTGAGTCTATAGATAAGACTAATTAAGCTATTGCATAGCTTTTATCTCAGACTTTGAGCGCGGCGACCGAATGTAAAAATTCCGTAACGAAAAAACCTAACATCCCCCACTCCAACCGGCCGCGGCACAGCGATGGCTTTGCCGCGGCAGGCCTCGACCTCGAGTGCCAGTTGATTGATTGATTGATTGATGGATTGATGGATGGATGGATTGATTGATTGATTGATTGATCAGATCGATTATTGATTGATCGATTATTGATTGATCGATTATTGATTGATCGATTATTGATTGATCGATTATTGATTGATCGATTATTGATTGATCGATTATTGATTGATCGATTATTGATTGATCGATTATTGATCAGATCGATTATTGATCAGATCGATTATTGATCAGATCGATTATTGATCAGATCGATTATTGATCAGATCGATTATTGATCAGATCGATTATTGATTGATCGATTATTGATTGATCGATTATTGATTGATCGTTTATTGATTGATCGATTATTGATTGATCGATTATTGATTGATCGATTATTGATTGATCGATTATTGATTGATCGATTATTGATTGATCGATTATTGATTGATCGATTATTGATTGATCGATTATTGATTGATCGATTATTGATCAGATCGATTATTGATCAGATCGATTATTGATCAGATCGATTATTGATCAGATCGATTATTGATCAGATCGATTATTGATTGATCGATTATTGATTGATCGATTATTGATTGATCGATTATTGATCAGATCGATTATTGATCAGGTCGATTATTGATCAGGTCGATTATTGATCAGATCGATTATTGATCAGATCGATTATTGATTGATCGATTATTGATTGATCGATTATTGATTGATCGATTATTGATTGATCGATTATTGATCAGATCGATTATTGATCAGATCGATTATTGATTGATCGATTATTGATTGATCGATTATTGATTGATCGATTATTGATTGATCGATTATTGATTGATCGATTATTGATTGATCGATTAGTGATTGATCGATTATTGATTGAGCGATTATTGATTGAGCGATTATTGATTGAGCGATTATTGATTGATCGATTATTGATTGATCGATTAATGATTGATCGATTATTGATTGATCGATTATTGATTGATCGATTATTGATTGATCGATTATTGAGTGATCGATTATTGATTGATCGATTATTGATTGATCGATTATTGATTGCTCGATTATTGATTGATCGATTATTGATTGATCGATTATTGATTGATCGATTATTGATTGATCGATTATTGATTGATCGATTATTGATTGATCGATTATTGATTGATCGATTATTGTTTGATCGATTATTGATTGATCGATTATTGATTGATCAGATTGATTGATTGATTTTATATAAGGATAGAGCGGTCCGCCCCGGCTTCGCCCGTGGTACATATGAAAAATAGATGTTGGCCGATTCTCAGACTTACCCGATATGCACAGAAAATTTCATGAGAATCGGTCCACCCGTTTCGGAGGAGTATGCAGACTAACATTGTGACACGAGAATTTTATATATAAGATTTACCTATAAGGAAATCCCGGTCAAAAAGATAATGATATTATTATGAAATTCCACTATATATATGCTTTCTCGGTGACTCAGCATCCACTCGTTATTTCCCTAGTGTTTACCGGTTTGTCTCTTCTTATTTTAATGCACCTAGAACGAAACTGTTGACTCACAAACCAGTTTTCGATTATTTGTATATTGAATGTTCATTAAAAATATTTTTTAGGCTTCTATAAATAAATAATGAAGGCAGTTATTTTTTGTTGGTAGGTACTTTTTGTCAGTACTAATGAGATGATCGGTTATTATCGACCAACTTATATTGTGTGCTAATAGATGTACACGTTCCCGATTTTTTTCTGATATTTGTGTAGTTAAATCTTTAAACGTTTCGTAACTAGACTACTAACTATGTAGGTACTGCAATCAGATCTACTTTTCATCGCTTTTAATTCATCTACCAATTCGCAAATGAACTAATGCCCTTAGCTATAGAATACGATAAGAAATCCATCAGCTACTAATTCCTTCTAACTGTCCTGCTGTATTGTGGTCGCATGCCGCGTTAGCAATGCTCTTTCAATTCATCACGATTTTCACATTAGCAATTTTACAGTAAAGTTTTACTGTTTTTTACTAGTTCGAGCTGGAGATGAGCACTTAGTATTGGAACTCCTGTTCAAGAATTAGCTTTAAACGAACGATTTGTAAACTTCTCTTACTGCTAAACGATCTTTATTGGCAAAAATGGCAACAACGTTCTAAATTCTATCCTTGATGTCATTTTTAAACAAAAGTTCCAAATCTAAATTCAAACTGAAAAAGTAGCTTTCATAAATTTTGGACCAATTATGACCATGAACTGACCACGTCCCATATACCTCGTGGAATCTCAAACAGGCGCATATTAAGAATTTTCTTTCAACTATTCACCAGTTATTCAATTAGTGCGGCTCGAATCCTTGGCCCGCTTCGTTGTTTGATTAGCATCTCATTATTTATCACGAGCAATGTTTATTTTGCCATACATTTGCTATAGTATGGAGGCATTTTCTTTCGCAACCAAATATTGATAGCGTTGATTTAATAAGCTAAACATTATTTACTTATTTATAAGGCACGGCATTGTCTGTTATTCTTTTTTAAGTGAGCAAATCTTGCCTAAGATACCCACGGGTCCCAACTCCCAAGGAAGGAGCCGTGGGATATATATTGGATTCTTACCGACTAAACCCTACCGTGTACCAACTGCAACATTTTGCAACATTTCGCACATTTCGAACATTTCGCAAAGATAATTTTGCCTTATCCACATGAGTAGAAGTCCCATAAATACTTATACCTATTAATACCCATATACTAATCCTGATATTGATATAGACTTTAATAGTATCAGTTACCAGTAAGATAAAGTTTTATTATAGCTAGGTCTTGTGACTAATACAGCAAACGAAATTTGGTCAGTTATCTTTAGCAAAAAATGTATAATTCTACGAAATAAACAAACAGAAAGTCCTTTATCAAGCTGTTTTCAGTGTTTATCTGTTTCGCATGCGCACACGCATATCGCATCCGGACCTAAATTGATAGTACGCATGTTAAAATTCTAGACTTCAATTGCATTTTAAATGAATTAACTACTATTTCAATATAAACTTTAATTAATTATTAATCTATTAACTTTAATTATAAATAAGCAAATTAATTGGTTTGGTTCGAATTGATATTTTCACTCGTATGAAGTCTTCAATGCAATTTCTCATAAAGTAGCCCAAGTTAACAAACAAACAAACAATGATATCTATGTGCACCGTGCAAAGAATTTGCTAAAGACATATTCATATTTAGCACCAAAACGTCCGCGTCGCCCCAATTTTGTTCAAATAATAATCGAAGACTAAAGGACCAAAGCATTTATCCAAATTCATCGTATTTGTTTACAATAAAAACTTATGTAACAAAACAATAAAACATTCATTTCCTTCCACAAACAATCAACCAATCGACACATTCATAACATCTTCCCGCATATAACAAAGTGGGTTAATCGTTGCATTCATAATCTCTAAAACATCAGTCTCACCATGTCTGGTGCACTACATACAAAAGTCGATTAATGCCATCCGTCTACCAATAGATGCCGCTAAGTGTATCATTTTAACCAGCAAAAAATAAAATTAGATTTAATTGCAATTTCATTGCTTTTTATAATTTTTTACATACTTTTGTAAATGGAACCTACCTATTTAATTTAATTTTCACTCGATTTTAACTAATTTTACAGAAAAGTTTATATTCAAAACAACGCCATCTCATGAAACTACTATAAACAAGTTATTCTCCTCCGATTTGGCGATGCTAAACGAATACTAGATGGCACTACAGGCGTTTTTACGTTACTTTTCACGTTTTTAACACAGACTAATAATAATATCACAGACCACAGACTAATAATAATATACTACGTTTTTAATACATAACCTCATTGCCTTTGCAGTACCTATAAAAAATATTGTAAATGGGTTAAAGCCGTTATTAATTATTACTAACTGCGTTCCTGTAGCGGCTTATATTTGGTAGGTACCTAGTGTATTGATCGTTTTCATACGAAAAATGAATTGTCGGAAAACTTGCGAGATTGTGTGAATATTTGATTGCAAGATCTCATTACAAAATAATATACATAATACAACCTATACTTAAACCGTAGTAAGTATATTATTTCTAGTCACATTTAATTATAAGTATATAAATTATAAATAAATATTAAAGGACAATATTACACAAATCGACCTAGTCCCACAGTAATCTCAATTAAGGCTTATGTTGTGGGTACTAGACGACGATAAATATAATTTAATATTTTATAAATACATATATAGATAACACCCAGACCCAAAAACAAATAATCAAGTTCATCACACAAATATTTGCCCTGACCGGGGATCGAACCCGGGACCGTCAGCTCAGTAGGCAGTTACTTTACCTCTGCGCCAACCACGTCGTTAAGAATATCAAGAATTCATAATGAAAACATCATAATGATAATAAATCGAAACTAAAGTTAAATACCTACCTACGTCATCTTGTTTTATTTTCTAAATAATCCTATCAGATTACCTTTATAATTTATTTTTTCTTTATGCGCCTAAAATGAAATATTTCGACATCGATTCCCATAAGAATGAAGTAAGTATTTTCCCGTTATAAAAAGTAGCCTATGTTCATCAGGTAGGTATAATTTTTGCTTCGAATGGTGAAATAATTTTTCAAATCAATCCAGTAGTTTCGGATCCTATCCAATACAAACAAACAAACAATCAAATCATTTCTGTTTTGTAGATAAATACGAAAGTTACTCCGTCATAGTAGGACAAAATAGAAAATAGTGGGACCACAAGAAAATAGGTATTCCCGCACGCGTCTGAACCGATTTTGACGGAAATTTCGATATACATACACGGTACATACCTACGTTGAAAAAGGACATCTCAATTTTGTTGCATAAATAGGATTCAAGGTGTAGGAACAGGGATTGAATAAGGCACACGGTTGAAGCCGTAGAATGAAAGTTGGTAATTTATAAGATTAATTTATTGTAAAATAAACTACTTCATTTTACTTAAACATATTCTATTTATCATTCATTGACTTATCATAAACTTTTGAGTCTAGTTAGGTACTAGTACCTATTATGTGAAAATTTTGAAAAAAATGTTTTCTTTAGGAAATTATTAGCATTAATTACCTTGTCTTGTCATTAATTTATTTACCTACTTGGTAATAATCGGTCGAACACTTGTTTAAAGTTTATTTTCCTTGTCTTTTCCAGGTAATCTAAATTATTTAATTTTTGCAGTAGGTAATTAATTCATTTCGGCTTGAACAGACAAGGCCATTAGGTGAAGCGAGATTGCCAAATATGGGTGATCTGTAGATTGCCGTCCTGCTGTCGAGCGTTCGCGGTACGGACGCCGCGCTGTTGCCGCACTGTGCATTTTGTATGAAAACAAACGACCGGCCGTGCGCCGTACGACAAACGCACAGCTTCGGCACTGTAGCGACTAGCGGTCCGATACGAAACGCATAAATTGAAAGAGCCATAAGTGTTGGAACAACATTCCACCACCATTTAACCAGTTTGACAAATATTAATAATTTTCGTTTCCAATACCGGAGACATATTTTAAAATCCTGTTCTAACCCTGCATTTGTATCGAATTACAGTTTACACATAAACTTTAATTAAATATTTATTTTATTTACTGGTTATAATATAACATAACATTATATAGACCCTTATTTTCTGCCTATTTATCATTATAATTATAAACATTGTAAGTATATGTTAACGGAAATGTATGTAATCCGTCATTGTATAAAATTCCCAGGAAATGTATGTAATTCCTAAAATCGCATGGAAATGTGTGAAATAAATTATTTTATAGTACACATTTCCTAGGAAATCCATATATTACCTAACTAACAGTCGGAAATGTAAAACATCTAAGATATTGGAAGGTACGCGGGACGAGGGGTATGTATGTCGCAATCGGATTGTATAATCCGCCGAATTACAAACGGCCGGCATTTTGTAATATGCCGAAAATTCGTAATCAGAAATTTTTGGTTTGGATAAGGGGGTGGGTTAGGTTAGGTTCGTGTTTTTTAGAACTATACAGAAATAGGAGCCCCACGAAGTGGGGCTCCGTCGGCTCGCGACCGTCTTTTTGTAGAATGTTTGAAAAAGACGAATTTCGGCATATTACAAAATGCCGGCCGTTTGTAATACGGCGGATTATACAATCCAACTGCGACATGTACACGGGGACAGCAGGACGAGGGGACTGATTACCTTAAGGACGCTGTCACAAATCTGCGTTATAGTCCGGGATACATCGTCCATTTTTGCAAGTGATTACTATCAAGCTAATTTTTCGTGAGTAGCTTTATTTTGATGAGATGCCCAATAATTTCATGTACGAAACTCTTGTTTGTGGTAGCTACCAGAGGAAACAAGGATAAAATATTTTGATTTGATGGTTCTCAAATATTAATTACCAACTGAATGTTTTTTTTTGTTCAATCTCAAGATTATTATCTAAATTATTCGAAAAAATATTTGTCCTACAAAATCTATGGTTTGATCAAAGAGTCCCCCTTTCCAATGTGTATCGATAACGAAGTCATCATAAATGATTACTAACCAGCTGATTTTTTTATTTTCACTTATTTAATACTTGTATAATTCAACAGACATATTGTCCTACAAATTGCGTAATAAATATTTGGGTACCGTCAAATCAAAAATTTTTATCCTTGTTACCTCTGTAAGCTACCACAATCGAGAGTTTCGTACATGAAATTATTGGGCATCTCATCAAAATAAAGCTACTCACGAAAAATTAGCTTGATAGTAATCACTTGCAAAAATGGACGATGTATCCCGGACTATTACTCAAATTTAGGTATATTTAACGTCGCAACGTGGTTCGCGGGACATCACGCTCACGTAAACATAGCGCAATCCATTTTATAGACCATCTTCATACTTGATATTTTTTATTTTATATTTTTATTGAAATTGATTCCAGAAGATTACTGGGAACTTTAAAAAATTCATTTTGTTACTTTTATTAGTAGGTACGATCCTTATAAGTATTTTAGTGTATTCAACCAACTTAAAAAAGTGGGACTATTTTACAACAATTTGAATATGAATTGTATTATTGTATACAATATCGAAGCTTTTTAAGAAATGTATAAAATACTTTTTTAAGGACGCTGTCACAAATCTGCGCTACTCAAATTTAGGTATTTAACGTCGCAACGTGGTTCGCGGGACATCACGCTCACGTAAACATAGCGCATTCCATTTTATAAACCATATTCATTTATTTATTTATTTATTTATTTAGCCTTTTAAACTGGGTGAGGATAGTTTTTTTTTTTTTTGACTGTATAATTTTCTTAGTGATTTTTATGTATGAATTATTTTCTATAGAATATCTCTCAGCTCAGTGTGCCTTCTGGCAAAGGCCTCCTCCAGTAGTTTCCATTGTTTCCGGTCTTTGGCTACTCTCCTCCAATTGGGTCCCGCGGCAAGTTTAAGCTCATCTTCCCAGCGCATATGTTGACGTCCTCGACTTCTCTTGCCATCTCTTGGATACCAGTTAGTCACAATTTGGCTCCATTTTTCTTGTCTAGATCTCAACATATGGCCGGTCCATCTCCATTTTTGGAGGTCTATTCTTTCCAGGATATCAGTCAGTTTTGTTTTCTCTCTTAATTGCAGGTTACTGATACGATCTTGCCTTTTTGATCTTGTGATGCTCCGTTCCATGCTTCTCTGGCACTTTGCTAATTTTTCTCGATGGTATTTGGTAAGGGACCATGTTTCGCAGCCGTAGGTTATGCAAGGAAGGATACAGGTGTTGAATACTTTTCTTTTTATTGCCATGCTGTGATCTTTTGATTTTACAATTTCCTTCAGAGACCAAAATCTCTTCCATCCATTAGCAATCCTTTTATTTAGTTCCTTAGTTGTTTGGTCTCTTGGGGAGATTATCTGACCCAAGTAGCAATATTCGTCGACATATTCTATTTGTTGATCTTCGATTACAATGGGATCCATTACCGAGTTGGTCATCAGTTTTGTTTTTGTTATGTTCATTTTTAAACCCACTTTCGAGCTCTCTTTATTTAGAGATTTGATCATCTTCCCGAGTGTCTTTGGATTTTCTTCCAGAAGAACAAGATCATCCGCAAATCTTAAGTGGTTTAGTTTTCTTCCAGCTACGTTGAGGCCTAGGTGCTCCCAGTCCAGATTACGAAAGACGTTCTCCAGAACTGCTGAGAACAACTTCGGCGACATTGGGTCACCCTGTCTAACTCCTCTCTTGATTCTGAATTCTTTACCCAAGGCTTCCAATTGGATTTTTGCTTTGCTGTTTGAATATATATTCTTAATAATGTTGATATATGAAGCAGGTATACCTTGCCTTCGTAAGCTTTCCCATATTGCTTTGTGACTAATACAATCAAATGCTTTAGCATAGTCTATAAAGGCTATGTATAATGTTTTGTTGAACTCATTATACTTTTCAATAATCTGTTTTAGTGTGTGGATGTGGTCTATTGTAGAAAAGTTACGTCTGAATCCAGCTTGCTCTATTGGTTGGCTTTCGTCTAATTTTGCGCTTATCCTGTCCAAAATGACCTTTGCGAAAATTTTGTACACATTCGACATTAAGCTTATAGGTCGGTAGTTACTGATGTCATCCTTTGCGCCTTTCTTATGTAGTAGGATTATATGTGAAGTTTCCCATTGTGTTGGTACATATCCAGATATCGAAATTTGGTTGAACATCTTGGTAAGTATTGGTACTAGTTCTTCAATAGTGCCTCTTAACATCTCGTTCCTTATTTTGTCTGGTCCCGGAGCTTTCTCCATTTTTAAACTTTTTATTGCCTTTTCTACTTCACTCTTCAAAATATCGGGTTCCCTATCTGGCATGCTTTCTGCTGTTATACTTTGAGATGGTGGTAAATTAGGATGGTTGTGTGCGTCTTTGTTAGAGTAAAGTTCTTTATAGAATGTCGTGGCTAGTTCCTGTATACATTTCCTGTTTGTGATAGTATCTTCTTTTTTCCTTAGTTTGGGCACCCACTCTTTTCCTGATTCTCTCAGTTCTTTTAGAGCTTTTCTTACACCACCTGTTCTCATTACTTGTCTCTCTAACACTTCTAATCTCTTATTTTTACGGTCTTTCCTCATATTTTTGTTGATTTGTTTGCTTATTTCAGTAATTATTTTTATGTTCTCTTTGTTTTTTCCTTGGGCCAGTAAGGATTTTCTGCGGTTGATTAGTTGGATGGTTTCATCGCTAAGCGGGTACTTGTTTTTGGTTTTGTTGGTATTAATAGTTGTAGCAAGTTTTTTTTTCCAATTTTCCATAATTTACTGTGATGTCGGTTTCATTTTCAAATGTTAGTTCTTTAAAACTATCTTTTATAGACATGCCAATTCTTTTGTAATTTTCCGTGGTGGTTAGGATTGAGTTATAAGTGGTAATGTTCTTCCTTCCTTTTTTTGGTGGAAATGCCAGAATTGTACTTCTGACCATCCGATGATCTGTGTTAAAATTTAGTTTTGATATCACGCTTGTATTTGAAAACGCCTTAGGGGAATTGCTCATCATATAATCTATTTCGTTCTTATATCTGCCATCTGGTGAGATCCATGTCCATTTATTTTTTGGATGTTTTCTGAATATACTGCTGAGGAGAGTTAGGTTGTGTTCTAACAAGAATTCCACAAGCTTTTGGCCATTAGAGCTTCTTTTGCCATATCCGTATCTGCCCAAAACATACTCCTCCTCATTTTGTTTTTCCCCAACTTGGGCATTAAAATCTCCCATCAGTATGATATGGTTGTTTGTATAATTCCTGATAACTTTTGCCAGGTCGGCATAGAAGGACTCTGTTTCTGATTCTGCAGCTTGCTCAGTTGGTGCATATGCTTGAATGATAGTCCAAGTCTTTGTATAGTTTGGTAATTTAATGTTAAGCACTGCAATCCTTTCAGAGATACCATAGATGTTTTGTATTTGTTTTTTCAGAGTCGTCTTTATGAGGAATCCAACTCCTCTTTTGCCTCCCTTTTCGCCTTTGTTAAACAATATGTAATCTTGGTATTCACATGTCGTTTCACCTTCTCTTCTCATTTCACTGATTCCTAGTATGTCCCACTTTATCTCTTGGATGGCAATATTCAGTTCTGCAAGTGTATCTTGTGTTCTTAGAGTTCTTGTGTTTAATGTTGCAATATTGATTCTATTTATTTTTCTATTATAATTATAATAATCTGGAAGGTTATGGTCTACACTTCCCTCGGCGACCAACCGTGGTGGGAAGGATTTTTTTAAGTATTTTTTAAAATTATTAAATGGTTGTTTTTCCTGTTTTTGTTTTGAATTTCCGGTTCTAGTTGTTGGTTTTTGTTTAAGTTTATTATGTGAGCTTGTTAGTTTTTTGAACTTTCTGAGTTTGAGGTTGATGTAGTTCTGTCTCTACCCATGTACTGTAATATGTTTGGTTTCAATATGTCTTTTTGCCCCGTACTCTTTGCTTTATTTGCTTTGTTCTCGAGCTCGTTATGCGTGTTCGGTTTTTTCAACGTTGGTAAGTTGGGGGATACAGTTTTGTCTCTCTTCCTTTTTTCACGCTGATTGTCTTTTTGCTTTTTAATTACAAGCTGGTCTCCTCTCATAAAAGCTATGTTTCCCTTTTTCCATTCTTCCTCAACTTTGGACTGTAGTTTTTTCCGAGCCTCTAGGACATCTTTGGGAAAGTCCTCTTTGACATAGATGCCTGGTGGTAGTTTTGATTTTGATTTTAATATTAGATGTTTCTTCCACATAGTAGAGAATGTAACTACCACAGGGCGATTTTTGCTGGTTTTCGCTCCAATTCTGTATATGTTCTTTATTTCGTGGCTGTCTAGATGTACTTCTGCTTCTTCGATGATATCTTTAATGTAGTCAACAAGTTCTGCTTCTCTTTTTCCATTTTCATCGACGCCAAAAAATATCAGGTTGCTTTTCCGCTTGTCATTTTCCAAGTTAGTTATTCTGTGTTCCAGTTTCGTTATTTTAGATTTTAAATGAACGTTTTCTTCCATTAAAGTTTTCATCTTTTCATCAATTACTTCCATGACATTTTTCGTAACTGCTGTTGTAAGCGTAAGAGTTTGTTGTTTGAGTTTTTCATCTAGCTTCGCGTCCAATTTTGAAAATAGTAATTCCATCTGTTCGTTCATTTTTATTTTTATTTTTGCAATTGTTTTTCCCTATTTTTCTTTGTTAATTCTTAACTTGCAACACTAAGAATTTGTGGGAATTTTTCTAATTTGTAGTGGTAACCCTTTTCGTATATTTAATAATTTTTTGCTTGCAACACTTGTAAACTGTCTTTCTGTTAGGTTGGTATGCTTGATGGATGACAGATTGATTAGCGACTAACTTCACTTAGCATGAATTGTTATGATATGTCACAATGAGTATTCACTGCACTTTTTCGCATTAATCTTAGCCCCTTCTGCAAATTCTCCACTTTCTTCTAGGTTTTGATGGTTTACTAATTACGAAACACCGAAATTTCACGAGTTTTTTGATCTTGTGCACTTGTTTTCGATTTTTAATCACGGAGCTTACTAACGTACGTATTGACAGATAGACTACCGGAACCGGATACCATATTCATACTTGATATTATTTTTTTTATATTTTTATTGAAATTGATTCCAGAAGATTACTGGGAACTTTAAAAATTCATTTTGTTACTTTTATTAGTAGGTACGATCCTTATGTGTATTTTAGTGAATTCAACCAACTTAAAAAAGTGTGACTATTTTACAACAATTTGAATATGAATTGTATTATTGTATATTGTGTACATATTATTCATAATATATCGAAGCTTTTTAAGAAATGTATCTATAAAATACTTTAAGAATTATTATCATACATAATATTATGTTACCGGCAATATATTAAACCCGGCATTGTATTTGTATGCAATTCTTAGTAAATGTATGTTATTCCGAGAAACAGTCGGAATGCAATAAATTAAATTCGTCACATTACCTATATCTTTAAATCTGAACTTTTCCTAAGTAGCAAACACATTTGCAAATTTGGGTGGTTTTTGGGGTAGCTATTAACCAATATGAGGTCAAAACTAAAATCCAAGATGGCGCCGACGAAAATTTGAAATCTTTTCGTCATGGGTGTCATTTTCAAGGAGTTGGAGTAGCTATTAATCAATATGAGGTCAAATTTAAAATCCAAAATGGCGCCGACGAAAATTTGACATCATTTCGTCATGGGTGTCATTTTCAAAGTTTTTGGGGTAGCTATTAACGAATATGAGGTCAAAACTGAAATCCAAGATGGCGCTGACGAAAATTGTACATCTTTTCGTCATGGGTGTCATTTTCACGGTTATTAGGGTATCTATTAACCAATATGAGGTCAAAACTAAAATCTAAGATGGCGCCGACGAAAATTTTACATCTTTTCGACACGGGTGTCATTTTCATTGTAGCTATTAACCAATATGAGGTCAAAACTAAAATCCAAGATGGCGCCGACGAAAACTTTTACATATTTTCGTCATGGGTGTCATTTTCATGGTTTTTGGGGTAACTATTAACGAATATGAGGTCAAAACTAAAATCCAAGATGGCGCCGACGAAAAATTTGACATATTTTCGTCATGGGTGTCATTTTCATGGTTTTTGGGGTAGCTATTAACAAATATGAGGTCAAAACTATAATCCAAGATGGCGCTGACGAAAATTTGACTTTTTTTCGTGATGGGTGTCATTTCCATGGTTTTTGGGGTAGCTATTAACGAATATGAGGTCAAAATTATAATCCAAGACGGCGCCGACGAAAATTTTACATCTTTTCGTCATGGGTGTCATTTTCATGGTTTTTGGGGTAGGTATTAACCAATGTGAGGTCAAAACTAAAATCCAAGATGGCGCGGACGAAAATTTTACATATTTTCGTCATGGGTGTCATTTTCACGGTTATTAGGGTATCTATTAACCAATATGAGGTCAAAACTAAAATCTAAGATGGCGCCGACGAAAATTTTACATCTTTTCGTCATGGGTGTCATTTTCATGGTAATTGGGGTATCTATTAATCAATATGAGGTCAAATTTAAAATCCAAAATGGCGCCGACGAAAATTTGACATCATTTCGTCATGAGTGTCATTTTAATGGTTTTTGTGGTAGCTATTAACCAATATATGAGGTCAAAACTAAAATCCAAGATGGCGCGGACGAAAATGTTACATATTTTCGTCATGGGTGTCATTTTCACGGTTATTAGGGTATCTATTAACCAATATGAGGTCAAAACTAAAATCTAAGATGGCGCCGACGAAAATTTTACATCTTTTCGACACGGGTGTCATTTTCATGGTTTTTGGGGTAGCTATTAACCAATGTGAGGTCAAAACTAAAATCCAAGATGGCGCCGACGAAAATTTTACATCTTTTAGACACAGGTGTCATTTTCATGGTTTTTGGGGTAGCTATGTAGGTATTATCAAATCCCCAATGTAACCGTCGATAAATAGGTATATTTTTCTTACTCCTTTAAAGTAAACTTAAATAAAATAACAAAAACGTAAACAACTACAGTTTTGTAGAAAGTCTTAAAAAAACAATTTTAAAGAACATTGAAATGCATATTTAGAATTTAGAAATGTAATATAAAACGCAACTCTGTGGCAATCATCATCTGTGTTTATATTCTGACAGATATTATTAACTTTAAATATATTCGCTAAACTATATTTAAAATATAGTTTATCTAAAACATTTAAACGAAGAGAATAAAATAAAAAAGAACGTGTGTGCCGAAAAAAGTGGCAGGAGTGAATTTTCTTTGGCGAGATTCATAGATACCAAAATCGCCGCCTTGCTCCATAACGCGACAGTATTACCATGACGCGATCTTGAAATTCGATGACCATCTTGGATTTTAGGTTTGGCCTCATATTCGTTAATAGCTACCCCAAAAACCATGAAAATGACACCCGTCACGAAAAAAGTCAAATTTTCGTCAGCGCCATCTTGGATTATAGTTTTGACCTCATATTTGTTAATAGCTACCCCAAAAACCATGAAAATGACACCCATGACGAAAATATGTCAAATTTTTCGTCGGCGCCATCTTGGATTTTAGTTTTGACCTCATATTCGTTAATAGCTACCCCAAAAACCATGAAAATGACACCCATGACGAAAATATGTAAAAGTTTTCGTCGGCGCCATCTTGGATTTTAGTTTTGACCTCATGTTGGTTAATAGCTACCCCAAAAACCATGAAAATGACACCCATGACGAAAAGATGTACAATTTTCGTCGGCGCCATCTTGGATTTTAGTTTTGACCTCATATTCGTTAATAGCTACCCCAAAAACCATGAAAATGACACCCATGACGAAAATATGTAAAAGTTTTCGTCGGCGCCATCTTGGATTTTAGTTTTGACCTCATGTTGGTTAATAGCTACCCCAAAAACCATGAAAATGACACCCATGACGAAAAGATGTACAATTTTCGTCGGCGCCATCTTGGATTTTAGTTTTGACCTCATATTGGTTAATAGCTACCCCAAAAACCATTAAAATGACATGACACCCATGACGAAAAGATGTACAATTTTCGTCAGCGCCATCTTGGATTTCAGTTTTGACCTCATATTCGTTAATAGCTACCCCAAAAACTTTGAAAATGACACCCATCACGAAAAAAAAGTCAAATTTTCGTCGACGCCATCTTGAATTGTTTCACCCCACCAATCTATTCAACAACCCATAAAAAAGAGCATCTCAGGCAAGGTCATTTTTAAAACATAATTTAAAATTACAAATAATTGGAATATGAAAGATAAACAGTTTACTCTTATAAAGTATCAAATATTTCAAATCGCGAAAACGACAGTGCACGCACAGTAATCTTTTTCTAATTCGTTTTATTTTTGGGACGAGGAGCGATACACCCGTCCTTCCAAGAGCGCTTCTGAGCGCGGTCTGACGACCCGCGAGAGCAAAATGAATGAAGAAATCGACAAGTATTTTTAATTTAGCTAATAATTGAAATAAAATTTTGATTTAGATACAAAAAAATTATCAGAATCTATAAAGGACTATATGTATATCCCTCAATAATTTATAGGTAAGAAGATAGATTAGGCTTTTAATTTTCTTAAAATTGTACCGTTTTAGACCCCATTTTTTTGCATTTTATGCGATCATTGTGCTGGGAAAATCGTATTTCAGCGACAATTTTGTAAGACGTCGTACAATTTTTATAAGATGATCGTAGATCTGAATATATTATCTTTAAATTAAGATATTACTTTGTTCTCACGTGTAATTGCTTTGAGTTAAAATGGTACCGTAAAATAGCGTTTTTTGTTAAAAATCGGTAATAGCACCCTTAAATACTTAAATGAAAATTTGATTTGATTGAATATAAGTTGATTTAAGAAATGTTAATTAGTAAGATAATATGAACATATTATTATTATTTTACGGTAAGACTGTTACCCGATTGTCTCAATAAGTGCTATAATAAAAAAAATAACAACGTGTTTTATTACAGAAATCATTTACTTTATATACATTTCCTAATACGATATTGGAATTATATATAATTCCAAGGAAGATTATACATTTACTAGGACATGTATGCATTAAATAGTTTATTAAACAATATTTTATACATTTCCTAAGTGGCATCGACATTGTACACATTTCCTATTAGTTTGAGACCCATTCGTTAAAAAGTCTTCAAATAACGTTTGTTTTATTATCTCGAAACTGCAATTAATAAAAAATGAAAATATTTTTTTTTTAATAATTAATAAAAAATATCCTGTCCAGGATTTTTCCAGTCAAACCATTTTTAATACACTTAATTTATTATAAAATTGGTCTCATTCTATTATCACGCCGTTGCATTTCGACTTATATTCGGATCTTAGACCACTAGGATTTGTATACAATTCCTTGATTTCATACATTTCCGGTAACATAATTACATAATTTAATTTTATTTATTTACATTAAGTATATACATAATTACATACTGATATTATATCTACCTATACATAATATATATATGTATATATATGTATATCATGTTTTAACTGATGTATTTATTTATTAGTATTTATCATATTAATAGAAATATATCTTTCACATAATATACTCATGTTAAATTATCATTATATACAATTCTAGACTGAAACTCCAATAGTCACTTGGGGTCACTGAAAATCAGTGGTGGTGAGGTATTAATCACCTTGCCATCATATACTGAGTTGGCTCCATTTGTCAGGTCACTCACTGCCACATTACAGTTCTTAGGAATAAGATTATTTTTATTTAATTATTTTTCTTTTTATTTCTTTTTGTTTTTCCTTCGTTTATAAATGTATCTCGTGTTGTGATCTTGACAATATATGTGTTTTATTTATTTATTTAATGTCCCTTACTGCATGCTTTTCATGCAGTTGTCCGCACCATATGTATTGTGGTCTTTGTCCATACACACTTTCTCCAAAGCCCTGCTTTGGTCTTGTTTGATGTATAAGCTCCTGTATATTAGTAAAAGTTAATCAAATATTTAATTCTTATTTCTTGAAATTTGGTATAGTATTCTTTGTGTGATACAAATCAAAACCAACAGTCAGGTTAGGTAGACTACAATTTACAAAACTGGCAGGGTTGCCATGCAATGGTTGGTGGTTAATGAAACACTTGACTCGACTGTAAGCTTGTATTGAACTGCTTAAACTGTAGAACAACAGGACTATATATTCTAGACGCACACATACAATAGATTACACACTACACTGTAAACTGTAGAATTAATATTAAAGACATAGTTCACTATATATTTTGTAGTCTTTGATTATTTATACAACAGACTAGAAATAAATACTATGTATGCGATTATACCAGCTATTCTAGCCATCCATTTTAGTGTTCCTTAAAATTAAGTACATCTAAGTCAAAGGACAACTTATTGTGCCCTTGCCCGTAATGCACTCATAATAATTTTAAGTTGAATGTTTGTCATTCTTTATGTACCAAACACAGTCACGGCCACGGCGCTCATTCCATTTTACTGGTATTAAAACAGATGAAATCCTTCATGATCCCATATCCTTCTTAGTAGCAAATGTAGAAATCCCTTTCTTGTGTCTACAATGTTTTTGTGGAGAATCGTATTTACATTTAAAAATCCGAGTAGGTACAAAATATTATGTTGACAGTTGACGTTGACACTTGACGCCAAAGACTTGAAAATAAAAGGTACGTGTACATATATTTACATTAGTGCCATCTAGTGGCTCTGGAAGGAAAAGAACATCAAGTCTGTGTTTAACGTGCCATCTAGTGTGTTAAAAGCAAAAGACTAAGAGATATAATCGAACACGTAGTACGTTATTTCCCCACTGGCGCTTTAATTGCGTAAATTCATAGTGCAACTTTTTTTGTATGGAGTGCACCGTCTGTTGTATACGTAGTATATTATTATTAGTCTGTGGTCTCACGCACCTGTGCCTAAACTTTGTCTTTTTCTCTTACGATATGCTATTATGATACTATCACGTACGTATAGTTGTATGGTTCTCATGTGCTGTGCAATGAAAAGGGAAACCTTGATGTATGAGTAAAGAAGATTATCTCAAGGTAAAGGAAAAAATTTCCATAGCTCTGTTCTTTTAAGATTAATGAAACTATCTATCAAAAACAAATTAAACTTCTAAATAAAATATCTTCACGTTATCTCAGATACTTATTTAAGATACTGTTTGTTTCTTCAAATTCTAATAACTACAATGATACCCTCAGCGGTTGAACTATACTGACACTTAACTTTTTTATTTATAGAAAGCAAACGAGCTGAATTAGTGTTTATCGTCCAATGGTTTGGGTTAACGACCAACTAATGTGGTGTTTGTCTCTCGTTAGGGAAAACATGTCTGCACTTATGGGCTTAACGAGGGAGATTGGTTAATTTAACACATCACTGAGACGGACCATGTTTAGGCATTTTATGCAAAATTACATTTGAAACCTTATTACCTACTGGGGACAAATTTTCACCACGTTTCTACACACAACATAATCTGGTTCTAGAGTAGCAATTTATTGTACTCCATTTTTAGCATATTTATTACATCTACATAGTGGGAAATAAATATGTCCATGCTTCTCGTCTATACTACTAAATTTTTATAAAAATGTACCCAGTTAAGATTTCACAAGTTACTTTAATAAAATTTTAGGTACTCCCAAGTCGGAATAGATGAAGTACATCTGCTTGTACTAAAATATCACTGTTTAATCTCATAAATGCCTGTTATCTTGTTTTGTGTATATCCTACCTTAATTAAAAAACTGACCCGATAGAGATGCTTTGTCACGACTAACTACAATAACCTCACGACCTCTAATCTCACCAGGTTTAACATCCGTCGTTACCTGGTAAGGTTGTAAGGCAAGTGTTCGTTAATGTCAAGAACATTGCGTTCTGACTATTATCAGTCAAAGTACTATTAGTTTTTGTCTCGAAGAGAACAGACAAATTTGTATGACAGATTGCTACCAATCTTTAACAACATTCAGCGTTAAATGAAAGCCCTCATTGGGATACTTATGAAAATGTATCGTATAAACAATGATAATAAGGTCTAATTCTGTTTGTACTTCAAGACTGCAATTCCACAATTTGCACGTTTCACGCACGAAACAAATGGTTTTATGGGATTGAGGTAAACTAGTCGAACTGAGACGTGCCTGCGTACTTCGCAGGTTACGCGAAGGTTTGTTGACTCCGAAATCTTACCATTTGCCAATATAACGGTTCCGTGAAATGCTGAGTGGCAGTGATCTTGGCGTTTTGCATGATTGAACCCAATTTTATGGGAACGCTCCATTTTTAGTTGCGTAATTTGTAATAAGCCTTGTTTTAGATTTTTTACGGAAAAGTTAAGATAATTTGCATTTATCTGTCTTCTGGTCGCGACGTGTATTGCGTAGTAGATAAAATCTCCTATTTCATAGGCCTAACATCCCATCTTTTAGAATTGACCTCAAACAATCGATTAACTAAAAATTCTATGCAACGTAGAATTTTAAATGTGAAACGGGACAGAAAAACGGACAAACCCTAAATAAACTTTTACGTGAATTTTAGTACTGAAGAAGTTCGTATAACACAAGGATAGCTAGGTCTCTACTTAGTACATCAGATTGGTTTTATTTCGTTAAACTACTGGCTAGTGCCTCTGTTAAACAGAAGCCTCATTAATTTTAAACAAACCAAAGTCTAATGTCTTTCTAATCAACTACATAATGTCGCCTCATTGCTATGTGCCGGCGCGGTTAAGGCAGTTTCTTATTCGTCCAACATCGCCGTTACGACCACTGTTGCAAAATAATCCTGCCAGCTTTCTTGGTCCGATGCCATTCCTACCACGTCAGTGTACGTGGCTGAGTTAGAAATACCTTATCATGCGTGTAAAAGGCAATTAATCATATGACTGAAATTATTTGTTTGCGATTATCTTATCTACTATAAGAAAATCGTCATGGCTATACATGGAAGACTTAGCTATTTCTATTATTTCATCCAGCCCGTAATTGAAATAAAGTAAGGTGTAAGGTAGACAGAGTTTCATTCCTCATATAGGTAGGCACCTAATTGTTTTACATATTATGTTTTAAAACTTCAATGGACTATTATCATAATAATTAAGACGGAACATACGGTAGAGTATACAGTTCTGTGAAATGCATAGCGGCTTGCATTGTCGATACCATTATACATACATACACAATACACATTACACATATATATGTGATCCCACGTTATTTAAGTATATTTCTTTCAAAATTAGAAGCTTTTGAACAAATTATGCAATCAATAATTATCCATATTGCTTTCGTGTTAACACAGGTATTAATATTATAATAGTTTAACAATAATCATCAACGATGAATAGAATCAAACTTGATTGTTTAATTATAGCGTCTTCAATTTTGCAACTTTCACGTGCCTTATTTCCTGAAAAGTTTATCTTCGCAAGTTAGTCATGGATTCATTATAATTAGATTTAACAACGCGCGTGCTTTTAATTAAATTTCAATACGATAAATGGTGTCGGAGAAAGTAGACAATATTTGATTATTTTAATTTAATGTTGGTTATGTAAAGAGAAGTGAAGCTGGCACGGGATAATGTTACGTCATGTGAAGGTAAATGTATATTTTGGAATTCCAATCTTTCTAGATGTTTAACTTATTAAAAATTCTGAATACTTCTTATATTGAACTTTGAAGCTTTGCTTTATCTAATTCATGGTGTATCATGTAAGTGTAATGTTTGCTATACCTGTTAGGATAGAAGAATAGTAGGTCAAAGACTACCTGTATCTGTGTTAACTCATGTGTGTTATATTATCATAGCTATATTTTCATAAGTATCCTTCTTCTATCCATTTCAATGTTCATTGAATCTTTGTTATCTCTATGGTGACGCTAGAAATCTTTAAGGAAAGAAAATCCCGGCGTTATGCTTTCCTTTTCTACATCTTTATTTCATACAATTCTAACGTGGCTTCTCAAACAAATTGATATAACAACAATGCAATTTACAATATCTGATGTAGAATTTAGGTTCTTCTATATCTCTATTTCGTCTTCAACTGCATTCATCAGTGACCTAAATCTGCAAAATTTGCAATTACTCCCATATATAAAACAAGCCGAAGACATGACTTTTAAATGAGTAGGAAGAAATTCGTCTTCAAAACAGATAGCATGATTATCATTGTCAATCTAACACACGTTTTGCAAAAGTGGCGCTATGTCGATTGACCGTGCCAATCCGTTACATATGAGTCATATGCTATCTTGTAAACAATTTGAGTGAAATAAAAAGGTCAAGCTTGAGCCATTAGTTAAGACTTACGACTATAGGTGTGCCAAAGCGTCCATGTCTTATTCGTTAACTTGACAACCTTCGTAGCAAGTTTACGGGTAATTTAGATAAAAATGTTGGATTTTTTCGTAATGTTTTATAGCACTTGGTTTATTAATTCAATGGGTTATAAAAACCACATATTTCTTTTCCCAAAAGAACAAATTTTGGAAGATATAATCCATTTTGGTTTTGATTTCATTAATATTTTCAATGAATGCATTCAAGAATGGCGTACTTAATAATTTTCACTATCTACAAGGCTATGTTGGTTCACTAGTACTTCTGGTTTCCCGTGGGATAAAGGTGCATCTTAGTGCTTGGAACGAATCATAAAAGGATCCTACCTTATTAGTTAAGACTTCGCCGTGGGAATCTTGCGGAACATTTTACAATGTTCTATCAATGAACTGCACAGATTTATTGCAACTATAGAAATAAAATTAAATCATTACGAAGTCATCTTCTGCTTACGTTTGTGTATCTTATCTTTAATCTTGGTTTTCTTTCTGAAATCAAGTGAATAGTTTGATATAATATTCCTATAACTATTGTCTATACTTGATACGCGTAATGGATAGCTTTAAACGTTCCAGTTATATAAGTTCTGAATCTTATAGCACCGGAGATAAATAAACAAATTGCTCATTTGCTTTTATTAAGTTTATCAAACGTTTGTGCCACTTCTAATTGACGTAACGTGTGAAGTGTGCATCTGTTACCCAAACCATGGGTGCCATTAACTCCATCACTAAAGTTATGTGCTACCATTGTCTAACAAACTGTTCCGTTTTCCGTCAATAGCTCTCACCTGTTATGTATCACTTGCATCACTCATTGTTCCACGTGTACCCGAAATTAGATAACATTTACCATGTCAACGGTGGGAACTCGCCGTAATCTATTGTTGTGCCTTCTTGATACTTTCTGTCATTTGTCAAGATTCTGCTGATGCGTGGATTTAGAAATTTGATTGTAAGTGTCATTTGACTGGTAAAAGTAGCTGATTTGAATTGAGTTTCAATAGATGTAATTTTTGAGAAATTTGACGGGTATTGTTGTTGGTGAGTACTTTTAAAAGAAAATTATTTAATTTTATTATTAATAACGGTAAAGTAATTGGATATTAATTGGTGAAATCTCTAACTTGGCATGGGTAATTTAACTTGTAGGTATAACTTACTTAGATTTCTCATACTAGAGATGTACATTGTACAGCCTGTAATATAATCAATTTTACCCTATTCTCTATGTCCTTCAGGACTTAAATTTTCTTTAGCATTATAAAATTCTTCTTCCTTCATTCTCTCACCAATAGATAGATTGATTAAAGACTTTATTTTTATATCCTTTTGATATCAAACACATGACTGTTTTCCACCAGATGACCTTAGTTGTAAATCGACACTCGCCTCACGCCCCGTTACGTCCCCATAAGCCATTAAACGATCCTCATCAATATTCAACCTTATACCTCGTTGTGTCAATTGTGTGTTTAACATCTACTTAACTTTCTCTTTTAATACACTTATGGCTATACACGCAATTGCATCAGTTAATGTTCCTTGAGAACATGTCAATCTTACAACTTTAATTTCTCGACGTGGTGGTCCAATGTGGATTTCAGATGTTATTGATCGTATACGATTTATTTTGACATATCAGTTTATCTACTGAGTTTCTTACCGGCTCTTTGTAGAAACTGCTTTCCGAACCGATGGTAAATATTATATGTTTTGACGATTCAAAAGCACTTCTGAAGTAAGTATATTTTAATAAATATATGTTTGAGTTAATGTTACAGTGCTTAATAAAAAGAAATATGTTTGTACCACATAAAATATAATCGTGAACTAGTTTTAATGTGTTGTTTTGGTAATTAGCGGTAAATGATACCTAATTCTTTCCGTTTAAATATAACATGACTTACCACAAAAGTAACCGTGAACATGATCTTGACTTTCTACTTCATTTGGTTCTTATTCAACTACGTTAAGCGTTTAAGCTTCAATTTTAACGACATAAAAAATTCATGTTCATTCATTCATTCATTCATTTTCACATTGTTTGAACCGTTTCTTATCATTGTACAATCCTACTTTGTTATTTTAATTATCAAACAATTATTTAAAAATTAAATTATTTATGTTTGTTGCTTGAAATTATTACCTTTACTTATCGAATACTTGTCTCAAATTTTACATCCTAAAAAATCAAAAATGTCCTGGAATCAGGATACCAGATCCTTAGCTTTGCTAGCCAAACAAGTCACGCATAGAAAGAGAGGCTGCGATAAACGCCCACAGTCTGCAGTAGTGACCGAAGCCTGCGCTCGCGCACACGCGCGCCGCGACGTTTACAGTACCGTTGACAAATAAGTGCGTGACTATCTTCCCTTTATAATTTACTGATAAAGAGATAGATAGTGTGTGTGTTGTTGGATTTCTCACTTTTTCTACTATTCTAAAGGTATGTATAAGGTGTACTGCGTCAGTTGTATGGCATTTTGATTTTTTCTGTTTTACGTGAATTCAATGCCAATGGTATGGAATGAGGCAATAGATTACGTAAAAGCGTTTATAATTTGTCCTGTTCGAGTTGTTTTTACGCTTAATGAGTGTCGTGGACGGTGGAACGTAGTAATAAGTAATATTATTGTGAAGTAAATATTTTTATGACTTATCTGATAAGGGTTTGCTCATAAACATAAGTCATAACGTATCAACAAAGAATCTAAAGATGTGAGCATGCTTAATTGCTTGAAAGAGCAAAACAAAGCCTATTAAAATTCGTAAAAACGACAATGTATTTTAACATTGTCATGTTGTAATTTAAAACCTAGTTGTAACACAAACCGTAATGAGCAAATAGAAAAACCGACTGAAAACATAAAATTACTTTCCGAGCATATTTTTATGATGTAATGAATGAAAAAGATGAACCTAGGTATTTAGTATTTGGTCTACTTTGATATGTTAAAAAACCACGTCACATTATATTAACGAAGTAGGCAATAAAATGTTATTATAGTCCTTTCCACCTAAGATGATTTCTGTGACACATCGATTTTTGACACGTGTAGAGATGTCGGTTACTGAAATCGTATCAATTGTTTCCGATAATCGATAATATTCTATATGGAAATGAAATCGATTTGAATAAAGTACCAAAATTAGTTTTTTCGGCATTTCGCCAACAATTAACTAAGGAAACTTAGCAAACAACAGCAACAAAAAGTTAACAATAACAATTAGTAACAATAACAGAATACCACGTAAAGTATCAATACAAAAATGCAACTTGTATACAAGGCTGACGCACTCGTACAGACGATTGACTCGATTGACAAACGATCACAAGATGGGCGCCGATTATATGATTTTCCAACTCTATGATTTTTCAACGATCCATTTCAAGTACACGAATTGCGTAGGTATTATATTTTTGTGTTATTTTATTTTATTTTTCATTATATTTAAACTAAACAATACTGTTTTTGATTTATAAGCTTAAGATGTTTCATTTTTATATTTTTGGTAATAATGCCGCCATAAAATAAAAATATTATGCACTAAAATTATTTTGACTTTTTAAACATAAAATTCGTAATTCGGAACACGATGAAGTGTCACAGGAATCATCATAGGTGAAAAGGACTATAATATTGTTTATTAAACTTTGACTTATGAGTAACGCATCGGCAATGAAAGATAGTGTTATTACACCGTAAAGCTATAATTGCAAAATTAATTATTTAAAATACCTATACCTACCAGCATTTTTTACCTTCGACTAGTTCCTTCAAAAAGAAAAAATATTGTGATTAGTGATATTATTAACTAGCTTTCCACCCGCGGCATCGCCCGCGCAGTCAAAGAAAAACCCGCATAGTTCCCGTTCCCGTGGGATTTCCGGGATAAAACTTATCCTATGTCCTTTCTCGGGTATCAAAATATCTCTATACCAAATTTAATGAAAATTGGTTCAGTAGTTTAGGCGTGATTGAGTAACAGACAGACAGACAGACAGAGTTACTTTCGCATTTATAATATTAGTATGGATTAGGAAGATACATGTTTATAAAGCCTTTGAAGTTCATCACTTTATTTTATAGGTACAGCATATTTGTATTTTATGAAGGCAATATTTATGCTATCATAAGTTATGCAAGACTTCCAAAATTCTGAGAAAGTCGTAGGCAAATTAGTCAATAAATACCTTACCAATTCATTTTACCATTAATTAGGGAAAACATGACATGTTCATGTTTCTTTCGCATTAATTATCTTTATAATAACAATAAACAATTAAAAACCACTTTAATGTTCAATTAAGAAACTATTGTTAACTAAAATCATTTATATATCTATTAAATGTCTTTAGTGACAAAATTACTTACAATTTCGTAATCATCTCAAATGATGATCCTAAAAAGATGAAATTTAAAACATGCATAGATACGTGGATAGCATGGATTTACACAGCTGAAAGTTTCAAGCCTTTGTTAACAAATGAATGGGTGAATTCATCGTGAAAAATGTTTTGTGGCAATTTTCTTTAATATACTAACTTCAGCAAGAGCAGAAGATGTTGTGTTAATCCTTATTTATGTTTTATTATCGTTTTTTACACGCTTTATATTAGCTTCACCTGTATGTTTGTATGTTTGTAACCGACTTCTTTGGGCGCGATTTTGACCCACTTTAAACGGCCAGATTTCGTTCAAACTTTGTAGATCTATTGAGGACCGATGACAATACACTAATTTGATAAAATTTTCTATTTTTTAGTTCGATTTTCTATAAAAAGCGTGTTTTTTAGTTTTTTTAAACTATTCATTATTATTTATGTTTGTGTTCGAGTCCTAAGAAACTGCGTAAGGAGAGAGAGATGCTATTACAGTTTAGATGGATAAAGTACGACGCATGATAAATCAATTTTTTTTACTGGAAACCATAGATACATATCATATGAAGATTTTTCCATTATACTGCTGATCTAAAGGCATATAATTAATCTGCATATCAAATTCCTGACAAATCCGTTACCTATCCAAGGAATTCAAAAAAACATAAAGTCAAGATTATTATTGTTCCTACGAACAAATAGTACTCTTCTATGCATTTATAATTGCATTTGAACACAAAACAAATCTTAATAACCGTAGCATGTATCAAATGAAATGTGTCGTTGTTCATTCGCTACAGTACCTACCAAGAGGTCGTTAGTTTGACGATAACTTGCACACAATAGTAAAAACCCGAACCGAATTCAATCAAAGAACACTCGTACGGAATATAAATGTGCGTTTGCATTTACCTGTTTGTTACTCCGCAATAATATGTGTTTGTCTTGTTATAATTATAGATGTGATTGCGTCAAATCGCTGGAAAAACAATTGGATTAAACAGTCTAAATGAAGGAATGAGGGTTCGAGATAGGAGCTGGCAAAATATATTAATATCTCAACTTACTGCGAAGGACAACATCTAACTCAAAGAAGATATATTTATGGAACCAGCATGTACATGCAGTACCTACCCTACCATAGAATCGATAGAAGTTTGTAGGTAACTCGTATCTATCTACTTATTCGTATTTGGCAAACGTAACGTATTATGGCCCAACCTCTAATAGAGAATCTGCGTAACTACAGTCTAAGACAGTCTGATGATAAATCCTCACTGGATCGTTAGTAAGGAATTAGTAAATACGACTCTAGTACTTTTGGTACTCGGTTCCTTTTACCAAGATAAAGCTCTTTTTATCTTAAATCATTGCTAGAGTTTTTGCCTCAAGAAATATTTATTCCGTCCTTATTCCGTCGTTATTTGCAAGTGACTCGCTACAAATCTGCTCTTAAAAGTGTTAAAAAAGTATATCGTAATATAATGCGTGTAATACGGAACACCATATTATATGGTAGTAGTGCGTAGATACATAATAGGGACATGAATTATAACCTCACTACGGATAACGTTATCCAATCTTTATGTAATATCCACTAGACACGACTTAATTGGGATCATATGATTTGATATGATTGGGATTTTACGTTTTATAGTATTTGAGATACAGTGAGAAGAGTCTCTAAATTACCTGATATTCCACTTCAAGTAAACTTTTCTAATTTATTTCGGATATTTTTATCTGTAGACGTTATATCAAACTTCTCCTGTCCAGTAATAATTCACGCACGTACACAAAACTATTCAATCTAGAAGATTTAAATGATTTACAGATTATTTATGACTATTTAAAATCAGACAAAGCCGGGGCTTCTAACTAGTGGCTAAATTATATGATTACAAGGTGCTTCTCATTATAGGATATTACATCTTACAACCTCAGTTTGAGAGCGGACATAACGTAACTATGAGACGAAATTAACAAATTTAGTTCAAACTAATAGTCCATTGCTATTATATCATCGTGATACAAATTTAAATACGCACTTTTGTAGTTTAGGAAGTAAATGATTGCATTCTTCCCTTGTTCATTTCCCTTATAAACGGATATCCTCTTTTTCAATTAAACAAAGCTTGGGACTATGTTGAGACAAAATTAACGAGGACGTCTCAGTTTATAGAGATTTTTAGAATGTAGATATTTTGTAACACTTAAGTAACTTAGGTAGGCCTTTGTATTAACTGGTACATAAAGAGTTTTATTTGAATATGTAATTTAAAAGAATATAACCACACCAATATTTGAGTTTCTGAAGTAGGATTTGACTAGAATCTTGCAAGTGTCGCAGATACATTGCTCAGTATACTGTATCATAAACAAATGTTATAGCAATATTTATTCGTTACTAGCGGTCCGCCCCGGCTTCGCCCGTGGTACATATTTACGTTTTCTCTACATAAGAACCATCCTCGTACTTCAAGGAATATAATAAAAAAAGAATTATCGAAATCGGTTCAGCCGTTCTCGAGTTATGCGCTTACCAACACATTTTGCGATTCATTTTTATATATAAGAATGAAATGGTTTCATCTTATCCATGAAATCTACCCCGCCTTAATTTTACATGCCTATTATAACCTCGTAATTGATTACGAAAAGACATCATCTAACATGTGCTCATTTGTAACGAACTTCTCATTAAAAAATAAATATAGTATCTTTATGAGTTAGTTTTAGTTCATTTCTATTTACCTCTTGTCTAACTAAACGTTAAAACATAAACAGGTATTTTATGTCTTGAAATGAAATTCAAGGAAAGCTCGTCCGGTGAAACCAGTGAATGTATTGTTTGCTATCAAACAAAAATTTCGTCAGACCAACGCGATAATAACTGCTAAGTACATAGTGTATTGTAAATATATACTTATTTTATAATATCATATACGAGCTACGTATGATGTGTAAGAACGAAAATTAACAGCTTCAGAGATCAATGAGTGGAGCGTATAGGTCGTAGAGTTTGGCATATTGTAGAAAAATCAGAGCAAAAGAATTTCTCTTTTTCTAATCTTAAAAATGTTTTTCAAATTTGATCTCTTCTAGTTCTAAGAGCCTCATGATTTTTAAAAGATATCTTAAAAACTAGAGCAGTAATTATGATAATGGTCATCAAACTATTGCGAAAAACTAATAAAAGAGTTGTCACATAAGCTGATTTTAATTAAAGAATAATTGAGTTAACTTCCCTGCTTTTAAAAGACACCTTACGTGGAACTTTCTAATTAGCATTACTCAATTTAACGCAAAAATAAATATCAGTCGAACTTAATTATAATGTCAAAATATAAACGAAATAAAAAGTCCAAAATTGTATTAGGTCACATAGCTATTGCATTGGTATTACAATATTTTGCATCAAATTATTTTAAAATGGTAAATGATTGCGACGATCCGCCTAATTAACATTAATATGTTATACTTAAACTAAAACAGGCACGGAAGTTTATTATCTAGACTAACCCAGTTCAATATTTTTAATCTGTTTTCCGGCTCACAGACACGACTATGTTACGATTCTAGTCAGACGTATCCAATAAGCTACACGCGATTATGCTTTTTAAATTAAATTTTTATTTTTTTTACATTGATCGGAGAAGTAACAAAACAGTCAAAGGAAGACCAATTTTTTCGTATGTACATATATCCAGCATTTGCCTCTGTATACGTATAGCTTAACAAATTTTAGTTAACAAGGTACCTATGTCAAATAAAAAAAAAAGCTTATGTGCAAAGTCTAGGTATTTTGAATGTTAAATAATTAAGTAACTTTCTAATTTCAATTTTCATAATATATTTTCTTGAACACGTGCATCCATAATATTCGATCACAGATAATTTAGAATCGCTATAGACAAAGTCATTTTTACCCAATGTAAACATTTATAATCATCAATTATGGTAAATTATTCAAAACCTTCGTTGGTGGTAATTCTGAATACAGTGAAACATGTTATTAAAATTTGAGAAATAATTATTATACTATAATGACATGCAAGAGTAAAACAAATAACAGATATTAATACCCATAATACAATGCCAAATATATCCTATACTAGCGGTCCGCCCCGGCTTCGCGCGTGGTACATATTTACGTTTTCTCTACATAAAAACCATCCTCGTACTTCAAGGAATATAATAAAAAAAGAATTATCGACATCGGTTCAGCCATTCTCGAGTTATGCGCTTACCAACACATTTTGCGATTCATTTTTATATATAAGAAGATTAGTATGTGTATGTAGTGGTATGTAGGTTACATTATTTTCATAGACTGTATTTGCTATAACCCCTAGATAAAGAAATGTCATTAGAATTCTTCAGATATTTGTGCGAAGGCTCTGTCCTCTGCGGTTCTGTACATGTGTTGATTTATAAACTTTTTATGACGTAAACTGCATCGTGTTTCCTAGAGATTTTTTCCTTTACTTCATCCGTTTCTTCTGTTGTTAAATACATTATGTTTGAGCAGATGTCACACATCAATTTGCATAACATTTAACTCTGTAAAACGAAAGCAGCTCACTCTAGGACTAGATGTCTTCAAACGACTGTTTTCATGTCAGAATAAAACCATTAACATTTAGAACAAGAAATTTGCTCACTAGTTTTTGCACGATTGTATAACATATAACAGTGAGTAACAACGTCTTAAAATTTCGCAATAACATAGTAAATGTAAAAGTAGTTGCAGAAAATAAATGGCACATACAGCTGATAAATCTCTCGAGGCTAATCTATAAACATAACAGAACTTAAAATGTCTACACGACGAAGAATGTGTAAGCAAATGAATAGCAGATGCAAGTCATCGCCATGCCAGTCACGATGCTACGGACAAGCGGGTGGATGAACTTGCTTCTATTCAGATGAATTTACGCAAAATCATAAGGGCTATGTACCCAGATGGTGTGTTAATTTTTGCCCATTTTGTATGAACTATGAGGGCAAGGGTTTGGCTTTATTCTGGGTTGTAAAATATACATATTTCTAATACGTTATTGTTAGCAAGAACTCTTTTGCAATGTAGTGACTTTCTTCTAAATCACACAATAGCGCAATCACAAATAGACATCGCAGGATCAGTAACATTAGCTTAGTTTAATTACATATCTAATAAACTGGTTATGTATTAGATTTTGTTAAGAATTAAATAATATCCATTCTGATATGAGAATAACATTAAAAGTTATGCCGTTGTATCCATATTAAGCCATAATAACCATCAATTTAAGCCATCGTAACTTCTGTAGACATAAATTATACCTTTGACTTTTTTATATTTACTGCACAATGTAATTGATCAGGCGAGAGTTATCTTTCAAGGTGTGGCACGCGTTTGCTCCACTTATCAGTGAATAATTTCGTCATATTCAGCGCAATGCTTCTTGCTCGTAATAGAAGTTATGTATGAATTATGTCTAGGGGCATAATTCGTTTAATTTCTACAGCAGTCTCCGAGTCGGATTTTTATAGTGTGACATTCTTATATTTGCGACCCACAATGGTAAAAGCGAGCAACTGACCTCCCCGCTTAGTTTAGAGACAGGCTAAGTTCCAGTAGGTACTGAATAAATTAAGGTTGTTTTGTTTTTTTATGTGTTTGTGTTGTATGATTATGAATTATGATGATATCCAGAAAATTTGTCGGATAGTTAATTATCTCTATACCTCGACATTGATGGCAATATTAATCTTAACACTTATAGTATGGTAGTACTGATTCTGGTAGTATCTAAGAATTTTGAGCATTTACCCCTTTTTCAGAGTTTGAAGCTCAAGTGAAGGTTGACATTGTAGGTCGCGACCTTTGTTTTAATTTGAGCAGTATTTGAGTCTTGACCTAGGTGATTTAGAGGATTGGACCAATTAACGAAGCACTTACAAAAAGTATACAAGCCTTTCCAACAGATTAGAAAACATCGCTATCAATAGCATACCAAACCACGGAATGTAGCTAGTAATATATATTCAGGATCAGTAACATTAGCTTATTTTAATTACATATCTAATAAACTGGTTATGTATTAGATTTTGTAAAGAATTAAATAATATCCATTCTGATATGAGAATAACAAAAAGTTATGCCGTTGTATCCATATTAAGCCATAATAACCATCAATTTAAGAAACGTTATAGCATGGTTATAGCCATCGTAACTTCTGTAGACATAAATTATACCTTTGACTCTGACTTTGACTTAAAATTAATTACTGCTCAGCTGAATATGCAATACTTTTTATAGCTAATAATTTATTCCTTTTTCTGTCTTTATCGATTCGTACATTCACTTTCTATTCGATTACGAAATCGATTTTGATTGATAACACGCGTGCGTAGATAAGATCTCAACGTGGGCTATCTGTCATATCTATGATTATTCATTATACAGTGAAACCTGGTTAAGTGAGACATCAAGGGACCTGCAATCTCGTTTCACTTATAGAGGTATTCCACTTACCCAGTGTCTCAGATATACAGGTATAAATAAATATCTATCTCATTTACAGAGGGTTCCATTAATAGAGGTGAGAAAACAGGTTATTTCAGTTATACAGGTGCGATCATTAAATAAATTATATGGTAGCGTAGAATAAGAATGAGTAAACAAACAATGTTATCTCAGTTACAGAGGTTAATGCATATAAAATTTATTCGCTGTCTCAGTTATAGAGGTAACTATGATGATAAATCGAAAGAACAAATCCCAGATACAGAGGTTTACCTCGTCCCACTAACAGAGGTAATTCAGTGCCAAAGTGTTGGGACCTCAGCATGAGTTCCATTTATGGAGGTTTCTCACTTATCCAGGTCCCACTTAACCAAGTTTCACTGTAATAGATTTTCAATAGTAACATATTTTTCAGAAAGGATTACATGTTACTTTTAATCGTTAATCGTTATGTATTTTCTTCTTTTGGCCCTGCCTTCCAAGCCAGAGGTCGTGGGTTCGATTCCCACCCGGGGCAAATATTTGTGAGATGAACATAGATGTTTGCTCTGTGTCTGGGTGTTTATTATCTATATTATAAGTATTTATTTAAATTATATATGTATGTTTATCAGCCATCTGGTTTCCATAATACATGCGAAAGCTTAGTATGGGATCAGATCGTGCCGTGTGTGAAAATTGTCCTGAAATATTAATTTATTTTTATTTATTTACTGTGAATACTTGCGCTTTGATGAATAATATTTAAACCTGAATTAATAGCTAAAGAGGAAATATTTATTTTTTGTTTGTTATTATTAAACTCAAAAAAATCGATAATTCGATTCAATATTTATTTTAGGTATCTTTAAATATTCTATTTATTTGTCCTCTTTTATCTCAGGGTGGGTTTCTTTATCCCCTGTAGTGGTTGGGACTAGCAGCTACTGATAATATTACGATATTATGTATATATTTTTTTATTTGCATATTTTATAACATCGACTACCTACATACCACATGTAGCATGCCAATTTAGAGCTCATTTGTCAATCAAAGTGTCAATGTAATTTTTTGTCAACTATATATTTTAATTATTAGGTATCAATCAATAATTACTATTAATACATTTGGAAATATGATATTGAAGATCAGCAATATCACCATAATAATAATGAAATCGTAATCGATACCACTACTTACTATACGCTTAAAATTAAAATGGAGGCAACATTTTAATTTTATTTTTTTTTTATTTTTGTAGTCATGCCATTGAATGCGGATTTCGTTAGCATGTACTTTGACCTAGAAAAATTGTTCTTAAGCAATCGGCGTGATTCACGCTTGACTGACCGCACGTAAAAAGCGTGTATGGGAAAAGGAATCTTAACTGTTTGGAATACAATTTGAAATTGTGAGATGCTGCGCCTCATTCATCTGAATCTTCAGGAGAAATGAATGAATCATAAAAAATGTACAGGCTGTGGTACAGGTTGTTACGTATGTGGCATTTCCCTTGTGACGTAGTGGTTAAATATTATGACGGTACACTTAGCAGGATTTATTTTATTAGCATACAGCATACTTGCGATGGTTGTGTATGGATTATTAGTTAGCTTTCCGCGTGCCGCTTTGCCTGCTACAAGAAATGAAATAATTTGCAAAAAAAACCGGCCAAGTGCGAGTCGGACTCGCGCACCGAGGGTTCCGTGGTAGTAAGTTTAAAATTATTAAAAAAAATATATTATGTGATGTAACTAAAAATTTATGGTTTTCGTAATTTTTCCTTTATCTATGCTATAAGACGTTGCTTCGTACCAAATTTCAAGATTCTGAGTTCACGGGAAGCACCCTGTAGGTTTTGATTCCCTTGCAAGTGTCGAAAATTTGCGGCATAAACGGCTGTATCTTTTGATTGCGTTGGCTTAGAAGTTTGATTTTTTCACAGCTTCGGGGGACAGTAGACCTGAGTAATTGATATAAATTTCAGCTTCATACCTCCACGCGTTCCTGAGAAAAAGGGTCTTGACAGACGGACGGACGGACGGACGGACAGACGGACAACAAAGTGATCCTATAAGGGTTCCGTTTTTTCCTTTTGAGGTACGGAACCCTAAAAATGAACTCTCTAGCGGCTTAAGGCCTAGAGTCTCCTTAGAGCCTCTTAATTAACTATCTCTAGGCACAAATATCATATGCCTGCGATTCGCCTTGAAAAAAGGCACTACAAACATACTGTTTCTTAAAAAAATTTAACACTTCTATCAGCCTGAACTCTTGTAAAATATGTAAGTACTGTTTCTGCATTGCATTGCTTCGTACCGACCTACTCCTATTGGTCTATTAGTACAGTAAACATTGAAAACACGATAAGCACGATTACGTTGATTATTATTACTGTGACGAGCACTACATGTATGCGGTAATGTTATGGTTTTATTGACACTAATTGTTCTTGAAGCCTGGATGTTATTTATTTGAAAATAGATGAAACAGCGCCCAGGATAGAGTTAGTACCTACTTACATTTATAATTTAAAAAAGCAATGTTAAATTCTCGTTGTTGTTAGAAAGATTAAAATTTGTATCTATCTGCGGTAACCTCTGAAATAGACGAATCGATTCTAAGAAAACTTTCACTTGAAAGAACATGTTATTATGGAAATAAGTACAACGTTTCTTTATCATTTACATACAATACATAGACGTAGAGAATAGAGATCAAGGTGACCATTCTGTCCTCTTACTAATATAAAGAAAAACCATGAAAACAGCAATTTTTGAAGTGAAACATCTTTAGGCGCGTTGATAGCAAAATTTCAAGGTAGCGTCATTGCAAAACAATGTAAACAAACGTTGGTATTTCTAATAAACATAAATACCGTCACGTCATGGAGTAAGGAGACGATTTTGGCATCTTTGAAGCCAAAGAAGTTTCAGTTAGTAGTTTAAGTTAGTTAAAGGAATATGCAGTTAGTAGTCAGTATAATAAATAGATATTATAATTAGTAGAACACAATCGGTGTGCAATCGTTTGTTCGCAATCACAATAACAGACTGTAAGAGGAACCGAACAATGGCTTCCTTCATCGGCAAAACATCGTGCTTTTTTTGGTCTGTTTCCTTGTGGTATTGAAATCGGTTGATATTATACGTACTATTATAATATTATAAAAAGAGCTGGTGTGCTGAGCACACGTGTCAGAAGTGAAACTTCTTTGGCAAGATTCAAATATACCAAAATCGTCACCTTACTCCATGACGTGACGGCATTGGTATAACGCCACTTTGAAATTTTAGTCTGAATGCGCCTGAGAAGTTTCATTTCAAAATAAAACATAATTAAAATGAAAAAATAATTTGGAAAATCCAAAAGTGCACGCCTCATAATTTTTTTTTAATAAATATTTATTATTAATTATTATTTTTGTTTATTTAATAACAATTAAACCACATCGAATCAGACCCTGAAAAATGAAAGGGTTCTATTCCTGAGCATACTCAAGCGTAAGAGAAAAAAAAGACTCGATTAGTAAAGTATTTCGGTCGCTATCGTGTTAACAAGAAAAAGGATCCGCACATACAGACACACGGACGTCCAAGACAGAACTTTTTTAAACTGTTTTTTAACTAGTTTAAATAACAAAAATGACATCAAAAATATCATGAACGTTAAAAATAGTGTTTTTTCTTAATATGTGTGTGTATGTATTATCTTACAAGTGCAATGTATGATACATAAAGACATTTTAAGTTTGAAAAATCAGATGTTTTGCGCGAAGTGACAGTAGTACCCACCTCAACGCTTCGCTTATGAGGCGTGCAAAAAATCCAACCAAATTGTATTATTTTGGATGGAAGGGTTCTGTCACTAATTAAACAGGAATCTATAATATTTGGTTGTAAGTTGATTGTAAGTCAATCCTTGCGAGTATAAATAAATAATTCAGGACAATTTTCACACACGGCACGATCTGATCCCATACTAAGCTAAAGTTAAGCTAAAGACGTTTTGTTATAAACACCCTATAACGTATAGGCTTACCGATTTAAAGAGTACCTACCTACCTTTAAATATGTTTCCGGTTTTCCTCGTTAGAAGTGACATTCTGAATCAGAATTATTTTGAGTTTGAGGTCCATAATACAACCATGGATGAAATATTACAAACAATTATATTCTTATAGATACAAATTAAACTTCAAAGCAATCTACGGTCTTCATTAAAAGTAAAGCGCAATAAAAAAACGTAACAATAATAATTGTGTGAATTGTGTAAGTGTGTGTTGTGTAATAAATAATTGTATGTTTCTTCATGTTACAGATACAGCTGTTCATTTCAGGTAAATATGAACTAAATACATTATATGATATACCTATACTTACTATAAATATTATAAAGCTGAAGAGTTTGTTTGTTTGTTTGAACGTGCTAATCTCGGGAACTACTGGTCCGAATTGAAAAATTCTTTCGGTGTTAAATAGCCCATTTATCGAGGAAGGCTATAGGCTATAGGCTATAATATATCATCACGCTAAGACCATCAGGAGCGGAGCACAGCTGGTTCGTAATATAATAGTGCTATTTTGATTTCTTCAGAATTGCTGAGAAAAATCATGTTTCAAATAAAATATTACAAGCTCAATGCATTATTAATTAATACATAATATGTTGTTTACTTTACGTTTTGGCTTAAAATCGACGATAAATTTGTGTTTTCCATTGGTGTTTTCGACATGTTAAAACTTAAAAGCATATATAATATGTTTATTTGCATACGTATGGTCAATTTATAAATATTTAATTTACTTCCGCACTAGTGAAATGGTTTTTCCGGTGCCAACTGCTTTATTATAATTAAGGGGTTGTTCTTAATTTAACTGGTAAACAAAGAGGATATATTACTTTTATTCAAGGAACACTAACCAATATTTTGTTCCTAATTATTCTTAAACTTAGCTTATTTAATTACTTGACCAAAGTTATATAGACATATTATGCTTTCCATTTTTCAAAGCAATCATAAATATATTTGGGTGAATTTTTATATGAAGATTGATAAGATAGATTCGTCAAAAACATGATTTGTTTTAGCGTAAATATCTGTATGAAGAATGACTCACACCATAACTTGAAGTGCACGCGACTAAAACCACATGGAGCTACATGTATAGTTTAGTTTCCAATTCCCTAATTACTTATTTATGTACATTATCTTACGATTAGATAATACGTTACCAACTCCGAATAATTCTAAACTGTGATCTAAGAACCGGCTTGACAAGTTTCGGTCGGAATCATCGCCAAATATAGCTTTAACCGAGACGTGTTCAAATAACACTGATAGACGTTGCTCAGCTGTGTGCAAAGGGGTGAAGAGGTTATTTATCTATAATTACAATCTTTATGAAATATCGTTGCATGTTCAAGACAATCTTGTATGAAAAAATAATAGAAAGAGCATGCACAATTTATACCACACTAGCGACCCGCCCCGGCTTCGCACGGGTGCAATGCTGATTCTAAATACACTACAGAAAAACTGTGAACGTTGTACATATATAAAAATTAAAAACATAGCGGCCCGCTCCGGCTTCGCACGTGTATAAAATAGATAGCCGGGCGGCCGGTACCGGTACGCTACGTCCCGCAATTTTTAAATCTTTAATATCTTCGAAAATATTCACTTAAATCATACAGTGTAAAAGGCCATATAGATCTATATTAAATGAACAATGTATTCAAGGTATTTAATTGGTTAAGGATTAATGCTGTATTAGTTAAAATCGCTTCGAAAATTAGCCATTATTTGTCGTAAAAAGTAAATGACAAAAAAAGTTATTGTGGGTTATCTATAAGAGATAGACATATACCATCGCGGACTTTTCTGTAGACCTTTTCAATGTGTATAATACTTAGTACATTATTTTGATAAAACTCGTATGGTTCAGCCTGCGTTTTCAATGTAAGCGGGAAAAATGTAATTTTTACGACATCACATTAGAAACAATAAAAATAACAGTACTTCTCCACAATTTAATGGATGTTATTATACATATAAACCTTCCTCTTGAATCACTCTATCTATTAAAAAAAACCGCATCAAAATCCGTTGCGTAGTTTCAAAGATTTAAGCGTACAAAGGGACATAGGGAAATAGGGACATAGGGACAGGGAAAGCGACTTTGTTTTATACTATGTAGTGATATAGATTTTTTCTCTTCATATTATTTGCATACCTTTGCTCCAACATCTGTTAAATCTAGCGTTATTTGTTATTTAATAGATATTGTCTTTTTCTTACCAAGAACGGTACACCGCCGGCATTCGGAAACCATTATAGGTACCTATTATAAATGAATCAGGGCGAAAAATATTGCTTGTAGTTATACTAATTTGAATACTTTATAGAAGGCCTTATCTAGGAGCAACGTCTGCTAACATAAGCCCTTCAAATTCCAACCAATATAATATTGGACATAATATCATGACGTATATTCTCGAATTTTCACCCAACATTCAATTTTCAAAGGGCATTGCATCGATTATATAACACAAAATGGGCAGACTTTCCCAAACCTACAACTGCCTCAGTATTTAGTTGTAAAACGATAAAAAGTAGTGATTATGGCGGTACAAAAACATCGATGTACCGTGAATACTTGTAATCCGAGATGCGAGTGAATAAAGTGCTTTATATGAACTCAAACATCACTGTACTTGTCATAAATGTCATGGCACGGACTTCGCGACAATTATTATAGCTATAAAGACAAGTGTCAGTGTATTTACATTACACGATATCGTAACGATTTCGGATCCGTGATTTTTACACAACAAAGGCGCACTTTGATATCAATTTCAATAGCGAACTTTGCATGATATAATTTTCTACCTCGTTAAGTTAATTATGTAATTGGATGAAATATAGATAGATATTAAATTAAAACTATATACTCTAGTTTGTCACAGTCTATGTTTTACTATACTATATTTTCTACAAAAAAATATCATATTATTTAAATTTCCCTTATAAACTGTAAAACTTTCCGGCACGATATCGTGACGGTAAATGAAAAGAGCTTCGAGAATTTTCTCCAAAAGATAAGATCTGTTTATTGGCGCGGTCTGAAACGAGATTTTCATAACATCGAGTGTAAATGTCAAGTATAATTAAGAGAAAACGCGGTTCTCAGGTTCCAGCTTACGAGATTAAAAGATATTTTAAAAGGTGGAAGCGGAGCGTTTCTTTTCACGTGAAGGATTTAGGGTTTATAATAATTTATAGTTTATAGTCGTTGTAGATTTAGGTATTACCATAGTCAATTTAGTAAGTATTCTCTCAGAAATGTATAAAATTAATTTGTTGACATACAGAATGTGAGGAAACTTGCTACGCATTCTATAAGATTATTCTAACAGAAAAGGGAGCTGTTGTGATAGACATCTTTTATAACTGAAGAATAAAGCATCATTATCTTCCTTTTTATATCAGCACTAGCTGCTCCGCGCGGTTTCACCCCCGTGGCTCCACTCCTGTTGCCCGTAGCGTGATGAAATATAACCTAAATAACCTTCCTCGATAAATGGGCTATCTAACACCGAAATAATTTTTCAAATCGGACCAGTAGTTCCCGAGATTAGTGCGTTCAAACAAACAAACAAACAAACAAACTCTTCAGCTTTATAATATTAGTATAGATTTACTACTATAATTTATCTAAGTATTCTTAAATTCAATAATATGTTCTTACTATGAAATATATAGGACTACGGATAAAGCAAATTCAAGTCAAGGTACCAACTCCTTGTTTCTGTTCAGTGCAATTTTAGAAAGTGCCCTTTCTAAAGCCCTCGTGAACTTATAATTGTAACTTGTTGCAAGAAAATAGCGTGTTGTATTCATGATCTGTTGTTTTACGCTAACAAATAAGTGCATAATTTTGTTATTGTGAATAAGCTATATAGGTAGTATATACCTTTGTTATATACAATAACAAAATTATGCACATTAAGCGTGATTTGCCTTACCATACATCTATATATATCAAACTCAAAGGTGACTGATATAGTGAACTATCAACGCACAGCCCAAACCACTGGACGTATCGGGCTCTTTGGCATGCAGGTAGATGTTAGGACGTAGGCATCCGCTAAGAAAGGATTTCCCGAAATTCTTGCGGGAACGGGGAAAAACGGGGATGCACGTACAAAGTCGTGGGCGGAAGCTAGTAATTATATAAGTTTAATATCTACACTTAGCACTGAAACAATAGGTTCCAAAGCCACCCTTATTCGTCAATAATTTCTCCAGTAGATGGCTACATTATTTCCCAATAACATAGGCTACAGAATAACAATTTTTATCTTTTGTCTCGTTCCTGAAGAATTTTAATCAAAACATCTGTAATTTTTAACTACATTCTTACAAATAAATATAATTTGAATTTGAAGCGGCTTGTAACTAATTTGTATAATCTATACTATCTTCTTTATATATAAAAATGAATCGTAAAATGTGTTGGTAAGCGCATAACTCGAGAACGACTGAACCGATTTCGATAATTCTTTTTTTATTATATTCCTTGAAGTACGAGGATGGTTTTCATGTAGAGAAAACGTAAATATGTACCACGGGCGAAGCCGGGGCGGACCGCTAGTAATATTATAAAGAGGAAAGGTTTGTAATTATGTATGTAAGTATGGTTTTCACGCATAAACTACTGGACCGATTTCAAAAATTCTTTCACCATTAGAAAGCTGCATCTTCACTGAGCAACATAGGCTAGGTTTTATCCCGGAAATCCCACGGGAACGGGAACTATGCGGGTTTTTCTTTGAAAACTCGGGTGAGGCCGCAGGCGGAAAGCTAGTTTGATATAAAATACCTCCTCGTAAAGTTAAATATAAGTTAAAATACAAATAATTCAAGAAAATGCATTTGATTATATTGTTTTTGCACATACTTATCATTCGTCATAACGATTTTGTTTCTATGCTATCTTATCATTCAAATTCTTTGCAACTGTATTATGTTCGTTTGTAAAAACAAACGATTATTATCAGTTTGATATTATTTTTTTATTCTATAGAAACCTTGTTGTGATAATAATGAAGACAAACAAAAATAATTATGTAGTCAATATGGTATCTACATTCAGTCGAAGTTTTTACGAATTATCGTGATTGTATTTGCAATCCTTACATTATAATATAGTGTGATAACTAAAAGAACTATCACAGATTCTTTACCATAGGATATCATTAGTACGTTATCTATACATATAATAAATCTGTAGAAGGGTCAATTCTGTACATTGAAAATATTGAAAAAATAAATAGCAGGGGCAGGGGCATAAATAAAAAATAAATGTTACTGGATCGATACCAAACCCAAATATGTGATTAAAAAAATTTTTGTCTGTCTGTCTGTCTGTATGTGAAGACATCACGTGAAAACTAACGGTTCGATTTCGATGAAACTTGGTATACTTAATTATACCTTATTATCCTGGGCGTAAAATAGGATACTTTTTATCCTGAAAAAATACGAAGAAAAAAAAATAATCTTAGTTTTTCAGTTTTATCCATAGACGTTGTTCTGTAGAACAGCGAACACACGTTGGGTAATATTATAGGCCTAGCCGTATTTGAGTCCAATAGATATTTATAAAATGTTATTGTCAGAGTTACTCAAAATGGAGAAATAAACCATCCACGCGAAGACCGACATCCGCGCGGACGGAGTCGCGGGCGGAAGCTAGTTAATAATAATACAGCATAAACAAACCACAAACTATGATTATTATAATATCAATTTTAACGAAAGAGTTGCGATTAAGATGTCGATATTTGTCACACATTCCTACTTTCGAACATGCAACGTATTGCACGCCTCATAAGCGAAGCGTTGAGGTGGGTACTACTGTCACTTCGCGCAAAACATCTGATTTTTCAAACTTAAAATGTCTTTATGTATCATACATTGCACTTGTAAGATAATACATACACACACATATTAAGAAAAAACACTATTTTTAACGTTCATGATATTTTTGATGTCATTTTTGTTATTTAAACTAGTTAAAAAACAGTTTAAAAAAGTTCTGTCTTGGACGTCCGTGTGTCTGTATGTGCGGATCCTTTTTCTTGTTAACACGATAGCGACCGAAATACTTTACTAATCGAGTCTTTTTTTTCTCTTACGCTTGAGTATGCTCAGGAATAGAACCCTTTCATTTTTCAGGGTCTGATTCGATGTGGTTTAATTGTTATTAAATAAACAAAAATAATAATTAATAAATATTTATTAAAAAAAAATTATGAGGCGTGCACTTTTGGATTTTCCAAATTATTATTATAGTGTCCAATCTACAGATAACCTAGCTTGTAATAAAAGGCTGCTATTAATTGTAAAAAAAAATACATTCCATACAAGCATACATGGCTATCGTAAATGCACTTCCCACAAAACAAGTTAGAAAGCATGGCAGAGATCAATATTGATTTATTGTTTCTATAGTAACCATTTATGGCTATTTTCAGGTTTCTCGATTTGGCGGTGTAAGTTTTCACCTTGATAGTGGACATGTGATAAGCAAGATCGCAAAAAATCAAAGAATTAAACTGATTTTTGAAAATTAGATTGTATTATAGAATCTTCAGTCGATGTTTTTTTTTCATTGGATCCTTCCTGAAACTAACTTATGATTATCGAACATATACATATATTCGATCGGTTAGTCTATGAATAATCTCTTGTTAAAAATTTGGAGAACACTATAATTTACTATCTACTAAATGAATTTTCCTCTTCTAGTTGAGATTGTGAGATTTCATACTTTATATGTATTTTTCGATCAAGCTGACAAACTAATATGACGTTAATTAATATCTATATTAACATGCAAATAACATATATATGATTTATGCGTTTCCCACATAATGTGAATATTTATTAGTGCTCAATAATTATTTCCTATGTCATGATTTTACTTTTACCGGTTCTCTATTTATTCTCATCGTGTATAATTAAATGATTAATTTGTAAACTTATAAAATATTCATTACGTCCATGCTGTTTACGATGTTATTTTGTTGAAAAGTTTCATCCAAGTAGATGCAAGAAAACCTCTTCACCGCTCAATATCCACCTTTTAAAACAATTGGTCTTACCACAAAACAATTTAAACATAGTTTAACTTTAAACCAGGGATCTGTCACTTTAACAGTAATTGTCTATGTGAAATACGACAACACCAAGAGAACCCGGGCTTAAAGTTAAACGTTTGGAAATATTATCTATGAAAGAGGCATTCCCTAAATAGGTAATAGTTTATCATAGGTACTTAAACTTTGCATTTATAATCAGTAGCGAAAGAATTCAATACTTAAAATAGAAAAACTCAGTGACTAGCAGTACATCTCCATCAACTGTGCAAACCAAGGTGCAAACAATACGACCATAAATTATACAAGAATTCTCGTTCATAATAAAGCAGTTACATGAAAGTGAAACTAGATGGCGCTGATTCAGAAAAAGTGCAAAAACGTTCACCCGTGCGGTAATTTACGAACCGGTGTGATGAAATGGCAAGTCTGGAAGCCCACAGGTGCGGCGGTGCAACGACCGAACAACTTTCCCCTTTTCCTGACTAACCTTAAACTTTGCTGACTGGTTTGTACGATGCATTAATTCGCTAAGGGATGGGCCTGTTTATAGTCGCCATGTTTCCGTGTTATTGCTTGCTCTTTGGCACTAACAAATGCATTTGGCGCTGGGATGGGCATTTCAGTATTTGTTATTAGGTAGAATGTAAACAGTAAAATGTTCGTCGCCATGGAAATCAGAATTGGGAAAATTCCTAATTTGGAGGAGACCGGATAGATTTTATCTTAATAAAAATCTCAAAGACCGATACACAAGTTTGAGACACTTCGAATACATTAATAACGAGGCAATTAAAATAATCACATACTAAGTATGTAATCATGCTTGATTCAGTCAAACTTCTAAAACCTAGCCATCAAAACAACCTATGGCATTAAATACCGAGACTGTCTGGCTCTGCGAAAAACACACCTTTTTGTCTCTGGCTTCTCTCAAGGGCATCACGTTTGTAAAATAGGTTTTTTTACGTTGATTTTGTATCTTTACGCCCTTACATGACAGATGATTCGTGTGATATTTGTGTGCTTCATAGTGTATATCTGTCTTTATTTTGTTTGTAACAACTAAACTTTACTCCTTTTTTATGATTTTATTTTCTGAAGAATTTGTTTGTTTGAACGCGCTAATCTCAGGAACTACTGGTCCGATTAGAAAAATTCTTTCGGTGAAGGCCTATATGTCATCACGCTAAGACCAATAAGAGCGAAGCAATGCGGGTAAAACCGCGGGGCACTGATTACTGAATAACATTTATTCAAGTTCAATATATACTCAACAACTTAATTGTCCTGTTATAACAAACAAAACTAACTATTAGAAAATGATTCACAACTCTATGTATGCAGAATATAAGCAGATGTCAAAGCACTTTGAATGTCTATAAAATATACACACTGAATTCCTTAAAATCAACGTGAATAAACGTGATTTATACACAAGAAAATACTAATCAATATCTCAACTAAATAAGATGAATTACTGCGATATTTCTAATATTATGCAGATAATCATTTTCTTCATATCCTAAAGCTAAAATTGTGCATTCATGACCGAGGCCGCCCGGTCCACCCGCATTCCGATCTATAATGTGAGGGAAGTGGGCTTCATGTGTATCCATTTCTTTTTTATTTTTAAATTAGGTTTTGTTCTTGTTGTATATTTTGTTTTTTTCAGTAGATTCTATGTGGGTTGTTGATGAATTCATTTAGATTTAGTGGGTAAACATCGTTGATTTTGATTTAAGTCCAGATGGTTTCTTGCAAGTTTCATGAATGAAATAATTCTTCTCTTTATGTTATAACGGTATTTTTAATTATAGGTAGAGAGTATGTACCTTATTTTTAATTGGTGAGTACCTACTCATAATAGTTTCGTCTGGAAAATCCATTATTTCATCTGACACTTCGCACGATGATGGGATGCACTTTGCAATTTCCCGTAGGCATTGCAATTGCTTTTTATATTAACCAAGAGTAATGCATTCAGAAATGGATTTCCCCTGCAGAATCGTGACATTTAAGTTTATTTTTATTTTCGTTTATATTGTCTTTGAACTACATATGCTTCTTTATATCATATGCTCAAAGGAAACTTGATGCTTTTCGTTGTCTATTAACTCTATCTCATGGTCCAAGTTCCAATACAAAAGTTAACATATTATCCATTATAATCTCATTTTACTATTCAATTATTAAAAACAAGGCCAGCAATTAGTACCTACTTAACGCAATATGAGTGTACTCATAAACTAATATTTTCTTTTATAACTTTACTAGCGGTCCACCCCGGCTTCGCCCGTGGTACCTACATGTTTAAACTATCCTATCTCTCAAGTTGGATCGAACTGCACATGGTGTGTGAATTTTATTATAATCGGTTAAGAGCTATTACGCACTGTCGACTGTGACTTACTATAGTTTAAATAGGGGCTTGCGCACTTAGTCGTCGGTCGTCCAGGAGTAAGTCCAGTCGCCGGCGACTGGTCGACAGTGCGTAATAGCTCTAAGTGGTTTAGGAGTCCATTGAGGACAAACATTGTGACACGAGATTTATATATATTAAGATTAGTGCAGTGGATTACAACCATATTACAACACATATATTTATTCCATTATATCTTATGTTCTGAAATCTAAAGTCTATATTTGCATAATAAAGCAAATCGTTTGTTAATGGAAGAACGTAATTACGGCTAATCTCTTCTACAAACTGAAAAGATCTCAATAGTAAATACCGTGGTCAACATGTCAGTTAATATTACATTATAATTATAAGTTCATTGTAAATTCAACAGAATATAAAATATAATATAGAGCTCAATTTCATGGTTAAAAACTACGTGTAACAAATTCACGACGAAATGTTCTAGACTCTAGAGTCTAGAGGATCGTCAGATTTTAATAATGTTTCCAGTAACAGTATTGATGTACTGCTGCTCAACAAATGTTATCTTTAATATGAGTCTGAGCATAAATTAAAACATTAATAATACTCATATCCGTTTTAAATACTCATACCCTATTTCATAACTTAAATCCCAGGTTATTAGGTTCCATCTCCACTAGGGCAAGACTTCCTCAATAATTTGAAACACAAGGAAGTATAAAACATTCCGATGGGCAGTTCGTATAGATATTACTTATGAAATACGATCTTGTTTATTGCGAAAGTAATTATATAACAATATGTAATGATATTACAGGTAAATAGACTGCATTGCATAGGTTCATATCTAAGGTTTGTATTTTACGGTCTTGGAAGTTACTAAATACCTATGGTCCGGGAGCCAGCAGCAGATTTTATGACCAAGTTCCTCTCAAGCGGTAATTAGTAAAATGCATCAAAGTATAGTATTATGAAGCCTCGTGAACGTCAGCTGGAGCTCGGTTGGGGGGAAGAGCGATTGTAGCCTCCCGTATCAGCTGACGGTTTTTCCACCAAGATACAGCCAGCTGACATATATATTTATCCACAGTTACATATAAGCTATCATCAGGTAAATTTTTGTTTGAGAGGAAATAACGGAAAATAAATTTTTCTTTAAATTTAACTTTCATGTTCGAGACACCAGCTGACGTATAATACACCATGTTGTAACCAGCTGACTATTTTTTTTCGTTGAGATATTGGGTTAGCTACAATTTGACAAATTTTTAGCTGAGAGGAAATGAATGAATGAATGTATTTTTTTTCCTATGTGCGTGGGAGGCTACAACCGCTCACCCCCCCAACCGAGCGCCAGCTGACGTTCACGAGGCTTTATAATACTATACTCTCATGCGTCTGACGAATTATCTCTTGAGAGGAAATAGTTAACCAAATTTGCACCTGGCTCCCTAACCACTACGTTGAATTGTAGCGTGATTCTGTTAAATATAATTGATACACTGCACATTTTTGATTAAGGGCTTATTTTTCAATCCTTGGTTAAATCTTATCCGTCCAATAAAGTCTTACTAAAAACTGTCAAAAAGTGGGCAAGTAACACATTTTTAAAAGGGTTGTTTAATACGATTTTCGATGAATAAGTTTTAACTAAGGATTGAACAATCGGCCCTAAATAGGAAAATTTAAAAAGATACGATGTTCAGCAGCTTAAAGTAGTTAATTACAAGTTCTTATTGTGCTATAAGAAGTATTCAAAGCTTCCAAATGAAAACGAGCACTACTTTAGTCTGCCAATATTCAGTCGAGTCGTGACCTCTTGTCATTTTTTTTAAATGGCTATTCCCGATCTTTTACGGTCTTCAGCTTGATAGTGAGAGACGTTCATGGATGGGATACATCCAACTAAATGAAGATACTTTCAATTTATAGGTATACCAAACATTTTTGAATTCATTATTAAATGCTTATAAACTATCATACAGAATCTTCATAACTGTAGTTTACAGTTTCTGGTTAACTTCACACCTTGATAGCAAATACACATAAATCTCGTACTAGAAAATCGAAAGTACTTCCAGCTATTCGATAAACAAATGAATCGCATCTATTTTCCTATTATACGAATATATTAAAAGACAATAAACAAGAAGCCGTAAGGAAGGAAACCTTACCGTGACTTCACTTCCTAAACAGTAATTTGATAGCCCGTTTGCATTACACGACTCATCTTACCGTATATGTGTGGTATAAGCTTTATAATCGTTGCATAAACGTATTTTATAATCTTTACTTTAACATCAATTTTTGGTTTAATAGTATTACGTTACGAAATTTTTCTTGAATATTATATACAGCGAAGATAAAGACTCTGTCTCATTATTTTCGAACCTCTAGAAAATAGGACAGGGGCCTCTTCTTTCCAGACAGTTTACGCCGTGAAATTGAACTGAATGGTAAATTCATGTTATGATCGCAATAACCAGCCATGGTTACTTATGGTATAATATGAATTTGTAAACTGTCTGGAAATAATAGGTCGTATACGGCCATAATACGGCCCCTGCAAAATCAGAAAATCATACGTTTTAAGAGAATAATTGGTATTAATTGCACTATATCTATACAATAACTAAGTCTCTAATTAGAGTAATATACGTTTTGTTCATCCAATTAGTAACTTTTGTAAAAAATTATATTGAATTCACTGTTATGTTCTGCTAACCCCATTTCTTTTCACCTAAAGTTTTTACTTCAAATATTAATGATTTAGTATAAAATGAAAACGGAATATCATTTAAATCAATCGAGCGTAAATGATGAGTGTATAAAACATACTGTATCATTCATCGTGACTGAGTTAATGATAATCCTCTTGTAGATTACTGTCATTTTCTCACTACACATATACGTACTACTTGCTGTAAAGTAATTGCAACGTACATTTAGATTTCAATTTAGACCCTTCACCATTTTAGCAATAGATGATCATACAGGACGGCTAATAATCTCTTAAACAAGTCGTTCATAAGAACAGATCACATTTTTCAGCGAATTAATGTTTTAATTTTATTAATTTTAACCATTAATAAAAACTAGAAGTAACATCATTTATTGGTCAGCTTAAAGTTTGTTAGAGTTTTAATAAACTGCTGAGCTTGAATTTCAATCTAGAAAAAGAGTAAAGTGATAATAAATATAAATTATGTTATATAAAATTGGACGTAAGCTGATATAAGTTAAGTTAGTTATGAGTTTTATTATCACTTTATAAGTAACAGTCATTATTTCAATTTAGATTTATCTTTTGAGATTTTTCCACGTGCAAAAACGTAAATAGCGTCACTTCAATTTCACAATGTACCACAACTCACAACAAATTCAGTTGTTTTCAAATAAATTATATTTGCAACTTCTTCGTCACAAATTCTAATAGTAACAGTTTGGTCATTGACACATTTTTTCTTTCCTTGTAATCTTAATTTTGCCTTGTTGTTTTTTTTCGGCTTTTGAATAAATTTTGCAATTTCTTATGCATAAATGTGTAAAGTTATTACTTTTATTGTATCTTTCAATCTTCTGCCTTTAATAAACAGAGCTTCTAGAGTTCTAGACCATTACCAATTCAATCAGCAGTATCCGAATTAAAGTTTAAGTCATTATCTACCTTATTTAATGTACTCTAATCATAATATGTGGCAATTTCTAAATGTCAGGCTTGCAATCGTGTTATTAGTTTACATAGAACAAAAAATTGTATCTTAGTTGCTCTTCACACTTGCAACGTTCTTGCGTTTATTTGAATATCTAGAAAGAATGATATTTTGTTTGTTGTAATTTTGACTATATCGATTTAAAAACTTTTTATTTCATAAGACACCTCTACATTTTTTCTAACATGGACCCTATTTTTTTCCCCTATGGTAATAAGAGCAAAGCCAGGACGAACGATACCTGTTTCATAAAGCAGGATTGAAGTTCAATAAACGATGGTTCCTAACATTACAATTTTTAGCCACCGCTACATTAACAAATCATTGGATATTAACCTTACATCAAATTACTTTAATACCGTTAATTGGCTAGCGGGAATTTTGTGATAATACATTTACGATTCCTATCCATTACTTAATCCGTTTTTACGGAAACCCTATTTGTATGAAGATGGCATATAGAAGGTAAATAGCGAAGTGATCCGCTGGCCTACCGCTGACCTGCATACCGGTGGTAATGGAGTGAATGTGACCATTCCGTTAAAGGTTTTTGTGCACACTGCATTATACTATCCTGCTTAAGAAATATATCAGCACTACATAATTTCATGCCGCCTTATGGTCAAATTTAGATTTTTGACGATTTTAAGGCGTTTCTGAAAGAAGTATGAATCTTAGTTGAATCATGTATAACTTTGATTTTGAGCAACGGTTATAGTATGATCTAAGGTTATAGTAGATTATACTGAACACCAATGTTATCCTGTAGACAATAAAAATGGAGCCAAATTGTCGGCAAATTAAATTAAGGTTTGCTAATCGGTTTAGCCTTGATCATGTCCAGATAATACATTTTTCATATTATGGTTTGGGCTTCAATATGTCTTGTTCCTTTCGATTTTGAGAGATAAATGAACTCTTCATATTATCCTGTGTGACCATATTTCGCGTACAATCTCTTCTCTAGTTGGACAATTATTAATAGTAGAGACATTGGTAATTATTCGTTTCGCAGTTTTCCGTGGGAAAAGCAACATTTTTAAAACATCTGGTATTTAACACTTTATCTAATCCCATTACCCGAAACCAGTAATGAGTTCTGCTTACTCCATTAACAAAAACCCCGGATTCCGATCAACAGTCGACACAATCGAAAGTTCTAATACTTTTGTCCTTGAACAAAAGCATTTTGAAGGATTGATTCTACCACCCGTTTCCAGTTTAGTAGGTCATTGCGTACCACCAGCGGTGTAGGACGTAGGTACCATCAGTTGATGACCTTACGTCGGAGTGCGCGCACGTGTGCCAGTTGCTCCCGCAGTGAATATAAATAAATAGTGCTAGTGATGTGTTCTGTGCTGTATTGGATTAACTGATATACAGGTAGAGTATTGTTATACAATACGTTTTGTAAAGAGGAGTGATTAGGCTTTGGAACGAAGAAAGTTGTGGTATATGGTGTATTAACATTCCAAATACCTATGGAGTTATGTTATGTTTGGAATTGCTTTTTCACATTTTTGACGTTTTATGAGCAAACTGTATCGTGCTTTTCTAAAATTCCAACTTTTTATTACTTGTTATTTTTAAGAAGTTCGCTAAAATCTTCTCTTAAAAAATTACTATCGTCACCATGTACCTAAACTATTATTATTAAAACATAATATATGGCCACTTTGTTATATGATATACACGCTATACATATGTTTACAAACTGCTTTGTTTCAAACCAATTGTTTTCAATTGTCTTTGGTTCGATTGCGTTTGTCTATACTGTATTGGGTCATCGAATGTTTGGTAATGTCGTTATTAATACTTATAACTTACTAACAATGAGTTCTTAGAAGTTTCTTTCTTCCACACGTAATTAAATTATAGCATAATCCATGCGAATTAAAAATATTAGGTTCTATTGTTCTCCATCTATTCATAAAGATTTCAAATAATAATCTGCAACGAATAAGAAGATTCTTTATAAATTTTGATAGTGAAATGGATTAAATATTGAAAAAGTATAAACTACTTTCTGTCGCGAAATAAAACTTGGCAATAGAAGGTCCTTTGAGGAACAACAGTTAAGACCTAGCTCTCGAATTTTAATCTCAAATTCAGATAAATTAATATCGTTTCGTTAGTTCATCTCAAACTTACAAGATTTGGATGTTCAAACTAACTAAAACAAAACAATTTCTTCCGTTCGTTTCTCTTATAAGATACCATAAACTATTTATTTATGAATTTATTTTATCATTATGCTGTCTTCTACATTCTCTTTTCTATTATTTAACAAAATAATTCAAATGACTCAATATTTTAAATGAGTCACACGAAAAGTATTCATTTCATGCATAATTATGTCAAAAATATTGCTATTAAATTTCGCAAATGATGACCAAATATTTTATTGGTATTTTGAATTTCATATATTTGATTCTTACAAATCTGTTTAAATTAGATAACGTTTTAATTACAAATTTGCGTGATTATAGGAACTAATCTCTATACCCGATTTTGATATTCTGTCACTGGTAGAAAGCTAAATTATTTCTAACTGGCACAAACTGTATTTTATTGGTATTTATGTCTAGTCATCATTAAGAGAGCCATTGGTGATGGAAATAAACAAATACTGTATTAGAAGAAAATAGTCGATAGATGTTACTTTACCGGATGTAGAGTGTACTTGGTACTTTTAGGATACTTTTCAACCGGCTTCAAAAGAAGGAGGAGGTCCTCAATTACTTAGGTATATAGGTATTGTTTTTTTTTTGCTTGGTTGCCTTAGAAGTTTCAACTGCGAGAACCGATTTTGATTCCTCTTTTTTTGAGGGCTAGAGACTTGGTTGATCCCATATTTTGTCTAGGTCTGATAATTTGAAGGCGGTTTCGTTGTTTCTTTACTAAAATATTGATTCGCAAATAACGCAATCTATTTATTTCCATGATACACAACTGAGCCTCCAATAATCTACATTAATATCAATATAAGAATGATGAATGAAATCCTCAATGGAGCAAAGACAGCGAGGTCAGTACAGTGAAGTGAAATGCCATTCTACTTTTTTCTTTGCGGCGCGCGTTTCTTAACAATCCGGTTTACCCACGTACGAGTACAATATATTTGTATGAACCTAATTGAATAGTTCAAATTTTGTCTAGATTTGTCGTTATTTCACAGATAATGTTAAAATTGTCTTGAGTGGTTATGTTTGTGTATGAAGTAAGTAGGTACCTATGAATACATTTGAATTCTTATGAATTATGTTATTGGTTATTTTTTCTCTACGTATAAGAAATAATTGGTTTCTATGGAAGTAATTTTCTTTATACTGTATAAATGAAAGACAAAAAGAAATGCCTGGAAATTCATTTGATATAATAACATAATTATAAACGATTACCTAATGTAAAACTGATTCATTGAAATTTTGTAGGAAATTAATCAAGTTCATCCCATTAACACACTTATATTTCAGTCATTTAAAATCTTTATATAATGTATGACGTTCTTTAGAGACGATTGCATAAAGCTCTCTTTTTCCCATGTCCGGCGCATCTTAAATAGTACATCATTTTAACATGTGCAGCGGAAATGCCATACAGTGATACATGCTCTTCTAACATTATATTATTTTTAAAGTATTCTTTAAAAATAATATAATAATAGAAGGAATGGACTGGAATTTTTCTTTTGTTCTATATTTTTTGGCGCCAAAAAAAGCATTCCATATACATTACGTATGTATTATATTATATTATTTTTTATAATATATTATATTGTAACTGTAATATAAATATATTATGTACCTACATACTAAACTTCCAATTAGCTTTAAAAATCTTGTAAGCGCTAGTCTAGTAGGCCGAGAAAATTAAGCCGAAAATGAGCCATTAGCGGAAATAATTCGTGTAGTTTTGAAAATCGTTACAGTTATTCCTTGGTATGTGCAGATGATAATATAGAAAGTCCTCAAGCGTGTGGGGTGAGCTAAGGGTGTAGGTTATGTGTTCTATGTATCACTCTATCATTCAGGAATTCTGAAATTAGTTGGTGTTCCATAAAATTATAGACTCAGCACAAACAACACACCAGATAAATATATACATATACATGTGTAAATGTAAACTTAGAACTTACTCCTTTTTAGGGTTCCGTACCCAAAGGGTAAAACGGGACCCTATTACTGAGACTTCGTCGTCTGTCTGTCTCCAGGCTCCTATCTCATAAACCGTGATAGCTAGAAAGCCGAAAATTTCACAAAAATGATGTATTTCTGTTGCCGCTATAACAGCAAATGCTAAAAATTTAAAAAAGTAAAATATTAAGGGGGGTCCCCATAGTACGGTACCCTTCGTGCGCGAGTCCGACTCGCACTTGGCCGGTTTTATTTGAATTCGATTACAAACCAGACAGATATACGTTAGTATATTTTGAACAGAAATTATCTATTTTATTAGGTAAACTATAAATAGCATATTATATAAATATTACGTAGGTATATGTTAATTAACACTTTTTAATGGCGGATTCCGTTAATTTGTTTTTTATTATGTTTAAATTATATGCAATGATTATTTACCCATTTGTAAATGGCTCGTGTAAACTAATAAATAACTTGTTTTAAATGATTTTTTGAAGCAATTATGTACAACATTATAGCATATTCGATTATGGAGGTACAGTTTCGTATTTTTTTATTTTTAAATTTTATAAATTGAAGTAAAACTAAGTATAGAAATTAATATTTTTTCGTTAAGCTCAACCAAACGGAAAATACTAAAATTAGCGGTGGCAAATAACTAGAAGCCAAAATATCTAGTCTAAGTTTGAATATTATGTTTAGAATTTCTTAAGAGTGTCAATTTAAAGTTTAAACCCTACCAATCACTTAAACATAGAGAAATGAGATAATCTAAACTTATACTATAGAGAGGATAGAATGAATGAATGAATGAATGAAAACGCTTTATTGTGCACCATTACAAACAGGAAAAAGACATACATATACAGAATAGAGACATACACAAATGGCGGCCTTATGGCTTTAGTAGCCATCTCTTCCAGGCAACCAAACACAAGATAAAAAAAAGAAGTGTGGCACTCGGGGACTGCCGCGGTAAAGCTATTGCATGCTATGCCTTCAAGTCACACCTCCGTGTCCGTCGGAGTGGGGAGTGTGAGGTTTTTTCGTTGCGGAATTTCTGGATTCGGATTTCGGTCCCCGCGCTCAAGGCCCGCGATAGAAGCTATGCAATAGCTTAAAACATATAGTCATGACAGAGGAACCTTGTTGTTAAGACAGAGACAACAGAGGATAGATTGAACCCTCTTGTAATTAAGACTAACGGCTTATAAAACATAACTCAAAAAGCTAAGTAAAAGTGAATCCATCGAATAATGTTGTATTGAAGACTATAAGGTGGCTCAAGGTTGCTTGCCGGCCATTCATTTGTATAATATGCATTGTGTAGAAACAATATGAAGGATGTTACGACAGACAGACATACCGACTTATTGATATAACAGGTACATGTACCTTTCAATTGATTATGTTCTTAAACAATGATTGATATGAAAGTAAGCTTATTCGATCGGAGAGCAAGAAAAAATTTAAGAAGTATATTTTTTTAGTGTAGAAATTTCTACTGTTATGTAATTTCGTTTAAGATAAACTCGCGGCTTCGTTTGTGTAGACTTCACGCAAATTACGAGATCGAAATAACATTGAAATGAAAGCCATTGGAAATTTGTTTCGAGTTATAGCATATTCAATTTCTATAAAAAGTAAACTTCGTCAAAATTGGTTCAGCTTTTTGAACGTCAGTATGTTAACGAAATAGCAAGAATTGAGTGGGTTTGTTACATCTCATAAAGCCTTCCAAAGCCAAGCCGTCTGCAGAAAAATAATAAAATGACCATAGATCTTAATAGAAATAGACTGACATATAAACATTTTAATAGCTTTTATTTACTTAAATACCCCATTAACTTTCACATATTGTTAATGTTTATGTAGCTGTTATTCTGAAATTAAAAATAAACACTTCAATTTGTAAAGATACTTTTCACTTATATTGTTACATATTATGTATTTATAGAAGATAACAAAAACAATATTATGATGAAAGTTAGCACCATAGCGCTCGTCACGAAACTGGGTCGGTTTATTACAAAATGTAATATAATTTTCAATATTACCATTATGTATTACATAAGGCGTGAAGAAAATGTATCAAATTGTGTGCTGCGTTCTTCGAATTTTATGATTTCCTTTATATGGAGTAGCACTGGTACAGAGGCGTAGATTATAATAATTTTGTTTCTTTTAAAATTAATGGTTAGTGACTTACCTGCCAGAGGGTGAAGGTTTGGACAGGGCGACTGGAAAAATATATTCCAGATTTATGTATCAATGCAAATTTTATATTTTTTCATTGTACTTCATTGCTAATATCGAAAGATTGAAACATCTCCAGTACTAAACTATAAACAATATTTTAACACTACCCTAATCAACAACCAGTGTTATATTCTGTACCACCGTTAACCGTTGGAATGTTACCAGCATAACTGCATCAATTCATTACTTGATGGAGGTGAAAAGCCTCTAGAGTCTAGGTATATGTTGCTCTTCATACCGCTCTATCATAGAGTATTTCAATCCATGTAAATTCAACCGATCCGGACGAAATAGAGACAGATACAATTAGTGTTTTATGTCGTCTACGACCCTATAGTTACAATCGTAACAATCCAACGGTTGCGTCAATTAATTACTTCATAAAGGTGAAAAGCCATAGAGGCTTAAAGTAGCTCTACATACCGCTCTATCATCGAGAAGCATAGACTTAGCATAACATTTCAACGGTTGCATCAATTTATTACTCCATAGAGGTGAAAAGTCTCTACATAATTACTTCATAAAAGTGAAGAGTCTCTACATTTTGCTCTACATACCGCTCTATCATGGAGTAAGAGTCCATAAACCGATCCAAAGATTTTTCCGGGCATACATACCTACACTTACAGTCAATGTTTTATATCCTCAGACTATACTGCACGTAACATTCCTACGGTTGCATCAATTTATTACTCCATAGAGATGAAAAGTCTCTACATAATTACTTCATAGAAGTGAAGAGCCTCTACATTTTGCTCTACATACTGCTCTATCATGGAGTAAGAGTCCATAAACCGATCCAAAGATTGTTCTGGGCATACATACAGATACAGTCAATGTTTTATATCAGAATGTATTCAGATCAGATCAGACTATACCAGCGTAAATGCAACGGTTGCATCGATTAATTACTTCATAGATGTTACAGGTAGATGTACATAGAGATGAAAAGTCTCATATTGCTCTAGATACCGCTCTATCATCGAGTCACAATCACAGCAGCCAAATATTGAACCGGAGAAACATAAAGACAGACACAGTCAATGTTTTATATCTTCAACCGTAGCGTATATCCTCTACTACAATATAGTAGCGTACATTCCAACGGTTGCATCAATTAATTACTTCATAGAGGTGAAAAATCTTAGTTAATATGTTTTCGTGCGTTACGAGCCGACCTTAATTGCACGAATGCGTGGCCAAGGGAAACGGAACATTTCAATTATTAGATTGGTAATTTTTACGCTTGTATTCATCTCGAGATGTATGATTAAAATTAAAAGCTATTGTTGTAATCATAATGATTTGTGCGTGGAAGGTTCTAGAAGGCAGTAAGTGGTGAGTGTGAAAGACTTTGAGGGTAGATTTGTTTTTGTGTGTTTTGATATTATGTTTTGTGCGTTGCGAAATTATTATTTCTCCTGATAATGCAGCGAAGGTTTTTTTTTTTTGTTTAAGAGTTTTTTAAAAACAAAAAAAAACTGCCTTCAGTACGTTTTTTGTGCAATCGGCCTCCTTGAAAAATTCCCTTCTAACTTATAAGAAAATTATGTAAAATATTCAAAACCCTGACCTCCCTTACAGTTCTATTGTATATGGATATTGGATTCCCATATATTCGTGACTAGCTGACGCTTACGACTGCGCCTGCATCAAATGAAAAATCGTCTGATAAAACTATACTGCAATAAGTTTGAGAAATTAGGCGCGACTAACATACAATAATTTGAACTTTATCTATTATCAAAATATTTGTCTGTCAATCAGTATTGCTGCCTATGAATAAAAAAAATATTTACTTGATTCAATAAAAATGTATATTTTTTATTTGTTGTATATGCACCTATAACTACTAAGTAGAATGTACAGGATTTTCCTTACCGTCAGTAGGCTTAAGCATATAAAAAAATAAAAATGTGAGCAAACATGGTGACAATACCTAGCTATCACCACGGGTCGGTCACATGCATTCGCGGCAAAACAATGAGTATAAGTATTATAAGTACTATGTTATTATATGAATAGCATCTGCGTCAGGACTGCCTTTTTAATTGCTTTGTGCTTCACTTTTAAATATGTTGTAGAATGTTTTGTACTAAGGCAAAACATTGTATAGAAGACTATTCACAGCATGTTATATGACGTTAAATGTGCCTCTACAAACTTCTCTATCATAAAGCGACAGTTCACTAAAGTCGATTCCGCCGTTCCAATGATAATCCAGATAATCATACAGACAGATTGATAAAAAATATTAAAATATAGAAAGACTAATTAAATGTCATTTCAGTCGGAAAAATAAGAGCAAAACCCGCAAAATAAGTTTCTGTGAATTTTTTGGCATTGTCATCCTCCAAAATAATTGGGTATTTAATACGAGTCTGAATTAAATGCTTGCACTTTCACCACATACATGAAATACTGGGTTACCGGAACAATACAATTACATTAATTTGTAAATGAATCCAATTACGCATATTGTGCCATATTTAATGATTCGCCATATTTGCTTTTATGTTATAAGTCTACTTACTGTAATGATGATTATTTCTGCTTGGTATTTAAATAGAATATTGTGTTCCCTACATCATTATCATCATTGCCTCATATTGGTTCCAACTGCAAAACAAAAGCCATAGGCCATAGCCATAGACCATAATCCACCATTACATGGATATAGGCGATAATCTAGCCAAGGTGTCATATATTATCATAACTAGTCATGTGTTTTTTTTAAGCTATTGCATAGCTTCTATCGCGGGCCTTGAGCGCGGGGACCGAATCCAGAAATTGCGTAACGAAAAACCTCACGCTCCCCACTCCGACGGGCGCGGAGGTGTGGCTTGAAGGCATGCTACGCAATCGGCAATAGCTTTACCGCGGCAGTCCCCGAGTGCCACACGTCTTTTTTTGGTAACGGAGAGGAAATCTTCAAAAGATACTCTCTTTTGGGGTAAAAAGAGAGCATGTGGGATTCTTACCCACTATAATCTCCTCGACGGCCAAACCCAAAGCATGGTTGCGGGGCCTCCGGGATCTCTCGTAGAACGCATCAGAGCTCCCGTAGCTATATGCCAGACTATGTGACTTCCCTGCCTCATTATCGACTACCCAAACTAGTAATGTCTTGGATATGCCGGTTCATCATATATATACACATTTAAAGAACGATTATACACGTTTCTTTTTTTACTTTTTTTCTCTATGGATTTTTGACATAACTTGACAGAAACGTCAAATGCAACAGACCATAAACGAATAATAAAAACAAAAAATTCCAAACGCGTTCTTAATTCAAATCCATTCGAGATACAAGATGGCTGTTCTATACGTTGGGTTCATATTGCTAAAGATGAAATGATGTATATAATTGAGGCACGGGCTGCTGCACAATGATCAGACGCAATGCACGCGGGTCAACGACCGACGTGAACGAGCTTACTGTTTTGAAATTAGGTTTCCGTGATTGGTCTGCTTTTAGCACGATTTTTATGAAGTTTGACGATAGAAGTTAATGAATTTTGTTAAAAAATATACACTATATTCCTGATGGGGATTTATTCGCTATAGTCGCTATTCGTTATAGTCAGAAGTTATTGATAAAAGGTTTCCTGTTATTCTATTCCTATTTCGACTCAAATTGTAAATCGTAATTTTCAGTGTAATTTTCAGAGTAGAGATCTCAAATGCAATAAAACTTTTTTTTCGTTTGAGAGAATATCCCAATATCCCATCCAAACTGACTTCAAATAAACAAATAAAAAAATATTTGCCTTCTAAGCCCAATAGTGTCGAGGCTAAAAAACCGCTAACGAGTTAAATAGTTTTTAATTTAAAAAGGCATTAATTCGCAATAGTTGAGCTATATGTTCAAGGTGATGCATGTAATCAGTGTTAGGCAAATTAATCAGAGCGTGGGCTCTTACGTTTGCATTTCTATCGCCTAAACACATTAGTTAATAAACAAATATCGGGTACTTGTCCCGGCTTCGAACGGGTTAACCCGGAATCTGTATGTACTAATATTAAGCTGAAGAGTTTGTTTGTTTGAACCTTAGAGTATGTGTTAGAACGCGTTAATCCGTTCCGATTTAGACAAGTTTCAAATCGGACCAGTAGTTCCCGAAATTAGCGCGTTCAAACAAACAAACACATTCTTCAGCTTTATAATACTAGTATAGATGTACATATTTTAAATGTAAAATATAGACAAGCTCTTTGCCCGCGTTTTTACGCTTTATCAAATACATATTTGTTACAAAATACATGTTCTGTAAAATATGACAATGATTAATATTTTAACTAATAATAAATTCTCACAGTGAAAGTATAAATAGTGCACTTTATTACTGCGTAATAACCATTTAAAAGTTAAAGCTTGTAAATGTTTGACTATAATAAAACTAAACACACACTAAACATTATTTTTATTGTGTGAAGTAGATAATAAAAATGGAAAGTCACACGCAAATATGGTTTATCAAACAAGATAATGAAGGTAGTAATAAATAAGATTCCCAAAAATATAAAGTAATTTCAAATGCATTATATTGCAGTAGTGAACTGATGAATTATGAAATGAAATTATTTAAAAGAAGCAATTGGCATAAATGTAAACAAACATAAGTACTTACTTTTCCTTTGTCCTATTATCGTCTTACCCACAAAGGCTTCTTCTAAAGAAAGTCACGAATACCAGCTTAGCTTGCGTTGAAACTAAGATCTGTCATAGTAATGAAACTGTTTATATTTTTCAACCGACTTCAAGATAGAAGGAGGTTGTAACTTTGACTTTTTTGGGTTTGCCGTTTGTACTTCAGACATTTCGTCTGGGAAAACCGATTTTGAAGATTATTTTTCTTTGAATGACATTTTAATTTTGTTTGGTTGAATCGTCAATTTAAAGGCGGTTTAGTTTTTTTTACCCGACTGCCAAAGAAGGAGGGTAATGTTTTTCGAGTGTATGTAAGTATGTATGTATGTCTTTTCCTTTGTGACCACCTGTAGCCTAAACGGCTTGATGGGTTTTGATGTATGAGGTATCGTTAGATTTGTCTTGATTACGGGAGTGTCATAGGATACATTTTATCCTAAAAGTCCCACGGGATAAAGACATAATAATATTTTTTCTAAATTTCCCTTTATTTAGTGTGCAGTCGGGTATTTTGTTTTTTTAATAATAATCTTGTTAACAGATATACTTAAATTATACTTTTACAATAGATAATATAATACTATTATTATTATATAGCTTCTACTAACTTTATTATTGATTAAAATCGCCTTGTTGTCAAATTGACCGTCCATTCAAAATTCAAATGACGGTAATTTGCGTTCCGCTGCACGTATCGCGATGAAACATTACATTCGACAAATTTGCATTGTTATACGAAAACAATATGTTATATGGTACATTGCGATGTGCCTAAAATATTAACAAGAAGATAGGGATATTTTCAATTGATTAACAACATATAAAAAAGGATATAACCTATCTAGCTATGAAAACATGATCCCTTCAAGTTAAAGAACCAACCCTAGCAAATTACCTTATAATATTAATGGATCAATTAACAGTCATCTGTAGATAGCAAACACAACTTAGAATACGATGTAGATTGGTTTTATGCATAATTTTAATTTAAAACTTTAGTAGATATTATAATGACACACGAAACTTATCCATACTAATATTATAAATGCGAAAGTATCTCTGTCTGTCTGTCTGTTACTCAATCACGCCTAAACTACTGAAGCAATTTGCATGAAATTTGGTATGGAGATATTTTGATACCCGAGAAAGGACATAGGCTACCTTTTATTGCGAAATATGTACCACGGGCGAAGCCGGGGCGGAGCTCTAGTTAATAAATAAATCGAATGTCTTGCTCAGTCTTGCTTCGATAATTATTGCTCTTATGCCATTGAGTGCTATAAATTGCACTTCAATGCGATCTCAACACCAATCACTTAACGTATGCATATTGCGAAATAATCGGACGTTCCGTTACAAGTTACTGTTAACCAAACTGAGGCACGAGGTTAGGGAAACACGCGGCCTTCGTCTCGATGTTTGAATTAAGAACAATCTTTTTTTTTAATGATTTCTGTGTTGCCAGTATTGTTTTAAATAAATAATTTTATAATGTGCCCTTATAAAATCATTAAGCACGTGCAAAATAGTAGATAAAATAAAAAAAAAACCGTCAATTTAAAAGTAACGATTTATAATTTAAAATCATCACGGAAAAAACGTTTCCTAAATTAAATAATCATGGTTGTAAATTAGTTACGGCATTGCGAGAACCTTCGCTTGATTCACAAATTAAAAAAAAATGAAAAAGAAAACTAATAAGCAGGTCGAAATTTAAATAAGAAAATTACCGCAACGGCACGTGCGTTAAAATTTTGACGTTTATTTATAAACTTTCTATGAGCTTGTAAATGAACGTGTGTCAAATGTAAAAATTGATATTATATAACTATTCATTTAATAGTTTCATTCGAATTAATAATATGATTAAAAAACCTATACCTATAATGTGAATTAGAAGGTGAGGAAAATATTGTAAAAGCAAATAAAAACACCCAACGAGGTGAGTTTATACGATTAGACCGTTAAAATCTACATAAAAAATTTTATTGTGAATGACCTTGCGTGCTTAACTCATTTTCTCTTGGATGCTCGGTAAATATATCATCATCATCAGGTCAAATTCTGAAGACTTCAACTATTCACTTGATTTAGGTAGCAAAAATAATTTCTTGGGACTTCCTGGCTGCGGCCCTGACTAGGTATTCTTTGTCCTTATAAATCCAAATTGTATATTTTTTCGATATTTTCTTACAAATAAGAAGTAGGTGTTAGAAGTGTTACACGTACGTGAACAGAAAGCATTGTTTCAATCATTGTACAGGTGTGTAGTATCGATTAGGCATGCTCTCGGTTAAGCCTAGATACCTAGTTACAAAAATTATTACCAAAAAGGCCAGACTGTGGAGGAATTTTAAGTGAGAACAAAGGAGTACCTATTACTTGAAAGCGTAGTTTGAAAGTAGGAATTACCTATAGTCCCATATTTGCCAAGATAGATGTGCTTATCAATTTGTTTCAGTTCTGTTTCTGCGTAGCCAGATACTTTGCAAGATCATTATTCAAAAGATTGCTTTTTACTGAATTAGTTTATCGATAAGCTAGGTATTCTAATCTTTTTTGGCTGTATGAATCCGTGGTTTAAATGTTCGCAAAGTGAACATGCAACAGGCAATTACATGCACTAAAAGTACAATTATACTAACTCATGTGTATTCAAATTGGATTAAGTTTAAATAAATTGTATCAGCACTTATTTTATTCCACTTGCTATAATATTCTTCAACCACACATGTGTGCTAACGTCACATGGTGAACGTCAACGTTTAAACATTTAGAAATAACGCCGTTAGTACACCGACGCATTCGCGTGCGGCAGCGAATCTCTGCGAAACTACTGCGTAGCGAAATATCTGCAGAACCTTAGTAAACAGCTATGTTTTCGCAACTTTTTCGCAATGCGTCTGTGTAATGGCCATTTCGCAGTTCCTTGCGAAACAATACTGACAAGGACGCAACTATTTCATCTATCTATGTGCTAGAGTGAGACATATCATATGCGAAAACCTGCCATACTACTGACAGATTTTTCGTTGTTTCGCTGCCGCACGCGAATGCGTCGGTGTACTAACGGCGTAAAAACAAGACATTTTCAAGGTCACAAGACCAACGTCCGCTGTCGCAAATAAGGCACAACATGAGGTTAATATCCTCTTCACTGGTTTAATAAAACATAATGCCTTTTTAAGAAATTGTGGGTGGACCTCTAGAACTTTGAAAATTGTCTAGGTCTCAAATGTTTACAAAGATAATAAGGTTGGAAAGTACTTCAAGATAATTTTAAGAATTAAATTATAAAAGCTGTATAATCTTAATAATGGGATAGCCATAGCCTTACTTACATTTAATGATATACATCAAAACAGTATGTACTAGGTATTTTTTTTAATTTCTTCCATATCGGTTTTGCTCTAGGTTTATAATAAAAATCTACAACATATTATGAGTTTAATGTTCGCACTTAACACGTTATAGCTTGATAAATAAATAAATAAATACACTTTATTCAGCACCAAGTAAATACATGTAAAAAAAGAAACAGACAATATGTTATAAAGCTAAAAAGGCGGCCTTATCGCTTCTAAGCGATTTCTACCAGGCAACCTATGGGTAGGATTTTTAATTATAAGAAAGAGGTGAAAACAATTACTTGATTATAATTATGATCTTGTCTTATGACAGAATTAATCAAGTTAGTATTTCCTTCAATTTAGTTAGCGAACAAGTGTTTCACAGAACATTCTCATATAAAACCCGCCCGTGAGAGCCTTTCAACAATACCCTATTCATAAAAAGTTCTAGAAAATACAGGAATGAAATGAAATGAAATTAATCACTATCTCGAATGATTTCACTATCTAACAATCATTCTGAATTCGTTCACAGCAATTTTATGACATAATCACGAAACTATCGATACTCAATACGATATCATGTTTTATTACGTATGCAAATTACTTCCTACACTTACTTCAATGCTTTAATTGTTCCAGATGGCGTAGAAAACCGGTCGCAGAGATCCAACACAAATGCTTTTTAGCACTCTAATGGAAGGCGAAACAATTGCAACAAACACAATTATATCTTCAATAAAGAAATTCAACTCCGAAGGCAACGAACATGGAAGTATTAAGTCGCTTCTAAAGAATTTTATTTTGCCCGAAACTGAGATGGCTATCAAACAGAAACATAATTTTAGTGAAAAATGCGTATACTCAGTACCAATGAAGCCCCCTATGTCTCCCTCTCATCATCGGAAAACAGTGTGTGAAGCAAAACAAGCGTTCTTAAACTCCACGCTACGTAACAATACACATTGCAAGGAAAATAAGCGTGAACCAACGTTACATTACGCACAATTAGCTATTAGTACGGGAAGTGATGACACAAGAAGTACAGGAGGAGGAAAATATGCAAAAGAATTTACAAATACTCAGAAATATAAGGAAAGATCTCTACCGATAGATATTCCTTCGCCCACTAAGAAAAAGGTTGAAAATCAGCAACAACGAAAGGTCAGCTTCAAGATAAAGAATGCCTCTGCGTCTTATCGTCGACCACCGTTAGTAACAACAATGACGATAACGAGCAGTAAAGTATCAGAATTGACAAAGAAATTCAATGACTTAGAAAATAAAAGTTCACTAGGCTCAGTGAGACAGTCCAAATTAGTCAAAACAATTGAAGATTTACAATCTGCATGTTCGGCGAGTAGTAGTTCTACACCTTCATCCACGCTTAGTTCCAGTCCAAATATTAAAATTGTTGTTCGACGTAGAAGAGGTTCCAAAAAGCGACCAAACAGTAGAAAAAGGTGCTCTAGTATGGATTCTATCGATAAATTGCTTTTATCAGATAATTCTAATAGCAAAATTCGTATTATTCGATCTAAATCTGATGGTAATAAAATACCAAAATCACCGAAAAAGCAAGCTGAATCAACTGGACAAAGTGGATCAGATTCTGTTGACGGAACTCCAATTAAACTAAAGAACGAGGAGCAAAGATCACAAAAAGAGAGTAATGTTGTCAAAAATGTCATACAAAAATTTGAATGCGAAATTAACGCTCAACTTAATCAAAGTAATATTATAAAAAGAAACCCTAATTTAAAAGCCAATAGTAGTACAATAACTAACAAAGAAAAACCAAAAGTACCTGAAAAGAAATCGTCACTAGTGTTAACAAAAAATATCGTACTAAAAGACGGAATCCCCAAAATAAAGACAATTAAACCAGTTCTAGTCGATGAATCAACGAAACAAACTCCTCGCCTTTCACCTTCACCTGAACAATCAAAGAAGAAGGAGCCTATTTATGATAGGAAAAAGTTTAAGACAAATTACATACATTCCGAAAAGTTACCATTGCATGTCGTTGAAATAATCCACGAAGAAGTAAACGATGTTACATCAACACCGTTGCCTGTAAATGAAGAAAAGGTTCTTAATGAAACACAGAGTTCAATAGAAGAAAAATCCATTTACCAGGACATAGAGAGTCAAATAACGCCCAATGAATCATTTTTATGGAGGAGAAAAAGTAGTCAAATATATTCAGATTCCGAAAAATCAATATCTGAAAGCCCTTACGGCTTCGTAAGTGTCATATTGAATGATTCCACAGTTTCTTATACTGATGAACAAAACAATTCTGCTAGTGCAGATGATTCTAAATCGAACGAAGTGTCTGAATCTCAATCAACTTTAAGAGGAAGCAATCTCGAGTCTAGCTCAGATTTTGAATCAAATTTAATAGAAGCACTTAACAAAGAAGTTATAGTGGGTTTTACTCCTAAGCCACCAAAAGAAGCGGAGGTAGAAGATGATTATGAACCTTTAGAACCGCGAGATGATCATATCGTTGTTGTAGCAGTAAAGAGCGATAGAACTTCAAAAATAAACTGTCCCTTACCTGAGATTCCTAAAGAAGTGCCAATTACTCCAACCCAGACGCCGCCCGAAGAAAACATATATCAATGTCTTTTAGAGATGCGGTCACACCCTGAAGGGGATGAAAGCAGTCTTCATAATTATGAAACTTGTGAAAGTCAACTTGAAGAGAGAACAAGAGGCGACGGGGATAGTGACGATGGGTATGAGTATTGTAAATCTCCTGTAAAGCCCTACTGCCTTACATCGAGTTCTGGAATCCAAATTGCTGAGAACTATAACCCATACTCAGCAAATAACAAAAATTACACTATAACGAAATCTGTCAGCGGCGCTTCAACGGTGAGCTATGAGAAAATTGGTTCAGATAGAATCTATGAAAAGATTCCGCCACGTCCGATCAAATCAAAAGAGAATAGCCCAACTAGCAAGCGAGACTCAATAATCTCCGACTGCTACAATGAAAACATTTATGACACAATCAAGCATGCAGATGGAGTGTCGCTATCGCATTGCTACGAGAGTATACCCAACAGTCCAAGTATGGCAAAACTAAACAACAATGCTAAGAAGCAGATATCAGCTGTACAAAAGCGTCTATCGTTCGACACAGTATCGAATATCAGCCAATCAACGATATCCAGTGAACAAAAGACGAACAGCATTTATGGGCAAAGGTCGGTTCTCAGTTATAATGGACAAGAGATAGTATTCCAAGTGCCGAGCAGTGAGGCAAGTGCAAGTGATAGAAGTGATAGGAGCGACGACTGGGTCGACATTTCTGATGAGGAAAAGACTGAAGAGAAGAAAATTATCATGTAAGTATATTAATAGTTGCAATCCATTTAACATAAGACTTTCAAAGAAAAAAACACTCATTGACGTATAGAAACATGATTTTGATCTTAGCAAAATAATAAGGAAGTAAGTTAATTGGTCTAGGCTTCGTTTTATGGTATTCATAGCTTAATTAGCCAATTATTTTGAGCAGTTATCTAAAAGTTAATTATAATTAAATTTATTTAAAATTATAGGAAGGCTTTCAAAATCATCTTATGCCAAGTTAATTTAGACACGCGAAAATGATCCTTATTGCTCATCAATGCCTCCGATTTTTAGATTATATTATTTTGTGTAATGTAATATATTAGATACAGAAAAAATATAAACAGCACTATCGTAAATGGGTGACCCAATAAACTAACAGGTGTATTACAATGACTGAAGAGCATTGCAAACATGCTTATCAACTTGATAATTTTTTCACATTCATAACGTTCAGTGTAGAAACATCACAGAAGAGTGCAACACTGTATAGTTGACATAACCACAATCAGATAAATAGCTTTCCGCCCGCGGCTTCGCTCGCGTTGTCTTGAACCACTCTATTAAAGAAACAGACAGACAGCAGGAAGTGACTTTGTACTATGTAGTGATATGTACTGTATGTTTAGTTTATATGAAATAAACATTGTTATAATGATCTGCAGTGTTCAAGAGAGGAGACGGGGGCCTAAAACGCACGCCGGCTGGTCACATAAAGTTCGACATCAGTGGCAGAATTCCCCAAAACAGAGCGAAGATAAAGGTAAGATTATAACCACAGATAATGCAATACTAGTTATACCTTCTTACTAGAAACATAATATTATTTTTTATCTGTGTTAGAAATATGCTTATTTCTTATTTGAATACAGCGCCATCTATTGCTAAGCTCGCAAACTACGTGCAAAAGCTTGTTCTAATATTGAACGTCATTACATATGGTGACTGTAGATGTCACTGGTTTTGCACAAATTAATCGATTTATTGGATAAATTATTAAAAAATTAAATGTAAATTAAAATTAATTGCGAATTCCGTTTTATTTTCAATCAATCATCAATTTTTATTTTCTAATTAAATCGTAATTACTTTTACTCGTAGTAAAAGTAAAAAGTTTATATAAGTAATGAATATTAGTGTCCGACCGAAACTGGTTTCCAGGCCGAAACCGAAACCGAAACCGAATGTTCGGCCGTGGCTTCAGTTTCGGCCGAAACCGAAACCGAAACCGAAACTCACGTGGTCTAGTATGAAATTTCTAAAAATACTGAACTTTGGTGCATTTTACCTATTATTTTGCCTTAATTAGGGCATGAAAGGAAAACACAGTATATTAAATTTGTTGTAATCATTTATTTAATACTAGCTGTGCCCGCGACTTCGTCCGCGTGGAATAGTGACTGCATAGTAGTTACTACTTAACACACAATTATTGAGTAAACACGTCTTGAAACACGTACTATCATATACAACTAAATTATAAGTACTTACACATTATTATTAAGTTAAGAAATAAAATAAATAATAACACAAAATAACTGTTAGTAAAAGTTATTACTAAACTGAGCTAGGTATAAAACTTAGGTACAGAAGAGTTCAAAATTTCCAGGATGTGGTTATTCTCCCGCTCCCATATTCCTTCTACTTTCACAGACGTTCAACTTTTCCCTTTCACCCCTAGTAAATTTCAGAACCGATTTTGATCTAAACCATGTCTAATCATACCTATATATTATGTACATGTCATATCCTTTCGTTTGGTACCTACTCCATTTGGATTATTTATCCCCACTATCACCCCTAAGGTGCCCTATATGTAATAAACAGATTAACCAATTTTGATAAAACATGACTAATTGTAATTCACACGTCATTTGATATGCCGCTTGATTATATTATTTGACCACATTCGATTATTCATTCCCACTTTTACCGCTATAAATCAATAAATGGATGAACCGATTTTGATTAAATATGCCTCATCATACTTCTCACGTCAGGTCATGCCCTTTCATTTGATATGCCACTTGGGTATATTATTTGACAACTTTTATTCCCACTTTTATATCTATATCCAATAAATGGATGAACCAATTTTGATAAAATATGTCTTATTGTACTTTACACGTCATGTCTTTCATTAGATAAGTCACTTGAGTATATTTGATAAAATTTATTTATTTATTCCCACTTTTACCCCTATATCAAATAAATGGATGAACCGATTTTGATAACATTGGACTACTTAATTGTTTCTGACAGGTCATCTTTTTTCATTTGATATATCACTTGGGTATAACAGACAACATTCGTTTTTTTCATTCCCACTTTTACCCCTCTATACAATAAATGGATGAACCGATTTTGATTAAATACCTATGCCTCATTATACTTCTCACGTCAGGTCATGCCCTTTCATTTGATATGCCACTTAGGTATATTTGACAACTTTTATTGCCACTTTTATCCAATAAATGGATGAACCAATTTCGATAAAATATGTCTTATTGTACTTTACACGTCATGTCTTTCATTAGATAGGTCACTTGAGTATATTTGATAAAATTCATTTATTTATTCCCACTTTTACCCCTAAGTATATCAAATAAATGGATGAACCGATTTTGATAAAATTTGACTAATTGTTTCTGACATGTCGTCTATTTTCATTTGATATATCACTTGGGTATAACCTACATTAACAACTAACATTCTTTTTTTTCATTCCCACTTACCCCTATATAATATAATAAACAACTAATGTAACAAAAAAACGCATCTAATTGGTATTACCCGTTAGCGAGCTACGGTGGCACAGACAGACACGCAATACACACATAGCGGACATAACACCCCTCTTTTTGCGTCGGGGGTTAAAAATAATACCTACGACATAATTTCAAAGACCTTTTATATAGAAAATTTACCTAGAAGTAACCATAATGCTACATATTTGTGCAGGTTTTAGACTTATGAGCAAAAATCTAAATAAAGGTCCTTTGACCCCCCCTACTACCCCCTCAGCATAACCACCCCCCCCCCCCACGCTTGGGGACTTTCGATATGATCATCTGGACATGTCAAGGAATAACTTTAGCGTATAATTTACGTAATAAAGTAATTCATGTATAGAATGCCTTAGCAAATGTTCGCTGTGATTACTTAAATGGTCATAACTTTTTTATTTATGAACCGATTGACATGAAATAAACACTAAATGTTAAATGAAGCTTACCAAAATATATTAGTGAAAACCGCATCTAAATCGGATAAGCCGTTTCTGAGATAAGCGTGTTCAAACATACAGACAAACAGACAAACAGACAAACAGACAAAAATTTTTTTAACAACAGTTTTGGGTTTGGGATCGATTTAGTAATAACCCCTGCTAATTTTTTTTTACATATTTTCATTGTACAGACACCACTTTTCTAGAATTTTATTATATGTATTGATGATTGATGATTGATGATGATGATGATGATGTATTGAATATTGATTGACCACGCGCAAGGTTACTAATTTCCACTACATCCTCACGCAAATCGTCAATTTTTATGAACATTGAATCTGTAAATAAAAAAAAATCAAAAGAAAAGTGTACCTAATTTTAATAAAAAGCTACTAACAAATAAAGTTTTATCAAGAACTAAAGTGACCTTCTTTGGGCGTATAACATAGTCTTGTAAAAGTTATACATGATAAAAATAAAATTTCATCATTTTCTTATTTTGTCATAACTTTAACTAATTAAAAACATGAGTCTAACTATATAATTATAATAAACAATAAATATAAAAGCTACAACTTAACTTTTGTGGGAACGCAAGAAGGCGAAAATTAAAAAAAAGCCGAAGATTTTTAAAAATGTAACCAATGAACACAATCACTGTTATCTACTATTACCCAAAGAGAATACAAATACTACGTCTATTATCTATATAACTGTAACTAACATCAAATAATAAACATCTACCCTCACTTATAAAAATTTAGTATATTCACATGAAATATAAGCGCACCTGAAATTTACTCTGGGAAGATATGAATTATTTATTTAACTTTAAAAAAAAAACAAACTCACCAACATCATATTAATATTTAAATTATGAATTTCCAAGGAGCGTTAATATGTATTATGTAAATTGATTTAATTTTAATGAAATCTCATAGATGGCGCTGTTTTAAATTTGTCTTTATACTACTAAGATTCATTATACTGTTTCTCTGCCAAAATTACTTAAATGATGTAGTTTTTATAGTGTAAAGGTAGACAATAGCATGGCTTACTCAAAAACAACATTTAAACATGAGTCTTTATATTGTACGCTGTCGTAGTACACGGAATACGTAAGAAAAATAAAGGTTCACAGCTCCTCCCCCGAAGGTGATAGCATGATAATATGTATGTAACAGCCTGACCCGACCTGTTAGTAATATTCATGCAAAATTTGAAGTAAATCCGTGCAGTACTTTCTGAGATTAGCCTGGACAAACATACAGACAAACAGACAAACAGACAAACAGACAAACAGACAAAAATTCTAAAAACTATGTTTTTGGCTTCTATATCGATTATAGATCATGGATTATGTATTCTTTTAAAAAAATATTCAATGTACAGTTTTGACTTTCCTACGATTTTATTATATGTATAGATAAAATAAAAAAAATAATATTCTTAAAATATTAATAATAACAAATTTAATTTTTATTATTTTTTCAAATTAAGTTCTCGGTAAAATCAGTCATCTAAATCAAATCAGTAATTGTTACTGTTACTTTAAATACTAAGTTTTGGTATTTTGAGATCTTTCTCTTTATTAAAGAGTCTTTAATACTTTGGATTGGTATTTGTACTTAGAAGAATAATAAGTCTCTTTTAGGTACCTCTTATATAAAAATAATAATTATTAATTACAATTACACCCAGTTCCAATCTCAACATAGATAATCAAAAATTGTTTCCACCAGCGTGGGTCAACCAACGCTTTGACAGCGTCCGTCAAAGCGTTGTTCACAAAGTTCACTGAACTTGCGAAATAAGTTTCGGTTTCGGCAAAAGTTTCGGCCGATTTTGGCCGAAACCGAAACTGCGGCCGAAACTTGATTTTTGGCCGAAACTCGGCCGAAACCGAAACCGAAACCGAAAGTTCGGTCGGACACTAATGAATATTCATAATTGGAGTGAAGAGAGTCATAGAAAAAACCTAGGAAAGATCGAATGCCTCTTGCGCAAGCGCAGGCGATTATGCAAATTGCAAAGCGTCCTACGCGAATAGTTTGTGTTGACCGCAAATTTGTTGAAATAAAATCTGACCTCAACACTTCCAATTGTGAATATTATTATAATACGTTTGGGTAATTTCGACATTTACGTTTCCCACTTTACATTATGATTTGAATTTAATAAGTAGCAAATTATTGAATGTTCACAGGCTTTATACATATAAGTTATCTATTATATATAGGAACTAGGGAAAATAAATAAAGGTATATTAAATTTAAAATTTCATTTATAAACAAACATCAGACCCTAGTAGACCCTTTTACACGTCATATTTTCCAATAAAAACTGCTCAACAATAAAGGTGGACTCGCTAATAAAATACAGAATAAATAACAATGATTAAAATAAATTATTTTAAAAATACTTATATTGTTGTCTATGTCTAGCAGTGTAATAATTGTCCAAAGGTTGTATGCGTAGGCGCAGGAATCCGGTAACAATATTCTAAGTTTGCGCCCACTAGCGTCGGCGCATGCGCAAAGCGCCGGTAACTTAGATTCTTATGCTAATTATAAGTTACTCCCATAATTAAGTTATTCATGTAACCTATTTACAATTTGATAAAAAATCTTATAGTTAAAATTAAGATTAAGTTTTTGATGCCTTAATTAAATTGGGTGTTAACTGAGTTTGACTTTTAGATGATGATGAAGATATATGTGGTCTTCGTCTACATTTTTTAAGCTTATCGATTAGCTCAATAGTCTTATAAATTCAATAAGTAAATTATTTTTAAAATTGCTTTGGACATTTAAAAGCATTATCTATACTAATATTATAAAGCTGAAGAGTTTGTTTGTTTGAACGCGCTAATCTCGGGAACTACTGGTCCGATTTGAAAAATTCTTTCGGTGTTAGGTAGCCCATTTATAGAGGAAGGTTGTAATAGGCTAATACCAACAGGAGTGGAGCCACGCGGGTGAAACCGCGCGGAACAGCTAGTACCAAATATAGAGCTAGTTTGCAATTGATTTAAATCTATACGCTTGTAGGTACATTCAAAACCAACATTGCATGCTTAAAGCTAAAAACGTATTGATTTTCATGTAAAAATAGCAGGTCGCCTTTCAAATTAATCGGATATGACCTACAAAGATACGATTACAACGAGTTACTTTTTGTTTAGCTCAAAGAGAATTTTAGGTACATAATATATTTCGTTAAATAGAATTGTCCCAAAAATTTCATAAGATTATTTTTATGACTTGTTTCTGTAATTACATAAATATCTATTAAGACTTTTAAATACATAGAAAAAAAATTCAATCCACAAAAAAGTAGCAACAATTCTTAATTATATCCATTAGGTAGGTACCTATTTTACGAAATTGGCAGATTTTTATAACAATGCAGACCAAGTTGTGTCAAGTTAAATTATCTATTATCGCATTAACCCAGTCTTAGATTATAAGCCAGTATTCTCAAAAAAAGACACGAAGAAATTCAACCAAGCAAATATATATCTAAATCTACTCTCAATCAAATCTGAACACAACAAGTACCTAGGCATACAAAAGCAAATTTACCAAGCAATTCCTAATAATTCGTACTACACAACCTTGTGAGCTTCATACGAATGTCAAAACTGACAATGTTTCATAGTAACGAAATGATTGTCATACATGCAACTCGTTTCTCACGACTCAACAACATTGATGTCCTTGGCCGTAAATATATGTGAAAAACAAATGCACGCTTCGACCATAACTATTCGAAGTATTTTTATAAGAATATTCTTTAGCATTCTGCCATTGATTCGCCAAATAATCGGCAATTAAGTGTTTTAAAAATCAATTTTAAACATACTGCATACAATACAAATTGGTAATCTATGGTATATTAAATACCGTGCACCTATTTCAAGAACCGTGATAGGAAGACAGTAGATATATGCATTATGCAGGGTTGTTGTACCTCCGTTGCCGCTATAACAAAAGAGCTTAAGCAACGGTTGGCACTGCCATTAATTGGATGGGTTACCAGTTAATGCAGTTTCGAGCCAGACTCACACTTGAATGATTTTTTAACTTAAAATTGACTATCTAGTAATATCACGGTTCATGAGATACAAACCTGGTAACAGACATACGGTCAAACGGACGGAATCTTAGTAATAGCACAGATATGACATAATAAAATACTATACTAGGTAGTAGGGTTCCGTATCCACCCTTTGGAACCGAACCCTAAAAAGATTCGTCCTAAATGAGTAATGTCTGTACCAAGATCATCAATTTATCGAATGAACACATCTCGTATTCATTACATACATGATTACAGAATCCTCTACTCTACGCAACGATTGCTGTAATGTGCCATTGCTGATTACTTGGTTTCATAATATTTGTTAGCGCTTGACCGCTTTAAAAATGTGTGTAGGTACAAAACATGTGTACAAAATGTGGATATTTGTAATAGAGATAAAAAGAAGCCTGTACTAGCCTGAAACCCAATCTGCTGAATTTGTGTGGTTAAGAAACTTTGAAAAGGACCAACCAAGCATATAAAAATGTGTGCTACTAACAATAAATTATTTTTTATAGATTTAATATAGGTACTAGTAGGCAGTAACCGAAAGGAATTATACTGAAATAATTTATAGCGAAGCAATTATAGTATTTCTACTTCTTTATTAACATTTATATTAATAGTGCCATAAATGTGTAAATTTAATAAAAAAACAGGAGCTATAAGCACTTCCTACATAATAATTAAAATAATGAAATAAAAAAAAGCAAAACGAAACGCATAAAAATAAATTAAGATCGTGACCCCGTTTACCAAATTAGTTCGAACTGTAATTTTCAGTTTCTAACTTAAGATAAATTAGAAATAAATGCATAGTTTAACATTAAATAATGAGAACAAAAACATTTGGAAGTTTAAAATTTAAATTACTATCATACGTAAAGATAACATATTACGGATATTATATTCATTGTAACATTCAGGAGATTTTTTAACGCCCTATATTTGCGATATTGTAATAACAATATAATATATATATTTATCGATTAAGCGTGATAATTAATGTTATATTTTTTTTTTATTAATGAACAAATTGTATTGTAAATTTGACCTCCCTATCGCATTGGGTAACTGTAATGGTAGGAATGGTTGTATATAAATAAATAAATTAATTAATAAGATAACCTATTTAAAACAATTATAATACTGAATATTTAAAATAAACTAATAAAATATGTTGCTTAATTAATCTCAAAACACAAAACGTTAATGGATGTATTTTTCTTAATAACCAATTATTAAGAAAAATACATCCATACAAAATTTTAGTTACAGTTAATTGATAAATCAATAGAACTAATTCTCAATGTACCTACCAATTTAACTTGCTTGACACGATTTGTATCGTTAAGTTTTCAGGTCACAATCTAGTTCAAATTAAAACCTAGATTGTAATTTGCTTTACCTATTGTATCGGCGAATCCATATACGTATATCATATACATGTCGCAGGCAAATTGTATTATCTCGCCGTTTACAAACGCTCGGCATTTTGTAATATGCTGATGATTTAGTTTTTCCAAACGTCCACAAAAAGACGGTTTCGAGCTCAGGGCCCCACCTACGATCTAACCCACCCCCTTGTCCAAACCATAAACTTGTGATTACGAATTCTCGACATATTACTAAATGCCTATTACAATTTTCCTGCGACATACCTATAAATGGATTCACCGATTTCTCACAATTTACAATATTCAATAGAACACACAGTCCATTAGAAACTACACAATATCGTAAAAAATAATTGAAGACACGTGAAAACATCGTGAGTAAAGTCTACGTCAATCAATTAACACATTTTACTTCTATGGGCCTATGACTGTATCAATAACTAGCGGTCCGCCCCGGCTTCGCCTGTGGTACATATTTACGTTTTCTCTACATAAAAACCATCCTCGTACTTCAAGGAATATAATAAAAAAAGAATTATCGAAATCGGTTCAGCCGTTCTCGAGTTATGCGCTTACCAACACTTTTTGTGATTCATTTTTATATATAAGAAGAAGAAGATATATGAAAAATATATGAAACAATAAAGATATGAATTATGATGTATGTTAAACTGTGCTTCCCTCCACCTAAACCTCCGCTAAGCTTTAACTTTAACAACGTTATTTACAATTTAACATGGTAGACATTTAATTTTTTTTTTATTGTTATTACGATGTTTGTGTTCAGTATAACTCATACTGAGTTTTAACAAATAAAGACTACAAAGTACTAGTTAGACATTAAAATATGCTGCAGTCAAATTTCTAAATATAAAAATCTCCATACTTACTTTCCATTTTTCTGAATTTTGTGAATAATTTATACTTTACATTATAAAAAGTATTTTAGCTAAGTAGAAATAATTATTTCTATCAAAAACCGTATTCGCCTTCCAATTGTCAGTTTGAAGTGTTCCACCACAAAAATCGAGAACGTGTGGAATGACACTAAAAGACTCATCAATTTCGAAATAGTACAGTTTTAGGAAACTGATAGTACACTATTGACTAAAGCATAGAATAAACTAAAGAGTGTATTATAGAGCTGATCATATAGATCTCTACGTTTTTAACCGACTTAAAAAAAAGAGGAGGTTCTCAGTTCGATTTCTTTTTTGGGTTTATTACCTCAGTACTTTCGACTGGATGAACCGATTTCCTTTTGGTTATATTTAAATTTTGTCCAGTTCTGACCTTTTAAAGACTGGTTTAAGTTTATTGTAAAGAAATTTAATCAGGAATGCAATGAAATATCTAATTGTATTATGAGCTATGTCAGTAATTCAATCTGGCCACGTAATCCGACAGGCCCAAGAGAACCTTGCATAACTATGTATATTCTTCATACTTTAAATTGAACATGCAGATACTTTCATATGTACCTACAATTGAATTTGAATGATTAAAGGGCAATTGAAGAATTAAAAGGAAAATTGTTAAAAGGGTAGGTGAGTGTGAAAAAATGCTTCTAAATCTTTGAACACAAGCTACGTGTTCTTGTTATGTATGTACTACAGTGTATACAAATTAAATTTTTGAAGCTTGAATGATTGTAAATACCTAATACTTCTTATTCAGCAGGATAAGGATAGGAAACAAAATTTGTAAATGATTACTGATAATTTAGATTTTAGATGATTCATTTTCAATACCCAGTCAATGCAATAGCATTGCCGCATAGCTAGAAAAATAACAAGCAAATAATAGGGCCACTTGACAAAAATCCTTCTTTTATTAATTCAGTATCCGTAGCCCAAAATTGCAACACAATAAATATTTTAGATCGACTCGGATTGCATGAAATTGTCGAAATGTAGAATCGTGCATCCGAGATTTGGTTCAATTTCGTCGTGAGTTTCATTACTTATGCAATTGGAATGGTTAAATTGGATTGTGTGTAAAATTGATGCTTGTTTGACAGACTGTTGTATCTTCACTGTCTTTTGTTTGCCACGGTTGTTTAAAAAGTGCTAAATATACTTCAGCATGTACATTGAGGATGTTTCTGTTTAACACGCTTTTATTTAGTTGTTAGAGCCTAGAGGATGTTGTAGATTTTGATTTACTGACTTTATAGAATGTTTCGATACCTATTTCTAAACCTAGATAAAGTGATGAAAATCTCTCAGATGAGAGATGATTATAGTTACAATGCGTAAAAGTTACAATAACATACAATAAAGCCTACAAAAGATAAACAATGCTCAAAAGTGATTTGGTTCTCATCGATTATAATTTTATATGGATTGCAAAAGACAAAGACGAAAATAGCGATGAAATCGAACGTGGGATCAATTTACCCGTTGCACTATCGGTGTGACGTCATTAGACATGCGGTTTTTGCTAAGAACGAGTCTATGCTGTACGTATTCACATATTGATTAGATTTTGAAATAAGGAAAAGTCGCGTTCATCAGAAGGGTTCATTTATATGAAAATGAAGATTAAGAGATGGAAGTTTGTCAATTGCTTAAATTTTAAAAGAATTATTTTTATTAGAAACAAATAGCAAAATGATTCGAAGGTTTAAGATTAATCAGACTGTTCGCAATTTGATGTAAGTATTCCAAGAATTCATACCAGAATTGGTTAGATTTAAACATTTACCCATTCAGCTAGAATTTCAACGTGCATGATAATAAATTATCCTACCACTATTTCCAGACGTATACTATCTTAATCAACATAAACCCTAGCATTTACATCTCAATAGATATAATATATTGGCTCAACTGAAACCTGTTTTGTGAAATGCGACTCCACCAGTTGCAGACAATTGAAACTGACGTCTAGTGAGGTAGAGTGTAGGTATATAGAATTACTGTAGCGAGTCTTGAACGGACTTATACAATTTTGGGCCCTCGATTTTGATATTTTTACGCTGCATATTCTTAAAGTCACCTTTTTCAAAGGTCGCAGAATTCACATTACAATTAATTCACGTTAATAGTCGTACACATTTCAATTTTTTCGTTGTTTAAAGAACTTCTTAATTTCATATTTGAAGGTAAGTATACTTGAAAACTTATTTTGTTAAACATGCAATTAGCTTTGTGTGATACAGTAGATATCTATACACAAATTGTGTAATAGATGATCCTTATAAACGTAATCAGCATTGTCAATTAATACATGATTTACCTTTACCAAAAGTCATTAATTTCATAGTCAATGCAATTCCAACTATTCATAACGTTTAAGAATTTTGCCAGGTGTTAGATAAGGTCAAACCACAAACAATTTGACGCTTATTGTAGCGCAGTTGAACATTGGTCTTCAAAGGTCCATTTTTATTTTTTTTTTTTTATTACATAAAGAAAAGCCATATTTTCTATCCTAAAAGTAAAAACAACAATCATCAACTGACAACAATTACATAGAAACGAAAAGCGTGCTTGCGTGCGCGGACAAATGATTTAAGATATGTACAAACATGGCGACTCTAATGACTTACAAACTGTTTGTTTCCTTGCATTCACGCAAACAAGAGACAAGTTAGGGTTGATACGTAAATGGAGAGTTCAGGTGCGCCCACGCCGCGGCCGGCGAGTGCTACAGTTCGCAGAGGGAGGGAGGGCACTGCGCAACTCCGCGAGTTAGCCCTGCGCCGCGATAGCGAACGGACGTGTTGCCTCCGCTCGAACAGTGAAAGTGCTAAACAAAATACAACAATACGAACAACTCGCTCGAAAGTCGTCAGTGTCTTAAACCCCTTTTTAAAACCTGCCGGCAATGTCATGTCGTTAACAGCGAGAGTGATATTTACATGAATGAGTGCGTTTAACTCAGTTTGTTTTTCATGCTCACTTTCTATAACAAATGTACGCTTTTATTATTATACTGCTTATTTCGTCACGGCTCAGTTCGGTCCATTAAAGTTACTGTGTGTTGCTTCATCTTTTATCTTCGACCAGCGTTCTCAAAATGTACTTGACTTTAAATGATTTGCAACATGTTTCGCATACGCGAAGCTTACGAAAGACCAATAACAAACTTTTAGATAAGGCATTTGTTTAATAGCTTCAAAACCGGTAAAACAGCTTTGTTAATTTAATGATGATCATTTGGACATACATTTAAATGTCCAATATTTCAAGTTCCTGGTCCGTAAATGACATAATCTGAAATGTTATGTTGAAGTTACTTACATTGCGATCTTTAGTTGTAAAATATGTCTGCAAAACACAAATATAAATAATTCACGTTTCCGCAATAGACTTGCTAACGTAAATTCTGATAAATGCATATGTATGTGTGCAAATTTGTAAATCAGGTCAGGAGTTATACAAGATTGCGTGTGGCGGAAGCCAAACCTTCGTCTCAACCCACTAGCCTATACTAGCCGGAACCAAAAACCAAATTAAATTCATGATTGCTCACGATTGAATTACCATTTAAGAGACTGAGATGTTTAACATATTTCCATTTGTGATTTTACCTTATTTACTATGCCATGTTAGATGTGGCCAGAAGTATGAAGTATTCAGAACCTCAATTTAACCGTTGCAGTTAGGAAATTGCAAAGTTTTAATTAATCCAAAAACGCAGTATTAAGAACTTGATATTTATTCCAGGGAACCTCTCATATTGTGAAAAATTTCCCAAAAATGGTTCCAATTTTTTGCTACATAATAAATTCAATTTCAAACCATGTATCAAAATCCGAATAACAATCTTAAAAGCTTTCGAGACACCGTCCATGAATCATTTACAGATTTCCAGACGTGGAAATCAAGAATAGCCTGTTTTAGATAAATGAGTAATTGATTGAAATTTCGCGGAACAACTGCAGCTATTGTGTCGCAACTCGAAATGCTCTGATTGCAACGCCATCGCCATATACAAACACAGGTTTCTATTCAATTGTGTAACGGTTCTAGATAAACTCTGCTACAGAGCTTATTGGCCATGTAATTGCAAAGAAGACTCGTGGTCCGGGAGCCAGCAGCAGATTTTATGACCAAGTTCCTCTCAAGCGGTAATTAGCAAAATGCATCAAAGTATAGTATTATGAAGCCTCGTGAACGTCAGCTGGAGCTCGGTTGGGGGGAAGAGCGGTTGTAGCCTCCCGTATCAGCTGACGGTTTTTCCACCAAGATACAGCCAGCTGACATATATATTTATCCACAGTTACATATAAGCTATCATCAGGTAAATTTTTGTTTGAGAGGAAATAACGGAAAATAAATTTTTCTTTAAATTTAACTTTCATGTTCGAGACACCAGCTGACGTATAATACACCATGTTGTAACCAGCTGACTATTTTTTTTCGTTGAGATATTGGGTTAGCTACAATTTTACAAATTTTTAGCTGAGAGGAAATGAATGAATGAATGTATTTTTTTTCCTATGTGCGTGGGAGGCTACAACCGCTCACCCCCCCAACCGAGCGCCAGCTGACGTTCACGAGGCTTTATAATACTATACTCTCATGCGTCTGACGAATTATCTCTTGAGAGGAAATAATGAACCAAATTTGCACCTGGCTCCCTAACCATCGTATTTGCATAACCCAGATCTATTGTGATTGGTAGCCCTTTGCTTGTCTTTTGAAATTCTAATAGTTAGGACAATTAAGAGTAGTTAAGCTTAATCGGACTATTTATCTTGAAGGTTTTTGGGTTTTCAAGTAGTGTTAGGGAAGATATCAATCATAGTATTCCCCTTAATTTTTTTACTATAGTAAATAAGTACCATATGTCTTAAACTGGCTTTCAATCCAGAAACACGGGTACATAATACGAGCAATAAATTATGAGAGGACCTGGCATAATTGAAAAAATCTTTAAATGTATCGCCAAAATGACTGAACGTTTACCATTTACACAGCATTGAAATCAAGAAAAAATGAGATCTCAATACCGATAGTACTGGTTGACCCTGAGCCGGCGACCGTTTCGTTTTCCTCGATTGTGTATACATTTGTATATAATAAATGAAATTAAAAGTATACAACTAACGGATTAACTTTGAACTCTTTGACTGTCTGAATCATTCTGAATTGGTTTTGGGAACAAATGTTCTAGGATCATAGCTTTTTGATGAAGCAGCTATGAAAACAAACTGAGATACACAGATACACTCAACTACCATAAAACTAAATGTAACACTGACGCCTTTCAGAACTCTATCAAGTGATAAGCGATTACAGTGATGTGATGATCATTTTAAACAGTGATGATGTGAAAATGGTGCAAAATGGTGGCAGAGAGGCCTCCAGTGAACGGCGGAGTCGGTCCGCCGAGGCCAAGAACTTTCCGAAGGAATTGCGGCGATCAAGGTGCTTTAGACTTCTGATTATTGTGGTCATATTTGGACAGTGATGACGCGATACCGCCTTCATGATTCAGACTTGTGACATAATAATTTGGATGCTCTGATGGAGTTTCTCTTTTTATAAAAAATTATGTTTATCCAATTTGAAAAATATTAAAATAATACTATTTGACTGTACAAACAGCATTATTTTTTTATTTTAATATGTAGTCATTATAATATTGCCATGCTTGTATTTATTATTTTTTATTGAATCGCTTATGATCCATTTATTATTTTTTACAACACACGAATTAAGTACCTAGTCTTTTCTGTACCACCGTTCTTCTGTTTATGAGAAAGAATATATGAGTAACTCTTGAGGCATTCAAACTAAAGGTCATGGCAAAAGATCGAAGTCTAAAGCACCCTTATTTTTAGTGTCCGTGTGTTCGCCGACGAAAGTGTACATAGATACAAATGCAAAAAGCCCGTATTATAGTCGAAACGATGAACAAAGACGAGTGCTTAAGGATTCGGATGCAGTGAAGTTTATAGATGTTCTGCAGCAAACCTGGTGGTTGGATGTCAGGACTATCCTTCGAGATGGAGAGTTTGAGACACAAGACCTGGTTGCGTTTGTTGGTACGTTGGTTTTGACGACATCATATTTTTTTTATCATTGTATTGACCTCCTCTGATATATTATAAGACCTTTAATGTTATAGCCAGCTACAGCAGCAATACACACATAAACATGTTAAAAAAGCAACCAAACAAAAGCCTTGTACGCACATGTATTGTTGTGAGAAGCTCTATGTTTCAGTAACTATTAATGCATGATGACTTTAAAGTTTAAAGTAATGTAAGCCGCATTACTCGCGGTAGTAGTGTAAGCTGTATTGCTGCAAATTACGATGTCGATAGAAGTGTTATAATCCTATACGCATTTCCATAAAACAAGATTGTTCTCACGGAAATCAATCAAGTCATACATGTTGTACCCAGTATGGTATTTAGTAAATTTACGCATCTTGCAGCCTTGTAAATGGGAAATTGTTGAGTGAAATCAATTACGTAATGACTTGCGTATAATTATTATTGTTTTCTCATAAATAATTATCATTAAGCCTGAGTTTAAACGCATTGTTCGTTCGATGTTAATCTTGGTTATGCATTTGATATTACTTCATTCAACTTTCGAATGAACGAAGTATTTTGTGCTCTTTTTCGCATATCTAATTAGGTAACTATTCATAATTTGTTATAAGTAGTAGTAGTAGTAATTATGTTACAAAATGTACCTAGAGCATTTCTTTTGTGCATATATGTTATATATATAAAAATGAATCGCAAAATGTGTTGGTAAGCGCATAACTCGAGAACGGCTGAACCGATTTCGATAATTCTTTTTTTATTATATTCCTTGAAGTACCAGGATGGTTTTTATGTAGAGAAAACGTAAATGTACCACGGGCGAAGCCGGGGCGGACCGCTAGTATGTTATATATTTTGAGGATAAGGAAACTAAATAGAAAAATGTACCATGAGTAAAAGGAAGGCAAGTGTCAATGGAATTTTTAAACTTCCTAATAATCATAGAACACTTTTATTATGTAACTAGCAAACCGGGCGAACTCCGTTTCGCCACCAGAGACACCTTTTCTTTGCTATAAACCTCACGGAGCCCGAGACCTTTCCAACGAATGCAAAACCGTGGAAATCGGTTCGTGCGTTTGGAGTTATAGCGTCAGGAAGGAAAACCCGACTTATTTTTATATATAGTAGATATTAATTACCACATCCTACAAGATTCTTCACTGTAATAATCCCAAAACAACGCAATGTTTGTTTGTTGTTTGCTAATTACAAATTCACAATAGCTATTGAAGCTGAATCGTTTGTAAACATCTCCTCAAATTTCAACAATGAATTAAAGATTATCAGTCATTCTGTACATTGAAGAGGTTCATGCAGTTTACATCATTGTGTTTGTGATCAAACGTGCACTGTGTTTATTTCAATGCATCCTGGGATTGTTAGAAAAGCTATGCTTGTTCGCAGATGTAAGTGTTTGTGACAATTTTTATAACATCGTGGTAAATATTCAGTGCTAAGGCTGTCATAATTATTAAATCCATTACTGTCTTAAATCGCAGTATTGAGAGTTTCATATAATCGGTCCTCTTATAAGAACTGCAACTGTCATGCTTTTTCCTTTATTGGATTCATTCCGTCACCTTTTTTTACGAATTCGCCTTTAATCTATATAAACTATCCACCATTCTTCCACGTTTCATAGAGCGTTTCGTTTCTCTTATTCAATTTAATTTAAAAAAAGCTCAACCAAGAAAAATAATTTTGTTGAGGTTATATTAATATTTGTGACTTTGTTAATGCATCATAATATGGCCAATTAAATATACCGGCATTATTTGATTGCCAATTATTGTATGATCATCAATTCGAACACAGTATCACTATAATCCTCATATATTATTCAATCCATGTACAATTTGTCAAAGAAAACTATAAAAGATTGGCCATCATTTCACATGCATGTATTCATTTGGTCACCTTGTTTTTGGCACTCATCATGATGAATCAACATTTATGTTTGTTTGTCACAAATGCGGTCAAGATTAACGCATTATCACGATCACCATTATGGATGGAATGTTGTGTATCATTGTTTATATTTTATTTTTTATTTTACAAGCTATTACAAGATTAAATACTCTGGTTATAATGTACATTTAATGATCATCTGAGTAATAAGCAGTAATCATCATAACGGAATTCAAAGTTTGAACAAAAATATCGGGAAAAGGATGCAAGAATGTGTGGAAAGGAAACAGAAGGCTGTGTTTTTTCTTTTAAAATAAAATTGGTGTCTGGCCTCTGCAACAGATGTGATGCATCTGCTGCAATATAAATACCTATGTACTGGGAAATAAAAACGACTTAGTTAAGCTATATATACGTTATTTAAAACTACATTAGAAGCCCACGAAGCAAAGGGGTTCGTCGCCTTATACTTAATCTGCACTATCTGTATATTTTCTTCGCCTTTATTATTAAAAAAATCGTCCATTACATGAAATATGTGAGGTATTCACGCAAGATTATCCATGTATGTATAAGATTAAACTTAAAAAATATTAATATACTACCTAGACAAGACGACTAGTCGAAGCGTTGCACTGATGACTTAGGTCTTAGGCAATAATTTTATATTACAATACAAAATACACTATACCGTTACATTTTGTGCAACATACATTTTAAAATAAATAGCAGGTGGCGAATATACACTTACATAATGACGGATACACTTGCCTTGACATTTTTACGCGCCACTGGTCTGGGGTTCGAGAAAGTGCAGACGTGCACACGAAAGTGACGCTTAGCACCATGTATTTAGAGGTGATTGTCGTATAAAGAATATAGCCTATAAATTATTAATGATCACCCGTCTAATCTCTAATCAATTGCATAAAAATGATTGTGGTACATTGGCTTCTGCAGTTTTCTTTGTCTAGACTTTTCAACGGAGAGGGAAAGTGTCCTCACGTTGAACGTTGGGTAAAAACTGAGTGAGATGATTTTTATAAATACCAATAGCAATGTAAATTGTAACTAGAGCCACAAATTACTAGAAATTAGTTTACACTAGCTTACCGCCCGCGGCTTCGCCCGCTTTGACTAAAACCTAATAAATTATATACTAAAACCTTCCTCTTGAATCTATCTATTAAAAAAAACCGCATCAAAATCCGTTGCGTAGTTTGAAAGATTTAAGCATACAAAGGGACATATGGACAGAGAAAGTTACTTTGTTTTATACTATGTAGTGATAAAGTAATTGCGTAAAAATAATAGAGAGATTTAATTTATTGATACAATATTTAGCCCTTATATCGCCTGCTTTCTTTCGACTAGACTAAGAAATGATCAATTCATATTTTGTTATGTACACTATACTTGAATCTTTTTTCTTGATAAAAATATATTTCCAAAATTCAATCATACTTTGGAACTAAAATCAAATTTAACTTTCCAGACTGCGACACGAGCGACTCCGGGCACCTCTACGAGTCGCTCGAACCGGCGACACCGCCAAGACCAGCTAGGCCTTCGCCCCCCGCGCCCCCCGCACACCCTGGAAATACAACAACCCCCCTGATTGACGATGATTTCGACTCGTTTGACAGTGATACTGATGATGATGGGGTAAGGTATTTTTTGTTTGTATGTTAAGGAATTCTGTAGCTTTGCGAATTACTTCAATTTCAGTCAATATTTAGCAAATGCCTATTAAGGTACTTTGGATAGGTAGAAATCGTTTGTATCTGTCATTAAAAAGTCTTTAACTTCTAAAACCGAAATTAATTTCGCGTTAAACCAAATATTTTTTATAATTCTGTTAAAATGACTGTAACTCATCCGCAAAATTAATTGCGTGGTATATGTAGAAAAACAGAAGCAAAGTAAAAAATAACTTGAAATAAAGAAATGACAGAGGTCTGAAATTCTCCGTAAAACTCTCTTTATTTATTTGAATACAAAACTTTTACACAATTTGAAAATGCCTTATATATTTTTAAGCAAATGAATCGTAGTATCAAAATTAATGTATCACGAAATCTAATTGATTGTAGTAATTATTATTAGAAATTAAACAAGTTTTAAATAATTAAACACTTTACAGCAGCTAATAGTCACCAAAAATACTTTAATATGTACACATACAATATTCACATAGGTACTCAAAAACAATAAAGAAATATTTCAGTATTATTTGTTAATTATTTTAATTCTATTTTTAGAGTGTGCAACCCCAGTCGCCGCCAGCATTACCAGCTTCAAGGCTTCCTACACCACCTGCAGGAGGGCAATACACTTTAACAAAAATTGCAAGCGCGGCGCAAAAGAAAATGAGGCAGATCAAAAGAAACCTCACTAAACGATATTCAGGTGAGAAAAAAAATCTAATTTGTAAAAATTATTCCCTATTTTCCTTGGTCACGGCATTATTGGGAGAAGGATCTTATGGGAGAAAAACAAAATAAAAATAGTAGTTGATTAAAAAAAGAAAACTTATATTTACGCATTTGAGAGTTCGTGAAGATAGAGATAGATAGGATTTGCTAGTAAAAAATATATAAAAATAGAGTTTTCCGATACCGGGAATCGAACCCGAGCCTCCTGGGTGAGAGCCAGGTATCCTAGCCACTAGACCATATCGGATGTTGACAGTTGTGGCGAAAATAAGCAGTATATTATGTGGTTACATTATTTTACTGTTTTGTTGAAAACTCAAAACTAAAAAGAAATTTCCGATACCGGGAATCGAACCCGAGCCTCCTGGGTGAGAGCCAGGTATCCTAGCCACTAGACCATATCGGATGTTGGGAGATGAGATGAAAATCAACAGTACCTAGTTTTATTTTAAAAATCTCATATTATTTAAAAATCTTAATCATTACTTATTCTATGTATTTATCGATTTGGTTAGGGAGCCAGGTGCAAATTGGGTTCATTATTTCCTCTCAAGAGATAATTCGTCAGAAGCATCAGAGTATAGTATTATAAAGCCTCGTGAACGTCAGCTGGCGCTCGGTTGGGGGGGTGAGCGGTTGTAGCCTCCCACGCACGTAGGAAAAAAAATACATTCATTCATTCATTTCCTCTCAACTAAAAATTTGTCAAATTGTAGCTAACCCAATATCTCAACGTAAAAAAATAATCAGCTGGTTACAACATGGTGTATTATACGTCAGCTGGTGTCTCGAACATGAAAGTTAAATTTAAAGAAAAATTTATTTTCCGTGATTTCCTCTCAAACAAAAATTTACCTGATGATAGCTTATATGTAACTGTGGATAAATATATAGGTCAGCTGGCTGTATCTTGGTGGAAAAACCGTCAGCTGATACGGGAGGCTACAACCGCTCTTCCCCCCAACCGAGCTCCAGCTGACGTTCACGAGGCTTCATAATACTATACTTCGATGCATTTTACTAATTACCGCTTGAGAGGAACTTGGTCATAAAATCTGTTCCTGGCTCCCGTACCAATTGAGATTATTCAAAAGTAAAAAGAAATATAAATAGAGGGTTGATTATAATGCAAAATTTTCACCTTATTTTTATTATTTGTCTATACGTACTTCTTTATTTACATAAGAACTACAATTTGAATTTGTTAATACTTACTTTAATTTGAATCATGTGACGTCACATAACTCTTGAAACTTTTCATTTAGTTTATAACGAAACTCCTCTGCAAACTTCTTTTATATTCCTAATCTATTAGGTTAACCCGGTAGAACATTTTCCGCGTTAGCTATCCACACTATATTTATACAATTCAAAAACTACAAAATGATATATTCTTGTTCACAGTAGCAATGGACGCGAAGACGTTCACAAAATCGAACCAGAACTCCACATATGACGTGCCCAAGAACCAGACGAAGACAAAATCGCCCGTATACGAGAACTACCAAAAGCCGGAAATCCAACACGTCTACAGTAACATCAATTTCGATAAACATAAGACTGAAAATCCTCTAGCAAAGATTACTGGGACATTCAAGGAGGAGTTAAAAACTGTTATGGATAAGAAGGATAGGTCTGAAAAGCGTTTAAGTTCAGAAGTACCGCCTCCATTGCCTGAGAAATTGCAGGAAAAGCCAACAACACCTACTGAAGTGAAGAAAGATAGTGGGACTTTGTCTAGAAAAGCGTATTTTTCGTTCAAATCTCGGTTTAGACGCGCCACGTCTATGGCTGTGGATATCAATGATGTTCCGAGCGCGTTGAAGATCACAAATTCGACCTTTTACTTGACCGACTCTATGGATGGTGACTCGGGATTCAGTAACTGGTAAGCTTTCAAAAGCCTTTACTTTATATGCACCATATGCACGCACTGTGATCGAATTATGTTCTAGAATTTGAGAAATGAAGATATCAAATTATACTTTTTGAACAAATTAGTTTGTTCGTGACTCTTGAGATTACACACAGGACATGTATGATACTGATATATAATATTTAAAATGTTTGCAAATAATAAATTTTGTAAATTCAAAATTCAATTTAAACGCCTTTGTATCGATATCTTATAGTTTGATGGATCGAAATGAAAACTAAGTTAATGAAATAACGTCGTCCTTCGTACTTACATACTATCTTTGTTTCTTTTTTATTTAACTACATCTTGGCAAAATCCCGGAATTGTATTTATAAACTTACTAGCTTACCGCCCGCGGCTTCGCCCGCTTTGTCTAAAACCTAATAAATTATATACTAGAACCTTCCTCTTGAATCACTCTATCTATTAAAAAAACCGCATCAAAATCCGTTGCGTAGTTTTAAAGAAGCATACAAAGGGACATAGGGACAGAGAAAGCGACTTTGTTTTATACTATGTAGTGATTAAGACATGAATCAAAACTGGACATGCCAGCGCCATCTAGTATTGGAGAATATAATTGTTAAATGAACAGTAACATTTTCGACGTCATACAAAGTACATAATGAATGAATGAATGAAATACGCTTTATTGTACATACACAGTAATAAATTTGTTACATAGTTAAGATAGCTTATAATAGAGATACATAGTATACTAGCAGTCCGCCCCGGCTTTGCCCGTGGTACCTATATGTTTAAACTATCCTATCTCTCAAGTTGGATCGAACTGCACATGGTGTGCGAATTTTATTATAATCGGTTACGCGGTTTAGGCGTCCATTGAGGACAAACATTGTGACACGAGATTTATATATATTAAGATTAGTATATTACATGATGTATAGTTTATGTTTTACATCAGTACTTGAATACTGATTATATATTTTTATGCCCTCCAAACATTCCTACAAAAATTTGATAACTAAACGAACATTATCGTCCAGCAGCGACAGTGCGAACACCGAAGCCCCTACACGAGGTACGCGGCTTCGCCCCGGCTGGGCGGAGTCCTCCCCGTGCCTCGCGCTCGAGCGGCCGACCCTCCCGCCGCCGCCGCCCCCGCAACACACTGACCTTAGCGCTGTCAACGAAGGTCAGACGTCAACTGGTTGTTAGAGCGATTCGAAATTTGATTTTTTTTTTCTTTTTTGGTTTTCTGTTATGCCAGGATTAGTTTGTTCAACTGGTTGAAATAGAACGCTACGATTAATGGGGAATTTGTTTTTTTTTTTTTTAATTGGGTGTAAGTGCTGGTTGTAAAATGATTTTGAGTATGTAGCGGTGGAATTGCGATTTAGAATGTAAATTTGAAATTCGAAATTTCATTTTTATGGGTTGGTTGTAGAATTTACTTTTACTTTGACTGGTTAGTCAGATATGCGATTTGGATTTATGATAGTCGAAATTATAATTTTGCATAGAGTTTAGGAAAATTGGAATTGATTATTTTATAAAATGATGAAAACGTTGAAATTCTAAATTATAGAGATATTAGAAATTAGTAAATTATGTAGGTTTAGGAATTGTAAATATGTAGTATTTATCTGAATTAAATAGCAGTACACTGTAATGGTTAATTTTAATGGGTTTTGGTAACTTTTAATTCTAGAAATAATATTTTGGGTAAAATAAATAAAACCTATATTTTCTGTATTATTTGACACAACACATACTTATATTAGTTTTGACATAAAAAAAATGTTATAATATTGGTCTTATTTACTAAATAGTCTTACAGACTACATACAGTTGACGTCTTTGAGCCATTTTAATGGTTTTAAATGAATATAATTGGAGGACATATCGAAGACAGCGCTAAACAAAGGTCAGACCCCTGGCTCACTGGATATTTATATAAACTTTTAAAAAATAAAAATAATATAGATAGAATGGGGAAATTAAATTATTATGGAGCAACTATGGAGTCTCTTGTCGGTACTTGTCCATAGATACTGCTTTCCGAATCGTTGGTAAATGTTAAAATGTTATGACGATTCAAAAGTGCTCCTAGAAGAAGTCTAATTGAATAAATAAATGTTTGAGTTTGATTTTGTAGTAGATAATTATATTCAACTATATATAGGGACCAATTTTGTGCACCTGCAAGTAATAATAATACCATTAGCAAGTACACAATAATTTATTTTATGTATCTGATGAATCATTAGGATCTAAGAATTATCCATCTCTTCCACGTTAAAGTCATAATTAAATAAATAATATTTAAAATAAATTGTCATAATATAATAGTTAATTATTTTATATTAAAATAAATATTTAAGCAGAGAACAATGTTTTAATGAACTACAAGGAAAGATGTGGACAGATAAATACTATAATTGTCGTTATGTTAAAAATGTTTTATGTTCATGTTTACCTCCATAATAAACACGTGTGTGACGAAGTTTTTTCTTGAAGTTTCTACCTTTGTTTATTAATGCTTTTTGTTTTATACTATATGCGTTTTTCCTCATTTGAAGTAAGTTTGATTCCATTATACGGTAACACATATTATGTTCAGAAAAAAATAGTATTTATAAAATAATAACTGAAAAGTCAAAAGTAAATAGCCTATTTTTTACCTGAATGAGGCAAAAGGAACACAGTAAACTTGAGATTCGAGTTAGGTAACAAATATAAAGACTTTAAAAGGTATCAATAAAAATCATAAACAATTTTTAACACAGTCGATTGTTATTCAACAAAGGGCTACTAAGAATCTGGTCAAGAATTATAGAGTTTATGTAAACTATCCAATGAGCAGGGGACGGTTATGGTTACACTTCACCGCTGTCATGCTGTATGTTTTGCACTGTTATTATTATCTATTATTTATTTATGTCGCAGTACAATAGATTATGTAACGATGTAACACAGTATAGCACTACACATAGGCTTACATATGTATACGGTTCTTAGGCTATAAAAGCTAGGTGTTTTATAAAACCACCTAATCTGGATATATTTAATTTACCAATCCCTATAGTTATTTTATTTAATAGATCCACGAAATAGAGTACGGTACCTACTTATAAAAGTTTCTGCAATAATTACGTTCCTTCTAACGCAATGATAAAAACATTATGTTGCTATTAAATTGTTTTTTTTTTATATTGTTAAGTAACAATAAATAAAGAAGTTAGGTACTTCACAAAAAATATATTTTTTATTGTCTATGAGGGATATTTCCACACGCTGGATTCGAGTTTTTTTATCTCATATACAATATCTCCTATAAAACCTTCTATTTTACTGCGACGTAATAATATTTCACATTTTCTTTCGATACATTACATATTATTGAAAAGCACATGCATGCTACAATATTGACTAAATTATGTAATCAAAATCAGAGTAGTTAGGTGTTTTTTATTCAATTTTTGTTCAAAAGGGACAAACAAATTATATATATATATATTTAATTAATAAAATTACTTAAGACAATTGCAAAGATCAAGAATTAAGAATAGCATTAAACAAAGAGAATGATTGCAGCGATTTTCCTTAGACTCAAATTACGTATAGCGCCAGTGACTCTCAAAGTATTTGATTTTCATACTTTTGTATGAAAAAACAATAAGTATACCTAATTCGTGTATGTATTGCACTTTGTATTCCAATCAATCATAGACATCAAGCTTGATTTTGATTTCAAGGTTAAAAAATAGCCTAGACACAATATTAGGAACGTTGATAGGAACGTTGTATTCAACTTATACTACATACTTCGATGTCTCTTACAAAATATTTTATCGTTACTTTTAAAACATAATTTTTACATTGTTTATGATTATGACCTCGTTCAACAATTGTACTATAACTCTTAAGGTTATATCGGTAGATAATCTCCCATAATTCTCGTACACAAAGCAACAATGTTTTCGTTCCAATTCCCACATTGAGAACCGCTGGCTCGTTGCATCAGACCAACGCGACGTGGGTGACAGACCAAAGGCGTATTTACATCAGTTGTCCTTCCACTTTTATACTCTGTGCACGTTCGAATTTCAAACGGTGCTTTAAATTGTTTATAGTATTTTTTTTTTGTTTGAATTTTGTAACTGGCGGCACACATGTTTTATTTTTAATATATTTTTTTTTAGTTTTATTATGTGGCAGTGTTGTGAGTAGTGATGTTAGAATTGTAATGTTTAAAAAAAATAGCGTCGATGGTGATGGGCCGTGAGTGACGTTTTCTAAATCATGTAATTTGCATGTTTTATTATCTGTGCACTATATGAGAATGCGACACATAATGTCCTTTGTGTTGGTACATTGAGCGCTGACTATATTTGAATACTATATACCATATAGTCATTTCGTCCTTACATATCTTGAAAAGACATTGTGGGAGGTAAAAAATGGCGTTTTTTTACATTGTATAATTTGTGATTGAACGACCTTCGTTGTATAGTGCCTAAATATGATCCGATTTTTTGCGTTATTTGCAAACTTTTTAGGACAATGCCGTTTTTTTACTAAATTAGATATCATGAAATACATTGTCTTGTAACAAATATAATTAATTGCGATGAACTCATCGTACAAATAATTAGTAGACATATAATTTGACAGATGTTATCTATTCAATTACATTGGTCTTATCGTGTTTACTAACAAACCTTTGCACATCATAAAGTCAGCTCTTTATGTACTATTTTGACATTTATTTGATAAAATTTTCCAAAGAGAATAAGTTGTGGTCAATTTTTTTTTAATTTTGTCAATTTTTTATGTTACCACAATTTATTTTTTTACGCTGTAATTCAGTGAGTGAGACTGTATTATTATTATTTTTTAATATGTTTTTTAAAGTATATTTTATCAACTATGGCTAATAAATGTTAAAATACAGGTTTTGAAACATTTTCAACAGCTGTATTTCTAGATCTCAATACACAATCTAGGGCAAACCAATAATCCAATAAGTTTCGCTCACTGTTTTCATCTTGTAGGTACTTATTATCACTGTTAACCGAATACGAAAAGTAGCGAAACTGCCTACAAACCGTACGAAACTCATATTTAAATATTCGCATCGACAAGACTTATAAGCGGTCGTCGGCTGAGAGTTGTGTGAATGAGCCATTTCGAACGTTTCATAGGAAGTTTCGCTACTGTTTGTATTCTGTATACTGTGCTACTGTCATGATATTATAAGTAGAAAGGTGTAGATAGGCTAAAATGTGGCTTATATTAGCCAGAATTTACTTCAGTTGCTCTCGTTAATTGAAACATGCTTCTAACTTGGAAGTCGGATCGTATGTGCACTAGTTTGCCGTTTTTGACGATCAAATGTGCTAGTATAGATCAAATCTACACCTTTTTACTTATAATATCATTGGTTACAGTTCTATAATGTTTCCATATTTATGTAACAGAACTGAAACGGCTCTTGCCGACGCTATCAAGAAAGGAGAAGACGCCGCGAACACGAACCTCGTGGTACGCGGAATGTGGCGCTGATACTGCGTCAGCGCAGACTTCCAACTCTTCGTGGTATGTTCTAGAATATTGAATTAGTGTTCTTTTAAATTAGCACAGACTGTCTATACAATCTACCATGTAAATTATAGAATGTACGTGGTAGAAGAGAGCTTTGGTGCGACTATATGGCACTGACTTTATAGAGTGAAAGAGATCTTTGTGTGAATTAGATCAAGTTGTGATGGGGGTAGATAGCTTTGTAGCAAATAGAGACAATGTAGTCACCTTATTACACAACTGCCCAAAAGCTGTTTACGGTACTGTTTCAAAGGTTGGCTGTATAAATAATTATATAGCCAACCTTTGAAACAGAACCGTAGTACACAGTAGCTAGATACCTATTAGATTTGGTATAGCTGGTAGATTGAACCAACTGAACATCTGTTTCAGTTTTGAAATAATAGGTAAAGTTAGAATCCTCATTACTTATACCAATAGCATTAATTTCCTGTAAATCTAACAAGGCTACAAAATAATACTCTTGTTCGTCGTAATTCAAAAATAAATTAGTTGCTAACCCACACTGCATATCCTACACTATGGTTACTATAATCACTATAATACTATAATCAATATACAGAATAATAACTAAATCTCCAATTCTTGCTCTTATAATAATTTGTTACTAACCCACACCGTATATCCCTGATACATTATGGTAACTATAATCAGGATAATCCAATCAAAATTAAATCCCTATATAGAATATAAAGTCTCCAAATCTTGCTCTTTATAATGGTTAAGTTCACGTGGAGTGGTTGCGATGACGTCGCGGTGACTCACCAGCCAGTTTGCTCCACCGTTATTGGCACAGGTTATAAGAGCAAGCGGTTCGATTTGTATGATAAACTGTATGTTGTATGGAATGGAATCAATTTAATAGTCTTTTGTATTGAGTAAATTGTTACCTTTGAGTAGTTCTTGATGTTAATATGTAATATACTCCAGCGTGCTAATAATATTTGTAATATTCAACGCGACCCACATAATGAAACAAGTAGCATTTTCGTTTTGTAAGTAGCGTAGTCATTTTAATATCCTCTTCTTATATTATCTTTAAAGATGCCACTGCATTGACTATGGAACCGCATGGATGAATACCTACATTTTTCACTGACAAAAATCGCTCTTCGCTTCTAAAATCGCTCGTTAAAACCGCGACCGCTTATACCTTGCAACTCAATAATCGTTTATAAGTATATAGTATATCAGCAATACCGGTCATCGGTGTTACGAATCCTCAGTCATGTTTTTCTCTCGCCACCAAACAAAACATTGACGGAAACGGTTCGTTAATAAACCGTTAAATTTTAAATACTCTGTGTTTTTTTTGCTGTCTCTTTCGTAACGTATCTGTGGTGCGATTCGGGATTTAAAAAAGTTTTAAAAATGGAATTGCGATAATTTTGGTATGTTCATATTTTCATCGTATTTTTTTTATTAAATTTGATTTATATTTTTTTAACATAAATAGTTACACAATAGAAATAACTTATAATAAACCAGAGAATTAAAATTTCCTTAAAAAAAGGCTCTTGCATTCGTAATAATAAATTAAAAATTAACATATTAAGAGCCTAATGGATTTTTTAATTAATTCATTCATTCATCAATGTAACTATTATACAATGCAAGAAATTAACATATTTTTATATAACTTTTATTTTAAGATTTGGGTCGCTTAAGCTGGTTTTCTATACATTTGCATATAATTATGTTGAGTGCTTTGTGGAATGGAAGTGAAATGCTGTGAAAGCTTTTACCAAACAAACTTATTATTATACAAAGAAGAAATCTTTATAGCTATTGGCACAGCTATTGGTTCGATTTGCTTGGTTGAATGTAATTGCAAAAGTCAGTAGGTACTTTTATAAAGTAGGTAATCAATTATATTCTAAAATAGCGGTCCGCCCCGGCTTCGCCCGTGGTACATATTTACGTTTTCTCTACATAAGATCTATCTTCGTACTTCAAGGAATATAATAAAAAAATAATTATCGAAATCGGTTCAGCCGTTCACACGTGATGCCGTGACAAAGCGAAACGGTTTTCATTTTTATAAAATATATAGATTGGCTTTTAAAATTAGCCCATTCATCATCATCGTACTTTCTTTTGAATAACTAATTTACTAACTTAATTATATATATTGCGATTTGCGATAGATGATAATATATTATGTATCAACAAACATAAGTAGGTATAGGTACACTTCCTGGATTTAGTCATTAAATAATCTTCACGTCACGTTCTTTCCTGGTGGAAACGAAAGTTTCTCACACATAATTAAGGCTTTTACTCATTTTCCTGTACATAATAGATTAACTATACGTTTCTATCATGGCCTACTAGATGACTATACAGTATTCCATGTCCTCTTTTGGTGTATGGCAGAAACATATCAGAAATTTTTGTCAAACCCGTAAAGGAAATATCCTTACTTTCCCGAAGGATCTAAATGTTCTGTTCACTACATACCGTTACTTTTTCTTGTTATTATCTACCCATAACCGAACCTAGCACCTCTTTAATTCTGCCCGTAAAGGATATCTTTACATGCCCGAAGTATCAAATGTTCTGTTCACTACAAACCGATTCATTTTCTTGTTATTATCTACCCATAACCGAACCTCTCGAATTCTGCTCACACACCTTAATCACTATGCCAAGAAGGTAGTCCACTAGATGACCATACTTAATTTAAATCCTGCATCAAAACTTTTTCTTTTTGCCGTCATTATTCACACGAATCTTACAGCGTCGGATAAATTACTTGAAACCTGTTTAAGTGACTGCATTCCTTGTTATATTGGCAACTTCCGAAACGAAACGCAAGCGAGTACATTATCGTGATCAGGTTTCAAGTGTTTCTACACTTAATTGCGTTAATTGAGTAGAAATTTCAGATTTATTACAAAATACAGACTGTCGATAAAGAAAGGTGCATCGACCCACATTGAGGTTTATGCAAAAATATTATTTTACAGTAACGTACAACTTCAAGTAAAAAATTTAAGCCCCAAAGCAAAAGAGGGATGTTAAAAGTCTACATGTCGGGGAGTAGGACTGTGTTTGTCCATTTGAATGGATCATTCGCACACACGATTATACGTCAAAGTAAGATGGCATGATTCAATTATCGTGAGCAAAAATGAACCTCTTCTGTAAATTCTGGATAACTAGCCACATTTCAACGTGCCCTTCCCACTTTTAAGCTATCTACACATTTTTATTTATTGCCCGTTGGTCTAAATATTCTTAAATTCTATATTGTCCATAAACCTTGTAAATTCTGGCGAATAAGACACTTTTCATTGCTATTCCCATTTTAAAGCTATCTACACCTTTTACTTATAATATCATCTATACTAATATTATAAAGCTGAAGAGTTTGTTTGTTTTAACGTGCTAATCTCAGGAACTACTGGTCTGATTTGAAAAATTTCGGTGTTAGATAGCCCATTTATCGAGGAAGGCTATAGGCTATATATCATCACGCTAAGACCAACAGGAGCGGAGCAATGCGGGTGAAACCGCGGAGCACAGCTAGTTACTCATAAGTCTCAATATTCTTAGCTTCTCTATATAAACCAATCCTCAGGTATGCAGAAGCGGGTCTGTACCCAGCGGGCAACATATCCTCCTCCTCCGGCGCGTCCTCAGGTTCGCACCCGGCGTCTCCGCTGCCACACTCGCTGTTCACCCACGAGCCATTGTACCAGTTCTATAACGCTGCTAAAGTTGAGGTGAGTGGGAAAGGGTTAGGAAGATTTTGGGGTTATATTGTGATTTGGAAAAATGAGGTCTAAAGATGTAGTTTTTAGTTGCTGTAGGAGTGCTTATTGCACGCCTCATAAGCGAAGCGTTGAGGTGGGTACTACTGTCACTTCGCGCAAAACATCTGATTTTTCAAACTTAAAATGTCTTTATGTATCATACATTGCACTTGTAAGATAATACATACACACACATATTAAGAAAAAACACTATTTTTAACGTTCATGATATTTTTGATGTCATTTTTGTTATTTAAACTAGTTAAAAAACAGTTTAAAAAAGTTCTGTCTTGGACGTCCGTGTGTCTGTATGTGCGGATCCTTTTTCTTGTTAACACGATAGCGACCGAAATACTTTACTAATCGAGTCTTTTTTTTTCTCTTACGCTTGAGTATGCTCAGGAATAGAACCCTTTCATTTTTCAGGGTCTGATTCGATGTGGTTTAATTGTTATTAAATAAACAAAAATAATAATTAATAAATATTTATTAAAAAAAAATTATGAGGCGTGCACTTTTGGATTTTCCAAATTATTTATAGTTATTATTATTACTTAAGAATTGATAATTAACTGATTTGTAGATATATTTTTTTAATAAAGTAGTATATTACAGTAATTAAGTAGGTACTATTTGTTATATTTGAATTTAATCACAAATATACAGATCAAGCGCATTTAATTTTTGTTTTAGATATTCCTTCAATTTCAATTTTTCCATTTACAAATACATACATAAATACATACATAGATGACTTACACAAAAAATACGGTACAATAGATTTGATATCATCCTTTTCTTGTTACAAAAAATATTAGGTACTAAAATTATACCAAGTATTGCATCGTGACAAACACACTACGCACGTGGTGATTAACCGCAGAGTAGGTATCTTCTGCTGACTCATCTGCCCTTACTATGCTTGTGAATACGATTTGCGTACTTACAAAGAAAACGTGGTAATATTTCAAGCTAAGTAACTAAAATAACTAAATTCTGAAGTGACTACATAATAATTTAATGTGGGCTCTCGGAATCTTGTCACAAAATAGGTAAGTATAGATTGAATTTAAATAAAATAAGAAAAAGTTTAATTTATCAATAAAGTTACATCTCTATCTCTATTAATGATCGAAGATATAAATTCAATTATAAACAAATACGTCACTTCCTAAGGTCACTTCATACTTCGTAAATATTACAATGTTCCTAAGGGGTTTGAAACTTTTTGTATGGACGCTGGCATATCGACCCGCCGCCATTTTGATTTTTTTTCAAAATCGCGGCGCACGATTAAAGTGGTATGTATGGATAGAGGACACATAGACGAACAAAAAATGTCTCATAACATAGTACCCTAAAGCGTCACATTACCGAGATATTTGGAGGTAAATATTCACTTATGAGTACAACGACAAACACTAAAAATAGACTTATTACGTGTCTATATGCATAATATTATCTCCAAATAATCACTCCTAGGTAGATTATTATTATTACAGGAAGAAAGTAGGTATTCATTACATTACTTACATTTTTATGTAATGTATGTATGTTTTTATGTAATGAATCTACCTACTTTCTTCCAATAAACTGTTAATAATAATAATCTACCTGGGAGTGATTATTTGGAGATAATATTATGCATATAGACACGTAATAAGTCTATTTTTAGTGTTTGTCGTACTCATAAGTGAATATTTACCTCCAAATATCTCGGTAATGTGACGCTTTAGGGTACTATGTTATTAGACATTTTTTGTTTGTCTATGTATCCTCTATCCATACATACCACTTTAATCGTGCGCCGCGATTTTGAAAAAAAATCAAAATGGCGGCGGGTTTGATATGCCAGAAAGTTTCAATGCCCTTTCCTAGTTGCGAGATCGAACTCATGCTTACTCACGCAAAACATCTTCCCACTATGTCAATTGTCATCACGGTCAAATATCATTGGGTTTTTGTATAAACTTACGTGCAAACCATAACCTTGTGGTTTATTCTTGTAATAGATCTCCAAAACTATGTCAAGTTCACGCTAAAAGATTATCCATTCAACTAAGCTATGTCGAAAGCGCGTTTGCAATCAAATGATATAGCAATTAAGGCTTCATTCCTTCGTTACCTAAATTAACCGAATAACATAATTGAGTGTAAACAAATTTTGAACGTTCAGAGCTATTTCATGTATGTACTCGTATGGATAAGAGGCGGCGCCTACACATAAACAATTTAATCTTAGTTTTCCGCGCTAATTGATTCGCTAATTATGCGTCATTGCACCGACCTTGCCTCACGACCTTTGTGTTTTTTGTTCGACCGTTTATAGATAATAGCCCATGTATGAAGGACTTCCGATACTTTCTCACGGTCCCGATGAGGTGTCGTCGGCAATTTGCGTTCCGGTTTTTCCTATAGTTTTTCGCACTAGCAATAATAACTTGGTTATGCAGAATAGGGTAAATTGTGTCATTAATAAATAAATAACGGACTTTTCACTATTTGTGTACAGGCGATTAGGTCACTTCTACGCATTAACAGTATCATTAAATTGATACTGCAAATTTTAGCAATGTGGTTATACTCTTCTTTACCCGCAAATAGCAAGGGACTTTTCACCATTCAGTGTAGTCACAATGTAACTATGATTTATAATAAGTACGTTCTTTAAGACATTGTATTCTCTTTTACCACCTCATCAATAGTTCCCTATTCGTGTATACGCCACATACCAGCATAAATATTATTTAGATAAATATATCCAGATTCTTGCATACATTAGACTTGTCTTTTACCTCGAAAATGCGTATCTATTCAAGCTTTTAGTAATTTAAAAAAATTGGTTGTCTGTAAAGTCGGTTTACTGACGATAGTTGAACGTGACAACGTCCGATTGTGCTTCTTTGTCGCTCGTTCCGCGCTCTCGCTCGCACTTCAAGCCTTACATGGAACGCCTCAGAACGAGGTAACGCCGCATGAGTCATGTTTTTTCGTGCGTGCAGCCGGCTCTATCGAATTATAAGACGTTGTCACGTCAAAAAGTACCCAATATGCCCTATTCACACTGCTTGGTCACCGTACAGTCCGCGTGCCGCGAGGGCGACTCGGACTCGGACGCGTACGAGGCGGGCGGCTCCACGTGCAGTGCGTCGCGGCCCTCCGCCATGGCACTAGTGGCGCCGCGCGGGCCCGCGCGCACGCTCTGGTGCGAGGTGCCCGAGGTGCTCAACTCCGCTGTGTTGAGTGAGTATTTATTTATTTCATTTCATTTCAGATAATATGCATATTCAATTCATTATATTTAATATCCATATAATTGTTAGTATGATGACCTTAAAACTATGTTAGTATTATAATTATTCGTTTATCTTTTTAATGTATATAAAGGTTTTTTTACAATTTTACATAAAAACATTTTATATTTTTTATTGTTATTTGTAGTAAAGTTTATTGGGCGGCCTTGTTACTTAACAGTGATTCTTGACTCTGATCGATGACTCTTTCAGGCGAGTGGTGCCAAAAAAAAACTGGTGGGTCAAAATCAATTTTGTAGACCTCGGGAAATTCACAACTTTTAATTTGAAATAGTGCATTATCTGAAATCATTTTCGTGATAGAAAGTAGGTCCTAATATTAATATTTACTTCAGGTTCACTCGCCCCAGCCCAGAAAAAACTCCAAGAAGCGAAGTTCGAGCTGCTCACATCAGAGGCATCGTACCTTAATTCCCTAAACGTATTAGAAACGCATTTCATATCGCACCCCGCCTTCAGAGAGCCGGGTGTGCTGTCCAAGGAGGACTGGGAAACTCTGTTTGGAACTATAATACCTGGTGAGTGCGATTAGTCAGCAGAATTTTTGTGGCAAAAGTTTAGCAAATCTTCTTTCCAGGAGAAGATATTTTAAGTTTTCGAATATACCCAAAAAATGATATCAAATTCTTAAATTAACTCAACTTAAACATTTTTTTCCAGTGCGCAAATGTTCACAAATGCTGCTCGCCGACATGGAGCGTTGCTGGCAGGACAATATTCTGTTGGCCGGTATATGTGACATCGTGCGTGCGCATGCTGAGCAACGTTTTCACGCATATGTGAAGTACTGTGAGCACCAGGCGCTCATGGTGCGAGCGCTGCAGCGGCTGCGCGAGCGGCCCGCCTTCGCCGCGGCGCTGCGCAGGTGAGTGTGGCGCTGCAGCGGCTGCGAGCACCAGGCGCTCATGGTGCGAGCGCTGCAGCGGCTGCGCGAGCGGCCCGCCTTCGCCGCGGCGCTGCGCAGGTGAGTGTGGCGCTGCAGCGGCTGCGAGCACCAGGCGCTCATGGTGCGAGCGCTGCAGCGGCTGCGAGCACCAGGCGCTCATGGTGCGAGCGCTGCAGCGGCTGGGAGACATAATTGCATTCCTGAATCTCCCGTATACAGCATAGCATTTTAGAGGATGTGGATAAAGACAAGAAATATTACTCCAATGAAAGCGGTTTGTTTTATTATGGAAACGTTTTATAATTGTAACTTTTATACCCACCAGTTGAATTTCATCTGTTCAATTATAACTTCTCAAAACTATAACCAACTCCCTATTTACAAAAGTTTTATAATTGTAACTTTTTTACCCACCAGTTGAACTTCATCTGTTCAATTATAACTTCTCAAAACCAACTCTCTATTTACAAAAACAAAAATGTCCCATCTCTACAGGCTGGAGAGTCACTCCGCGTGCCAGAGCCTGTCGCTGCACTCGTTCCTGCTGCTGCCGATGCAGCGCGTGACGCGGCTGCCGCTGCTGCTGGACGCGGTGCTGCGGAACTTGGCGCCCAGCGACACGGAGTACGAGGGGTGTATGCACGCGCTCGCTACGCTTAATGATGTGAGAATTTGTACATTTAGTAGTCGTGAATTTTAAAGTTTGTGAAGTTTTGTCTTATTTTGACTGATATTGATTGCAATAATTACCACTATTTGTTATGAGCCAGTCCACATTTACAATCCACCAAATAACTTTAAAAGCTGTTTTGCAGTACAGTAATATGGTGATTTAAAGTAATAATTGTGTGTTTATGTTACCGGAAATGTATGAAATCAAGGAAATGTATACAAATCCTAGGAAATGTGTATGAAATAATTTATTTCACACATTTCCGTGCGATTTTAGGAATTACATACATTTCCTAGGAATTTTATACAATGACGGATTACATACATTTCCGTTAACATAATATATAAGCCTTCCATCTTCCCTCTGTCACATATTATAATAATCTATACTCCATCCACAGTTCGTATCGCAATGCAACGAAGGCGCACGCAGCACAGAGCGACTGGAAGAGATGTGGCGACTCAGTTCCGTCATACACTTCCCGCCCTCACTGCGAGCGGCACCCGACTTATCGCCCGCGTGTTCCAGGCGTGATCGCAAGTGTGTATATGTGCCCTTATTTGTTGTTTTTTTTTTTTATTAATCGCCTGTTAAATGACATTCTATTAACAAATTGACTCACACATGCCTGTTAAATGACCCAAAAGTGTTGGAACGGTTTTGTTCAAATTATTTTGTGGCAGTAACGATCAAAGCGTATTAATTGTATACGCTCATTTTATTTATTTATTTATTTAAATTAAATACACACAACAGGTCACGATCGTGCCGGACCCATAGGCGACATATCAATTTCGGGAGCAGATCGCAACCCAACAAAATGTGTACAATTACTACTATAATGAGATACAGCTTACAGTTATTTAAAGCGTGTTACAATAAAATCATAATTAAAAATTCAATAATTAAATATTAGATATAAAAGAAAGAAAATTAAAATAATTAAAATAATGCTTATTATACAATAATAACAAAATTACAAAATTAGACAACTAGGACATCATTTCACTATTTGACAAACATGTTCTTTAAATATGTTTAGAAAACTTTGCCCAATAAACGCGTAGACAGTTTTCTTCTGATTTTTTGAGCGTGATTGTGAGTCCAGTTCTTTATTGTACTTAACTTTTTGTAATTTTAAATAAGAAACAAATAATAGCGTTTAATTATGAATTTACGAACAAACTTTATTACAAAACAATGTACATATTAAAACTTTGTATACTAAATAATTTAGAGTAGTTTTAGTAGAATAGTTATTTAAACCAATAAAAAGTTAGAAGTTCTTTAAGAAATTCTTTCAGAAAAACATGAAAAGACTTTTTTATCTTTATAGGCCAGTACGTTGGTTAGTTCGTTCCGGCGAAATGACGCACCTCGTGTGGAAGACGGACGAACTAAAGCTGACTTTTGGCAAGAAGTTCCAGAAGGTTCCATTGCATCTTTTCCTTTTTAACGATCACCTAGTTATCACCAAGAAAAAGAGGTAAGTTACGTTTATGTTGGTTAATATTGATTGATTTATTTATTCATATTTTTTTAAGAGGTTGGAGACAATAAGATAGCAAATACATTTGCAAAAATTACGAAAAATTCATCAAGTTATAAATTGAAACTCAACTAAACATTAACTTAAAAAAAAACTTGTATTCTCTTTTTTGTTTTCTATTTTTTTCTACTTCTCTTTCTTTCTGAGTATAAATTTATGAATGGAATTCTCTTCTTTAATTTACCTCAATCTGTCTTCGTAATTTTACACATTTGCATTTGACCGCTAAAGATTTTTTTAAATATCTAAGTACTTAGAAAAGCATTCCGTATCTAAGATCGCGCTGGCTGAATTTAATTTTTAATCTGTACTCAAAAAAACCATTCCCGCCACTCCCCCAGCGAGGACTACTACGTGGCAGTGGAGCACTGTCTCCGCTCGCTGGTGGACGTGTGCGCGAGCGACGCGGCCGCCAGCGCCAAGCACGCGCTGCTGCTCACACTGCTGGAGAACCACGAGGGACGGACTGTTGAGATGGTATATGTTTATGTTACTTATGTATTAAAAGTGAAGTGAAATGGAAAGCTTAAAATGGTATAATAAAAATAGAAAAAAAGAGGTGTGGCACTCGGGGACTGCCGCGGTAAAGCTATTGCATGCTATGCCTTCAAGCCACACCTCCGAGCCCGTCGGAGTGGGGAGCGTGAGGTTTTTTCGTTACGGAATTTCTCGATTCGGTCCCCGCGCTCAAGGCCCGCGATAGAAGCTATGCAATAGCTTAAAATTGTAAAACGTTATAGAGACGACAATGGGAAGGAAAACGAAAAGCTAAAAATGGTAAAATAAAAAAGGTATAAAAATTTGTAAAAAAATATTTCACGTTTTATGAAATAGTAAAAAAAGTTTAAGTTTTTAAGGTATTATCGCGTATTTTAATACTATTTTGAAAACATTTCTCGCATTAAATATAATAAATATCATAAAATTATTAAAACTGTACGTAAATGCACTTTACTGTCGATTTTCATGAATTTATAATTATTTTTTATCACAATACGCATTTATCTAACATCACCCTTCTTTCCAGCTAATGTCCTGTGCAAGCGAGACCGATGCACAACGGTGGGGCGAAGCCCTATCACCCGCAGGTGGAGGCGCCGGTGGCGATGCAGTATACGCCGGCTGGGACTGTCCCCAAGTAGCAGCCCTATATGCGTACAAAGCCGCTCAGCCTGATGAACTGGCGCTCGCTGAAGGGGATATCGTGAATGTTACCAGGAAGACTAGCGAGGGTAAAGACATTGTTGTTTTATTAAAATCGAGTAATTTTTCGATAATTTGTAATAAGCATTGTTTTAACAATTGTTTAATAAATCAAAATACGTCATAATGAATACCAAACCGAACGATGTTTTCAATAAAAAATGTTCAATATACCTAGCCAAAGTTCATAATTCCTATAGCCCAACTTAGCCAAATAAATATCAACACACCTTATACGGTGTGGAAATTTTCGATGGGCCCTGGAGGGAAAGTAAATACTGGTGATTTAAAATTTTGCTATTTTAAAAAGAAATAGAACTGCATTCGAGGATTTTAGAAAATTCACTCGCTACAACCGGGAATTGAACAAACTAAAAATTAAAAAAGTAAAACCAAATTCTGCATCTCAAAATTAATTTTATAATACCCATCACAATTAACCAATTAATTATTTAGAAATTAAAGACTTTTTAACGGATTTTAATCGCGATTTATTCATTATATTACAATGACAGCGAGCGTGGTCACGGGGAAATTCAGTCTGTAAAGTGTTCGAAACGTCGGAAAAATAATGAATAAATCGCGTTTAAAATCCGTTAAAAAGTCTTTAATTTCTAAATGGAATACTCGCGTAAAATCAAACACTAGAAAGTACCAACTAATTATTATCACCCCAGGTTGGTACTACGGCGAGCGCACCCGGGACGGCGAGGCGGGCTGGTTCCCGGGATCCTACACCGCGGAGATCGCGTCCGCGCACGTGCGCGCCCGCAACCTGCGGCAGCGGTACCGCCTGTTGGCGCTGTCGGGGACTTATCTGGGGCAGAAGAAGCGGACCACTTGATATACTGACTCTACTTGTTAGAGAAGCGGACCACTTGACCATTTGACTAGCTAGCCAGCCAGATCATTTGATAAATTGTGTTACTCTTACGCTTTAGTCACCATGTAGTTATTGGTCACCGGTCATGGACATTTATCTGGGGCAGAAGAAGCGGACCACTTGATATACTGCTCGATAGTCACTGGACCATGATGACTGTATGGCCATTTGATAAATTGATTACACTTACTCTGTAGCCACCGGTCATGGACATTTACTGGGACATTTACTTTGACCGTGTGACTAATGATGCATTTGACCCTAGCCATGTGTCTTTATTATGGTCCTTGATCATTTGATTAGCTTAACTAGCCAGTTTGACCATTTGGCCATGTGAGCCTATTTGACTATGACTCATATTGCAAAATTGAATTGTTGCATTCATTTGACTTGCTAGTTGTTTGACCATGTGACTATAATATGGAAACGTGGCTGCGACTATTAAGTAATTTGACACTTATCGTGAAATTAAATTAATATAATAAATCTGTACTGTGAAATAAATTATTTTGATATTTTATACGGAATTCAATCAATTAAAAGTGTATTTAACGTATTTTTCATTTGTATATACTTACGATAAAAATTTTATTCCATGGACTGTTCAGTGTTCGTGTCGAAATCTAGGGATAGTTTACACAAATATAATTAGTGTTGACTGACTCACGTTATTTGCACTGTTTGAATAATATTTGTAAGCCGTCCAAACACTGCCTGTATTGAGCACTAAATGTTAGCGATAAGTGTGGTGATGCGCCTTCTGAATTAGTGGTGCTTACTTACGAAATTATATTAGCGATTACTGCTCTATGAGAGTATATAAGTATGTACAGTTACGTATGAGATTTGAAACAAATTATTGTACATAAAGATTGTGTAGGATAAGCTTAAAATTCGTCCAACCATAGACATCTCTATAAGGTGTCTATGGCTGCTCTATGTATTTTTTTATTTTCGTGATCTATGCCTACTTGGCCGCTATTAAAAACTACTAGTCAATAGGCGGATGAGTAAATCGTTAAAATTGAATCTTTTTCAAAAATTGTACAGTTAATTCAAATAACATTCCTCGTGAATTGTTAGTTAGACGTATTTTTCTGTTTTGTGTATGTATAATAATTTAATAAGACGTCACTTAAGTGTAAACGACCATAATATTAGTTTGTACTTAAATTTAATTTATTTTATAGAAAACATTTATACCATATTTTAAACTTATTGTTAATGTAATTTACCATCAAATATAATTTCTCATAATAAAGTTGTTTTTATTTTTTATAACTTTATTTTATTATATTAACCACATCACCTCAACCCTGCACTTCCTACCCTTCCTGCCTTAAGAAGTTTTATTGTTCTTAAATAATAAAATAGTAAGTAGAACATGGAAACCCATAAAGCAAATTTCATTTTTATATTTTACCAACAATAGTGCCAACCTTTATTCTCATTTGAACATAATAAGATTTAATCTCACGGTTAAGCTGGCATAGCACATGATACTCAAACAAAATTGACCAAATATCACAAGCTAATATAGTTTGAAAATTTTCGTGTTTTATGACGGTCATAAAATTTATTGCGCTAAAAGTAAAGGTTGTTTCACACTACAGCTGTTTTTGTCATTACGATATTCTTCCCAAAAAAACTACTGGATAGAAGGATGAAAAGTTCTTGTATTAATTTATTTTCTACCTAAGTATAAAACGGAATTGTTGAAATATTTCTATCTGTATCTGTATCTAAGTTCTAAAGTTTAGAACAAGTAAAATTAACCTCGCGACGATGCGATGCGCCTCAAAATCACTGGCCTCTTCCAGTATTGTCGCGTCTCGGTCTGAGCTGACCCTAATCTTATAACTATATACCTACTAGTTTAGAATCTGAACTATTTGTAGGTATGTGCACCACATAGAGGGTTCGAATATGAGAACCGTGGATTTTATATAGAAAACGAGACCGCTAACAAGCTGATGAGTTGACTATTGCTAACTTTTTAGCTTTATTTCTGAAGGGATTGAATAATAGAGAATTTCTCAATACAATTTAATTTCAAAATACATAGATCAGGAATAAGACTAGTCATGTAGTTTTTCATACTCTAACATTTTTAAGGATAACTCAAAAGGAATAAAACATCATAGGACATAACGGACATAGGTACAGAAACGAAACAACATTTGTCAATTAAAATATTTAATTCATAACATTAAGTAGTTACACAACATTCGTTGATTTGAATTTATAACATTGTGTTTAATGATTATTCTTATCATAACATTATGAACGTCTCCCTCATCTTACAATTAAAATCAGTAAAAAAATAAAAAAGATACGCCATAGATAATATTATATAAATACTTTCTAAAAATATATTTAAAATGTCTTTTCTCGAATTTGTGTTAAATAAATTACTTTATTTATTTAATAGTTAACTAAAAATAAAAATGCTTGCTACAAGTAAAAGCTAAAACAATTGATCATCATAAAGTTGCATAATAAAATTATTGGTTCCAGCCTTAAAATTAGTAGTCAAATTATAAAATGAATTATAACAATAAAATTACAACAGCTAAATGGAATTGTACTTTAAAAGCTAAATGCGTGCGAAACAAAAATAGAAAGTTATAAAGAGATCAGAAATAATAGAAAAAGATCAACAAGGAATGATTAGTTAACTAATAAGATCTCTGATTATATTCTCGTTTTGGACGAGTTATCCTTGACTTCAAAGAGCTTTCTAAGGAAAAAGACTTGCAGTGTGCCCGTTGCAGTGATGGCTAGGATTTGTATCATGGACCATCTGAAAATTAAATAAAATAAACTAAAATTTAAGCCCTTTTGGTATGAGATCTTAGTTATCCTAGACTAGATTACATTAAATCCTACTTGTTTTGTTATTTCATTTTATTTTATGAAATGCTCAAACATTTATTTATTCAATTAGACTTCTTCGAGAAGTACTTGACACACAGACACACCTTGAGGTAGAGAACCTCATCTAATTTGCTGTTTGTTGAAATTGGTCCATACTTATGCAACTTTTGATTTATGCTATGTAGGTTATTTATATCATTCAATTTTATTTTTATTAAAGTTTTGCTGATTGTGTTAAAAAGTAAAGCCTATTATCCAAAATTCAATCCAAGTCATCAATAAATTTATGAATAGTCATTTACTTCTTAATCATTTACGTTTTAAATTGTAATAGTCAAAGACTACATTTCAATATTAATAAGTTGTCCTAGTAGTATTCATCTTTGTTCATCTGTGATGCACGGAAACTATTTGTCTCAATAATACAATCGTTTTTAAACAATATGGAACATACCTGAGCACATATGTATTGTTATCGACTAGCAAATTGTAGTCTCGTGACTCCCTCGCCCTTGAGTGGTACTGATATTGTAGTATATCATTTATATTCCTCTCCACAAATTGAATTGAGGTCTGTAATAAATCACAAAAGTAAGAATATTGGCAAATGGTATTGATTTGCCGGATTTCAAATATAATGGATACGCAATGTGCAATCATGCAGAAAAATTAAATTAAGTAATGTAATAGAATACAATAATTAGACTTTAAATGCATGTTTCAATACTTATATTAAATTAACATAGATATTGTTTGTTATTAATTTGAAAATTTAATTCTTAGACTCACTGTAAAATTCTTGATATTCATGTCTAGCTCCTCCACCTCTTTCGCGTATTTCTCCCACATGTCATATCTTATTACTGACAAGTACAAATTGACTAGTTTCCCCGCAAATCTCGAGAACTGGTTGTCTATACACACAGCGTAGTAGCCGCCAGAACTAGTTTGGTCCGCGTACTCCGCGCTCTGCCGCCACTCGTAAGGGTGAACGATCTTCCCGTTCGGGTGCCGCACCGCGAACCCACACATACCATCGCCACCTTTCAGCACCTACAAACATGACAAGTTCACACATTATCACCTTAATTAACAGATAATCGAAGCGACTCAATCGATAAAACCTTATCACATGTTCAATAAAATAGAGAAAGTAATTACTTGATAGCTAGCGTAAAATGTAGCACCCGGCTGCACGTATTGAAAGTAGCAGTCCTCTTTGCCGGCGTCGATGTGGACTTTGTAATCCATAGTCACTGCTGGTAGATTTTCGTACCATGGTGCCGCTGTTGACGAAAAAACGTCGCCTGCGAGTGATAAAATCGTAAATATTATCGTTATCAATGTAAACATATGCCACGTCCGTCGAGCCATTTTCGCCAACTGACAGAATGACAGCTGTGAAGTGACACTGTAAATATTAACAACGTGTCAAATGTCAGCTGAATTGAAAAGGCGTGTTGCCATGGCATTATACTAATACTTCTATATTTCCGTGCATGTTGCGATATCTTTGCGATATCAATGGCGTGAGGTGGCGGCTTAGGTCAATAATGATCTAAGGGTGGCGGTAATAAATATAGCATGTAAACTATGCATTGCATTTAAAAACTACATTACCTATATATAATTTTTATATAACATCAATTTGTGTAGAAAAAAATCTAAAAACTACGCTCTGTGGTGCCGCTGTATTTATGTTGTCAAATATGTATATCTAAATCTTATTAAATTATATTTGTACGACCGTATCGGAACGAATTAGAATAACCCACAGTTCTCTGTGAAGTTGATAGAATTATAATTTATAGATGTAGGTAAAGCGAAATAATGAAATAGAGGTACCACTAAACGTAAAGATGTGGAGTGTGGTGCCGTGTGTAAACCGCAGCTGCAAAAAATATTTGTAAAAGTTTGTAAATAAAAATAAATCGGAGCGTCTGTATATGCTATTAACATACGTCTGTGGTCCTCCGTCCTCCGTCTGTGTCAGTTATTTCAATGAACAGCTGATTTTGACAATGACTTGAGTTCACATCACAATAGCGTATTTCTCACTGATTACTGAATATATATTTGTTTACGAAGTTTTATGAATGATTATTGTATTTTCCATTGAAAATAAATAATGAGAGCACGTTACTTAACATATTTTTCATACATAGGTACAAGATTTAGGTCCGTTTTTTTACATTATATTATGTTTTAGCCGATATCTATGTAACAACAATATTATGTTTATTTAAACTACATAATAATTAACAGGGCGGCTGAGAAACTATGGATTAAGGAAGGCCGAAATTATCCTGATCCTGAAAGCGTCCAGGGTATAATGGAAATTGCTATACAAAAACAGCTCAGACCAGTAAATTATCCTTTACTTCAGCTCTCGAGCCGGTAATTTATTTTGCATACATATTTTAATAATATATTAAGTAAGTACTTATTTTATTAAAAAAAATCACACTGTACCTTACCCGTAATACTTACCTTCCAAAGAAGAATTTGTATAAAACCACTAAATACATATATTCCTAACCTCTTTCCATACTGCTGTCTAGTTCAAAATCTTTGTATCAATCCTGGTAGAAAATTTTTAGAAATCAATCCTTTCCTATTATATACTGATACAATAATGCTCTTTTTGACGTGGCAACGTCTTATAATTCGATAGCGCCGGCTGCAAGCACGAAAAAACATGACTCATGCGGCCTCGCTCTGAGGCATTCCATGTGAGGCTTGAAGTGCAAGCGAGAGACGTTGTCACGTTCAACTATCGTCATTAAACCAACTTTACAGACAACCAATTTTTTTCCACAGTACAGATGGAGGAGTCCATGCTCTAAACTCAACAGCTCACGTTGACTTAGAAAGGCCCGGACCAAAAGTATATGACCCACATTTCATTACCTATGAACTAAATAAGTTTTTTCTCATTCATCAGTTAAGTATTATTGTGAAGAATACACTAAGAGTAAATGACGACTTCAGTGCTAGATTTAATGCTGTCAGTAGGACTTATTTATACAGGTAATACAGGTTTTATTCAGTATTTTATTTGTAACTAGCTATACCCTGCGGTTTTACCCGCAGCCATATAGCCAATAGCCTTCCTCGATAAATGGGCTATATTTCAAATCTGACCTGAGATTAGTGCGTTCAAACAAACTAACAAACTCTTAGCTTTGTAATGTTAGTATAGATAAGAATATTTTCTATTATACCTAGGTATATTCAATTGTTAAAGTATTTTAAACCACTTTTTGATATATTTTATATTATAGACATTTTAAGAGTAAGCAAAATATGACTTTATAACTTATCATCTCTTACAGATTTGCAGTACCCAAGCCAGGTGTGGAATTACCAGAAAATACAACTATATTTCAACATGTACCTATAGAGGAGTGGAAGAGGTGCTTTTTTATAAGGTACTTTTCAAATTCCTATTCGTCAAGTTTATTACAGTTATAGGTTTCCGCCCGCGGCTTCGCCCGCGCTGTCAAAGAAAAACCCGCATCGTTCCCGTTCCCGTGGGATTTCTGGGATTGCGTCTTTTTGCCGGGATAAAAAGTAGCCTATGTCCTTTCTCGGGTATCAAAATATCTCCATACCAAATTTCATGTAAATTGGTCATAATTTCAGTAGTTTAGGCTTGATTGAGTAACAGACAGACAGACAGAGTTACTTTCGCATTTATAATATTAGTATGGATTTCAATAGTAACCGACTTATTTGAAAAGCAACCAAAATTGCATTGCAATTGCACCTTTCTTGGTTTAACCCTTGAATACTTTTTCAGAATAAACAATTTTGACATACAGCGATTCAAAGAGGGTGCCAAATATTTTGTTGGGTTTCACGATTTTACGACATTCAAGAAATTTGATAAATCATTGCAAAACAAACAAAACAGGCGACTTATTTATTCAATTGATGTAAGGCCGGGAAAACCTTGTGTGACATCCTGCACTGATTTAAAAGATAATATTTTGGATTACTGGGATATAGTAATAAGGGGGAGAGGTTTTGTTCATAATCAGGTATGTATTTTTCAATCTAGAATAAAAAAAAGTTATGTGAAAAATTGTATTGGAAATAATATTATATTATGTCGTGCATCTTGAAGTGAAACTTCTTTAGGCGCGTTGAATACAATTTCAAGGTCGCGTCATTGCAATGCCGTCACGTCATGGAGTATGGCGACGATTTTGTTATCTTTGAATCTTGCCAAATAAGTTTCACTTCTGACACGTATGCTCGGCGAACTCGTTCATTTTTTATAGTAAATGTATCATACAAATTTTCGGAAAAGAACATAAAAGTTTCATAATAAAAAATTGAAATTCTCAATGTATTAAGTACTAAATTGTAGAAAGCACATTAAATTACTTACTATCATCCAATATTCTAGATCCGTCGCATGGTCGGAACTCTCATATCTGTGGCTATCGGTAAGCTCCCACCAGAGGAGATCAAGGTGATGCTCCAGGTGCCTTCAAAGCACTCGTGGCACACCTTCATACAATCCATACCACCACATGGCTTGTATCTATGTGATGTTGAATATAAGCCAGAAGATCTGGTGTTTAATGAACAAAAAATAAGTGAAAAGTGTATAACAAGTGATCAAGTGACTGATGAAGAATTGTGAATTAACTTTAAAGTGATTATAAACCAAAAATATTATCATTGTTGCATTTTTATTGAAGTGAAACTTCTTTATCGGGGTTGGAAAAAAATTTAGTGTAACATTTTTTCGTTACGCGCCATCTTGTTCTTATCCCTACCACGCGTGATTCGACGTATTTCTGTCAAGTTGCATAAAGTAATTTATTTTTTGAAAAATAAGGTTATAAAGAAGTTTCACTTCTTACGTGTGTACACTTGTACACGCACACATTTTTTTTTACTTAGAAAATAAATACTTGTTATCAATAAGAATGAGTTTCTTAAGTGAATTACGTAAACAGAAAGAGAAACTGAAAGAAACAGAAACCATCATAACTAAAGTTGATGGAAAGAGGTATATTGAAATAGGCCAAGAGCTAACACAACTGAATGAAAATGTCTATGGTTTTGTAGTAGATACTAAACCAGATGACATACCTGTACTTATAATAGATTATCTGTACATTGGTTCCCAAGATTGTGCAGTCAATAGTATTTTAAAGACCTACAATATAAAACATGTTTTAAGTTTAGGTATAGAAGTTAATGTTGACGTTGATAATAAATTTGTTAATATATTAGATTTGCCTGAATCTGACATTAAGCTTGTATTGAAAGATTGTTTACCATTTGTAAAAAATGCCATAGATAATAGAGAAAATGTTCTCATCCATTGTAATGCGGGCGTGTCGCGAACCTCTATGGTTACCATAGCTTATTTAATGCACTATGAGTTAATGAGTTATGAAAATGCTTACAATTTAGTTAAAATTAAGAGGCCAGCAATACAGCCTAATGATGGATTTAGAAAGCAATTAATTTGCTTAAAACCAGGCGAATGTATATGATTTTTTAAATAAAATATATTTTGTAATATACAAATAAACACTAACATAATATTAAATTGTTTTTTTTTTTACTTCTTCTTCTTTTTTGTTTATGGCCTGCCCGATTTTTTTTACTTATAGTAGTAACGATTTCATAGTTTCTTCCTTCAGTGAACCATACTGTGAATGAAATAAAAAATACAAGTATTTGAAACAAAACTTTATTCTCTAATAAATAAGGCAATAAGTACAAACGCCATTATTATATATGAGGCGATAGCACTGTATGAGGTCTTATTGTTTCACGCACTTGCGGTAGTGGAGATTTTTAAGTAAACAACAATTTGTTAGATAATAATTATACTCTTGTTTAATCCGAAGTTCACAAAATTGTTCTCATGCATTCACAAGATAGTGTGTGTAGTCCCGCAATGCTTCGGACTAAGCAATTCGTATAATTACAATAGAACTACAAATAAATTTATTTAATTATACATTAGGTCGTTCATTGTAACAATCTATAAGTATCTTAATAATTTGAAATCATTCTTATTTCTTTACTTCACACAGTTCTTTATTGAAAAAGTTGATAATATATTATAAAGATAATAACACGAAACAAGTATGTAAAACATTAAAACCTTATAATATAATCTAAAATCTATAACACCGCATTGGAAGCGCTCTATAAGGTACAATTTTTTAAATAGCACCAATTCATAAGTACATGAAATTGATTTTGCCGCGCTTTTTTAGTCTATAGTCTATGGACGTATGCAACTGGACAGCGTCCTAAGTATTTGTTAAAGAATTTACCGGTCATTATTTACGGTGGGTTTGTACAAAAATAGAAATGGTTAGAATAATATTGATAAGAAAAACGAAACCATAAACAGTTTATTCTTATGTGTATTGATTATTATAATAAAAAATACAAATTATTAGAACACTCTGACTCATTATAATATGCAGGAATACGGATCATTAAAACATTAAGAACAACGTAGGTAAACGTAACATAGTAAACACAATGTATTTGTTTTGAGCAAAATGGAAACTACAATAAGTATAAACCACAAAAACAATTAATGTAAATTTAAACAAAGAGACCTATTCTACTGATGAGGAGTTCACTAAAATCCTGTTCTCTAAAAAAAGCAAGTTATTTTTATAAGTAAGTACATAAGTAAATGTGCTTATGTCCGTTCAAACTGATTTATTTATGTAAGGTCCGCAGTTTCGCGTCACTGTTCAACAATGTCAAAATTACACTATCTTTCCATTTTTTATCATAAAATGATCGTTAATCGATTTTTTGGCAGTGCCATACATTTTTAATTTTATATACTTAACCTATATTTTTAGGTTAAGTTTAATTCCTTTGTTAATCTATTCCTTCCTTTTTGTCGAATATCTCAAGAGACAGGATACTGACTACAATATTTAATGTCGAACGATTGGTTACTTCTTGTAAGAATCGTAAAACTACGTTACTGCAGGAATATGGCAATACAATATACTTATAATAATTATTAAACTTATGGTAAGTACCTACATAATGATTTCATTAAAAGTTAATTTACATGCCGTAATATCCGATAGTCTAGATAAAAATAGATTATTTTTATTTGGCTTTTTACCTCGGTAATAATTAATGTTACCTGATTATTATTAATTTAAAACTTAAAACTTTGTAAAATATATTAAATCAATTTAACATTGTTGTACCTATAGTTGGATTTTTGAGACAACATCTCTTTGAATTCAAAAAATTTCTAACATTCGAACTATAATTCTTATTAAAATTATCGATTTTAAGCATGTTGTGTTCTGTTAAATAAATGAGGCACAAATGATCACAATTTAAACCATTTGTGCCAAAATATGCAATGGTTAAGTTTTAAAAACAAGAGTAAGTATAACGTTTGGTAATGACCAGCCATCAGTCTTCAACCAGTAAAAACTCATCTGAAAATCTTATATACAAATAAAATCCAAATTTATCAATAATCAACATTAAAACATTATATCCTCATGTCATATGTCACTTAATCCTAACGTATCCTAAAAACAACAACTTAAACATTAACCGATTATAATATAATATGTATAAAAACATTGTACTTTACACATTGCTACATAATTGTCTTTTAATTTTTCTTAATCACGAAAAAAACATGTCAAAAATTGTTACAACCCAGGATTATTATTGGACGTTTTCTATCACAAAGTAATTTGATTATTAAGTACACATTTAATAATTCATAATATACAAATATTTAAGACGATTTCAATAAAACCACAAAACTATTAAATATAAAGGGAATTAAACAAAATGACTACTGGTCGGGAATGCAATGATCCAAATTATTCCAAGTAAAATAATATTCAATTAAGACACAAGGGAAATTTTTTATAAAAACGATTTTAAAATTCCTAAAAGCTGAAGTACCTTAAATCTACATTAAATAACACATCAATTGTGAATAAAATGTAAGTTTTTTTCTAAAATAGGTACTATACAAATATAACTAACTCAATAAAATCATACGAAAAAGGTTTTGAAAGTCGATTTACATTGGAAAACAAAGTTCAATTAATAAAATACAGAATTTAACTCTATACTTATCTAGAATTTAATCAACTCATTGAAACGTGACGCAAGTGGTAATTAAATAATTGAAAAATCTTGTCAATTCAATAAAGTAAGATATAATCTTGACAAATAATTAAGTACAAGCCGATTTAAAATTTTTAAAATGCTATCAGCTAGAATCTCAACAATTCCTAAAAACGCTTTCAAACATAATTTCTCAGTTATTATAACACTTCCTAAAAAATTTTTTATAAGTAATTATATCAGAACGAAAGAGATAAAATATGACAATCTATTCACAAAAACATATCCGCTACATAATTTTATAAGGCACTTAATTATTTTAAAACTCAACATTGTCGCAATTACCCTTAAAAATTGCCACTTTTTGACAATTTACTAGAATAGCCACATTCACAACTTTTATGTCTAATAATGGCTACTCAAAATCATTCATACAATAAACAAATCAGAATCGCGCTCAAAAATTGCCTGTCGCAAAACTCTGCCTACTCTTAGAGTTTTCTATTGAGCTTAAACAATAGACTTTGATCATAACTAACTACCACGGAACAAGGTGTTAATTTGAATGTTTTTACCTCACAAACTCAAAAGCTCTTGAGCGTTAGTCCCCTGGCCGGTAAACGGCAGAGTTTTCCATTGAGCCTACACAATTTGATCACTACTGCCACGGAATAAGGTGTCAATTTGAATGTTTTTACCTCACAAACTCAAAAGCTCTTGAGCGTCAGTCCCCTGGCCGGTAGACTATTGGCTTTAGCCGGCGCGTCTCTCGCCTGCGAGTGTGCTACCGCTATACTGAGACACTGGACCCATTCTTCAGCATTCTTGCCATCTTTGGGCTTCAGGATCAGGGTTTGGTCGCCGGTGAAGATTTCGAACGCTTTGGGAATGTTACGCGCGCCTCGTGACACTTTAACTGAACGGATCTGGTTTATGTCTATGCTTTCGCCGCCGCTCTGTAATGTTTATATTGTTTATGATTATCAAAATAATTATCATTTACTGTCATTATTGAAGACTATTTTTAATAAAACTTGAAAAAGTGTTCTGTTTTAACTTTACGTAAATTAACATAAAAGATTGACATACTATCGGCTTTCCAGATTTGCCATTTTTTGACGTGTATGAATTTACGCATTCAAAAACTGATTTGTCTATGAAATCATTCAATCCCTCAGCCCCCGGAATCACAGACACAATAGAAAATCTATTGTGTCGTGGCCCGATCGGGCTGCTCGGTGGTCACGGGGTTAACACTCACCGATCCCTTACACGACAGATGCGCGCCGGACAGCGTGAAGTACCTCGTCCGCCAGCGCCTGAACAGCCTCCACCTGCCCTTCTTCTCCTTGAGCTGCCCCTCGATGACCGGCTGCCCGTCAGCCGCCAGGAACCCCACAGCCCTCTCCGGGTGGTTGCAGAGGAAACACCCCCACGTGGCCTTGGACGGCTCGCTTTGGGCGTTCACTTCGAACACGTCGAAGAAACCCGCCGCGCGTAGTTCGTTCACTAGCATCTCTTGTTCCTGTGTGGAGCAAAGGAAATATATTTTGATCAGTTTCATGTACCACGTTTTATACGTTTGTAATTATAAAATGAATACTGTTGGATTGAAAATGAAAATATCGAGTACATATTATAGTCTCATAAAAACAGTTTCTAAAATTATCAACAGGTTTCTTAAAACCACGAATAAATACTACGATATTATGCTTACGTTTACATACTTACGCATATGATTCATACTTAATTATTTTGCGATTGCTCGTTCATGATTCCAATTCAGGCCTCATCGTTACCTAAATAAGTGAAATTCTCACCTTGAGTCCCGGGAAGGCACTAGTGACCAGCGTGAGGAACGTCTTGTTCTCGCACTTGAGTATGTCCCAGCAGTGCTTGAGGCTGGCCACAGTGGGGTCCCGGCTGGACAACGCGGCCGCGTGTCTCGCCTGCAGCGCGAGGAACATGAGGTGTATCCACACGCGCGGCGCTCTCGTGCGGAGGGAGAACGCCGCACGTGCGTACAGGCAGTGCGGCCCGCGGCGACCGCACGCGAACTGGAGACGCGCTTGCTTTTTGGAACGGCGCTCTGGTAAAGCAAACGGTAAATGTTTCATTACAGACCTTTTGGTCATCATATTAACCCATTGAGCCCCGAACGGCCCAATCGGTCCACGACACAATAGATTTTCTATTGTGTCTGTGATTCCGGGGCCTGAGTTATTACTGACTTGTTATCATTGTATTAATAACTTTATAAAATTATAATGATGAATGTACTGATTACTACCCTCTCAGGATAAGGTTTCGTCATCATTGATACTTTATTATTTGTCATGAATCCATAATACAAACCAATAAAGCTTAGAAAATAGATATTGTTGTTTAGTTCTACAAATCTAAAGACGCTCGCTCATAAGTTAAAAATAAGATTTTATGAACCATAATAAAAATAACAATATTTGTACTGGCTGTATGTAAAAAAGAGAAATATGTTAATAAAAAGATGAAGATGGTAAAGGCAGACAATAGCGTCATGCATTTGTGAAATTATTATCAAATCGAAAACAACATTGTATGTCACCTTTTAAATGAACAAAATTTAAAACTACCCACAAAAATACAAAAACACTCACCTTCAATGGTACACTTAGCGGGTGGCGGTATCCTCAACGACACGTTATCCATATATGCCTTTATTTTATCCAAGTGCTTCTCACAGAAGTGCTGCACTGTGTCCCTCATAGGATACGGCTCGAACACACTGATCCGATGGTTCGAATTGTCATTATTGATCATTGTAACACTTGTGTTGTTAGCCCGGCGTGACGTCACAGTCACCGGGCCAGAAATGGACACAGAATTCGTGCCAATTTGTGTCAGAATTGGCCCAGAAGGACTTGTGGAAGTAATCACTGACACTTGGCCCAAAGCCGTGTTCGAATGCTGTATAGACACTGAGGACGTGATCGGAGTTAGCCCGTCAGCTGATTTACCAATCAGTGGATTCACTGAAATCGATTGAGTTTGTAGTGGTGCGGATATTATTGTCGGTCCTGCCGTCTGAAATTGTGTATAAAAATAATAATTAATACAAAATTATAAACTTGAATTTTATACCTCGAAAAACTAAACTAAATGCTTTGTTTTTTGGTCCTTCGAGACGGATATGCATGTGTGTATGTGTAAATATAATGTTTTCAATACTAACCGACACTGCTGCAGCACCAACCGGTTTTGGCCCAGTACTCTTAGAATTGGGTACTGAAATATTTGTTGAGATTATTAGTGTACTGTTCATTTTATTAGTATAGAGTAGGGTACTTTTACGTTGTTGTAGTATTAAAATGCTGTGTTTATACCTGGTGCAGGAAGGTTTGCATTTTGTGCGTTGATTTGTTGTGATGATGATAGTCGAGTCATGCTTTTGTGAAGTCCACCCACCGACCCACCTAAAATTTATTTACATAATGTCAAAACACAGAAAGTATGTGAGAAATGTAAAAGGGAATTACGAAGTAATCATGATATCAGAAGTGCATCAATATGGATTGTTTAAGAAAGTGAACAGAGAGACAAAATGAGCTGTTATAACTTATTATTATTTATTTCTTACCAGCAACATTCAATCTTGTCATGCTTCTATGGGAATTAGGGCCCGGATGCAAGCGTCCTGTACTCCTCGAGTCTCCCAATTTGGCCCTCCGCGTGTAGCCAACAGGGCCAGTGGGCCCCGTTGTTACAACTGAGGGCCCGGGGGCCACAGCCGGGGCCCCAGCGGTAGTTGAGGGCCCTGTTGTCGTGCCAGAGCTAATAACATTGCCTGTGGAATTCTGACCGCCTAGTTTGACGATCGTCACACCACCGGATGTTCTATTTATCTCTCCATGAGTCGATTTTGGACGATTACTGAAATAAATTTTTAATAAGAATAAATGAATACAAATTCATAATATTCGTAGCAGGATTTAATGACACAAGTTATACATACCGTCTCCTACGAGTTCTATGTTTATATCCTCGAAAGCTTTTAGAACAATTGTATCATATTAGTAAAAGTCAAAATGTAGGCATACTTTTTCCTATTTTTTATTCCGTGAACTTTCAAATATGAAAGTTTTCAATACATATACTTAAAATAATACTTACTTTTATTGTTAAAAATTGAAATTTTATTAATATAAAGGTGATGATGAATGAGGGTGATGATGATAACGTCACTCACCTATGATTGGCTCTCAACGCGGCCAGCAATCGGTCAGTAAATAACGCAGGGTAAGCGCTACACAGCGCGGTCGCTTCCCGGATGAGCGCCGCTTGTTCTGACCATTCCGCACCGTGTAATCTCTCCACTACGAAGTTTAGCGCTTCTTGCGCTCTTTCCTAATGTGAAATATGGTATATGTTACTAGTACTTCGTTTGACGTGACACGTGAAAAGTTTGTAGTGTTCATAAGTATTATATAAAAAATTAAATTATATAATATATATGCATTAAAATAAAAAAAAATTGTATTTTTATAAAGCGCCCTGCGCCAGTTTAAGTGATGTGATTTGGAGTAAATTAAAATATTGTTGTAGCGTTAAGTGTAAAATAATTCAAAACAAACTAACTACAGAAGGACGTAATGAAAGGGATAACTTTCACCCTGGTAAGTAAATAAAATAAATCACAAATGAATGTGGTATAATTTAAAAAGCGACTCTGTCTAGCTACGAAAATAATGGCAACACATGGCTTATTTTTAACATTTGTAAGGGCTTTTTGACTACTGTAAAGGTTGATACTCACCCGGCTAGTAGTAGCAACACGGGCGAGCGTGGTTGCGATAAGGCCAGCGCTCCGCGGCGAAGCGTGTGCCGCACGGCCCGCCCGAGACAACGCGCCCGCTTGTTCCGCAACTAGCGAGGGACGACTTGCGCTCACGCTCGCTATTACCTAGAAGGTAAGGTTCTAGGTAATGTCACGTGGTAGACGTGCAAACTGGCAACGCCGCACGCGGTTACTCGTGAGGGAACATCACAGTTAAAAGCGTAAACTGGCAACGTCGCACGCGGCTGCTAGTAATCGAACGCCGTAGCGCGAGTCGCGCTGACTAAGTGATTAATTTTATGTGTTTTACCTTAACAATGTTGGGGAATTATGTAAGAAAAAAGAAAATAATTAAAATGTAGTAAGACATAAATTTTGAAAAACAGTACTTTTTAAATAAGATATGTCCATTGTGTTATAGTATATAAAATATAATAACAAAGAATGGACTGAATGAATGGACAAACAAAAATCTCATAAGTACCTGCAGCAAATCCATACACATGCATCCCGGATCGTTCTGCGGTGTGTTATTTGGGCACAAGTATGAAATCAACTGCGGCACGGCTGTTTTCAAAGCTTCCGGTCGTCTTGCGGCTATTTGCTCAAACAGTGCGAATAGAGAACTCTTCTCTACGGGTTCTGCGTGTGGGAGCAACGCGACAAGCGCGGTCACGTGACCTTCTAAAGGTTCTGGGCACACTTCGTATAAGTTCGTCAGAATTCGACAAAGCGGGTAGTTTCCTAAAACAAATGAAATGTCAATTTTGAACAGGGGACTGATGTGGTTTAAAAATTTTGAAACTAGCTTTCCGTCCATGGCTTCGCTTGCGATGGAAGCGAAATACATTTCCAGTACTATTTCAATCACATAGTGTTTTTTTAAATAGAAGTTACATCCTTTCTTCATCCTTCCTATACATCATTCCTATGGTCTAGTTTATCTCTTTCTGCCACAGATGGAGTTATTCATTTATTTTGTGATAATTTAGGTAATTTTACTTTTTGTTATTTGCACATTTATAAAATACAAGCGGTCCGCCCCGGCTTCGCCCGTGGTACATGTTTACGTTTTCTCTCCGTAAGAACCATCCTCGTACTTCAAGGAATATTATAAAAAAAGAATTATCGAAAACGGTCGACCTGTTCACGCGTGATGCCGTCAACGAAAACGGGTTTCATTTTTATAAAAATAGATAAATAATAGTAAGCTATTTTTACCTGACATAATAGAGTCCATAATGGTTTGAACATGTGGTTTCAACAACACCGCGTGGTGCACCGCGGCAAGCGAGAGATATCGCGCCATGTGACGTGATATCTCCCGATTGCCCTTGTGCAGGAATTGCACGGCAACTGGTAGGAATAGTTCCATAACTTCCGCGTTGCCACTCGACTCTTTGTCGGATTGTAAGGGGAATGATACCTGAAGAAAAAAAGTGTTTTGTATAGAGAATTTAATGAGGGTAGTTTGCAGTTCTAAATAATTATGAAAATGTAGAAGCAGAAAGCCTGTGTATAGATAGTACTGTTCTGTTGCATAACTAAATAAGGAAAAATGATTCTTCAACATCAATTCAGGGGTAAATCATGAAATTAAGGTAATATTATTTTAATACTATAAAATTATAACAGCAGTTACCAGTTAAGGAAAATCAACTAGCAATTTACACACAAACTTCCTCACAATGAATCACAATTAAATAAACAACTTACCAACACTATACACGCAATAATATCGGAAGCTATTTTAGCGTGCGGCGGATCGTCATCTCGCAAATGTCCCACAGGCATCAAGTTATGGTGAAGGCACGACTCAAGTAACGCCACTAGAGCGCTGCAGTATTTCTCTAGAGTGCCTGTCTCTTTGATACATGATGTTACGCGAGTGACGCATATCTCTATGAGTGCCTGATCACGGTCATTACGAATGTAGTCAGGTCGAGATGAAATCTCTGTTATCTGTTTTAACTGAAACAATTTAATAATTCCTTAGCACTATATTTCTCTAATAGCTGTGCGTCGAAAGTTCCACTTGTGGAAAATAATAAAAGGTAAAAACATCAGGCGAGATTGTGGTTAAACGCTTCCCTATCTACTACAGTATTTACTTGCATTTCATTAAAAATCTCATCATAATAGATACTTTAGTTTAGCTGTAAAAACGTAACAGACAAACAGGAAGACTTGCATTGAAAATATTAATATAGATATACAAAATAATTAACATTTGTGTGTTGAAATGCCTTATCCATTACATAATGTTATTTATAACTTAAAACATTGCATATTTTTATCATTTATCATAACCATTTGAGACATAAACATATAACATGCATTATGTCACCATTCAAGCATTTAACTGTGGTATGACAACAACAGCAGTGGTTCTATAACAACTTATTTCCTATTAATTTTCCGTTAACTTGATAGTATAATATACTTATTGGTTTAATTATTTTTTTCAGGTTTGTAGTCCCAAATTAACCCATTGAGCCCCGAACGGCCAGATCGGGCCACGACGTTATTCCGGGGCCTGAGTTATTAATGAGAATATTAAATAAAGAATTATACCTATGTCATTTACAACAAATAGGGAAAGACCCGCTACTAAAAAACATGCTGCTATCATAATGTCTCAAAACATGTATTATATGTTTAATATTAATGTATTAGATTACACATTGATCTATTTCTCCAGTGAACCATTGCAGTATGTTTAAATCAAGCACAAACACAAATGATATAAACATGCAGACATTTACAAGTTACAACTTAATTTGAATTCATTAAAATGCATGAGTTGTGTGATGTGGTAATACTGATTGTAGTTTTTATAATGTTTTAAATTTTTTGTACAATGTTTATGATCAAAACATATGGAAACTTCAATTTGAACTAACATGCATCAAAACCAAATAAGAAATATTCCAACAGGTAATAGAGTGGATATTTACAAGGCTACTTTCACTTGAATGCATATATATGCAGAGATTGCAGTTAATTCTATATTGCATAAATAATCAAAACAAGCGCAGATATTTTATTTTTATCCACGTAAGCCTACAATAGCTATATATCTTTGTATATGTCAATGTTGTCGTGAAAAAGTTTGCAAAATACTTACGACTTCATTTATATCGTTCACAATATCTGAGTCAGGGATTGCAAAAATGTCCCCCGCCCGGGTCAGGTCGCGCTCGGTGAGCACGTGCTTCAGCAATTCGTGCATACTGCTGTCTCAATAACAACTTGGAATCACAAAATGCACACAATCCACAACAACAACTGACTCGACACATCAACACCGCCTACTCAAAACTAGTTTTGAAGATTTTACAACATGTTTCAAATTATGCATAATTGTAAATGACATAAATAGAAATCGCAATCGATTTCTAACTGAAAAATAAAACAACAAAATCAAAGAAGCGAAAGTTTCAGTAAATATAGACCTTTCGATTTGTTCCGAATTCCGATCAATTCCGATTCCCGAAATTACAAGTTGACTGACTGTTCATACTTCATATGTCAATCGGTCAGTGATCAGTAAATCGGATAATCATATTCACATTTCAATCAATAGATTTGATGTACAGAAATTATCGCCTATATTCATTGATACCTCATAATATCTATAGGGCGTATTCAGAAAGAAAGCTTGAAACTTATAAGCGCTTATCGGCGCTTGTCATGTTCATATATTTTCCTGCGCGGGTTACCAGCACTGACAGGAAAATGACAGGAAAATATATGAACATGACAAGCGCCGATAAGCGCTTATAAGTTTCAAGCTTTCTTTCTGAATACGCCCAAAGAATGAGAAAATTTTTATTTTTTTAACCCTTATTACGAAACCTAGGTAACTATTGTGTTTTATTTTTAATACTGTGACAATTTATGATTTTATTACCAGTGCAAACTTAGCACCCCATCTATGGAATTTTGGGTCGAAAATGACCTTGATCGTTAGGTCCCCGTTAGGTCCTTTAAGGTCCACCAATTTTTTCGTTAGGTCCCCTTTAGTTTTTTTTTAAATAATTTTTTAAATTTTAGGTATAAAAAAATTACACTTTAGCACCCCATCCATAGAATTTTGGGTCAAAAATGACCTTAATCTATAGGTCTTCGTTAGGTCCTATAAGGTCCCACAATTTTTTCGTTAGGTCCCCTTTAGTTTTTTTTTAAATATTTTTTTTTTAATTTTGGGTATAAAAAAATTACACTTTAGCACCTCATCCATATCAAAATTGGCGAATTTTATCAAAATCGTATTCTTTACCGTTAGGTCCGTATAGGTCCATCATTGAAATTGTTAAATTATTTATTTTATTAAAATCTATATATTTATAAGAAAGTCGTGTTAGTTACTCCACTTATAACTCAAGAACGGCTGAACCGATTTAGCTGAAAATTGGCAGGGAGGTAGTTTAGAGCCAGGAGAAGGATATAGGATACTAAATATGTACCACGGGCGAAGCCGGGGCACTAGTTATAAAATAATTGAAACCTGCGCATGCGCCTTAGAGCATTAAGACATGCGCACATCATACATAAACAGCGCGAAATTTAAATTGGTATCGTTTCATTTATTAAATCAATAAATAAATCTATACTAGTCACGTCTGGTTCGAAAGATGAGACTGGCTTTTTATTTCGAAAATTTATTTGGCAACACTTAACAGTTAACTGTCATTAAAACCTGAGTTGTTGATGTGTCAAAGCTTGTCAAAGTGATTTTATTTTCTGCGATTTTAGCTTAGGATTTTAGTGATTTCTAATAATTGAAAACTGAGTTGAAAACATGACGAAAACTTTAAACTATGATTAATAAATTTAAAAAGAAACAATTTGAAAGAGATGTAGTTTTCAAGGAAAAACACACAGTGTGACTTGATATTTTGATACTTTTCATCTTGATTGCATTGCACATTATATGATTTGTTTAATATTATTATTATTATTTTGCATGGATGATACCAGTAATCCAGTTATAAACTATTAAAGCAACAATATAAAATTGAACGATCTGTCCGTTCAAAATGTTTAAAGACACAAAATCAGTATCTCAACGAGATTTCTTCTATGACCGAACCATGTTATTCATGTTGAAGAGCAGTACAAAAAAAACAAGATGGAATAACTGCAGAAATGGAAGAGTTAATGATGTCAGAGATAATGATAGTGATTCTTATTCTTTATTCGCGGCTGAACGCGGCTTTTAGATTTAATATGATTATATTGATTAAACAAAATTTAATTGTATTTTATTATGTTTTTTATTACTTTCACTAGCTGTTCTTTTTTTTATCTGTATCAGATAACTGTACCAGATTACATATATATAATATTATATAGATGAAGAGTTTGTAGAGGTTGTTAATCTCTCAAAAAAACAAAGCTCGTAATAATAAATTAAAGTATCAAAACTTTATTTCCAACTATAACCTAAGTTACCATTAGGTTACCTTAATATGATGATTTTTTGAATTTGCCGCCTTTTCCAGTCTTATCTTTCGTTAGCCGGACTATCACCACAGTATCACCATATTTCCTACAGTATGGCGACGAATGTACTTGTGCAGAGAAACGGAGGGGAACTGGCGGGGGGTCGGGCGACGCGGGCCGCTTAATGCAATCACGCTGAGTTTGCATTAACTATCGCGAAAGGACGACGCAGTCGTATTTTTTGTGTAATAATTTTATTATACATAGGTACTTACATATTCTATTATGGCGCGCAAAAACTGTTCCGTTTACGGATGTAAATCTACATTGAAATCCCAGAAGGAAACAATATTTCAGAAAGATTGTATTAATAATTGTATCTGTTGAATTAAAATCAAAGCTATGTATATGTTGTCCTCATTATTTTCTAATCAGATTGTACATCCCAATGCGAATGCATTACTTCTTAAATGGTATAATATACAATTAAGAACATCCAAAAATAAAGTGTCCACGTAAATAATATTTAGCAGTGCAATATCTGTAATTATATATTTATGAACAAATGATTACATCAGATTTAATAATCGCAATTATTTTGAATGTACATATGAATAAATGATTTCATCATAATATTAATAATCACAATTGTTTTATTTCCCATTTGTTGCAACCCTAGCGTATTTTCGTGTGGCAGCGTAAGTACCTACGCTGGCGGCGGCATCGCGCGACATCAAAGGCGTTTCCTTACTGTAGGAAATAATATTGTAATACTGTGCTATCACTATCATTATTATATTATACATAGTATAAAACAAAGTCGCTTTCTCTGTCCCTATGTCCCTTTGTACGCTTAAATCTTTGAAACTACGCAACGGATTTTGATGCAGTTTCTTTTAATAGATAGAGTGATTCAAGAGGAAGGTTTATATGTATAATAACATCCATTAAATAGTGGAGAAGTACTGCTATTTTTGAGGTTTCTAATGTGATGTCGTAAAAAATTACCAGCCTTACTTATAAAAACTGACTGATCTGTTGCATAAACACCTCTCAGTTAAATAACTCTCAACTCCTTAAACAATGATTAAAATAATCTTAGGCCCAGTTTCATCAAGCTCTGTTAGTTAGTTTAACACGCTGTTAACTCTTTTAACGGGACATCAATGTAAGGGAGTGTCCCACCATGACCTAATCGAGGATTAGTTTCCTTAACACGGCATTATATTTAACCCGTGGCATAGAGGCTCTTTAAATTTTTAACAAGCGATTAGAAAAAATGATTTGAAGTTTTCTTGCTGTCAAGATGGACTCTGCATACTATTTTATTTTTGAAAATGAAGATGTATCGGATGATTTGTATAATTTAGATTATATAGTGCGACCGCGACGGCCCAGAATTTATAAAGACGTCGTCATTGTTTCGAAGAATATGATGATGTTGATTTTAGTACAAGATTTCGTTTATCAAAACAAACGGTTTTGGAAGTATTGCAATTAATTGAAGATAAACTCGAATAACCGTCGGATCTGTAAGTAAAACTATCTCGTGAGGTAATATTTATATTTATGTGCATAAAGGTTCCTTCCTACATACTGTATTATTTTCAATTAAACCATAATAATCCTGTGAGTCATGTCAAATCTAGTATTGAATACCAATATAGGTACTTAAAATGTAAACTTCACCACTACCATCCACTACTCAGGTAAGGCTCAGGCCTCCTCATGATTATGAAATGTACTTATCTTAATTTTAAATTCTGTTTTAGGAATCTATCAGTTTCACCTACAGACCAACTGCTTATTGTAGTGCAGTGCAGTGATGGCTCAGTGGTGAAAAACATTGTGAGGAAACCGACATATCATAAGATAGCGTGGTGGATAATGACCTGATCCCTTACCGTGTTTAAGTTTAAGTTAGCACTACCAATCCCATGTTCCAGCAGTGAGAAAGTATATGGGCTGACGATGATGATGATCCTAATTTAATTTAAATGTGACATTGTTATAGAAATATGTAATTTTTCATGTTACCTAAATAAATAAAACTTGTGTTTTTATAAAACATTTTTATTGTACCCTTAGATTGTACCTATCAACATCATTCAATAAATAGGTTATAACAACTAGATACTAGGTTATTACAAACAAGAATTTACTATTAATTTACTTTAAATGTATCTTGCTGCTTCGTCTTTATTTTTCTTGTTTTAATTGCTCTTCTAGTATGAGATCTCTCGCACTTTCCTTCGGACTCCGAATTTTTTTTCGTAATTTCAACCAGATCCAGTTTACCTTCGACCAAGTGAAATTGAACCGCGATTTTTCTTCAACATTATTGTATTTATTCAACTCAAAATAAAATTAAAATAACACAAGAAAAATTACAACAAAACAATCTCCAAATAACATCAAACATTTGTAACCATGGTAACGACCAAATCGTTTGACATATAAACCAGCAAACGTAAAAGTTTCTACATGATTATTAAATTGTATACTGTGTTAGAACATTTCAATTTAGTCGAATTACCAAACATGACAGTTATTATACAACTAGAACAAATAGCCCCAACGTGCGAAACTATGGCATTGTCAACTATGACATTTTGTTTCGGGCGGTTTAAAATACGAATGAATGATTCGTGAGTCGCTCAGTTAATGGTCCATTTGATAATCGGCTGTTAGATTTCCTTCTTGGGACCTGTAGAGTTGACAACGATGTTAAAATACATGTTTAATTTGAAGCTCGATTAATAAATGTCTGATTTAGAAAATATTGGTGAAATTGGGTCTTAGGTACTTATAAACCTATCTCAGCAGTCTCTCAACTAAGTTACGTCAATATATGTATTTTTTTCTAGTAACATTATCGAAATAAAACCCGCTATTCACGTAAAACTTGACTAAAAATGTACTTTTTGACAAATATGAATGGTAGACTTTATTTTGTATGACGTTTAACTGACAGGATATTGATAACTTTCAAATTTCAAACATTTGTACAGATTTGAGATTTTTGATAAATTCAAATTCAGTTTTAATTTAAAATGAGTTCAATGATCAATAAACGTTCTCGTTCGACGAATTGGAGTGAGGAGGATAAGGTACGTAATGTACACAAGAAATCTAATAGAATGTACTTATTTCCTTACATGTTTTAAATTTTAATGCTTATTAATAAATATATATTGCTCTTTAGAAAGTGCTTCGAAAATAATTAGTGCTCGAGCGAGCACATATTATATTAGAGAATAAGGATACGTCGACTAATACAAATACAGCAAAAAAACTTGCATGGGAAGATGTTTTGTCTTGGTTATTTTAATTTTACTTATTCTAACAGTTTCTTGTATTTAATAAATTGTTACAGTGTAATAACATTATTATTGTATTTATATTTCAGTTATAATATCATTTCACTCCATAAAAGGGACTTAAGCCAAATACAAAATCAGTGGAGGAATTTGAAGAAAGCTAAGGCTTCGGAACACAAATTTAGAACGGCAAGAAACATGACAGGCGGGGGACCTCCGCCACCAAGTCCTCCGCCTGAAGATCAAGAGCTTATAGCAGCTCTTCCTAATGAGTTTGTGGTTGATAACAATCCTTTCGATAGCGATGCAACACATGGCCAACAGGTTTATATTTTTTACATTTTCTACTGCTATTATTCCTTAATTTGGAATATCCATTAAGGGATAATAGCGCTATGCATATATAGTTTTTTATTGTGAGATTGAGTAATTATATTTTATATATTTATAGGAAGTTACTAAGGAGTCTGCTGATGATACATGGAAATTGAATGAAAATGATGAAAGCACTGCACATGCATAGGTAATCATATTATATAATAATTTGTATAATATTTTTATCAGTTATGTTATACAAAAATATCAGTATTATAAATAAAATTTATATTATTTTAAAATAATTATTATTTTTTTATTTTTAGCCTGAATTGCCAAATTTCTCCACTGAATTGCCACGTATAAATCCTACACATCATATTTTCAAAGCTAAACCAAAAAAAACGTAAGTATGTAATGTTGAAAATAGAATTTCATGAAATTTCCTGTGCTTATTGTTCAGCTGTGATTTATGTGAAATAATGTTTAATGTTTATGTTATTTTTACAGTGGGAAATCAAATTCCAATTACGAGCATCAATTATTCCTCCTTGCAAAAAAAAGCAGGGAGGAATTAATGAAGCAACAACAAGAGTTGCATCTATTAAGAATAGAGCAAGAGAGGGAGCTTCACCTATTAAGAATAGAACAAGAGAGGGAGCTTCACGAGAAGAAGCTCCAAATACTTGCATTAGAGGAGGAATATTTAAAAAAAATAAATTTTGAAAAATAATAAAATATGGTTTTTATTGATTAAAATAAGTTTCAATATAAATGGCCCTGTTTATATTTTCGTCTTCATCTTCTATATTATCAGGGATAGTTGGATCGATTAATAATTGATTTTCAAGGCCTGAAGGATCTAGAAAAATACAAAATAAAGAATTAAAATATGCTTATTTTTTATGTATTGGCATTATTAAATATACTTTGTTTACATATTAGTTTGCACAAATACCTTGATTTAAAATAGACTCATTAAAGAGTATTGCTAAATTGTGCAAAACTGCACAAGCAACAATAGTGGTCTTGATCACTTGCAGAGACCCTCGCATTGTTTCGTTGAGTATGCGGAATCTTTGCTTCCACACCCCAAAGCAACGCTCTACAGTATTCCTCGTTCGTATGTGACTCAGGTTGTACCTTTCTTCTGCCTGTGTCCTTGGTCTTAATATTGGTGTTAGAAGATGCGAAGTACAAGGATACCCGCTATCTCCAATCAGCTTCCCATGAAATTCATTCTCCTCAAACCTCCGCTTTATTGAGCTTTCTCTATATATGCGGGAATCATGTGTACTTCCTCTCCAGTGACACACAATATCGCAGATTTTAAGGTCAGAGTCACATACTACCTGTAATTATTGTCATCAATATTATTATAAATTAGAAACACATAATAGCACACATAACAATGAAAATTTATTACTTTAAATACACTATGATCAAACTAAAATGTTATTGTACAATGTTCATACTTGAGTGTTAATGGAGTAATGTCCCTTCCTATTAACATAGTACTGTCCAGCCTCTCCACTCACTTTGCGTATCTTAATATGAGTGCAATCTATTGCACCAATGATACGCTTCATCCCGCATATTATGGCCTCAAATTTCCTAATTGCTTTGGCTTCCTCGGTTGAGTTCGACGGCATATTAATATAACGCGAACTTTTAGAAGCTAACGCAATAGCAACATTTCGGGACAAACGGGAAAGTGTCTGTTGACTCATTCTGTGAATGTCAGCACAATCTTCTTGGATCTGTAATGTAATAGATCGTTATACAGGCTTTTCTATTGTATATATCCAAAACTAGAGCACAAGTCACATCTACCTCATGCCGGCCCCAATATCGAATAACTGCCATCACTTGCAGTTCCACTGGAATACCGCCCCCTCGAGTGTCCACGCGAAGGTCATCCCGAATCAAATTAATGATTTGTTGCATGTTATTCTTTCCGAATCTATACCTCGACCGTAGTGTGGCCCTGTGGCCGCTACAAAAAATATATTGACACCATAGATTGACACTAATACCAGGTTATTTTAATTCTAGGTTGAAAAGTAGGTTTTTACTAAATAAGCACTCTCAGAACAATAGATTTATTTAATAAATGAAACGATACCATTTTAAATTTCGCGCTGTTTATGTATGATGTGCGCATGCCTTAATGCTCTAAGGCGCATGCGCAGGTTTTTATTATTTTATAATTTTAATAAAATAAATAATTCAACAATTTCAATGATGAGCCCATACGGACCTAACGGTAAAGAATACGATTTTGATAAAATTTGCCAATTTTGCTATGGATGGGGTGCTAAAGTGTAACTTTTTTATACCTAAAATTAAAAAAAAAATATTTAAAAAAAAACTAAAGGGGACCTAACGAAAAAATTGTGGGACCTTATAGGACCTAACGGAGACCTATCGATTGAGGTCATTTTTGACCCAAAATTCTATGGATGGGGTGCTAAAGTGCATTTTTTTTTATACCTAAAATTTAAAAAATTATTTAAAAAAAGCTAAAGGGGACCTAACGAAAAAATTGTGGGACCTTAAAGGACCTAACGGGGACCTAACGATCAAGGTCATTTTCGACCCAAAATTCCATTGATGGGGTGCTAAGTTTGCACTGGTGATTTTATTCACGTCAATTACAGTGCTCCCTCATGCTCCAATCTCCATCAATTTGTGCATTGTTGTCAACGTCATAAATCACCTGTTCTGCAAATAAAAAACAAACTTTGAATTTAATAGTTAACTATATTTAAGGATTTTTAGGACCATAATATTAAAATCACATTTTGAGAAAAAATTATAAACTACCATAATATCATGCCTGTTCCATGTAAAACAGGCTGTGGCAAAAATGCTATGCTAAAGGTAACCTCAATTTATGAATATTTGTAAACATATTTCTATGAATGTTTGTAATATTATTAAAATAATAACTCACTATTCTAGCGGCCAAAAACTGGAGATGCATTGTGCAAAGAGTGTTTCTTTTGGGCGTTCGAGACAGAAATCCATTTCACGATTACAAAAGGCGAATTGTTCAAACGCGGAGATTCCGTCGCTATCGCCGCTTCAGGTGGTAAAGATTCCACAGTTCTTGCTCATGCGCTCAAAACGTTAAATAAGCGTTATGACTATGGCCTCGATCTCATGCTATTATCTATAGATGAAGGAATAACTGGATATCGAGATGATAGCCTCGAAACTGTAAAGCGCAATAGAGACGACTATGAGATGAATTTAAAGATACTTTCGTACAAAGATCTGTATGGTTGGACGATGGATGAAATAGTCGCTCAAATAGGACGTAAGAATAATTGTACTTTCTGTGGTGTGTTTCGAAGACAGGCATTGGATAGAGGGGCTGCTATGCTGAATGTTAAATGTATAGCAACAGGGCATAATGCGGATGATATTGCTGAAACTGTGCTTATGAATGTGTTACGAGGGGATATAGCAAGGTTGAAAAGGTGCACAGCTATCTCTACGGTAAGATTGAGTTTTTATAAGTGAAATCTATCATCATTTTCTTATGAAACATTGTGTAATTTTATATAATTACAATATTAAATTAAAAAAAAAACATTGTAGATTATTTTTTTGAAGTTTGATTTTTTTTATTACAGGGTAGTGAAGGTACAATACCTAGAGTGAAACCTTTGAAATATACATACGAAAAAGAAATAGTAATGTATGCTCATTACAAGAAGTTGGTATATTTTTCTACCGAGTGTATTTTTGCACCAAATGCATACAGAGGCCATGCAAGAGCATTGCTAAAGGATTTGGAAAAGATCAGACCATCTTGTATTATGGACATCATATATTCAGGTAAGTAAAATATAGTCTAATTAATAAAGAACAATAAAAAATGTGCTATATCAGAATAATTTTTCATAAATTTGAAGATGATTGATGTAACTTATGTATTTACTGCTAATTCTAAAACATATTCTGAGTGGCAGTTAATAGAAGATCTTTTAAATATTTAAACTGAATTTAGTAAAAGACCAAAAAATCATGTACACTAAAATCTATGTTAAACTTATTAAAATATTTTACTTTTCAGGTGAAACAATGTTAGTTAAAGAGGAGGTCTCCCTTCCATCACAGAGAGTGTGTTCCAGGTGTAATTTTGTGTCCTCCCAGGAAGTGTGTAAGGCTTGCGTTCTATTAGAGGGTCTTAACAAAGGTCTGCCCAAACTCGGCATCGGAAAAAGTTCGAAAGCAAAGAAAATGCTAGAAGACTATAATGCAAGACAAAAATTGGCGGCAGAAATTGACGAAATGAATGAGGACTTTAAGAAAAACAACTGTGTGTCTAAGGGAAAAGTGTGTAAAAGTGGGTGTAATAGAAATACTGACGTAACATCTACACATAGCAAGGCATGTAGTAGTAACTGTGGTTGTGCTTCAAAGGATTTAGTGTTACCAGAAAATCCAAAAATTAATAAGCTATTACAAGAGTATGGTTTGCCAGATTCAAAAGACGTTAATAATGTATCGTCAAATGGAAAAGATTTAAGTGATTCGGAAAATGATGAAAATATTTTATTTGAAGAAAATACATGTGCAGGCGCTTGTGGTAATGGTTTAAGTATAGCATTTTGACCCTAATATACACATAAATAATTACTGTGTATATATGTATTTACATTATTATTTGTATATTGTAAATAAAAATCATTTATTTTAAATTATACACTTTATTCCATCACAATAACATTTAAATGCTAGGCATTGTTAGTTTTCTAATAGAAATAAATATCTTATATATTAATAGCACTATAATACAGAGCACAATATTTAAAATCTTGAGTACTTTAGTGTTATTCCAAATACATAATATCTTGAGCTTCCAACTGATTGTGAACTTCACAAAATTAATAACATTTCTTTAATTTAAAGTTAAAATTGCATTGAAATCTTGAATGAATCGTCATCTATACAGTTAATTAGAAGATTTTTAGTTAAATCAAATGCATAAAATAAATGATATTTGTCTATGTTATAAAAGCTGGTGCACGAGACTCTATCCTCTCTCTGCAAATTGGGCAGTTGTCGCGAATATTTTCCGAGCAGTCTTCACAAAGGCACACATGTCCACACGGCAACAATATTATCTGAAATAATATAATACTTTTTAGTTATAATAAAACTTTAAAGTTAGTTCGTCATATTACTAAGTAGACTGGAAGTAATTCTTTAATTTTATCCTAATTCTTAAGACAGGCCAGTTCGAAAATATCAAGTTAAATATTGGTCAAGTTCTTTTTTTCAAAAACACCTTAAAGATTGTAGAACATACTTTATCTTCGATCCTCAAAAAAAAAACCACCAACCAACCTCCTTCAAATGAACTTGAAAAAAAAAGACCCGCCAACTAAGCTCTTTAGGATTATCTGTGCACACGACACACAGCTGCACGTCACTAAGCCCCTTGTCCCTGTTCTGCGATCTTCGGTCTCCTCCTGGCTGCCAATTGCCGCTTCATGCTGTCCTAGTACACTACACAGTACACACGTCTTCTCTTTATTTAGTTACCTCATCATTGGCAACCTAAACGACTATTAAAAAAGAAACACCAACCCTGAGAAAAAAAAATTAAAAAAAATCGCGCCAACCAACCTCTTTAGGATTATCTGTGCACACGACACACAGCTGCACGTCACTAAGCCCCTTATCTCTGTTCTGAGCTCTCCGTTCTCTCCTCCCGGCTGCCAATTGCCGCTTCATACTATCTTCAGCGGCGCGTCGTTTGCGCCGTTTCATGTATTTGTAAGCTATCCGACCAGACGCGACGGCGGCTACCGTTCCAAATACCACTATAAGCACCCTGTTGATTGGTAGAATTAATTAGGTTAATAACAAATGTATTAAAAAAAATGACCGTATTTAATGTTAAAGTTGCATTTCTGTTGTATTTTTTTTTTATTGAGATCTGCAATCAGTTGCAAGACTAATCAAATGAGGTGACTTAAAGTATTTTTCGCTTTTGTCTTATTATTATTATTTTTTTTAACTTTATGAAGCCGAAATGGAATAACTTTACAGTAAACAATAGCTAGATACAACGTATATAAATGAAAATTGATCTGTAAAATATCAGGGACTCCGTAATATAAAACACATAAAAAAACTTCATATGAAATTTTAAAACAATAAAACTTACTTTTTAAATACTTAATATAAGACACAATTTAAATGCCCTTTTAAGTAACATTGTGTGAAGCACTAGACGTAAACACATATACAGTTGAAAAATAAAAGTACAATGGTCAAGAAGTTACATCATGAATAATGCATTAATTCAGATTTCAGACAAACAAATTAGCTTTGAAAAATAATGAATTGTTTTGTTTTATACTTATTGATATAAAAAAATTAAAGAAGGGCATATTTATATCACTGAACATTATTATTTACTATGGGGGGCACGAGTATTTCGCCTTGCAGCGGCGTTGTTTTTATTATTATTGATTCCTCATATTATATTAGTTCTTCATTATATTATTTTATTTTAGTTCCTCAACCTTTACCTCAACAAATCTCTAGAACTGGCCAACCGCTTCAACAAGCTGGATTTCGTCGCCGTCGTCAAATATAACGGCAGACCGTCTTTCGGCGGTTGTATTTTCAGTCCCGAGCTGTTTCTGCTGAGTTCTCCAATCGCCGTGATATAGGAACCGTCGCGTAACATCTCCTCCATGGTTTGGAGACCTCGCTGACGAACACCGGAAAAGAATCCCCACACATGATCTATGACCCCTGGTGACATGGGCTCAAACTTGTCCGATATAACATCAAGGTCTGAAAGAATTTTAAATATTTTAATTACTCCATCCAATCATGTAAATTCAAATAATTTATTACATATTAAATAGGTGAATTAAAAAAAATTGTAAAGTTTTATATCTCACAATGAAATATTTCTATTCAATGTATTGTTTATATCCAAATTAGATAAATTTTATGAAACTTACAGAAAGCAACACAATGGATCAATGATATGAATTTAATTTATGTAGACTTATTTTTTAGACACTTTAAATATAAAGACAAATAATCACCCAATAATTCCGCAGCCAAGGCGTCAACAATTTCAATGCTGTGTTTCCCATTTGTGAGCACAAATGGTGTTGCATTACACACCTCGTGGATAGTGCGTGTCTGATCTGACCAGAAACCAGCTGATGTTCTGGCTATCACATGCTCTTTTATTGTCAACCTAACGATAGAGTTAAAATTTAAATAAATATTTTCAGGATAATTTTCACACATGGCACGATCTGATCCGATACTAAGCTTTCGCTTGTGTTATGGAAACCAAATGGCTGCAAACATACATAGATATTTTTTTTATAAATACTTATATAGATAATTAACACTCAGACAGCAAATAACTTTGTTCATCACACAAATATTTGCATGGAAGGCAGGGTCACTACCAACTAAGCCAACCGGTCTGTCAATTTAACCATATACATTAAATTGTATGTATATGAATTGGCTTATATATTGCGTATTTATTATTAGAAAAAAACTATGATGTAGAAGCTTCCAATAAGTTGTACTTATTAAAAAAATATTCTTATATGCCGAAATCATAAACAATTTAACCCATTGAGCCCCGAACGGTCCACGACACAATAGATTTTCTATTGTGTCTGTGATTCCGGGGCCTGAGTTATTACAACGACTTCATGAAAATGTTTATTGAACACAACCATATTTATGAAACAAGAAAAATACTGTACCTTTGTATTACACCAGTGACAGACTGATTATAATTACTAGTTATTGGGTTGCCAAGTGGTTTTATAAGCCCTCTTATCACAACATAGGGTATCACACAATTTGGGTATTTGTTTATCTCTTTCTGAAGATTTGTATCTATGTCCAACACTGGTGCTGTCTGAAATAATAAGTATTTTCTATAAAATACTGTTACATGATTTTTATTAGCTCTTAATCTAAACTTATGAATATTTATCAGATTAAAATATTCGGTTGTAGGATGGATTTTTATACTCCATTGTCATAGTGTTTTTTTTTTGTTTAAGAATTTAGGTAGGCTAACATCTTTTAAATAAAAAATAATTACCTGTAGCGCATTTAGTATGTGTTTACATTTGCTCAGCTGCTTTACACAAAATCCCAATATTAAAGAGTCTATACTTAATACAATAGCTTCCGCAATTACTTCCGAAAGAAAATCCATTTTAATGTAAGCTTTGTTTTACTTTAGAAACATAAAATTTTGATTAATGCTTCTCTTGTTTATTATTTAGAGTATTCACATTTTAGGAGTGATCACTGTTATCTAATTAATAAAATAACCTCAAATGAACCTCAATTTGTAATGGTAAAATTAAAATATTTGTTTGACAATAATTGACATTGTTTTGACTTTTGACTGTAGGTAGTTTGAAAAGTTTTGAAAATTCTGACTATGACACTTTAGGCCGGCCGCACATCGTAAGAATTTTTCTGTCAGTAAATTTCTGATGCCCGCCGGACGCACTCTTTACATAGGTACATTTTGTAGGGATAGTCGCATATTACACAGCAAGTAATTGGCATACTTTCAGAATTCTGACGTGTCGGATGTCCGCTTCGATGGGCGCTAGAATGCAAACGATCGGACGTCTGAATTTTTCGGATCAAAAATTCGGGAGGCAGCCTCTCCATACATCTATGCCATACATTTTGTATATACCCCGCACATCTGTCAGAAATTTCTATCAGGTATTGAACCTGTGTATTGAACGGATGCCGTAGAGGATGCACGCGTTTAGGGCGCTTGTGCACTACAAGGAATTTTACTGTCCGGCATTCCGATTTTTTACGGTCCGGTGTGGCATGAAAAAACCGATGAATTGCTTGTGCACCTGTCCGTCTTTACTCGGATCAGTGCGGTACAGTTCAAGGAAGTTTGGCGGTATAATGCTATCATAAATGATTGTTTTTGCATTTTACAAGAAACGATTAAAAATATAGAAGGTGAAATATTATATTACTTCGTTATAATAAAAAGTAAAGTTCCGTAAGAGATTTAAAATGCGTGTTTCACTTATTTATTTTAATCGGTGACGAGGAGCTAAAGCTATTCCCACTTGAACTTTAACTTACCAACACTTACTTAGATAATAATTATAGGTCAATGCTTGGTCAATGTATATAAAATAACAATACCGACTTCTCAAATCTCATTGCCAACTAAAAGAAAGTAAAACAAGAGCTTGCTTTCAATTGGCATATGCAGTAAAAACAGTAAAATCCAAGCAAGTGGGCATTCGAAAACAATTATACCTACAGCGACTCGTAGACACAAAAAACCATCCGGAATAGGGAAAAGTAAAATGTCGGACAGTAAAATTACGTATAGTGCACAAGCTAGTATATAGATTAATGGCGTGCCATACCGGACCGTAAAAAATCGGAATGCCGGACCGTAAAATTCCTTGTAGTGGACAAACGCCCTTACTTTGCACGGCAAGACAAGATGACAGAAATTGAAGATTTGATTATGGAAATTGAAAAATAATTGCTCATCGAATTTAGGTATTAGGTACTTTAAGTATTATATGTTTCATGTGAAATTGGCTGTCATGCAATCTTCTCCAACTGAGTGGATAAACCCAGTATAGACGTTTTATTTTATTTTTATTAACTACTTAATAATAAGTAGAACAATGATGCTAATAAAAGTAACTGCCATTTTGTTACTTTTTCTTACTTTTCGTAAACCCAAGACTCTGCTGCCGGCCAACCGCGAACAAAACTCATACTCGTCGGAAGAAAATTTCAGACAAGTGTGCGGTGTGGTGTCGACAGGCGACCGAAATTTTCTGACAAAAAAATTCTTGTTCACTGTGCGGCCGGCCTTATTCGGTGTCTACCGCATAATATCTAGATATTTTATAATCCATAGTCCATACCATCCACCGCATGATTACTATCTAGATATTTTATAATCTGTGAACATATTCGAGTCTCCGGCTTTCGCGTTTGGCATTGAGATATATACTACGTAGTAACCTTGGTAGTAACCATGGAAATATAAATAGCTAATACTTAAGATTCGCGTGATTCGTGACCGGCAAGTGACCGGTCACCGGCTCGAAGACCGATTTCGGACGAAAAAGGGAAGTGAAGATGACACAAAAGAGAAAAGTCACACTAATTAAAAAAAACAACAAATATTTGACAGCTGACCATCAGTACTCAATGCCATCAACTGACACTTTGTTATTCTCGTTGTTATTGTTTACGAAATTCTTGGTTGTTTTGATCCAGGGGTAGGACAGTTCCATACAATGACAGAGTTGGGGTATTTATTTTCAAAATGCGCCATCTCTTAACGGTATCCAAAACAATTAGTTGCTTTATACGATCACAGATGGAAGAACAATCGATAAGAAATAATTTATTACAAAACAAAAAAGACAAAGAACATTTATTTAAATATCTAATTATTTAATTGAACTTGTATTATAAATATTTTTAAATTTTGTGTAACTTACAAGTTGAGTAATAATTACGATAGCAACACAATGAATTGATTCCAATATTGATTGTAATAGCGGCAGTACACATGGGGCCAAGGCGTTGGGCCAACGTGTTGGGAAAAAATGAAGGATATCAAGATTCCTGTTCACACATTGGCGTACTGATCATTCTGCATTGGCGCTTCAAAGATGGACGTAGTCCGTAGAAGTTCTTGCGGCCGCGGCAATTTATTTATATACAGTGCGTTTAATTATTACGTACATGTGCATCAATAACAATGAGTGTACTCTGCCGTCTGCGATGATACCATTCCACTCTATATATTGTCCTTTTTTTATAACTGTATAAATAAAACATTATTATGTTTAGATTTTTTCAAATGTTTAAAATGTGTACATTTTACATTTAATTTAATTTTAACTACCTATAAAACGAAACTTTAAAGATTAGATTTTAGATATTATTTTATTAAATGATAATATTATTTATGTAATAAAGCACAATTTGATCAAAATCATGCTCATTGTATATTGTTATTTAATTTTTAAGAACAAGTAACTTTTTAATACTATTTTACTCATTTTATAAATATATTCATTTTTTTATCGCATTGTATGAAAGTTAGATAAGAAAAACATCTAGAATAATATAATAAATAGAAAATAGAACATCTAATTTATTGAGTCATATGGTTTTATTTTTGTGTAGTTCATGCCGTGGATTCCAAATTATTCCTTCATGTCGATACAAATCTACGAATTGTAAAACCTCGGCGCCGCCATCGCTATCGGAACATGGTTAAACGTAAATTTCATTGACGCGCAACGATACTGTCTCCGCTGACGAGTAACAACAAACTGAACAAGACACCAACGTGTGAACGCTGTTTGTGGAGCGCGCCAAGATCCTTTGATGTGTGCACAAAAAACCGACAACATTCGGTTGGCCTGCCAATATTGGCGCCAACTAGGCTAATGAAGCCAACATACCGCCAAGTAGCTCTCTACACGTTGGCCCAACCCGTTGGCCCAACACGTTGGCCCAATGTGTACTGCCACCATGAAAATACGTCACAAACTCACAAATATGGCGACTGCTCCTTGCTTTGCGCTTGTTTGTAGTTTTGTTCCATATTTTGTACTGCTCTTCGTGATTCGTGAAATTAATCCGCCGATCCGCGTTGAGTTGAGTCCTCTCCTCAGTCCTCCGTAGTGAAGTGTACGAATTTCCAAAGAATACAAAAAGAATAAAAAATCATTTTAATATATCCATCAAACAAAATTTAGTGACGGACATTATTTTTGAAGAAAGATGTTCCTAAAAAAGGATTGAAACAAAAAATAAAAAGTTTACTGACATATTTGTGTATTATCCCTTTAATTGTGATAAACATAAAACTACATTAAAAAGTTGTTTTGAAAATACAGTAATTCATATGTACTTGTTGTAAGTATACAGTCTGGCAAAATCACATATCATGGCGAGGACGAAATAAAAACAACAGCACAAACATATAAAAATAAACATAAACATGTAACAATTAAAAATAATATTGTTATTTAAATATGTTATATCGCGGTCACATTAACTTGACGCATGGGCCATGGGCAAAATGACAAAATGCCGTCATCGGAGCCATGCGGCATGGCTTTGATGACGTTATTTTGTATCGGTAATAGAGATGCTAACCATACTGACGATTGCCGGGCGAGCTAAGGCTAGCCGCACACACAAAATAATATTGTCAATGCAAGATTGTCAAAAATCTTCATCAATATATGGTCCCCGCACACTACGCAATATTATTGGCAATTTTTCATGGTAAAATCTGACTCAGTCGTTCCGCAGCTAGATTACGTGCGCACGTATAACATAATGAATAGAAAGAAAAAAATCGTTGCATTGATTATTGCATTAATTTTACTATCTAAAAAAAGCAATCAAGAAAGAAACGATGGATTAAGGACTGGATGAGAAAAAAATTAATAATTTAATTTAATTAATTAAATTAAACAATAATTTAATTAATTATAAATTAATTCATTCAAAATTCAATTGAATTAAATCTTTAATTCTTTCCGAAAATTTGTTCGTATAAGAATTAATTTTCTTCTTTACGTCTTCTCTTCTCTCTTTTCTTATTTGGTTTGATTTATTTATAAATATCGAGCAACTTATCAAGCGCATTATTTTTCGCGATATGATTTGCAGGATGTATTCCATAATTCTGGATAAGTTTCCCATGTTTTAATAAACACTGACAAATAGTGTTTTTCCGTGAGACTGCTATCACCAAAAATATTAACATTATTTTCGCTTTGGATACTGTTTTCGTCCTCCATTTTGAACAAAAAACACGAACGTCCGCCTGCCTTGAAATCTTTTTCTCAACTAAAATATTGCCGTGCGCCCGCACACGTCAATATTATTGTCAATACCCCTGCCTCCCCCCGATATTGACGTGACAAAATCTGAATTTCTGGATAATCCACAATAATATTGAACAATACCGCAATACAGGCCGCACACACACAATAATATTGACAATACGTACTTTATTGTCAATATTATTTTGTGTGTGCGGCTAGCCTAAGGGTATGCGGAGGGAAGCAGGCGGGTTCTCGCATTCCAGCGATGCGTCAAGTTAATGTGACCGCGTAGTAATACTGTTCAAAATCAATTATTTTCTAAAAATTCCGTACCATTGTCAAAATTTACAATTCTATGTTAATTACTGTAAGTGTAAATAAATAAATTATTGTAAAATAAAATTTGTTTTTATTTGTATGCACTCCCTTTCTGAAACTCATGCTTATAGGCCAGTGGAAATTAACATTAAATTCGCAAAGCACGATGTAGATTTGAATTTTTGGTATGTTGTTTGGATCAGTTAGGGTGATGTAAATCCCAATTTGCAACTTCGAAAAAGTTGTGCTCGCTGCGCACCACGTGATAAACTGCGAAAATTTTGGACTTTTTTCACTTTTTGCTCTAAAAGTCATAAACTATGCGTTTCCGACAAGTATGATTCAGTACATAAATTAAGGTTATTAAATTTGCAACAATTTAAGCCTAACCGCAGCTCTCTAAACCTTATAACGACTAAACTGTGGCCATTCGAAGATGGTTCATTTTTCCGGAAATATTGAAATTTTTAGTTTTGCTCCCGTTTGAAGCAAAATATTGGCAAAAACCGTTCGTTCTATGAGAAGTTCGTATAATAAAGTTGTAGTGCATTTAATTTTCTTTCATAAGAGCATAGAACAAAGTCTGTGAGACAAATATTTCACACACAATATCTGAAAAACAAAAAGAAGGTAGAAATAGATTTTTAAAGAATTGAAACTGAGAGCATATAAAATCATAAAAAGAATAATACTTTTTTATTTGCAGGATAGGTAATTAACAAAATTACAAAATTTGGGAAAGTAGGAAAAAAGATTATACGCAAATAATAAACTGCGAAAATTTTGGACTTTTTTCACTTTTTGCTCTAAAAGTCATAAACTATGCGTTTCCGACAAGTATCATTCAGTACATAAATTAAGGTTATTAAATTTGCAACAATTTAAGCCTAATTAAAGCTCTCTAAATCTTATAGCGACTAAACTGTGGCCATTCGAAGATGGTTCATTTTTCCCGAAATATTGAAATTTTTAGTTTTGCTCCCGTTTGAAGCAAAATATTGGCAAAAACCGCTCGTTCTATGAGAAGGTCGTATAATAAAGTTGTAGTGCATTTAATTTTCTTTCATAAGAGCATAGAACAAAGTCTGTGAGACAAATAGTTCACTCACAATATCTGAAAAACAAAAAGAAGGTAGAAATAGATTTTTAAAGAATTGAAACTGAGGGCATATAAAATCATAAAAAGGATAATACTTTTTCATTTGCAGTATAGGTAATTAACAAAATTACAAAGCTAATTAAATTTGCAACAATTTAAGCCAAACCGCAGCTCTCTAAACCTTATAACAACTAAGCTGTGGCCTTTCAAAGATAGTCAGTTTTTCCCGAAAATTTCAAATTTTTAGTTTTGCTCCCGTTTGAACCAAAATATTGGCAAAAACCGCTCGTTCTATGAGAAAGTCGTATAATAAAGTTGTAGTGCATTTAATTTTCTTTCATTAGAGCATAGAACAAAGTCTGTGAGACAAATAGTTCACTCACAATATCTGAAAAACAAAAAGAAGGTAGAAATAGATTTTTAAAGAATTGAAACTGAGGGCATATAAAATCATAAAAAGGATAATACTTTTTCATTTGCAGGATAGGTAATTAACAAAATTAAATTTTCTACAACTTTATTTTATGACCTTCTCATAGAACGAGCGGTTTTGCCAATATTTTGGTTCAAACGGGAGCAAAACTAAAAATTTGAAAATTTCGGGAAAAACTGACTATCTTTGAAAGGCCACAGCTTAGTTGTTATAAGGTTTAGAGAGCTGCGGTTAGGCTTAAATTGTTGCAAATTTAATTATCTTTGTAATTTTGTTAATTACCTATCCTGCAAATGAAAAAGTATTATCCTTTTTATGATTTTATATGCCCTCAGTTTCAATTCTTTAAAAATCTATTTCTACCTTCTTTTTGTTTTTCAGATATTGTGAGTGAACTATTTGTCTCACAGACTTTGTTCTATGCTCTTATGAAAGAAAATTAAATGCACTACAACTTTATTATACGAACTTCTCATAGAACGAGCGGTTTTTGCCAATATTTTGCTTCAAACGGGAGCAAAACTAAAAATTTCAATATTTCCGGAAAAATGAACCATCTTCGAATGGCCACAGTTTAGTCGTTATAAGGTTTAGAGAGCTGCGGTTAGGCTTAAATTGTTGCAAATTTAATAACCTTAATTTATGTACTGAATCATACTTGTCGGAAACGCATAGTTTATGACTTTTAGAGCAAAAAGTGAAAAAAGTCCAAAATTTTCGCAGTTTATCACGTGGTGCGCAGCGAGCACAACTTTTTCGAAGTTGCAAATTGGGATTTACATCATCCTAACTGATCCAAACAACATACCAAAAATTCAAATCTACATCGTGCTTTGCGAATTTAGGGTTTTTTAGTGTCGATTTCTACTGGCCTATTAGACTTCATCTTCTTACTATTTTACTGTATTCAAGGTGATAAGATTTTACTTATTAGGTATTTGATTTTCTCTCAACTTGAATACAATAAAATAGTAAGAAGCTGAAGTCAAAGTACCTACCATTGCATGTAATATAGTAGATGTCTATAGCTATAGCTATACATTTCACAAGTTTGTGGATGCCGATAATAGATGGCGCTGTTTATCAGATCAATTGACATTAGCGGTCTTCAAAAAATTCTGCGAGCGGGCTCTCTATACCCGTATATATTATATTACTCTATGTTTTGATCACAGAACTATATCGAGATGAGTGTGTGTACCTCGCGTGCCGAAAGGGCGATTTATCATCGTGTTGCATATATTAAGAACTTAGGCGATCTTCACACTGCCCCGCACCACGCTGCATGTTCACTGAAAAATACACTGAAAAATAGTACTCACTTCGGAGCGCTGTAACACCTTAGCTATTGACGTAATGAAAAATGTTGTTCATAAAAGTTGTTCCTTGAAAAACAATCTACAAAAATGGTCTGATATCATTTCTTCGTAAAATGATAAAAAAAAGTTTTATCGAAAAATATAAATACCTACATATCTCTAATTTCTGAACAATTTTCGCTTATAATTTTTTTATTTGTAGTTCTACGACAAAAAGTTACTGGACTAAAGTTGTAGAGAATTTAATTTGCAACAAATAATGCTAACAATGTTTTTTTATCAGATACTAAATAGTTTTAAGAGTTATATCGTAAAAACCATATCAACCGCTCTTTTCAAGATGGCGGCCGTGGGACAAGGGTGGCGACCCCACAAACTTGGTGATAGCTTCACACTGACCCCCCCTACACATCAAAAAAATAAAATTGCGTCCTCTAAAAAACGCGACCCCAAATGTAACTTTTCAATGGACTATTTGATTATTCAACAGCTTGCGATGAATCAAGAGTATTTATTATGATAATTTACAAATGTATGAATTTTTTGACGTCGCTGTTATAAACGCCATTATCAATCCGAATAAATTATTTTTCACAGTTGTTGGTTTTTTTTAGAATAACCCCTTCCACCTAATCGTAAACAAGTCGTTTTAGATCTGGGACACAAAATATTATTAAGAGCTTTCCGCTTATTTATTTACAGCTCCATTTAACTTCGTCTACAAACAGTTTTTATTATAAATCATCCGATAAAACATTTATGACTACGTTTTGACGATTATAGTGATTATAGTAACCTTATTAATTGTTTTTTTTTTTATTGATCCTAAAGTATTCATATTAATAGAAATCTTGACATCATAACACCATATCGACACCTATTAAAAAACATTAGGACAATGACTGTTGCCGAGTGGTTGCTGACCAGTATTCCTGTACCGAGTTAATTAGAGGCATTAGTCATGGAATTTTCTTGATATAGAACGATGCGCAGCAGGAAGCCATTATTTCAAAGTACTTTTTATAAATAAGCGTATGTAGGCGTCAGGCTCCGAGATTGATTTAAAAGAACACGAAGGTCTCCACAAAATCACTTGGTATTACAATTTACAATTATGACCATTAATAAAAATAAATATCACAAATAAGTTATAGTAAGCTCGTGATAGATGTGCACTGGGCAACGGTCGGCGAACGAATGACCCCGAGTCGTGCGGCGTGCGCGCGCGCTGCTTTATATCGGTTCGCCGTTCGTTATTTTTTTAAAACTTCGATGGTGGCGCCGTCACGTCCTTTGTGGTCGAAGACACAGATATGGTCTCCGAAGTAGGGTTTGATGTACAGGGTTTAGCAAAATAAAAGAAACTGATAGTAACAATAGCATATATGTATTTGAATACATTTATAGTATCAAAATTTAACTTATACTCGAGGAACAATAAATAATGAAAAGCAGGGACGATTCCACCGACTATTTGGACAAAAAAGATCTATCTATAAAATATCTTCACGCTGTTTTAGCATGTTTAGCTCTTATATCCTGAATTTTGCTGCGTAAGCTATTAATGACACTCTGCGAGTCAAACATACCCCACTTTTTTTCCAAAGCATGCTTTTCGACGAACGTTAAAATAGCCATTCTTGCATTCGCATCTAACCCAGGCCTGACATTCGTGCCACTTATATCAAAAGCGTTAGCTCTGACACCAGTAAGTGAACAAACACTTAACGCACTTTGAGTAAAAATTTCCTCTAATAACTTTCGAGCTAACGCTTTACAGTCTCTTGCAGACCGCATGCAATGCGCTAGTTTAATAGAGTTTATAAATACACTGCTTCCAGGAACAAGTTCAACAAGGTTAAGTTTCGGGTCATCCTCACGGTACTTTAGTGTCCATTTGGTGTCATTTGGATCGTATTCCGGAGGTAATACAAAGGTTCGAATGTGACCACGAGTCGTTTTCGAAACTTCATTATCTCTATCCTGACCTTTCACATCTTTGATATCGTCACCACAATTATCATCCTTTTTACTACTTTTAGAGTCCACATCGTTATTTTCCTTTTCATCTACCTCCATACTGACATCAAGGTTTTCTTCCTCTTTCCTCTCAGCTAGATTTACTTCAGCTATTTGTTGAACCTCCATCGTAACCTCTTTAGAAGTCACTCCAACGACTTTGCCCTTCTTCAGTGCTCGCAAATTTTCTGATGCATTCGCAATACGTTCGATCACTTTCTGGGTTTGAACTAATGATTCGTGCATATCATGAGCGATCTGACAGGTTTCTGAGAAGTTGATTTTCATTGTTTGAAAAAGATAATATAATTGATCCGCCCAGACATCAGCCTTGTTCAATACAGAAATAACTGATTGGTTTGCTTGTTCATGAGAGTTTGTACTATCAGCAATGATTTCGTCTGAACTTAGATCTGAAGAGTTACTTCCTTCATCATTATCAACATCTTGCGTCGATGATATTCCACTCGACGTAACTGCTTCAACCATCGGCGATGCTTCCTCCATAAAAGTCTTTTTGGTCTGCCCTGAATAATTTGCCTCTACCAGAGCTTTGGGATTAGCAGAGGAGTCATTCTCGGCGCTACTTTCGGAGAAGCCATTTTGTTCAATACAGCTCGCCTTAGTCAATTTGTCAACGACCATGTCTTCTACGATTGAATCCTGATGCTCTGCTGAATTCGTACAGACAATCGATACATCTGAAGCATTCGTCATTTCACTATGGGCGGCAGGTTTGGACGTAGCACAATTGACTTCTGAGGAATGATCAGGTGTCTTCTGTTTCAACATAACTTGTGGATGTTTTCGAATAACCGGCGATGACTTTGAAATTTCTAGTTGACTGAACTGTCTATCTTCGTTGGTAGGGTTTTGAATGGCAAACGAGGTATTTAATCCAGTGATAGGATCCTGAATCAGAGGTTCGGGAAAATCAAGAGTAAAGGTTCGTAGATTTGGAATCCTGCTATCTTGTATTCCTTCAGTCAATGCAATGTGATGTAAAGGTTCACGATAAATTGATAATTGTTGGTTTTTTTCTGGATTCAGCGTATAATCACGGATTTGGTTTGCAAGCGTTGGAGGGCACTTTAAAGCATGAAGGGTTTTTCCCGTGCTTCGAGAACCAGGCCCTGAACTATTAACTTGGGTTTCATTATCCTTTTCTGGTTTTCGCTGAATATAGGGATATCTGAGTAAGAGATCATCAGAACTTGGTTGAGAAGCTTGATCTTGATGATCTTTTTTATAATTTTTCTTAATCACAGTGTTTTCAAAAGAAACAGCGCCCGTCAGATTCGATGATGTTAGTGTTCTCGATTCTACGACCATGTCTTCTACGATTGAATCCTGATGCTCTGCTGAATTCGTACAGACAATCGATACATCTGAAGCATTCGTCATTTCACTATGGGCGGCAGGTTTGGACGTAGCACAATCGACTTCTGAGGAATGATCAGGTGTTTTCCGTTTCAACATAACTTGTGGATGTTCTCGAATAACCGGCGATGTCTTTGAAATTTCTAGTTGACTGAACTGTCTATTTTCGTTGGTAGGGTTTTGAATGGCAAACGAGGTATTTAATCCAGTGTTAAAATCCAGGAACAGAGGTTCGGGAATATCAAGAGTAAAGGTTCGTAGATTTGGAATCCTACTATCTTGTATTCCTTGAGTCAATGCAATGTGATGTAAATGTTTACGATAAATTGATAATAGTTGTTTTTTTTCTGGATTCAGCGTATATTCACGGATTTGGTTTGCAAGCGTTGGAGGGCACTTTAAAGCATGAAGGGTTTTTCCCGTGCTTCGAGAACCAGGCCCTGAACTATTAACTTGGGTTTCTTTATCCTTTTCTGGTTTTCGCTGAATATAGGGATATCTGAGTAAGAGATCATCAGAACTTGGTTGAGAAGCTTGGTCTTGATGATTTTTTTTATAATTTTCCTTAATCACAGTGTTTTCAAAAGAAACAGCGCCCGTCAGATTCGATGAAGTTAGTGTTCTTGATTCTACGTTGGAATGTTCAGGATACTCACTTGGATTTGAAATCGTATCACTTTGTGTAACTCTATCTACTACTTTCAGTTGATTGCTATTTGACGAATTGATTGTTTTTAGTGACGGACTGCATCGTTTTGTTGGTGTGGCTGGCACACGTTCATAATCTGAAAAAATAGTTTAATTATTATCATTGGAGATGAAAATCATAAAAGTTAATTCGCATGGCTATCAACAATGTAAATACTCACCAGTTCTTATCACAGCCAAAGATTTAGTCCTAAGCGTCGTATGAAATTTCTCCATGATGTACTCACAAGCGTCGTTATAGGAATCTAAAAGAAATATAACGTCATTATTCAATCAAGTTATCAACGAGTTACTGATTATATCAGACACTGAAGAAAATAATCGGTAGAGGTTACCGATTGGAAATTTTTTTCTCAAAAAATTTATTACCGTTTTGTGGATAAGTATGATTAAAATTTTTCAAAAGCTAAAACAAAGTTCCATAGTTATTTCAAAAATTTTTAAAGTAAATAGAAATTGAAATTGAGTTTCGATAAATTTACTAATAAAATATATCCAGTAGAACTTTTAAAGTATCTTAAAGCATTATAATAGTCAAAATACTCTTATTTTTATAAATAGCTCGTTTTTCGTATGTATTAGTCCATTTTTTCATAATTTCATCATGTTCTTCCAGATAAGTTTGTAGCCATAAAATATCTTCATCGTCTTCTTCATTAGATTCACTTCTAACTAAAATTTAATTCGAAAATGTTCATGACTTTTATAACTTGAATTCTACTAAAAAGTGCATTTTAAAATAAAACCAACTCTCTAATTCCGATCTTGTTATCACTGATTGTGCTTTTTCAATTTTATGTAATAAATTTAACTTTTTAAAGTGAAACTTTTATTACATCGTGCATCGTCTCAAACTTTTTGGTCTGTGTAGCGCATGTCGCGTGACGGTCGGCTGCCGAGTAGGTATAAAGCAGTGTTCGGAAAGTTTCACTTTTACCGTGGTATCATAAAACCACACAACATTTTTTCGAGTATTACATATTATATTTTTCATACAACGCCCCTGAAGCTCTATCCTGTATAAAATGAAAATAAATAAAGAGTTAATACTTGGTGACTAAATCAAAAAGGTTTCATGTATGTAAAGTGTGTATGAATTACTAGCTTTCTAACCGCAGCTTCGCCCGCGCAGTCAAAGAAAAACCCGCATAGTTCCCGTTCCCGTGGGATTTCCGGGATAAAAACCTATCCTATTTCCCGGGGTAAAAAGTAGCCTATGTCCTTTTTCGGGTATCAAAATATCTCTATACCAAATTTCATGCAAATTGGTTCAGTAGTAAAGGCGTGATTGAGTAACAGACAGAGTTACTTTCGCATTTATAATATTCGTATGGATTTAATTGTATTTTTAATTGTATTATTAGCTCAAATCTATTTTTCAATAAACAGACACTGCCGTGGAGTAATATAAAATATTACATAAACAGCATACAAATTATGTTGTCAAAACCCCACTGACTTAATTTTTGTGTAACAAAATCGTCCATAATATTTTCACAACTTTTTTATCACTATTATTATAATATTGGTAGATTTATACATCCATACAGTAAGTGAAATACAACTAGTCACAATTTTGAATAGTAAATAATCCATTCACAGTGTACTGCAAACACAAGAGATGTTTCTCATTTATTGGTATTGCAACGCCATCTACTTAAAAATACCAAACATAAATGTTACCATGTATGGTATATGAGTGGGACAAATTTCAAATTAAATTATTATTTAAAGTTTAAATTAAAAGACTTCCAAAATTATTTTTATTATTTAATAATACTGAAGTTAGCCGTCAACTGCCAATTTTGAAAATTTTCATAACAAATCAATAATTATAATAAAACTAGCGGTCCGCCCCGGCTTCGCCCGTGGTACGTACGTATGAAAAATAGATGTTGGCCGATTCTCAGACTTACCCGATATGCACAGAAAATTTCATGAGAATCGGTCCACCCGTTTCGGAGGAGTATGCAGACTAACATTGTGACACGAGAATTTTATATATAAGAAGATGCTTCTAAAAATTTTCACTTGTCATTTGTGAAAATGCAGTTATCGGACATTTCAAAATTTTTAGAAATTATTAATAAAAAAAAAATCAAAAATTTATAGACGTCTGCTAACTTCAAGCGTCATTGTAATTTTTATTAATTTTCACGTGAAATTTTTTTATTAAATTTTTTTAATGCCAACAATTACTAATTTAAAATTGTAACTGTGATCTTTTTTCTTTCACCAAAAATAAAATCAGTTGTTTTAACCAAAAAAAAATTGGTTATCTCAACCAATTCGCAAATGATAATCTCTACAAAAAAAATCGGTAGCTGCTACCGAAAAAAGATTGGTAACCTCTACCAAAAAAAAATTAGTAACCTCTACCGATTATTTTTTCAGTGCATTTTGGTATGATAACTTACTTTTAAGCATCTAAAAAGTACTCACACGCTTCATCTTTTACGATTGCTATGTAGAGTTTCCATTTGTCTAAAGGTTCCTCACAGTTCATAATTCGCATTTTAGTTATCGATGGGGGTTCATCAGGATATGCAACTATACTCTTTCTATCTGTCACTCTGCGGACCCGTATCCAGGAGCGAGGTATACAAACGTAGTCACCAATATCTCCACACGGTAACCGATGCAAAAATTGGACCACCACGTATGGGCACCTATCAACAAAATTTGCCTGGAAACGTAAATACATGTATGTTAGTAACAATGAAAATTCTCATTGAGGCCAAACAAATGACGCCCCTGTGTTTTTCTGGTCATGTAACCTTGATCTCACTCCCTCGAAGGGCATCAGCATAAAACTCAGTTATATGAGAAACAAATAGATTTCTTAAATTTTAAACAACTGATTCTTACCTTCATTTTAGCGTGTCTGTCAGCTGTCTCTTGATGGCAATATCAACACGATATCCAAGGAGAATACAAATACTACGTAGGTAAACGATATCAATAATTAGAGTCCATACTTCCTCTGTGTTCCTTTCCAAATTCCAGTTTCCACCCATTTTTCCACCTACGATGATTCCTGTGACACTTCATCGTGTTCCGAATTTAACGTATTTTATGTTTAAAAAGCAAAAATAATTTTAGTGCATAATATTTTTATTTTATGGCGGCATTATTACCAAAAATATAAAAATGAAACATCTTATGCTTATAAAATAAAAACAGTATTGTTTAGTTTAATATAATGAAAATAAAATAAAATAACACAAAAGATAATACCTACTCAATTCGTGTACATGAAATGGAACGTTGAAAAATTGGGTGTCAGCGCCAACGGCCGCGGCCCGCGGCGCTCATCTTGTCTTGCGTTTGTCAATTCGCATTTCGCGTCAATCGCGTAGTAACTCCCCGTTTTCCAATTACAAAGCATAATGCGACTCAGTGCCGCACAATGCCGAATTATGCTGATGCTTAATTGGAACATGAAACGCACCAGCAGGTTGCGCTAAGTTCAGTGTTGAAAAAAAAAATTCATAGAGTTAGCAATAACCTCATTAATGTGTAAATAAAGTGGTATACATAATAATTGAAAAATATTTACGGTTATTTTAAGTAATTTGGATTTTGATTATTTCATTAACATTTTTTTCATCCATACTTATATTTATTTTTTTAACACAATTTGAATTAACTTTGATTATTTCGAAAAAACTACAATGAAACGAAAGCTTTAAAATTTTTTCCATCAATTAATAATTACTAACGATAAATCGATTGCACGCATCAATTCACGCGCATTACTTTTTCTAGTGCTCGATTGTGCGAAGCGTTGCTGTAGTTGGAACATTCAACGTTAAGCATTATGCCGCATAATGCGCTCTAGTGCTGTAATTGGAAAACGGGGACTAATACTTAGGGTGTATTCCGTTATGCACTGCGACCACTGTAAGGTGTGACGTCAATTCAGTATACTGTGAAGCCGTTTCTTTATAGCCAGTTATACTGGTTACGATTTAAAACGGAACGCAATCCAGTATACTGTCAGCCGCATTTTTTGACGCAGCATTCAAATGAGTGTATTAAAGTTTTCTAGAACGTAAAAATAAACTGTTTTGGAGTACTGTCCAATTAAAAATATTTTAATTAATATTAATTGTAAATTGAATTTATAATATAATAAAAGTAAGTACTTTTTCATAAAAAAGAATAAAAAAGAACTTTCAGCTCGTATTAAACATTTTCAACACAGTCTAATAAAGTTAATTTTTGCAATTCTTCCATTGTTTTATTTATTAATCCAAACTAATTATAGAACTTTAAAATTTTCTGATTATACTGTAAGTAGCTTTGTTTATAAGACGTTAGGCACTCGAGTGGTTTTGATTGATCATATATTATTACTTGCTCTGTGGACTGATCACGTGATCAAAGTACTGCGAGTACCTTACCTCGAAAACGCCAGTGCTCACAGTAGAATATGGCGGCGATTAATGACGTCATAAATTTCCCTAGGGTACTGCGGCAGTATACTGGCAGTCCATAACGGAACGAATTTTTCTACAGTGATAGCACTGTGCAGTGGTTGCAGTGCATATCGGAAGACACCCTCAATCTGTGGTCAATCGTCTGTACGAGTGCGTCAGCCTTGTATACAAGTTGCATTTTTATATTGATATAAGATATTTGATACTTTACATGGTATTCTGTTATTGTTGACTTTTTGTTGCTGTTGTTTATTTATTTATTTATTTATAAATACTTTATTGCACTTAAAGATAACAAAACAAGAAATACAAACACTTAAATATAACTTACACTCAGTACAATTGGCGGTCTTATCGCTTAGAGCGATTTCTTCCAGACAACCTTTGGTACAATAGAGGAATAAATACCAAAATACATAAATGGGTAGTGCAATAATAACTGTTGTTTGCTAAGTTTCCTTAGTTAATTGTATGTGAAATGCCGAAAAAACTAATTTTGGTACTTTATTCAAATCGATTTCATTTTCATATAAAATATTATCGATTAACGGATACAATTGATACGATTTCAGATATGATATCTCTTAGATATCTCTACTCGTGTCAAAAATGGATATGTCACAGAAATCATCATAGAGCGCATGGACGTATAAAAAAAGACGGACGCCGTATTACGAACAAACAACGTGAAGCCACCATAGTAAGCTAGCGATCGTGTAAAGACAATAAACACGCACACACTCTCACCATAGTAAGCTAGTCGGCCGCCATTACGTCGTGAACTACCGACTGATTAACTGCGTCACTGTTTCACAAAAAATATTTAAAATGCCGACTTGCGTGGTTAAATGATGTCGCAACAGTACAATTTTAAATAACAAAACACAAGGGATTACATTCCACAGGGTAGCAAGTTATTGCTTTTATGTTTTAATGACAAAATTATTACGGCAAAATTTATAGAAAAAAATACAGCCGCCATTGTCATCAGGACAGCTGTTGCCATGGCAACATGGCACACACACATGGATGTTTCGCCGCCATTACTAGGCTTCACTCAATGTTTAGGCGATATACCGTCCGTCTTTTTTTATACGTCCATGATAGAGCGTTTTCACATTCCACATCCAATCCGATATCGGATATCGGAAGCCGATAGCGCTTGACAAACTGTCGCGACAGAACTTGCTTCATTGTTTACACTTGCAAGCTGCTGTCAGACAGACTGTCGGACAGTTCTTGCAGAAGTTTACTTGCAGATGGAAACGCGGCCTTACACTTGCAAGTTGCTGTCAGACAGACTGTCGGACAGTTCTTACGGAAGTTTACTTGCAGATGGAAATGCCGCTAATGAAATAACATTTCAATTTCATCAAATATTGATATTCAAATTTGCCGCGCTTTGCGCGTTCATGACTTCATGTTATCTGTGGCACGGATTGACGTAGCGGTAAGAAAAAATGGCCAAAAATCACCACCAATTACAAACCTCAGCATGTAACAGTTGCAACTCACGCTCCTCCGCTACAGGATCCTAATCTGCCTAAAACTCAAACCCAACAAACTGGAAAGTCCAATGAAACCAATAATGACATTAAAGAACTCTTGGATATGCTTAAACAAATGATGCAACAATTGAACAACATGACAAGCCTTTTGCTAAGTGTAATATCCGACTGGCGATCGCAAACGACAAATCAAGGCAGTTGCGAGGATTTTATTCAGGCGGGAGGCAGGCGGCCCACCGTGCCCCCCCGCAACTAAGTATATTTAAACCCATAATCCTCGGCTTGTGGAATGCAAATGGGCTGTCAAATCATACTCAAGAACTAATATATTTTTTGCAAACTCATCAAATTGATTTTATGCTTATTTCTGAAACGCATTTTACCGTCAAATCCCACTTCCAAGTGCCAAGGTACAAATTGTATCACACTAACCACCCTGATGGCGGAGCTCATGCAGGTTCTGCAATACTGGTCAGGGACAATGTCAAACACTACGTCCACAATCCAATAAGCACTAACGAAATTCAAGCCACTACCATCTCTATTGAGAGTGCAAGTGGCCCAATACTGGTCTCAGCGCTTTACATCCCCCCAAAGCACAACCTAAAAGCTGAGCAATATATGTCTTTCTTCAATCAACTCGGCAATAGATTCATTGCAGCGGGGGACTATAACGCCAAACATACTGACTGGGGCGCAAGAACCACTACTACGAAGGGTCGTGAACTAAAGAAAGCTGTCGAGCAACTTAACCTATGCGTTACATCTACTGGAAAACCGACATATTGGCCTTCCGATCCAAAGAAGAATCCTGACCTGGTTGATTTTTTCGTAACGAAAGGTCTTCCCATCTCTTCCCTACATTGCAAATCTACATACGAACTATCGTCTGATCACACACCTGTCATAGCCGTACTGTATAATGAGCCTGTGGAAGTAACAAAACCTTGCAGGATTCATTCTCGAAGAACTAACTGGGAATACTTTCGAGAAATTATAGTCAGCACAATAGATAAACATATACCCTTGAAATCAGATGACGATATAACCACAGCTGTTGAGAGTTTTAACAATTGCATTCAAACTGCTGCCTGGAAAGCTACGCCCAAACACAGAGATATTAAGATCATACCCATGTATCCACAAATAGCAACCGAACTAATACTTAAAAAGAGACAGGCAAGAAAACAGTGGCATACCTCTAGACATCCAGAAGATAAGAAAAAATTTAACAAACTAGCGAAGAAAGTTAAGAACACTCTAGAAGACATCAGGAACATAGAAATAGAGAATCGCTTGCACAGCCTAGATGCCACCTCTGCAACAGATTACTCTTTGTGGAAGACAACTAAATCTTTAAAAAGCCCAATATCTTTCCAATCACCACTTCGACGGGATGATGGCACGTGGGCCAAAAGTGACGCTGAAAAATCAATCTTGTTTGCTCAGCATCTTTCGCGAGTGTTCACGCCGAACTCTGCTGACGGCTCTAGCAAGATATCTGAAGTAACAGAAGCTCTATCGACACCGCATCAGCTTTCACCTCCCATAAAAAAGTTCACGGCAAGTGAAGTTCGTTCCACAATCAATAATCTTAGCTTGAACAAAGCTCCTGGTTATGACTTAATAACAACTAAAGCCATGAAGGAACTTCCCTCCGTAGCCATTGACTTACTAACTGCTATATATAACGCTATACTGCGAAGAGAATACATACCTCCTCAGTGGAAAGTGGCTGAAATCATACTTATTCCCAAACCAGGAAAGGCTCCAGAAAACGTTTCCTCCTACCGCCCCATAAGTCTACTACCTGTTGCCTCAAAGATCTTGGAAATTCTCATTCTGAAACGCCTGGCTCCACTGCTAGCCAAATCTGATTTAATACCGACCCATCAATTTGGCTTCCGCAAAGGTCACGGCACGATTGAACAAGTCCATCGTTTGGTCGAGATGATTAATAACGCATACGAACACAAAAAACAGCAGCTTTTTTGGACATTTCGCAGGCATTCGATCGTGTATGGCATGAGGGCCTTCTTTATAAAATATTCCAAGCTTTACCTATAAACTTCTACCTAATCATTAAGTCATATCTTCAACAACGACACTTCTACGTTAAGCATGGAGACGACAGAACAAATCTCTACGAAATTAAGGCTGGTGTTCCGCAGGGCAGCGTAATGGGTCCTGTATTATATCTAATATACACTTTTGACTTACCGACTAAAGAAGATGTTCTCGTTGGGACATTTGCTGACGATACTGCTCTCATCGCAATGCATGAGGATCCTGTATCTGCCTCGAAAATGTTACAGCAAAGCTTAAATGATGTCTCAGTGTGGCTGAAAGACTGGAGAATAAAAGCCAACGAAACGAAGTCGGTGCAAGTGACATTTACCCTCAGACGCGATACTTGTCCACCAGTTCAACTTAACGGAATAACAATTCCCCAGTCAGAAGATGTGCGTTACTTGGGTATATACTTGGACAGACGTCTTACATGGAAGAAACATATATTTACAAAAAGGAAAGCTCTTAGTGTACAGTTTCGCAAATTGTACTGGCTCTTGGCGCGTAACTCTGGCCTTTCACTGAACAACAAACTTCTTTTGTACAAGTCTATCCTCAAACCAATTTGGTCATATGGAGTTGAACTTTGGGGTACTGCAGCTCACTCTAATCTGGAAATTATACAACGTTTCCAGTCAAAAATACTTCGTATCATATCTCGAGCTCCGTGGTTCATTAGCAATTGTCATCTTCACCGTGACTTGTTTATTCCAACTGTTAAAGAGGAAATTCTCAAGAAACTTAAGACATATAAAAGCCGTATAAAAAATCACCCCAACATACTTGTCTGGAACATGATGGAGCCCACTCGCACTTTTAAGCGCATAAAACGGAGAGCTCCACAAGACCTCCTTCAACCGTAGAATCAGACTCACCATGATCATAGAAAATATTATATGGAGACGCCACTGGGCGTTTGCCATGCATGCCAACATTAAAACTTTTAACCACCAGCTAAATGCTTAATAAGGCAGATTGCAGGTTTAGAGGAGATTTAAAAAAAAAAAAAAAAAAAAAAAATTTGCCGCGCTTCGCGCGTTCATGACTTCATGTTATCTGTGGCACGGATTGACGTAGCGGTAAGAAAAAATGGCCAAAAATCAAAAATGGCGAGAAAGGAATAAAGCGTGAAATGTGAATAAAGTATTGTGGCATTGTGTGCTCGTGTGCAAAGAATATACCATAGAATATACTACTCTCTAACGAGAGCTGGTGTGCAACGCAATTTATAATAAAACTTAAATATAGAATGGATATCTTTGAATTTACAGAGAAACAAATTGGTTTTCTTGAAAATCCTCAATAATATATATCTTATAAAACGACGTTTTCGTTTACCAAAAGAAGATGGACCGGTTGCAGTTTGAATTTACGATGATAGCCTCAAATGATGGCAAATCCAATGTAATAGCCATAACCTCAATTACTACAGAAGAAGGAAAATGTTATGGCTTACCTGATTATCTGAAACCGGTGATTCATCATACATTATATTGTTAAAATGATCAAATCCTCAAAAATAAAAGAAGAGGCTTCAAAGTCGAAAAATTTGGATAAAATTAGATGAAGATCAAAAGTAAACTTTGAGGAAGGTAATATGCAATTTATGGATCAATATTTGGAAGAAATGAGCATCATACAACCAAAAGACAAAGATAGTAATTTACAAAATATATTAGAAAAATTAATTGAAACTACCACAAAGAGAGAAAATCAATATAACCTAAAACATATCTCGGAGAAATTTATTATTGAAAAATTTACAAGTAAGAATTCTAATGCATTGCAATGGATAGAGAATTTTGAAAAAGAGTGTGACCGCTTAAATATTATAAAAGATGAAACAAAAATTGAAATATTAAGATTCTTTTTGGAAAAATCTTGTTTGGATTGGTATAGCTCGATGGCCATCAAACTTAACAGTTACTGCTGAATGGAAGGAATGGAAAAACAAATTTTTGGAAACTTAAAAACCAAGGATGGGACATGGTCACTTCTGCCTTTTCATTCAGATATAAAGAACGACTGAACTTAATTGACTATGCAATAAAAAAGAACGACTCATACTAGACATAAACAAATCAGTGGACTCCAAAACAATAATAGAACTTATTGCAACAGGCTTACCTGGGTTTATCTTAAATAAGTTAAACCGGGATGAACTCAACGACACTGCTGATTTGTTCAACGAGATAAGAAAATGAAGGTATGATGTACAAGAAGAACTCACCTATGCTAAGGAGTGCTACTTTTCTTCATAGAAATAAAATTAATGAGAAGAAGCCATGTAAGACCTGTGAATCATTAGACAAAGGAATAAGATATCATCCAGAAGAATCATGTTGGTTCAAGAAAAATAAAATTGAATCTGAAAGGGGTATCAAAGCCAGAACTGTGAACAATAATTCAATTATTGAAGTATGACGAGATTTTGATATACTCATCGACACATAAGAGATGTATTAGAGGCAATAATAAAAGAAGGCTTTAGATTGAAGTTGCAGAAATGTACCTTTGCTTCAGACTCGGTAAAGTACCTAGGGCATGTAATTCAGCACAATTCGGTAAGACCACTTAAAGACAATCTGATCTCAATAAAACATTTTCCATTTTACATAATTTATTAAGAAAAAATGAAAAGTTTGTGTGGTCAGAGAAATGTGAAGAATCATTTAATCAAATAATAAATTATTTATGCTCAACCTGTGCTGGAAATATTTGATAATGATTTACCAATATAAATTTTTACAGATGCATCTTTAGAGGGTATTGGGGCAATATTAAAACAGACACAACTAGACGGCAAAGACAAACCGATGGCATACTTTTCAAAGAGAATAAATGAATCTCAAAAACGAAAATAAGCTATATATTTGGAATGCCTTGCTATAAATATTAAATTGCTGTTAATTATTGGCAACACTGGCTCCTTGGAAAACAATTCACCATTTACTCCGACCACAAACCTCTAGAGAACATGAATATTAAATGCCAGGACAGATGAAGAATTGGGTGACCTTACATATAACCTATCTCAGTATGACTTTACAATAAAATATATACCCGGCAAAGAAAATGTTGAAGCTGACTGTTTGAGTCGAAACCTAGTATTAGAATCAGAAGATAACAAAAAGGACCTATTGAAAATAGTTAATTTAATACAGATAAAAGATGTAATTGAAGATCAAGAGAAAAATGCAATAATAATAGAAAATAAACAAAATCTTATACACAAAAATGAAATATACAACAAAAAAATATAGAAAGATGAAAAGATTATCCCCTCAGAAGAATTCAGTCAATAACTTTTTAAAAAGGTGCATGAAGATTTATGCCATATTGGTATCAGATAATTGCAGAAAAAGATAAGCCCTGTATATACAGCTAAAAATCTAACAAAAAAATTGGTTGTTTGTAAAGTAGGAGATGTTTACGTGATAACGTAAACGTACGTACGTCTTATTGGTGGCAGCGCTCAAGATGAGACGGGAGATCGGTCCGTCTCTCTCTCGTTATACCTGCGATCGCGCACGTGAGGTTTTGGTGTGACACAAGTTTCTGAACATGTCACCCGACTAAAACGATTTTAAAAACGTTATCACGTCAAAAATATCATAAATATTTGTAAAATATGTGAAATATGTATAAAAAATAAATCAAGATGTCAAGGAAAATTTGGACTAATGTCACAACTGGGACCAGCAACAAAACCTTTTGAGATAATGTCAATAGATACTATCGGTGGCTTTGGAGGATCTAGGTCAACAAAAAAATATTTACACCTTTTAGTAGACCACTATACCAGGTGTGCATTTATTGTAACTTCTAAAACACAGAATGCAAGTGACTTTATAAAACTAACAAAGAAAGTACTCGAGACAGATGAGATTGGAATAATTCTAACTAATCAGTACCCGGGTATCAACTCCAGAGAATTTAAACAATATTTACAGGAAAACAACATTTATATTGACAGCGGTCAATACACCGTTCTCGAATGGCTTGAACGAAAGATTAAATCAAACAATAGTAAATAAAATAAGATGCAGAATAAATGAGAAAAATAACAAGAAAACATGGACAACAGTAGCAAGAGAATGTATACAGAAATATAATGAAACAGAACACTCTGTTACAGGGTTTGCACCAAAATACTTACTGGATGGTACAAATGTCACTATTCTACCAAATGAAATTAAAACAATACAAAAGGAAGACAAGTGGATTGCAGATAGAAGATTAGCATTAGAGAATACAATAAAAGTCCACAATAACACAACACAACAAGAAAATATTTGACAGAAATAGAAAACCGCTAGAATTACAAATAGGGAGCGGTGGAGAATGGAAACAGATTAAATAGTTAAAAATTAGACGAACTATCAATAGGACCTTTCAAGATTTTGGAGAAAATATCAAACTCCATCTATAGGATTGACACCAGAAATAGAAAAACAGAATCAACACTATTTCACATAACTAAATTACAACCAGTAACAGCAGAATATGAAGATTTCAAGATTACGTTTAGTATATAGATATATTATTTAGAATTTTCTCTTTTGGGGGGGGGGGGGAGATGTAATGAAATAACATTTCATCAATATTCAAATTTGCTAAAGTCAATCTCGTTCTTTGTCATGCAATCTGGACTCAGCCATGTCCACTTTCTTAGTGGCTTCTTTTTGAAAAATGAGCTCATAGTGTATAGCCGCTGACGTTCGAGAAAGTTAACAAGCATTTGACCCCTTGTGTTTCTACATCCATATCCGTGTTAGAAGCACTCATTTCTGGTCAAGACGTTTCTATGCTGACAGGCAGACGTCTTCTTTCTTCTTCTCTTCTTCATCACCACCGGAGACTATGATGTAGACTGCAGACTTCCTTCTCGGCGGAGCAGGTCGCGCTGCCGCTGCTGCCGCGGTGTCTGCGCGCTGTAGGTGTAGCGAAGTGCCTGGTCCGCCTCTCTCATGAGGAAGCGGGACAGCACTACGATCTCTGGATTGGCTGTGCCTTCCTGTGCATAAGCATAATCACACCACCTAGACCGTAGGTGCGGTCTCAATTTGTCTAGTATTTCCCTCGCTAACATAGGATTAAACAAATATCCTTTCCTGTCTATAGTTTGGAGTATACACACCACATTTTGCACCTTTACCGCGAAGCAGTTGATTTCTCTGGCTGCTGCTTCGGGTCGCGGCAGCTTCCTTAGGTCTTCCATGGCCCTGTCGATTATTATTTCGGGTCTTCCGAAGCACTGCTTCAAAGTTTTCATGACTGCTTCAGGTGATGAAGCAGTGTGAAGCAGCACCGCCACGGCGTCTCTCGCTTCTCCCTTCAAGCAGGTACGCAGCTGCTCTATGTTCTCTGCATCGGACACTTGGTGTATACTGCTTGTGTTCCGGTAGGCTGCTCGCATGAACATCATGGCTTGCATTAGCATAGCTATAACATTACTCACTATTTTTTTCGTAACTTGGACCTCTCCATCAGTCTTTACTTTTTCTCGGTACAACTGAAGGTACTTAGATATGTCCTTATGCACGATTTTCAAGTAAATATCTCGGAGCTGCGTGTATTTTAATCTTTCAACTGCCATGAGGTTGTCATCCCCTAGCTGCTTCTGTTCAGAGTCAGTATGATCTTCAACCTCTTTGATGTATTCCGAAAGAGTTGCAACGGTCGGTTTAATCGTTAAGAGTAGCGAGATGTTATCAGTTTCTTTCTTTTCGCTTTCTTTGCTCGTTCCTAGAACTTGTAGGTCTGGAACTAGTGCAGATCTCTTCTTTTGTTGGCGTTTTGATCTCTGGTTAGAAGCACTCATTTCTGGTCAAGTGTTTCTATGCTGACAGGTAGACTTCTTCTTTCTTCTCTTATTCATCACCACCGGAGACTATGGTTTAGACTGCAGACTTCCTTCTCGGCGGAGCAGTTCGCGCTGCCGCTGCTGCCGCGGTGTCTCTGCGCGCTGGCGCAGTGCTGCTCGTCGGCGCGTAGGTGTTGCGAAGCGCCTGGTCCGCCTCTCTCATGAGGAAGCGGGACTGCACTACGATCTCTGGATCCGCTGTGTCTTCCTGTGCATAAGCATAATCACACCACCCAGACCGTAGGTGCGGACTCAATTTGTCTAGTATTTCCCTCGCTAACATAGGATTAAACAAATATCCTTTCCTGTCTATAGTTTGGAGTATACACACCACATTTTGCACCTTTACCGCGAAGCAGTTATTTCTCTGGCTGCTGCTTCGGGTCGCGGCAGCTTTCTTAGGTCTTCCATGGCCCTGTCGATTATAATTTCCGGCCTTCCGAAGCACTGCTCCAAAGTTTTCATGACTGCTTCAGGTGATGAAGCAGTGTGAAGCAGCGCCGCCACGGCGTCTCTCGCTTCTCCCTTCAAGCAGGTATGCAGCCGCTGTATGTTCTCTGCATCGGACAATTGGTACATACTGCTTGTGTTCCGGTAGGCTGCTCGCATGAACATCATGGCTTGCATTAGCATAGCTATAACATTACTCACTATTTTTTTCGTAGCTTGCACCTCTCCATCAGTCTTTACTTTTTCTCGGTACAACTGAAGGTACTTAGAAATGTCCTTATGCACGATTTTCAAGTAAATATCTCGTAGCTGCGTGTATTTTAGTCTTTCAACTGCCATGAGGTTGTCATCCCCTAGCTACTTTTGTTCAGAGTCAGTATGTTCTTCAACCTCTTTGATGTATTCCGAAAGAGTTGCAACGGTCGGTTTAATCGTTAAGAGTAGCGAGATGTTATAAGTTTCTTTCTTTTCGCTTTCTTTGCTCGTTCCTAGAACTTGTAGGTCTGGAACTAGTGCAGATCTCTTCTTTTGTTGGCGTTTTGATCTCTGGTTAGAAGCACTCATTTCTGGTCAAGTGTTTCTATGCTGACAGGCAGACGTCTTCTTTCTTCTATTCTTCATCACCACCGGAGACTATGGTGTAGACTGCAGACTTCCTTCTCGGCGGAGCAGGTCGCGCTGCCGCTGCTGCCTCGGTGTCTCTGCGCGCTGGCGCAGTGCTGCTCGTCGGCAGGTAGGTGTAGCGAAGCGCCTGGTCCGCCTCTCTCATGAGGAAGCGGGACTGCACTACGATCTCTGGATCCGCTGTGCCTTCCTGTGCATAAGCATAATCACACCACCTAGACCGTAGGTGCGGACTCAATTTGTCTAGTATTTCCCTCGCTAACATAGGATTAAAAAAATATCCTTTCCTGTCTATAGTTTGGAGTATACACACCACATTTTGCACCTTTACCGCGAAGCAGTTGATTTCTCTGGCTGCTGCTCCGGGTCGCGGCAGCTTCCTTAGGTCTTCCATGGCCCTGTCGATTATTATTTCTAGCCTTCCGAAGCACTGCTCCTAAGTTTTCATGACTGCTTCAGGTGATGAAGCAGTGTGAAGCAGCGCTGCCACGGCGTCTCTCGCTTTTCCCTTCAAGCAGGTACGCAGCCGCTGTATGTTCTCTGCATCGGACACTTGGTACATACTGCTTGTGTTCCGGTAGGCTGCTCGCATGAACATCATGGCTTGCATTAGCATAGCTATAACATTACTCACTATTTTTTTTCGTAACTTGGACCTCTCCATCAGTCTTTACTTTTTCTCGGTACAACTGAAGGTACTTAGAAAAGTCCTTATGCACGATTTTCAAGTAAATATCTCGTAGCTGCGTGTATTTCAACTGCCATGAGGTGGTCATCCCCTAGCTACTTCTGTTCAGAGTCAGTATGTTCTTCAACCTCTTTGATGTATTCCGAAAGAGTTGCAACGGTCGGTTTAATCGTTAAGAGTAGCGAGATGTTATCAGTTTCTTTCTTTTCGCTTTCTTTGCTCGTTCCTAGAACTTGTAGGTCTGCAACTAGTGCAGATCTCTTCTTCGCGGCGGAGCAGGTCGCGCTGCCGCTGCTGCCTCGGTGTCTCTGCGCGCTGGCGCAGTGCTGCTCGTCGGCGCGTAGGTGTAGCGAAGCGCCTGGTCCGCCTCTCTCATGAGGAAGCGGGACTGCACTACGATCTCTGGATCCGCTGTGCCTTCCTGTGCATAAGCATAATCACACCATCTAGACCGTAGGTGCGGACTCAATTTGTCTATTATTTCCCTCGCTAACATAGGATTAAACAAATATCCTTTCCTGTCTATAGTTTGGAGTATACACACCACATTTTGCAACTTTACCGCGAAGCAGTTGATTTCTCTGGCTGCTGCTTCGGGTCGCGGCAGCTTTCTTAGGTCTTCCATGGCCCTGTCGATTATTATTTCGGGCCTTCCGAAGCACTGCTCCAAAGTTTTCATGACTGCTTCAGGTGATGAAGCAGTGTGAAGCAGCGCCGCCACGGCGTCTCTCGCTTTTCCCTTCAAGCAGGTACGCAGCCGTTGTATGTTCTCTGCATCGGACACTTGGTACATATACTGCTTGTGTTCCGGTACGCTGCTCGCATGAACATCATGGCTTGCATTAGCATAGCTATAACATTACTCAATATTTTTTTCGTAACTTGGACCTCTCCATCAGTCTTTACTTTTTCTCGGTACAACTGAAGGTACTTAGGCCGAGATTCATAGATCGCACTTTAACTTTACTTTGATGGAAAGATCTACTTTCCCCCAAAAATATATTTTACTCGTGTCAAGCTCATCTTTACTTTCCAAAAACTATACTTAGGCTAAGGAGCCGATAATCATGACTTTGGTCTCAAAGTAAACTTTACATGACTATGCGTATAAATCATGTAGGCCTTCATTTTAAACCAATTTCCTAGAACAGAAACACATTTTAATATGGTTGGGTTATAGATCGAAACGTCATGTCGATTTGAGTGACATTTTTTTGTTGATGTGTTGATCGTTGCATCGTTTCGTTTGTCTTATGACATTATTATATTTTTCTGACGAATTTTGCTGTGTCTACCGGTTTTTGATATTTCTACAATAATCTTCCCGACCCTGGCTTGTTATAACGGACTTGATACTGCTACCTGACTGACAATTACCTTTTGCAAATTCTACCTGTTTACCGATCCTGCCTTTGTTTTCGACCCTTGCCTGTTTATGGACCCCGACTACGCTAGAATGGAAAAAAAAGCCTCTGCACACCGAAAAGCAACTCTTAATAGAGTTGATGCAATCACTTGTAACAACACTTGACTGTAGAAAGACTGACGGCGTTACTGTGAAGAAGAAGCATGAGGCTTGGGAGAAACTCACGTGGAATTCAATAGCTCTCGAAATATAACCCATCCGGTAAGTAGTTTAATATATTTATGTAGATTTATCGTATTGTATGTTTTTAAATTTTAGCAATTTTTTTGTACATTCCTATTATTGAAGGTACATTAGACTGTAGACCATGTATTTAATAATAAGCCATGTAAAATAATATCTATATGCTTTGTTAGGAATTCATAAATAAATACATATATAAATATTTTTCTCGAATATTGTACATAAAATATATAAAACTCAAAGGTGACTGATATAGTGATCTATCAACGCACAGCCCAAACCACTGGACGTATCGGGCTGAAATTTGGCATGCAGGTAGATGTCATAACGTAGGCGTCCCCTAAGAAAGGATTTTAGAAAATTCATCCCCTAAAGGGGTAAAATAGGGGATGAAAATTTATCTTTTCCACGCAAGCGAAGCTGCGGGCAACAGCTAGTTGTACATAAAACTGTCTAATAACTTAAATGACTGAAATGTTTAATTGCATTATTTTAGGTTACTTCAAAACCACTTAAGAAGATGTGGCAAAATCTTAAATCAAAAGCAAGAGATGCAAAAACACTTGCCAACCAGTCAAAAAAGACTGGAGGAGGCCCACAACCACCTCAAATAGAGGCACAGGAAAGTCAAGTTTTGGCCGTTATGCCAAATGTCATGCCAACAATCGCTTGGATATTGATAGCGACATGATGTGTAAGTAAATTTAGTTATTGTTAAAAATTTAGATATTCATAGCATTGATTCACAGTTATTGTAAGAAGAGAATGAGTTATTGATAAATAATTTCTTTGGAGAAAACCTAATACCTAATTGAACCCAACACCTCATGAACAGCAGTCATACACACTGTTTGTGGCTTACTAATGCATCAGTCTACAGCAATATCATTCAATCAGATCATATAAAATATTTGCTGTACATAATATTAAAAGAAACTTTTTTCATTACATCCCAATTACCTACCTATTAGGTACTTAGGTAATCGATAACTATGTAATTAAATTACATAGTTATCGAATCCATTTTGACACATACTTGGTTGGAGAAACACTTTATTTATTATTTTAAGTAAAATACCTAATCATTTCAAATCTTCTGCTTAATAGATGTGGAAGACCACGAAACTGAAGCAGATGATGACAGTTCTGCTTGGTTTCCCATTAAAAACAGGATGACAGAGCTGGAAGTTATCCCAGCACAGTCAAGCCAAGACAACGGAGAACAGCCATCGGCCTCAAGTCAAGAGCCTTGCAACACAACTTCTTCGACTATTGCAACACAACACATAAGAGGGTCAAGCAAAAGGAAAGAACATAATGAGGAAGTGGAAACTCTTGATGGAGTAAGGAAAAAAAATTACAAGAGAGAACTCCAGCATATGGAAGAGAGATTTGAGTTGGAGAAAAAATTATTACTAGAAAAACATTGTAAGGAAATGGAAATCCTAGAAATAAAAAAGCTTATAGCTCTCAAGGAATTAAATAAATAATTATTACTTGATAATTATGGTTATTTTGTTTTTTTTTACATAAACCACCTAAACCTTATAAATTCTGATTCAAGTAAACTTTACATGTATGAATTCTTTTTTTTTTGTTATAAAATTCTACAAACCCATGACTCATGAGGCATGAAATACAATAAATGAAATAATAATATAACAACTAAGTATTCATAAATTTAAAGAAAAAGTAGATGAAATTCTGCACAGAATAATCAAAACACATCACATTATTCAAGAAAATATATTTTATTCAATAAAATTACAATTCTAGACAATCTTTTTTAGTTTTTTAAACTATCAATCAATACACAATCTCTTTGTTTTTTAAACTAATTAAATTGAGCTATAACAGCTTGTCTGCACTCAGTTGGACAGCTTACAAGTGACGGCATAGTGCTGAATCTTATTATTTTATGCTCTTCTATCGTTCTAGATAGGTCACCTGGTGGTTCAAATGACCCATATTTTTTTCCTATACCGGCTTGTAGTCTAATACTAGAACTGCTGTAAATGAAAACCACTGTCGCCAAAATTAACACATTTAAACCGATAGCTAGACACACAAATAAACTATACCTTTTATTGGACAGCTTGATTTAAGTGAAAACTTAAATATTAAATTCATCTTTTAAATATGTATCCTAACGCACGACTTTACGGTTTATTTTAGAATAACATCCCTAGGTACATGTACCTAGGGATGTTATTCTCGAAACCGACGAAACCTCCCATGGGAGGTTTCGTTTCTTTTTGCTCCAATACGAAAAAATTCGGCTTTTCTGCAACAGAGGGCGTTAATTTTCAATAGATATAACTTTGAACCTAATAAACACATACAAATAAGGTTGAAATTTGTGCTAAACATGATAATAAGAACGGTCGACATTCATTTATGTTGATATTTAGATTTCTATGGTGAAACTCGTACATAATACTTGTAAATATTCTATAATTTTAAGGAAAAACGGCATTATTTCAAAAAATAATTTGGAAAATCCAAAAGTGCACGCCTCATAATTTTTTTTTAATAAATATTTATTAATTATTATTTTTGTTTATTTAATAACAATTAAACCACATCGAATCAGACCCTGAAAAATGAAAGGGTTCTATTCCTGAGCATACTCAAGCGTAAGAGAAAAAAAAAGACTCGATTAGTAAAGTATTTCGGTCGCTATCGTGTTAACAAGAAAAAGGATCCGCACATACAGACACACGGACGTCCAAGACAGAACTTTTTTAAACTGTTTTTTAACTAGTTTAAATAACAAAAATGACATCAAAAATATCATGAACGTTAAAAATAGTGTTTTTTCTTAATATGTGTGTGTATGTATTATCTTACAAGTGCAATGTATGATACATAAAGACATTTTAAGTTTGAAAAATCAGATGTTTTGCGCGAAGCGACAGTAGTACCCACCTCAACGCTTCGCTTATGAGCCGTGCAATAATTGACGATGAAATGTTATGCCTTTATTAGTATAATTACAACTTGTGGAAGAATTTCCGCAATGGGAAATGCTGAAACGCACCATGTTTAAAAACGAAAGTATCGAGGGCAACTGAATAGCGACGAACGCACTGGTGGCTTGGAAGTCACCTGAGTGGCGACAAGGCCACGCGCGCTTACGACTTCTAGTGTCTTGTTATTTAGATTTCTATGAAGGCTACTTATTATTCTGATATTTCATAAAGATTAGAAACATTAGAGTTAAAAGAAAAAAAAACGCGGGGCGCAGCTAGTATAGAATAAAATAAAACAAAATATCACAGTAAACTAGTTTATTAAACATAAATACAAGATTAATTCCTGCGTCTGCGCACCCTGGATATTCTCCACGCGTTAGGTTCTTCATACTTATTATACAAGGGTTCAAGTCGTTGGTTTTTCTTGAATTTGGACAATTTCGTCGGATCCGAGAACTTGAAGAACGCAGGAGCGAATTCGACGAGCCACTTGGGATCGATGGTAGTTACTTCACGCATGTACTCTTTCGTCGTTTGCACCAGTTCGTGGTAGATAACCCTGAAAATAATATAATCATTATTATACTATATATTGTACATTTTCATGGTTGAGAAATTATTTTGTGTATGGAATTTGACGCGAGTCTAGAACATTGTCAAATTTAGAAAACATGGTTAGACATAAATATTGTGCAATTTTCAAATGAAAATGTTATATCTCAGCTAGGTACCCAGATTCCAGAGAATTTTTACATGTCTTGTTAAAAGGATGCTGCTTATGTCAAACTACAATGTTTGGTTGGGGAAAATCAATTATAAAATATGTAATGACGATTCAAAAGTGCTTTTAGAAGAAGTCTAATTGAATAAATAAATGTTTGAGTTTGAGTTTTGAAACATGTCTACAGACTATTAAATTTAAGGGATGGAAATTTGTATGAAGTGTAGGCCAAACTATTTAAAATTATTGTAATTACAGATAATATAAACCCTTATCCTTACCACTCAGGTTGTCTATTAAACAGTGCACTAGACGGATGTATGTACACCACTTGGCTATCGACCAACGTCCTATATCCTTCCTGCGGGTCTTTTTTCGCGGCATTTCTAAAGAATCCAGAGCAAATTGTCTTCTGTACTCGCACTGTGTTCTTGCCCGCTGATACTACGTCGAGTTTGTGCCTAGAAAAAGAAAAAAATACGTTTTATACAAAATATAATGGATGTTGTTGCTATTGATCATTTCTTTTTAATAAATTTTTAATGTGAATGATTCGAAGGGATTCGAACCCGCACTTCTGCCTTACCGGGGCGACGTATGACCACTCTTAGCTGATAATTTTTTTTACTTCTTTAAGGGCTTGGTCTAGTAGTGCAAACAAATGCATCCTGTCATCCTATATGTAAATAATACAAATGTACTAAGGGAAAGTTGCTCCACTTAATTTTTAAAAATTAAATCATTCGTATAATTTAATATTCGTAATAAGTACCAAAAATGACAATTTGAAACAATTTTCGTGAAAATTACACCGGGTGATTTTTTTTTTATCAGTACACAAAATTTGCGAATACTTTCTATTGATATCTTCAACTTCATGTTTATATAACTGATCAACTTTTACAAAGAAATTTGGACGAAATATAAAAAAAATAAGCTTTCCATACAAAATGCATAACTCTATACATTTTTTTCGACCTAAGTTTCTTAGTGAAAGTTATTCAGTTTAACTAATAAAACGGATAAACAAATTTTGTATTTAATAAAAAAAATGTAATGTTTGTGTTAAAAAATTATAAAATAGAAAAATACGCAAATGAAAACAAAAGATATTTATTACTGACTAGCTTCCGCCCGCGACTCCGTCCGCGCGGATGTCAGTCTTCGCGTCTTCTACAGATTTATTATATTATGTATAATATATAGATTAATATTGATAAACCTAATAAATCTTTTGCTAGCATTCTGATGCTTTATCGGTTGCACTGGATTAATCTCTTTTTTTTCAATCGCTTGAATGATATAGGATGGGTCCTTGATGGGCATCGAATGCTGAAGTCTCGAATCAATCAATTCTGACAGTAGGCAATTTATGTAAAATCTTGATAATGGTCCATCATTTTATTTTGCCTAAACGTTACATACTTTTTTATATATTCTATTTTTAACGAATGATTCACTCCAGTCCAAACAGCAAATAAGCAGACTTCTGCTTCTGCAACGTTTAGTTGTCCCTGAATTTGAAAAAATAGTCATGATTCTTATCTATGACAAAAGTGTTATTTTTTGCATTGTATTTCAAATATTAAATTTTTTTAACCGCATCTTCCGCATTCATGTCTTTTGCCGGAATTAGAAATTTAACTTCTACTAGTCCCATTTTCCCTTTTTGATATGGGAGTGTATAAAGTAATTTTTTTAGATATTTCTCGTTATACTTTTAAAAAGTTATTATTGTCATTTTGCTCATTAGGTAAAGTAATTTCGATATCAGTTTTAAGTTTTTTGATACCTGCAATAATAACGTCATAATCGCCTGCACATACTTATCGATTACACCCTGTATACAATCCACCATCCACATTCATAATGTTTTCCTGTCCTCCTCTCCTTTACGCTGTTCACCGATACATTTTAAATGAGTAAATCTGCTACCACTGAAGGATGTTTCATTGTGATCAGCAAATTTTCACCACTGTTGTCGATTATTTGTTTTTCATTTTTAATCAGCAATTGGGAATTATCAGTTTTGTTTTTTGCAGATTGGTGATGTACCCTAACAATACGTCGAAAAGGGAAAGCATCAACGAATTATCGTTTTCGTCCTCTTTTTTTATTCTTCGCGTCTCTGTTACTTCTGTTTGTTTAGTTCTCAACCCCACTGAATTTTCTATGTTATTGTGATCTTCCATTACATCTGAGTTTTGATGATGTGATGATAATCCATTCGTTTTAATATTGGTACTTAGAGTTGGTAGACTAAACTAGAAATGGTGGACTAAATTTGTCAGCGCGTCTGTGAGATCAGAATATAAAACCAACATCCTGTATTTAAGTTACAAAATTAATAATCAAACAACATACCGCTACGTTGAAAATGACTAGAAGAAAAAATTAAAACACCTCGGATCAATTTTGGAGTAAACAAATCATTTTCCCCGTATGGGGATTTCCCCGGATGAACTTGGGAAGTTCAAGTTCTCAATACAAGTTTATATTATATTTCGTATTTCTCAAACGAAAAATAAACATTTTTGGAACTTCAAAAAAATTATATTATAAGAAAATTTATGAGCTTACTTTAGTTTTAAAGAAATATACATCCCTTTACTGACACCCCGTAAAATAAAGAAATTGTTGCCAATCACCTTTGCAATCTATTTGGTTTCATTAACTTTATGTTCGAAGATAATTTTTTTTCTAGTAGTTACACGCGTATTTTTTTCGTTTATTTTCCATATCGAAATCAAATGTTTAAAAATACGAATATTTGCACAAAACTAAGATAAAAATAATCAATTAACAAAAATATTAAATTTAATGAAGTAGAGCAACTTTCACTTCGGTATGAAGGAAAATCGAGCGTAGAGCACACGTCAGAACGCTCCGGCCCAAGGAGCGCGACTAAAGAAATTCGCTAGGATTTTTACTTATTATTTTAAATATTTTTTTAATATTTAAAGAATTATCAAAATTCAAAAAAAAAATTTTTTAAAGGATTAATACTCATTGGTCTTCAACCAACTCGAATAAATTAATGGAAAAAATAACTTTTAGCAGTATTTATCAATCGATTTTGTAACGCAAAAAATGGGAAATTTAATGAATTTATAACGTCCTAATTAAGAAAATCATAAGTTTTTCGGCAATTGTATTCAGCAGTTTTTAATAACGACTATATAAGGATAATAATGCGCTGATCAGATTGTGTAAATTGTAATCGGTTGCAACGTAGTGAGTGCACAAACTTAGCTCGAAATGTCTTTGGGGGAAAGAGACTTATCTTTAAGGCCTGATTAAGGTAACATAAAGTAACTTTATAAATGTGAAAAAATTCACGCGCATTGCGTATATAACACTAATTGATAAACAAGAAAAAAAAAATCAGTTTATCATTTCATTAGCCGGGAAAAAATTGTCAAATAACTTGTTGAAAACGCAATTTTGCTAGACTGCAGCCTTAACACCTGATAACAACTCTAAAATGTTTTTGTATTATACTAGAAACATTACTGATTACAGTCTTGAATTTTTTTCAAAACATTGATATTAAATCATCCAGCCAAATCAAATTTTCGGAGGTATATTAAAATCACTAAACAAAATAAAACATTTTACAATATAGACAATTATAACTGAGTTAATGTTTCTATTTTGAAGTAACAACATGGTAAATTTTTCATTAAATATTTTTATCTTCTAGATGTTAGAACATCTTAAAATAGCTCTGATCTTAGAAGTCTTGAATTTTTTTGATAACTTTACCACTCTACACAAGAATGTAATTTTATTATTTACAATAAATGTTCAATTCCCTGAGTGAATAAATCAATCTTGATGACTTACCTATCCATAATCCCCAGCAACTGTTTCCTGACATCTTGCGCCCGCTTCAGCGTCCTAATTTGCACGAAGTTCTCATAACACCACGCGTTCGAGAACTTATTATTTTTCCAACTGTTATAAACCGCAAGTAGCGTCAAATGATCTCCTTCTGCTTGATTGAATTTGGCTTTTTTCTGGTCCGCGAGAGCTTGTTTATCCTTTGGTCGGTAGAACACGTTTTGCACACTTAGCATTGACACTATGGTCAAAATCTCGTCAGAGCATTGTAATGCTACGGACATAATGAGGATCTTTGATAGATTCGGTTCCAACGGGAACTCAGCCATCTGCAAAAGTATTAGTTTAATGAGTATACTAAAATTTATTAGCGAACTAACTAATAACAAGGAACTTCTACTGAACCTAGAGAAGTTTCTACACTTATGGTCCTTCAAAATCACAAATATTTTACGAAGTTAGAAAAAAAAATACATTAAACTTAAAACATTTATAGCTTAGGATTAACCACAACCAGAAACCTGCTACAAAGATCAATTATTTTTTCACGTTTATCACAGGTAACCAGTGTTACGGAAACTTTCAGTGCAAATTATGCTCGTATAAGATTTTTAAGCTATTGCATAGCTTCTATCTCGAGCCTTGAGCGCGGGGACCGAATCCAGAAATTGCGTAACGAAAACCCTCACGCTCCCCACTCCGACGGGCACGGAGGTGTGGCTTGAAGGCATAGCATGCAATAGCTTTACCGCGGCAGTCCCCGAGTGCCACACGTCTTTTTTAAATTTTCTAACTGTATCTTTCTTTTTCTGTCAAATCTATCTTTTTATTCCTCACCCTCCGTCCAAGCCTGGTGAGTAGACCTTCAGAATCCAAAGCTGACAGCGAGTGCAGTTGTTCCAGCGCCATGATGAGAGACTCCACAGGTGGAGCGTCCATGAAGTCGAAGTGCAGCAGGTCGTTGATGCCCATCGTCTTTAGTTGTAACACCTGGTGGGTAAATGGGTAAGGTTTAGAGTTGATCTGTTAATAAACTGAAACTATATGTTTTTTTGGCTAATCCATACTAATTACTAATAATATTGTAAATGCGAAAATAACTCTGTCTGTCTGTCTGTTACTCAATCACGTCTAAACTACTGAACCAATTTTCATGAAATTTGAACCGCTAGTTTTTAATAAAAATAATTTATTTATCGTTGTCTGCGACTTCGTGTGCAATGAAAAAGATTTTTGTTTGAAACTCTTTAGTAAAATTCTAAAATATTGAACATGAAAGGATTAAACATAAGGGCGGCCGTACACGGACCGCTTCAAGCAGTTGAGAACGACGGCTTGAAGCCGCGACCGCGCGGTGAACAAGTACAAGTAAGAACAGTTTACTAGAACAAGACAGGAAAACTTGTTACATAAACTTGTTACAAGTTCTTATTTTCTAATTTCTTTAATTCTGTTTTAATATATATTACTAATATTATAAAGAGGAAAGGTTTGTAATTATGTAGATATGTATGTATGGTTTTCACGCATAAACTACTGGACCGATTTTGATGAAATTTGGCACAGACAATCTTTAGACCCTGATAAAGAACATAGGCTACCTTTTATTGCGAAATATGTACCACGGGCGAAGCCGGGGCGGACCGCTAGTATTATATAAGTTCACTCACAGTGGTAGCAAGATTGGTCCGCTGTATCTCAGGCACGGGTGTGGGCAACATCTCGTCTCGGTATGCACGTTCCGTGTATAACCGGTACGTTTTGCCCGGACCTGTGCGACCTGCTCTACCCGCGCGTTGTTTTGCTGCTGCCTGAGAGAAAATAATAAAATATTAAGCTAAAGCTTGCAAACATAATAATAACTTAATCAGATTTAAATGATTATTTAATCGTAATATTAGGTTATTTAGTGAGACAGCTCATTGCAAAAAATAGGATGCAAAATTAGAAAGAAAAACAATCTTACGGCCTTACTAATAAAAAGTTAAACAATGAATAAATTTCTACCATTTTCTACCATAGCTATGTGTCCTGCTCTTGCTCACATAAAACGTCAATCATAAAAACAAGACAGGTTATTGCAATAACTTATCCATTGCATAGCGAATGGGTAACATTTTATCAGTAAGACCGTTAGAATAGAATTGAAGTTATGAATATAAATGTTTTTTTTAAACAAGAATAGTCTATCAGTGAAAGAAATGTAGATATTTTAACGTACCTGCGAAATCGGAGTAACAACCAGCGAGTCCATTCCCGTCTTTGAATTGTACACCTTCTGTTTCACAAACCCTGGATCGACCACGTAATAAATGCCATCTATCGTTAACGACGTTTCCGCTATATTTGTAGCTATCACCACTTTTCTGGAACCAGGGGGAGCTGGTTCAAAGATCCTGGTCTGCATTTCCGAAGGTAGCGCGGAGTATACAGGCAAAATAATCAGTTCTGGCACATCTGGGCCAAGGGACTTCATTCTTTCGTATAAAATCTCACAAGCCGTGTCGATCTCTTCTTGACCAGTTAAAAACAGAAGTATATCCCCTGGAGGTTCTCTCAAATGTATCTGCATTACAGTAATCAAAGACGCATCCAAATAATCCGTTTCTGGTTCTTTCGTATACAAAACTTCTACGGGGAATGTTCTGCCTGGTATCGTGAAAATTGGTGCAGCGAAGAAATATTGTGAAAATTTGACGGCATCGAGTGTTGCGGAGGTTACAATTAGCTTTAATTCTGGTCGTTTTTGGACAGCTTGTTTGAGCAGACCGAAGAGTACGTCTGTGTGAATCGTTCGCTCGTGGGCTTCGTCCAACATGATAACGGAATAGGTCTTTAGATCTAGGTCCATGAGACACTCGCGGAGCAACATACCGTCTGTCATGTACCTGGGGAGGAAATATATCGATCAATACTAGTAGAAAGGCGATATTAAATACATATTTGTGTTGAATGTAGTGCTTCAACAGTGAGTTGAATGCAGTGAACAAGAACAGAAGAAAATGGCAAAATTCGATTCACTATTATATTTCTCTCTTAGAACATAGAGAATATTATATCAAAAGGTCTTTAAAAGTTCACATTCAGACTACACTCCACTGTGTAATATATTTTAGTTGTATTTCCAAACCCGTCTCACTATTTGGAAAAATGGAAACCTTTAGAATATTTTTAAAGAATAGAAAACTTCGATTTGAATCCTTTCGCTTCTTTTAAGACTTAATTCACCCTTAGTTGGGTATAGGCCTCCTCATGTTTTTTCCATTCTTTCGCTTACAAAATACTTACTTGATAACAGTCTCCGGCGAGGTGCAATCTTCAAACCGAATAGTATATCCGACTTCCTGGCCCAACCTACACCCAAACTCCTCCGCCACTCGCTTGGCCACAGACATAGCGGCCACTCTCCTGGGCTGGGTGCAGGCAACCCGCCCTCGAGCTGCTAAGCCACATTCTGCTACGTATTGGGTGATTTGGGTCGTCTTCCCGGAACCAGTCTCACCGATTACTATTAGGATCTGGTTGTCTGATATGGCCTAAAAAAAGGGAGAAACAATTTCAACAATAATATTTATAAAGAATTTCAATGCCATAAAACCGAAATATCAAATTCAACAATAATGTCATTGAATGCATATGACTAGAAAAGGTACAAAAATTTATGAATTTGTATAAATACATATAGAAATAAAAATGTATGAATTAAATTGCTTCGGGATTATAATTAAAAGAAACTATACCTTTATCAACTCATCCCTCAGCTTATAAATAGGCAGCGATTGCCTCTGCTCCAATAATGACAAGTTTGTCTTTTTACCGAACGAAGATTTCTTGCCTCCAATAACATGCTTCTTCCACTCTGGCAAGTCCTGGGTCGTTATGCCTGTGCCTCTCATATTAGCTGCTAAAGCCCAACCATCGGATTCTGGCAACGGATCTATCCAGTTCTTATTTAAACCAGTCGGAACACTTTCCATCTCTTGTTCTCTTTGCAGCATCTTCTGTTCTCTTCTTTCCTTCGCTAGAGCAGATTGCATCATAGCAGCTTGTGCTAGTGATCCATCAGGATTCTTTACTATTCTTACTGGGGATAGATCGTGTAATGCTCGACCGTGGCCTTGGAGGAAAGGCGGTTCGTCTTCAACTAGTTCTATTTCGATGTCAGCTTCACCGTCTTCGTCTTTCGGTAGCAGACCAGTCTCCTCGTCGAAGTCCGGCAACTCGCTCTTGTCTATTACTCCTGATGAGATCATCTGTAAACAAAGCTCATTGTAACCTTATTTAAATAAAAAAAAAATTTTATGATTCATATTCACTGCCCTGATCTACACAAAAAAAAGTGGATAAACATAACTTTCGTGTAATGTTCTCTTCACACGCGATACACAAACGCCACGCAAAAGCCACAATACACAACTCTCACACGCTGATGTAAAGTTGTCGAAATGAAAGACGATTGAAATAAAAAAAGGTCTATAAGTGTAGTCTTTTTTTACTGTCGAATTTCTTTTAACTCCATCTCCGATTTTAAAGTGTGAGTTACGCTTCTATAAAGTTTTTATTCATATGAATCTGTTTTTACTCATATTAAAACCTAATCAACTATCATTAATCATACATCTATATTTGATATGGATTTAATTTTATTGACATTATTATAATCATCACAATTTGTTACCTGTTTAATCTCCCATCTCTCCGGACTTGAGATTCTCGTCACTCGTTTCCTACTGGAATCCTCGTCAGGGTCGAGCCCGTTCTGGAGCCCCGCGAGCACAGTGGCGGCTGGTGGAGGCCTATCTGGATTACGGCCTTCGCGTTCAGCCTGGATGAACAAACATTTTTGTTTTATAGGTTTGATAGTTAATTACTAGCAAAGATAAAAGACACATAGAAATTCTGATAGAAATTTGCAACAACCTTTAAATTGAATTTGATATTTAGTGCTTTATGGCAAATCTCGATTCTATTACTAATCTAACTATTCGTAGATTCTGTTATGTATATATTATGTACTTTAATTGAAGAGTAATAAAATAAAGTATATAAATATTTCCTACAAAAAAACCTAATATAATATCATGTGACTTACCTCCAAATGTGCATGAGAAGTGGGATTCAAATCTTTTCCTGTATCTTGACAGACATCTTTCATAGTTAGTGATACTTTCTGACCAGTCACTGACAGAACTTTCACCTAAAATTAAAACACAATGCAATATTTGCAACAAATAATATGTTAAATAAAAATAAAAAAATAAAAAAATTTTGGGGTGTAATGGCCGTATACCATCCAACGGCCAAAGCCAACCTCACCTGCTCGTGGTGCACCCTGCCGATCAACGGACGAGGCTCTGGCGACATTTTAGAGTGGTAGGACTACAGCTGCGTAAGATATTCTCTCGAAAATCGTACGCAGCATGAACTGGGCTGTAGTCCGTCCGGGGCGGTACCACTAACCCACGGGAAACCGGCGTAAAGCTTTCTTAGCGTTTCGCATAGGTGAGTGGGTCACACCGGATGCCCAATCCCCCCCCCTTCCCCTTTAAAACTATGGCAGCGGAATTTAAAGAACTATTACCCCAGGAGGGTACCAACACTGTCGGTGCTGGAGAATCCCTCCCTGAGCATCTTTGTTCAGGCTGCCCTGCGTATTCTGGGGAGGGCAAAATCCCGCTCGTTTCTCAAACCCGAGGCAACAAGAGCAAAAAGCTTAGCACATCCCCTTCCACGCACTGCGTGAATTTCTGCAACATTAGGGGCTTACACTCGAACATCAATGCCGTCCATTACCACCTTGAGACGGCGAAGCCGGCCTTGCTCTTCTTAACCGAAACGCAGATATCTTCCCCCTCCGACACATCTTATCTGAATTACCCAGGATTTACCCTGGAGCACAATTTTATTCCTCGCGCTGGTGTCTGCGCCTTCATTCGGAATGATATCTGCTTTCGACGCCTCGCTTGTCTTGAAGGTAGGGATCTATCCATCCTTTGGTTACGTGTGGACTGCGAAGACCACCCTCGCGTCTATGCGTGCCTATACAGATCCCATAGCGGTAACGACGAAACCGACCGACTCATCGATCACATACAATTGACGGCTGACAATATGCTCAATCAGATTCCTTCAGCGGAAATCGTGGTCCTTGGTGACTTCAATGCGCACCATGTAGAATGGCTCAAGTCTCGCACAACAGACCACGCAGGGAAATCTGTTTACGACCTTGCTCTTGCCTATGGTCTTACCCAACTGGTAGCATCGCCCACGCGAATTCCCGATGTTGAGGACCATATGCCTTCCCTGTTGGACCTTCTGCTGACTTCCCATCCGGATGGCTATCAGGTCAATGTTGATGCCCCTTTAGGCTCCTCTGACCACTGCCTCGTACGGAGTGAAGTGCCAATCTTGCGCCTTTCACGGCTACTGAATAGTGGCCGCCGTCGCGTTTGGCACTACAAGTCAGCAGACTGGGACGAGATGCGCACCTTCTTTTCATCTTATCCCTGGGGCCGTGTTTGTTTCTCGGCAGAAGATCCTAGCATCTGTGCTGACTCTGTTGCTGATGTGATACTTCAGGGAATGGAATTGTTTATTCCAAACTCCGTTGTTCCCATCGGTGGCAAGTCCCAGCCCTGGTTTGGTCACTCTTGTAAAACGGCATCACGCCGAAAACAGGATTGTTACCAAGCCTGGGCCAATGCGCTTGTGTCTAGTGATCCAGACGCCCGTACTCTTAAGAGAGAACTAAACTCGGCCTCTAGGTCCTTCAAAAGAGCTATTGCAAGAGCTAAGTCTGAGCATATTGCAAAGCTTGGCGAGAAACTCGCCCGACTTCCTTCGGGAACACGAGCCTTTTGGGCACTCGCCAAAGCTGTGCAAGGAAACTTTTGTCGGCCGTCATTGCCATCTCTACGCATGGAGAATGACTTGTTGGCCCACACGGCGAAAGAGAAAGCTGATCTTCTTAGCTCCCTTTTCGCCGCTAACTCGACTTTGGATGACATGGGAAAATCACCACCTACCATCCCACGGTTTGAGGGCTCTATGCCGGACATCCGTTTCACCCAGAGCGCTGTGCGTAAAGCACTTTTCGCTCTAGACATCCACAAGTCGAGTGGTCCCGACGGTATTCCTCCTGTTGTGTTGAAGATGTGTGCACCTGAGTTGGCGCCGGTTCTCACGCGACTTTTCCAGCACTCCTATTCCACAGGCGTCGTCCCGAACACATGGAAGACAGCTTTAGTACATCCCATCCCGAAAAAAGGCGATCGCTCGGATCCGTCCAACTATCGACCCATAGCCATCACTTCCTTGCTCTCCAAGATAATGGAAACCATTATCAATCGCCAGGTGCTCAAATATCTGGAGGAGCGCCAGCTGATTAGTGACCGACAGTACGGTTTCCGTCGTGGCCGGTCAGCTGGCGATCTTCTTGTATATTTGACTCACCGCTGGGCGTCAGCGATTGAGAGCAAGGGGGAAGGCTTAGCCGTCAGCTTGGACATAGCGAAAGCTTTCGATCGGGTATGGCACAAAGCGCTTCTTGCGAAGCTTCCTTCCTATGGGCTTCCTGAGAAATTTTGCCAGTGGGTTGCCAGTTTTCTCACAGAGCGTAGCATGAGTGTCGTAGTCGACGGTTCATGCTCCGATCCTAAGCCTGTGAATGCTGGTGTCCCACAAGGCTGCGTTCTGTCTCCCACTCTGTTTCTTCTGCATATCAATGATATGCTGCTAGACGGCAGCATTCATTGCTATGCAGACGACAGTACTGGTGATACAATATACACCGGCCACAGCAATATTTCTCAGGACCGCGTCATTGAGTGCCGGAACAACCTCGTGTCTTCAATAGAAACCTCCTTAGAAGAGGTATCTAACTGGGGCCGACGTAACTTAGTCCAATTCAACCCCAAGAAGACACAGGTCTGCGCGTTCACCGCAAAAAAGCTTCCCTTTGTCGTAACTCCTCGTTTCCAGGGTATTCCTCTCTCTGCCACAGCTAGCATCGGTATTCTTGGTCTCGAAATCTCGAGTAGCGTACAGTTCTCCTGTCATTTGGAAGGAAAGGCCAAATTGGCTTCACAGAAACTTGGTGTGCTCTGTCGAGCGGGGCAGTATTTCACGTCGCACCACCGCCTTATGCTTTATAAGGCGCAAGTTAGGCCGCACATGGAATACTGCTCCCACATCTGGGCCGGGGCACCTCAACAACACCTCCTTCCATTTGACCGTATTCAAAGGAGAGCAGTACGACTCGTTAACGAGCCAAGTCTTACCGATCGGCTTGATACTTTGGCGCTGCGAAGAGACGTCGCTTCACTGTGTGTTTTCTATCGCATCTACAATGGGGAGTGCTCTGAGGAGCTGTTTGGAACAATACCTGCCGCTGAGTTTCATCACCGTACTGCTCGCCACAAACTCAAATACCACCCACACCACCTTGACTCCTGGCGATCGACAACTGCGCGCTTCAAAAGAAGCTTCTTTCCGCGCACAACGAGTTTATGGAACGAACTTCCTCATGCGGTGTTTCCAAACGGTTACGACTTGGGGACCTTCAAGAAAAGAGCGTACTCCTACCTTAAAGGCCGGCAACGCACTAACAATGTCCCCGGCATTGCTGGTGCCTATGGGCGACGCAGTGCACTTAACATCAGGTGACGCGTCTGCTCTGTTGCCTCCTCTTATATAAAAAAAAAAAAAAATATAATTTTGCACCAGAACATGTTGTAAAGAAAAAGGTTTATTGAGAGTGATACAACAAAACTTTGTAATAAATTGCATGGGTAGTGCAATCAACATAGAAATCTATTTCAAAACCATAATTATTACAAATATAAAAATATACAAATATCTATTCAATTACTACTCATATAAGTCATAGGACCACTTGCACTGGCCTAAGCCCAAATATAATTTTGCCTTACGAATATAATACAATTTTATTGAGTTTCATTACAATTTTAAGATCACAAGTACACATACCTTGACTTTATCTCCTCTCGATACAATATCAGACACATTAGTGACCCTTCCTTCAGCTCTTAGTTGCGAAATATGAACCAAACCTTCCCACCTCTTCTTCAAACCTTCCATTTGGACGAAACAACCGAATGGCACTATGTTCGCTACCCGGCCACTGTAAATCTGTAATAGTTATCATTTGTGAAAATATCAAATTCAAATTCATTTATTAATTGCTTGATCACGTACATTAGATGTTTTGTATTACAAAGTATTGCGTAACAGTGTTCGCCATCAGAACTGGCATGCAATCCTGTAGTTAAAAACATATTGACATATTTACAAAATTAATTTAACTTAATTAAAATACATTTTAGTAGTCCCAATTCGATTAAATACCTAATAAAATTATGTCTAAATTATTCTAATGTCACAGTTTAAAAACAATATAATGATACTTACTTTACCAGGTTCAGGATCGTCACTCAATTCAACTTCAGGACTTCTTTTCTTTGGTTTTTTACTATAATCTCTGTCCCTTGGCTTGTAATCTCTATCTCGTCCCCTAGACCGAGATCTAGATTTGGATCTCCTTCCCCTTGATCTTGATCTTCTGTGTCTATCCCTGGACCTGGATCTGCGATGACGACTCCTGGATCTTCTTCTTCTGTCCCGACTTCGACTTCTTCTATCTCTACTCCTACTTCTCTTATCTCTACTTCTACTCCTCTTATCTCTGCTACGACTAACACTTCTTTTGTCCCTACTTCTACTCCGCCTATTTCTGCTTCTACTGCGTCTGCTACGTCTTTCTTTAGAAGTTGCTCTCTTACTTACATCTTCTTTTCTATCTTTGCTACGTTCGCGCTTTTTCACATCAGTAACCGTAGCATTGGATGGAGCCAAAGCCTCTAATTCAGCCATTGCCTGATCAACTACATCATCCTTCGCAGAATCCGATTTATTTTGATTTTTGAAAATATCTTTAGTTGTGATTCTTTTACCTTTTTTGTCTTCACTTTCACTTTCATCATCGGAGGAAAAGTGTGGTGGTTTTTCATTAGGGATTGCTAATCCAGGAAATTTGTTAGCCAAGGGATTTGAGCTTTTTACTTCTTTGCTTGGTTCAGCTTGAGCAGATACTGGTTTCATATGTTGTATAATACGTAGTAAATTTGTCATAAATGAATCAGAAAATTCTGCCCCATTTTCTATAAGAGATTTCTTGAAACCTTCAAAGTTTGGATTTTTGTCTGCTAAATCGATAATAAATTCAGCTGGAAGAAAAACATCAGTACAACATTAACATATAGTAATCAGAAAACAGCGATTTAGAAGAATATTTCGTAAGTGCAGGAGAAACTTACCCAAATCTTTGTCGTTTATTCCTAAATGGTTATCTAATTCTGTACAAACTTTCGACACCAAAGAAAGATGTTCTAATTTTGCTAATTCATCCATTTTACTGGAAAATTAACTAACCAATATTTTGAGGAAATTATATTTTGCACATTTTACAAAACAATGTTGATGCATTAACCATCATGTAGAACACACAAATCACATCACAAATGACAAAGACATTAGACAAATGTCAACGTTGCTGTCGTTGTGACATATTGTGTTTTTCTATAATGGGTCTACACCACAGGTCTACACGACACAAACGTTTAAATCTAATTTTAAGTCTGCGCCACCAAGAATAAGAGCGTTTTCACATTATCCGATCCGATATCGGATATCGGAAGCCGATAGCCGATATCCGATATCGGAGGGAAGTAAAATGTATGAAATATGTGCCTGTCTTTCACATTGTCCGATCCGATATCGGATATCGGAGCCGACACCGATATGCCCGTGAGCTATCGGACGATAATGTTCAGTGTTGCCAACTCAATTTTCGAAAAGGCAGTATACCAACAGCAAAAAAGCACTAGTTTGTGTATTTTCAGTCTTAAATAGGGCGCTAAATCTTTAAAAAAATTCTATGCTTTAAACCTAAAATCCTTTCTATTAAAAGAAACCTTTTTTTATTAAGAAATCACACATTTAAGTATTTATAGGCATTAAAAATACGATTTATACGGCAGCTATTTTAATTACCGTATTAAAATATACGGCAATTGGCTGAACTGAAGTAAACAAAAATATATTGGGTTCTTAAATTCAAATATCTATCTTCGAAAATATTAGTGTCTATCATCTTTATTTTAACTCATTCTGCCTCGCTCCTCCTCCTACTCGGATGTTGGTTGTGCTCTGTGATTGTGTTGTTTATTGTATTGTTGTCATTGAGTGCTTTGTTTTTAACCGACTTCAAAAAAAGGAGGAGATTTCCGATTTTATTTTTATTTTGAATTAACAACAAAGAATATTTGAAAACTCTTAATTCTTAAATAATTGCTTATGACAATAAAATAATTTATGTACATATATTCTTTACTTACAGGAAATTACAACAATCATATTATAAAATATATTATATTTGAACGGGTGACAATATTATTTACAGTGTAATAAGAAAAAGAATAGAAAATGTGAACAAAGATTGTATCACTTAATAAATTTATCATAGGTACTACATGAACTTTTATAAATGTATATAGTGAAAAAATTACTAAATGACTAGGTACGTCTTGTTAAAAATACATTTAATAGATTTTGAAAGGTATTTACTGATACATAATATGTATTACTAAAACTATTAACTAATACCATGGCTAATACTAGGTTGTAGTAGGTATTGATATAAATTTATTTAATTTATAATGATATCAAAACCATTTAATAAATAGCACATCTTTAAAATAATATGCAGTAATTAATGATATCAAATCTTTTTTACATTTTACTTTTCTTTTTTTGAAGTTGTTTTTTTTACGTAGTTATTTTTAATGTATGTACAACTATGATCTATCATTTGAATTTTTTTTAATTATACCTTTTTTATCAACTGGCAATTTAGTTTAGTTTTCTCTAAAAATTTCTGGCAACACTCATGATGATATCGGAAGGATTTTATCGGACAATGTGAAAGGGAAAATTGTATCCGATATCGGATATCGGCTATCGGCGTCCGATATCCGATATCGGATCGGATAATGTGAAAACGCTCTAATTCTACAACACAGTATATTTTGGGTTGGCTTTAGTTAACTGCCGCACGAATTTGTTGGAAATATTTATATTTTTAGTTAGCTAGGTAATGTAAGATTGTAATTCCAAAATATTATCGTTAGGAAACTTGTAGTTTTTTAGTTATTAATTTTTAAAGTTAATAATTTTTTGTGCGAAAAAAGTGCATTTATCCGTTTTGTTGTGCAAAAAAAGCGGACCACGACGTTTCATTTCACTGTACTGTGACTTTACGCTGCGGCCGGCGAGTGCCAAAAGCGACTTTAGGGCGATTCCTACTCAAACCAAAAAAATCTACGTAGGTATGTTAAAAAACTATTAAACTTTTATTTTTAATATCTAAATAGGTAGCGAGGAGCGAAGCGACGGGCGTGTTAGGTTAACTTTTGAAGTGCCGCACGAGCCGAGCGAGCGAAGCGAGCGTGCCGCGGCAGCGGCCGGCGAGTGCCAGAAGCGACTTTAGGGCGATTCCCACTCAAATAAAAAAAACTACGTAGGTTTTCACAACTTGTTTGTATTTTATTTATGTATCGTAAAATATGTTACTATCGTCTAATGCTTAGTTAAAATTATTTTACACCAATTCCATACATTTTGAGGTTAGAATAGGAAAATTGAATTTTCTCCAAAACTATTGGTTTCCTAACTTTCCCCTTTTGGTGGGAGGGTCCCCCCCTCCTCCCCCCCATACCCCCCCCAAAAAAAACCTATAATACGTGCGGCAGTTCTCTAAAGAAACCCCTATATTTTTACTATTCCAACTGAACTTCGTTGCAATCACGGCTTCACTATATTCTATTTCACGAATGTTTCAAGCAAAGATTAAAATAAAGACATTGTAAGGCCTCGTTTCCATCTGCAAGAAAACTTCCGCGAGAAATGTCTCCGCAGTCTGTCTGACAGCAACTTGCAAGTCTACTTGCAGGTGGAAACGCGGAATTAGACTTGCAAGTTGCTGTCAGACAGACTGTCGGACATTTCTTGCGGAAGTTTTCTTGCAGATGGACAGGCGGCCTTAGCAACTCAACATCTGTGCATCAACACTATGGTCCAGCCTGTGCTATGGTTTGCTCTATGCCATGTTAAATGTCATTTGTCAATTTGTCATCTATAATCTATATATTTTTAATATTTCCAATTTCGCTGCTCGCATATGTATTTAAAAGGAATGTAAGAGGTATTTTCTTGTAATTGTATTGTGTTTATAAAAACATCAATGCAGCATCATAAAATATAGCCAATATTAGTTATTTCCATAGTTTTGAAACACTTGTACTATGGAAAACAATACTGATCATTCAGATCATTTAACTCCAATCACTGTTCAAGAAGTAGATGTAGACTTTTTGCCGATTGTTTACGAAATAATACGAAGGTATTGTGTCAAAATATTTATTTTTAGATAATGGAGATAATATTTTTTGACATTAGATTATTACGTACTTATTTCAGCGTAGAGCGGGACTTTCACGATAATACTGCCAAGGTACGAGAGTCACAAGATTGCAGCTTAAAAGTTTTAGATCTACAGAAGAAATTGGATTTTGCGCGTGCACAGGTATAGTTTTTAATATGCTTTGGGGGGGCAAGTATCTCGCCTCGCGGCGGTGCTGAAAAAAAAAACTCCGGCTGAGTGATGGTGATATGCTTTTATTATTGATTGCCTATTACCACATTACACATGTTTTTAGTTGTTTAAAAACAGTTCTGCAATAAAGAAAGTGTTTTAGTTTCATAAATATATTTACTTTTTCAGATAAAGCGCCTACCTGGAATAGAATTCAACAAACAAGACCAACTTAAACAGTTTGAGATACTCCAGACTCAACTCCGGTTGAAAAGAGAGTTGCTGCAAAAGTATCGTAATATGTGCTCTTTTGAGACTTCTTTCAAGTGAACGATGCCTCTCCGAGCTATATTCAGATATTTAGCTAATAATGAAAGACTGGTTCAGAAGATTGCTGAGTCCTACCCAGTTAGAAGAGCAGCCCAACTCGCTGTATCTGTATTCTTTAGAAGTAAAGAAAAGATTTCAGAATTGGACCCTCAAAAAGTGAATAGATTAATGTCATTCTATAAAAGATTAAGTCAAAATATGAAAGAAGGCATTGAAGACGCCAAGAAGCAATTAAAGAAATGACACTTGCTCTTCAACTATGTAGGCATATTGTAGATTTATTATTTAGTATAAATGTAATTTTACAATAAAACATCAATTTTATTTTGAGCTAATTTTATTTTCCAAATTCAGAACAAATTAATAAAAATATGTCATTACTTAGACTAAGAAATCACATCACAAACACAAATACTGAATATCTATGATATGGAGTGCTAGCAACACTAATCGACACAACCTACTCAGCATTTACCTATACATATAACACATATCATGTAAAAAGAACGCTGGATGAAAGTGATGGGGTGTGTTTTGGCATGTATCGAGTTTAGCACGAAAGTTGTTTGCTGCTTATTTTATTTTTGAAGTAGGCTCTCGAGTCGTGGCTTCGCAACTACATATTTGTTATTCTTATACCACCTCATAACACCAAATAGACCAATAAATCGCCAATGCGCAGCTTAACCGCCAGCGTTCTTTTTACATGACGCAACCTATATAATAATATAAATTGGATATTATTGCCAGTGGAATAGCAAAATGTAAATAGGCAATTTAACATACACATTGTAAAGTGTCTAAGTGTTACCATGACTTATAATAATATTTTGATAGTTGCATACAATTGTTTTAAACATGTCATCCACCAATCAATGCTACCAAATATTCACGGTACATGTATGTGAAATATTATACACATTAAAAATGAAAATGTATTTGTATATACACATGCAAGGATTTATTCTAAAATTTAAATCAAATAACATCACTCTCAAATAAATTTTATAAAATAATTTTCGAAACATTTCCAACCGAAATAATTGTCTTAATCCTATGGAAAGCCAAACATGAATTGCACCAATTATAAACTATTTATTAGACATTAAAAACACCGAAAATATAGAAAAAATTTGACATAGTAAATATAATAAGTATGTATATGGTAAAATAGACGGTTTGCTACAATATGTTGTTCTTACTCTACCAGACGTACCTTGTACTTCTTTAGGCGGTATCTATTATTCACATCCACCATTTGTGTTAAAGTAAATAAAATTACATTTGTTTCGTAAAGAACACTACAACACTTAGCTAATTAGTTTACAAAACACTAGACAGATGGTGTACAGGACTCAAAAGTGATGCTTTAGGCCATATTCAGAAAGAAAGCTGGAAACTTATAAGCGCTTACCGGCGCCTGTCAGCGCTGGTTCGTTCTACACAAAGGAAGCAGGTTGAAGCAGACCAAGACAAATTTTATATGGCAGCGCCCAGCGCTGACCAGCGCTTGTTGAAGCTTGTCGGCGCCGTTAAGCGCTTATCGGCGCGTGTTCATATATTTTCCTGTGCGGGTTACAAGCGCCGATAATAGCGCTTATGAGTTTCCAGCTTTCTTTCTGAATACGCCCTTACAGATGTTGTCTACATTTTTTGTAGATTTTTCTTAAAAAACTTTAAAAAAGGGAATAAAGGTAACTATGGATCGATAAGATGATACTTATCTTAATTTATGCCTTTGTTTTGTAATCTTAAAGCATCGTGAAAATGACATACATGCTATTTAAGAGAACTTATTTTTTTAATTTCATAACTTCTTAAAATGAATTGTAAGATTCCCAAAAAATGTATCTCTTAAAAGGTCAGAAACTAATTTTCATACATAACATTAAATACTATCCTGTACAGAGCATTGTGAATTCAACTGTATCCTACTACAAGAACATATTAACTATTTTAATTTAGTAGTAAGTTAACTATTTTAGTAGTAAGTTGTCTTGTTGCTAGTTAAAAAAGTGGATATTATTAACAGCTATTTATCATTACCTTGGCCACAAATACTTCTGAATGCTAGTGAAAATAGATTGAAATATAAAAAGTGAGAAAATATGTTATAGATCTATACAAAATAGAGAAGTTTTTATGAAAATTGTGCTTATTTATATTATGTAAGTGAAAATCATTTAATATAATTTTCTATAAAGTAAAAATATGTACTTGATAGTACACAAGTGGAATCATGAATTATAAAAATATAATTCTTGTGTGCTGATCGTTATTCTGTCTCTTGCACAATATTCATTGACTTATAATGTATCTTTTTATTGAATGTCTATGAATTTGATGAAAAAAGTAAATAAATTAATATTTATAAATTTTCTTCACAAATATATAAAAATTTTCATGAATGTCAAATGGGTACCCATAATTTCGAAATATTTTAACATATTATATTAATAATAATTAAAAAATGTTGTGTGGTTTTATGAAACCACGGTAAAAGTGAAACTGTTCGAACGGTTCCGAACACTGCTTTGTGTAGCGCATGTCGCGTGACGGTCGGCTGCCGAGTAGGTATACCTACTCGGCAGCCGCGATACACGGGACATGCGCTACACAGACCAAAAAGTGAAGAGACGATGTAATAAAAGTTTCACTTTAAAAACATGTACTTAAACATAATACTCCGTTCTAAGTTGATATATCTAAGAACTAAACATTTTTTTGTATTAAAGTTTCCATGTGTTTCTGCTTATTTATATCTTTGTTCTGAATTGTCTGTGTTATGTTCAAAATAAAAATAATCCAAATTTGCAGACCCGGCTTGGTTATTTTTGTATGTTATTGTTAATAGACATAAAATTTGATATATAATCCAATTTAATGTCTATCTCATCTCAACGTCATTTTTTTTCTTATGTTAGTCTGTACTGCTTGCCCTTGTATTTCTGTGTGTCTGTCAACTTGTGTATCTCTCCCCGTTTTCCAATTACAGAGCATCATGCGACTCAGTGGCGCACAATGCCGAATTATGCTGATGCATAATTGGAACGTGAAACGCACCAGCAGGTTGCGCTAAGTTCAGTGTTGAAAAAAAATATTCATAGAGTTAGCAACTGTTAGCAATAACCTCATTAATGTGTAAATAAAGTGGTATACATAATAATTGGTTGAAAAATATTTACGGTTATTTTAAGTAATTCGGATTTTGATTATTTCATTAACATTTTTTTCAATGTTTGTACCTTCATCCATACTTATATTTATTTTTTTAACACAATTTGAATTAACTTTGATTATTTCGAAAAAAACTACAATGAAACGAAAGCTTTAAATTTTTTTCCAACAATTAATAATTACTAACGATAAATTCGATTGCACGCATCAATTCACGCGCATTACTTTTTCTAGTGCTCGATTGTGCGAAGCGTTGCTGTAGTTGGAACATTCAACGTTAAGCATTATGCCGCATAATGCGCTCTAGTGCTGTAATTGGAAAACGGGGTCTGTGTTTTTCTTATATGTCTGTCAACTTGTGTGTGTGTGTGTGTGTGTTTATGTGTGTATTTAATTATTTTAATTGGCTACGACAGCAGAATGCGATGCAGCCGGCTTGTTGTTATCGTGTCGCTTGCGTCTGCGCCGCTTGTCTCCCGACATCTCGAACGGTGATGTCGCACCAGACTCGTCTGATTCTTGTACCTGTTTGGTAATTTATTTATTTATTTATTACACTTTATTGTAATACAATCACTTAATAATAGGAAACAATAAAAAGAAAATATGGTACAAGAAAGATGTACATAGTACAATCGGCGGCCTTATCACTAAGCAATGATCTCTGCCAAAGTAATTCATTTGTTATTATGGTTACTGGCTAGGGTAATGTTTGTCAAGTTTTATACTTATTTTAAGATAACTGTAAAATGGATCACTCAATTTGGTATTATTTTTAACCGACTTCAAAAAAAAAGGGGGAGGTCATCAATTCGGCCGGTATGTTTTTTTTTTTTTTTTTATGTATGTACACCGATTACTCCGTGGTTTCTGAACCGATTTACGTGATTCTTTATTCGGATAGGCCCAGTAGTTTTTATTTTATGAGCATTTTTGTCTGTATTTGTAAATGTTGCAAGTGCAAGTTTGAAGTCGGTTGTTTTTAACGCAGTTATTGACTTGTATTATTAATCATTGGTTTATTACAATTAATAATAAATTTATTTTTTGGTAAAATGGCATGTGTTGCACAATTCAATATCTAGTATCTTAGGGTATGTGTGTGTGTGTATGAATATAAATCTGTTTAATCCACTTTAAATTGGCGGCCCACATGCTCGTTGGCTTGCTTTGACACCAAAAATTATCTATACTAATATTATAAAGCTGAAGAGTTTGTTTGTTAGTTTGTTTGAACGCGCTAATCTCGGGAACTACTGGGCCGATTTGAAAAATTCTTTCGGTGTCAGATAGCCCATTTATCGAGGAAGGTTATAGGCTATATATCATCAACAGGGGTGGAGCCACGGGGGTGAAACCGCGCAGCCCCCCTAGTCACGTGGCTTTCTGTTAGCGTAGCGTTCAATAGAATAGACTACGAATGAGATTGACGTAACCTGTAGATACGTTTATCTACAGCCTACGTCAATCTCATACATTCGTAGTCTATTCTATTGAACGCTACGCTAACAGAAAGCCACTTGACTAGGGGGGCAGAGCAGCTAGTATATGAATTTGTGTGTCTGTCTGTGTATAATTTTTTTTTATAAATTTGTGTGTGTATGCGTGTGTATACTCACAGCGGCTAGCATACGATGTTCGTGTCTCGCGTGCCTTGGCGCGGGCTGAGCGTGAGGTTCCGGCCGTAACACATTGCCCACGGCCTTCGTGCGACCTTCACGGAACACCTGCGTATGCGCATACATATGATTAGGAGTTAAGTTTTGATATAATAATTAAATAGGTTAATAAATAATATTTTACATGTGGTTATGTTTGTTCAATAATAATTTAAATAGATAATGCACAAATTAAAACAATGGAATGTAATAATTTACAAGCGAATACTTCATTCGATTTACAAAAATATGAATTTTGTACACATTTTTTGACAGTATATTTTTGGTTAAAAAAAATTGGTTGTTTGTAAAGTAGGTTTACGATCGAGATGTTTACGTGATAACATAATGTAGTGGCAGCGCTCGACATGAGACGGGAGATCGGTCCGTCTCTCTCTCGTTATACCTGCGATCGCGCTTGTGAGGTTTTGGTGTGATACAAGTTTCTGAACATGTCACCCGACTAAAACGATTTTAAAAACGTTATAACGTCAAAAAATGTATATGGTCGTGCAATGTGGAGTTGCTATCGACGCAGTCTGCCGTCATCATCATCATTATCAGCCCATATACGTTCCCACTGCTGGGACACGGCCCACGGGTCTCATATGAGGGTTCGGCCATCATCCACCACGCTGGCCAAGTGCGGGTTGGCGGATGACACATGTCGTCGAACTTTTGATTCTTTGACATGTTTTCCTCACGATGTTTTCCTTCACCGTTCGAGCGGTATGCCAAGTTTAAAATGGACATTAAAATTGGTTGTCTGTAAAGTCGGTTTACTGACGATAGTTGAACGTGACAACGTCCGATTGTGCTTCTTTGTCGCTCGTTCCGCGCACTCGCTTGCACTTCAAGCCTCACATGGAATGCCTCAGAGCGAGGTAATGTCGCATGAGTCATGTTTTTTCGTGCGTGCAACCGGCTCTATCGAAAAAAGACGGGTTGCACTCCGGGAGTGCCGGCAGAAGTGAAAACGCGCGTAGTAGAGAGGGGATAGCTGTCTACTCTCCATCCGTCTTACGCTTTTTCGATCAGGTCACGTGTCCTGACGCGAGTTTAAGATTTTATACCCATTACAGAAAAAGTGTTCAACGCCGCTAAAGAAGTTTTCACTTCAATTATAAGACGTCGTCACGTCAAAACGTGTAGTTGTGATGACACAACGCCGCCCCATACCATCCGCTGTCCCGTGCGCAGGTACTCCGGGTGCTTGATGAAGCGGAAGCGCACGCGCGCCTTGTCGCCCGTGCGCAGGCACTCGCGGGACATCGACAGGATCGACGCGGTCTGCCGGATGCTGCCGCAGTGCACTGTAAATAAAATGAACATTAAATATAAAAAAAAATCGGAAGAAATATACAATAAAATAAACAAAAAAACTTTGGAAGGATGGTAATAAATCAATTAGAAGTCTTGCACTCCAACTAGATTATTTTAACTACGCAATATTCCAATAATACTACAGATCCGGCTCGAAGGATCAAAAATCACAAGTGTGTGCTCGAAGGACCAAAGTAACATTTTTCAAAATTGAAAATTATTTCAACTGCTTACATACATAGTTAACACATTCATATATCAATATCTTTATTTTTCATTCCCGAATTTTTAGTTACATGAACATAAATTAGGGGTGAAATCCTAGTTAGATAAACATATTACATAAAAATAATTTAGGGGTGTTCCATACCCATAGCCTGGTATCTCGACGAGATGGTGGTGGGGTGGTGCAGCACCAGTATCTCGCCCTCGAACTGCCAGCACGCCTGCGGGTTCAGCGCGGGAGACACCATCACCATGCCCTTGCGGATCGCGGACCGCTTTATCTGTTGCAAATATTATGTACTTTGTGTTAGTGAAATTTTTTTAGGCGCGTTGAGAGTAAAATTTCAAGGTCACGTCATGGAGTAAAGCCACGATATTGATATGTGCTAGGCAGATACACACTTTTTTATTTAAAAAATGATTATTTTAAATAGCTGATCATGGAACATTCAAGGATAAACACTAAGTTTTTGTCACGGTAGAGATAGAAAGATAAAAAATGTGTGCGTGTACTAGTGTACACACGTAAGAAGTGAAACTTCTTTATGACCTTATTTTTAAAAAAATAGTTTACTATATGCAACTTACAGAAGTACGTCGAATCAAAGATGGCGCGTAACGGAAAAATGTCACGCGTAACGAAAAAATGTTACACTTGATTTTTTTCCAACCCCGATAAAGAAGTTTCACTTCAATAAAGTAGAGTGAGAAGTAAAGTCTCGTTCTATCCCTACCCGGGTTGTGGCCAACCTAAGTGCGAATTTAACGACCACAACATAACTCACTTACCCCATATCTCCCCGCCACACTACCCACCTTTAGCACGAAACTAGCCGTTTGTGTCCCCTCCCCCTATATCATATCTTCTACAAATCGAAACAAGGCGTTTATCCCGCCATAATACCTTTGTAACCACAATTCTGTCTAATTAATTTTTCATTTCATTTCATATTTTACTTTCTTTAACACAAAATTAGCTCTTCATCCCACTTTTCCTGTTCAACTAACCTTTTTAAGCGCAAAGCTAGCAGTCTGTCCCCCTCGCACCTCGGGCACGGGCATACGCTTGCGGTGTATGCTCTTCACGGCGATCGGCACGAACCGACCGAGCGGGTCCGGGCCGAGGAGTAGTGTATCGTTGAGACGGATCACTCCGGCTAGTGTTGTGCCTGATACTACTGTGCCTACGCCCTGATGGCAAAATAAATAGAAATATAATCACGGAAGCAATAATTAACAAACACGTGGGAAATATAACCGTGGAAAATTTTGTTGGAAAAGATAAATATTTTGAGGGTAGTTCACAAATATGTATATTTAAAAATATCATACATCATGTAGTCCGAAGAAATAAATAAAATATGGTGATTACAATTAATTTCAATTGTCACAAAATAATAATTAATTACTTTTACGACTACGACTGTTATTGACTTAAATATATTTACAATTTTAGCTTCTTATTAAAAAAAGGTTTTCATTCACTTTTCTACACTAATATTATAAAGAGGAAAACTTTGTTTGTTTGTTTGATGTAATGAATAGGCTCATAAACTACTGGACCGATTTTAAAAATTCTTTCACCATTCGAAAGCTACATTATCCACGAGTAACATAGGCTAGGTTTTATCCCGGAAATCCCACGGGAACGGGAACTATGCGGGTTTTTCTTTGAAAACGCGGGCGAAGCCGCAGGCGGAAAGCTAGTCTTCAATAAACTTAAAAAATGAATTTAACTATTTGCTAGAAAGTAGAAACTGCTTTTCGAACCGGTGATAAATGGTCAAACTATGTTATGACGATTCAAAAATTATTTCTAGAAGAAGTATTATTGAATAAATAAATGTTAGAGTTTACCGGCACAGAGTAAGTATCGTCGATCTGGAACTCCGCAGGCTTATCATCCTGTGAGGGCATCCTCGTCTTCAACAGGTTGAGGAACATCGTCAGCAGCTGCAGGTTCTCGCCAGTCACGTTCGACACTTGGAATATTGGGCATAGCCTGCGAATTTCATGTTGAGATATACCTAGTGCTTAAATTTAGATATAAGTACTAACTATAATAATATTAACTATAATACACGTGTAACCTAGTTTTGCAGCTATTTAATAAGGCATCTTTTATTTCAAATATACGGTATTCATTCAGCATACTAAAAATGTAGATATGAATAGAATGTAGGTAGACATACAAAAAAATCCGGCTCAAAGGACCAATGATGAATTCATTGCACGCTGACTGAATCAATTTAATCAAAAATTTTTACTTTAATTTAAACCATTCATATTGTATATTATAGGTAGTATTTGGGTTAATAAATGAAAGGATAGAATGAAGAATATGAAAAAACGTATTACAATGAAAACATTGTCATTAGTTTAATAAATAAATTGTACCTCTGAGAGACAAAATTAGTTGCGCTAACTATGACGTCATCTTTCGTCTTCACCATGACAGGTACTTTCCGGCAGCCGGACGACTTCAGTATCCTAATTAGTAGCTTCAGATTATCCTGTAACAAAAAAAGTTAAGTGTTTTTAATATAAATGTAATACAAATCGAATGTTAAATCATACACATACATATTACATAATAACAATCAAATACATTTTTAGTTTTACTGCAAAAACGTTGAAATGAACCTAGATTATTGACTTGTTAATAAAACTAAAAAGATTTGAAATCAAAAATAGAATAACTTGTACAAGAGAAAAAAGAGTGACACATAGATGTTGTAAGAAAAAGAGTGATATACATATTTTAACATATTATACTTATTTTTTTTTTGCATATAATCTCACCTGTAACACATTAGGCGGGCACATGTCGATCTTGGTGACCACCACAAACACTGGTACAGAGAGAGCCAGCGCAAGCCCCAGGTGCTCTTTCGTCATGCCAACTATACCCGCGTTGGCTCCGATCTGTCGTATATATAGATAAATGTATATAAATTGTTATATTTTACACATTATGTTTTAAATCTTGTCATAAAGTTCAGTTTACAAAACCAAAACCTTAATAAAATGAACATTACAAACGGAAATAGATTTTGCAAAGTTAAGTTTTATGCATAAGTAGTTTGATTCAATCGAAGATTTCCAAATTATACTTCATTTCCTTATTTTTTAACACACTGTATCTTTACTTATATCGTAAAAAGAAAAAGAAATGTATGTATGTCTAATGGTAATGTATAAATCGAAAACTGATTAACTTTGTAAAATTTTCAGTGTTGAAATATTTAACTAGCCAAATTTTATATTCCTCTATTATGTGGTATAATAAAAATACTATAAATTAAACCACAAGTTATTCCAACTCACCATAAGCATACCAAAGTCCGGCGCGTGCCCGGTCATACCGAACACCGTTGTCTTCAGATACCTCTCGTGCCCCGCTAGATCGATAAACGTGATTACTTTGGACGATTTTTCGCAGATTTTCACCCAATCTAGGGTGCCGTGGTCTGGCTTGTTCACCACATTACCTGTGATAGAAAGTTTTAATTTAATAAGCTATTGCATAGCTTCTATCGCGGGACTTGAGCGCGGGGACCGAATCGAGAAATTCCTTAACAAAAAACCTCACGCTCCCCACTCCGACGGGCACGGAGGTGTGGCTTGAAGGCATAGCATGCAATAGCTTTATCGCGGCAGTCCCCGAGTGCCACACGTCTTTTTAATAAATTGTTTAGTTGTATGTGTGTGTGTGCTTGCGTATGTAAGTGCGTATTTGCGTTCGTGCGTGCACGTGCGTGAACTGTACTTGCATGTGTGTAAACGTATGTGTCCGAATACACGTACTGAAGGATATAATGTATAAAGTCGCTTTCGCCAACTGTCTGTCTGTATGCTTAGATATTTAAAATTAAGCAACAGATTTGGATGCTTTTTTTCAAAATGGCGTGGTTCTCGAGGAAGGTCTTACTATATTTTTTCATGTAAATTTGACAAGTAAGATCTTAGCATGTAAGAACAGGCGGGCGAAGCCGCGGGTACAAAACTAATCCATACTAATATTATAAATGCGAAAGTAACTCTGTCTGTCTGTTTGTTACTCAATCACGCCTAAACTACTGATTACTGAACCAATTTGCATAAAATTTGGTATGGAGATATTTTGATACCCGAGAAAGGACATAGGCTACCTTTTATTGCGAAATATGTACCGTGGGCGAAGCCGGGGCGGACCTCTAGTTACAAGATACATTTCTTTTATCTTTGTTCATACAATTTCAAAAAACAGATGGAGGATATTTTAGTATTGAATGAATATAACAATTTCCACACTATTCACACTTGCAATAAACAAGCCATCTCACCCATACTATCAAAGCCGAGTATATCGTTCCCCACGGAGCTGGTCCTCCCCGTCTCTGCTTCATGCTTGTGCCTGAAGAGCCGCTGTCTCGCATGCCCTCTCCCGTTGTCCAGTTCACCGTGTGTGAGCACGCCCAGTAGTGTGGATTTACCTGCATCCACATTGCCTACTACGGCTACCCTGAAATAATATAAGAACACATAAATTACCTTTTCTTTATAGCAATAGTAGTTCGTACTAGTAACAATAATTGTGTATTTATAAAAGCCACTGCTTAATATTACTGCTATCAATTTACATAGATTCGTTTTCTTATTTAATAGGTATCTTTGAAATAAACTGATAATATGATATATGTTTTGTGAAAAAAAGGTAATTTTTTACCAAATTTATAAATTTCGAAAGGTTAAATTTGACATGATTGACCACTATTAACAATCCTTGATATTGCGACCGAAGCGAAAACAACAAATAACTTCAAAAATCTACTCCTTACCATTAACTGTAATAAACGTATATAAAAATCACTACAAAAAACCCACATTACAACCTCTACCATACCTGATTTCCATAAAATCATTGTGATCGAGCTCCGTCCTCAGCAGATACTGGCCCACAATGCCAGACCCACAGTCCCACTTCCGTAACTCGACGCAGGACACCCGCTCACTGACAAGCGACTGTAGCGTCGCTACTGACGCGTTGTACTCGTCTTCTGTTAGACCCTTGCCGTCTGAAGAATAATATTTTTCAGAATAGGAATAATCTATATAATTATACAAATGAATCCGTATGTCCCTTGGTCACGAGTCACGACATAACGCGTGAATTATTACGATCATTCTGTTTTGTTGTGTTCATTATTATCAGGAAAGTGATTGTTTGAAAACTGATTCGTGTTATGACTCCACTATGTTATCACGGAGAAAAGCTAGTATTTCTATATTTCGAGTACATACATAATTTGCAATATTTACAAAACTTTCAAGTTGGTTTATTCATTAAAATCCATTTTTTCTATCATTTCCATCAGTTAGTTATGACAAGTCCCTTCATTATTCATAAAAACTTTAATTTTTCTAATTACAATAATTGTAGTGTAATTTCATAATAGTAGTTATCTAAGTGTTGCAATGCAAACGGACATGCTTATCAGAAATCTCAAACATAACTTAAGATCATGATACAATAATTATGAGATAGGAAGTGTTATATGAACATTAAATCTCTGCCATATGTTATCTATACTAATATTATAAAGCTGAAGAGTTTGTTTGTTTGAACGCGCTAATCTCGGGAACTACTAGTCCGATTTGAAAAATTCTTTCGGTGTTAGATAGCTCATTTATCGAGGAAGGCTATAGGCTATAGGCTATAGCATCACGCTACAACCAACAGGAGAGGAGCCACGGGAGTGAAACCGCGCGGAGCGGTTAGTTATGTAATATAAGACATTGTAAATAAACAACTACAATGTTTCAAAATTGTACAAATACTCTTACATAAGCATGATCCAAATTGTATCTATTTTCACCTGGTCTGTAAGCTACAACACACAAATAAAAAGAAGAAAAGTGGGACAAAGAAGTTACTTTATTGCGTGAAAGAGTAACAAACACACACACATCCTCACAAACTTTCACATTTATAATATTAGTAGGAAGTAGGATAGGATAGGATACTGTATTAGAAGTTATTTAAAAATATAAGGGAATATCATAACATACCTTCTCCTTGGCCAATATCGTAAATTATTTCACCATTGCCAGCTTCTAGGCGTTCAGTAAGTTGTTTCTTTAATAGTTCATATTCCTCAGTTGTTGGACTTACATGTATCATCTGTAACATTCATTCATGTATACAGCATACATATAGATATTATAGTAGTTTTATAATTTTTGAAAAAATAGCACAAGTAATAGTTAATACCATACTTATATGTTTATTTAGTATTGAAGCCAGGATGTTTTATTTATGACAAAAGATAAGATAATTCTATTATTCAGTAAAGATAAAAAATGAAAGGCATTAGAATATAAAAATATTATATTGTTGTTAGTATGGGTAAGTTAAAATTTATGTTGAAAGTGTTTTCTCTGGTCTTTGTTTACATTTAGGTAATCATTTCACTTTTATATTACGTTAATTTTGTCTTATCTGATAAGTTTACACATAGGTCAGTATCCATCATGAATATTTCAAATAAAAACATATATCTCTTTATGTTTTGTTATACTTGAAGGGAGAACATAAAAAAAAGCTCCGAGCTTAGTATATTATATTGCACAACATTTTCTAATGCTATTAAAATGATACAACTTTATTGTGTTCATTACAATGTTGTTTTATCAAAGCTTCTATCATGAAACTGCTTACAGCTGTTATTTTATTTATTTTTCGATATAGGTATTATGATTAGGTACATACTTTTTTTTATAAAAGATTTAACTTTCTATAATATCAAAATGAAATGTATTTAGAATTATTTTTTGAAGCAAGATCACTAAACTGTATTTCAAGAATATAATATATCTAATTCATTCATTGAATCCAAACACATATGTATGACGAAATATGAACGATGTGTGGCGCGAAAAATAACAGCCATGTAAGGTAATAACTTAGGTAATAATAACTTACTTTTCCTCTTATGCTCGAGTAGTCCGTCTCCGACTCCATTTGGATCTCAGCTTCTGGTAGTGGACTTGCCACCCTTTCAGGCTCTGCTGACTTATCCATATTGTTAAATTTCTTCTTATTACTCAAAACAATTACGACATTATGTCATCACGTATTGATAATCAAATAGCGACGCCCCCTAAAAACAAAAATAAATCTTATAACAAGAATTTCACGAAGCCCAGACGTAAATAAACTGCACAGCAAAATAAAAATGATACTGTTCTTTTCAATTCCTTGTAATTCAATAAGTAATTGTTATCTCACTTTGTCATTTGTAATAGTTTAATATCTATTTTAACTACCTTTACTTTATGAAATTGTTTCAAAAATTAAACAATTTATAGACTTAACTATACAATATCAGGTCTTTCAGTAATGAAAATAGATTTCACTCGATTCACGAAAATAAAACAGATGGAAATATATGCCAACTTTTTGACAACTCACCTTCAAAACATTGCTGACGCGTGCCTTGCAGCATTTTATTTCAGCAAAGATGTTTAATATCTACATACTATTTAATTGGAAACAATTTACTTCTTACTTACTTTCAGAATAATTATTATAACATAGCTAGCAATAAGTATATAATTTTTTCACGCCATTTAAAATGGCAGTATATGCGAGAAAAAATATTGATATAACACACATATGACCATAAACGAGCAAAAAATAAATATATTTGAATTTGAATAATTAGTGGATTTATCATGAGCTAAGTAATTATATCTGTTGTGATTTTATTCATCTAGATAAATTCCCATATTCCCTGAGGCAAGAAGCTTATATCTAATAAACACTGGAGATTTCGGTATGAACATTAACGTGTAACAAGAAAATATTGCCAAGTTGATGTTTTTTATCACTTTCACACCTATCTTGGTATTGCCACTGTTAATACAAATTTTTCCAATGTATGCTGTAATATTCTGTGCAAAAGGTTAGTTTTTGTACATGAGTTGGTTGATAAATTGCCAACAACGTCATTCAGAAGCATTGTTGGATGAGACAATTACTATTTATGCTAAATAAAATAAGTATCTGAATTCTGAACCAATTATTAAAAAGCGATACTCCCTGATCATCCCTGATTTTATGATGGGTAGTCACCATAATAAAATTGTAGCAACTCTCATTTTGTCAATATGGCATGTGTGTCAAAAAAATTGCGTCGCTTAGAATATCTAAGTTAATATTGTTGCTTATTTAATAAATATTTTCCGAATATAAAGAATGCATTGTATTGTGCAAAATTGCAGAAGTGTTTGGACACCAAATTCTGGCATAGAATTTCACAGGCAAGTGTATATTTACGTTATTTACAATATTCCTCAATACTCCTGCATTTACCTGTTAAGAATCATTTCAATGGCAAAAATTGTAAAATTTTGCATCATTTTAGTAAACAGTCATGTTAAATTTGTTATTTTCCTAATCATCACAATACATACTTTATCATTTTTCAACAAGTTTTCAATAAACAAATTTAACAAGTAAGGTAACCATGATGACGAGTTTTTATGGATAGCGAAGAGAATATATTGTAATAACCATGGGTAATAACAATATTATGATGAAAGGGGTTTGAAACTTTTTGTATGGACGCTGGCATATCGACCCGCCGCCATTTAGATTTTTTTTTTCAAAATCGCGGCGCACGATTAAAGTGGTATGTATTATTACAGGAAGAAAGTAGGTATTCATTACATTACTTACATAAAAAAAATATATGTAAGTAATATATCTTTGTAATAAATAAATATTTTTATGTAATGAATGTACCTACTTTCTTCCAATAAACTGTTAATAATAATAATCTACCTGGGAATGATTATTTGGACATAATATTGTGGCGTTTCTAATTTATATAATTTCCATTATGGCAACATTATCTATGTTGTCAATGACGTTTGCAGAGTTCAAAAAGAACGGTTAGTTTTCACTATTGTTCTGTCACTACTGTTTTCACATTGTATTAATTGTTCCACTATAATCGTTTGGCTCTGTAAATTATGTTCTAATTTATAAGTGTGACTGTGGCAATAAATAATCAAAGTTACTACCTACGTGTTTCAATCTCAATGATCAATCTCATAATGGGAATACAAACCCCATATTGGTGACCCCGACGAACGACGCCATATGTAAAATGAAAGAAGATTGAATTGATTATTGAGTGACTATTATGTGGTACAGTTGTTTATCACATAAAGACGAATTGAACGACTCAACGAATTAAGAATTTATGTGCCATTGCAGTTTCTCAGAACGTTGAACACAGTCTTAACACAGTTATACAATCGAGAAAGTACGAGAAAGTAATCGGTTAGTTAATCAACCGAAGTGAATTGAAAACTTTAATAGTGTCCAGTGGATACAGTGCACAGTGTTAGTTATTGTAAATGTAAAGTGATATCATCGAAAAATTTGCACTAGAGCTGTGCAGAGTGATTCAGTATTCACTCTGTTTTAATTACAAGCAGAGCAACCACAGGGAGTAACTTTGTTGGACGATTATTAGTAATATAATATATAATTTTATAACTACATATTTCATATTATGGTTACTGTCATGTTCTAAGCATTAAGTACCTTTTATATTCATTATTAGTAAACAATTTGTTAAATATGTACAATTTTTAAATATAAGTTCATAAATTGTATCTTTTAAAATAATACTTTATTGTTCAATTGTTAATTGTAAATTTTTTAAATATGTTTACAAACTAAACTTTAAACTTACTAATTTAATATTTCTTCTTTAAACTTAAAGAATAATGTTTATTGTAATTCAATCTTTTGTAAATTTCATTTATTAGTTATGTAAGAATTTTAATGTTAATTATTGAAAGATTTATCTTTATAGCGTTATAAGATTTATTGTTGTTCACTGTATATTTTTATATTAATTATGTCTAGTAAGGATAATGTAAATATGAGTGAACCTGGATCTGGTGGTGAAATAGAAGCACCAAATTCCCAAATCTTAATTAATAAAGTATCAATTCGTGTCCCTCCCTTTTGGCCTGACCGTCCAGCGCTATGGTTTGCCACGCTGGAAGCACAATTTCACTTGAATGGTATAACTCAGGAATTAACTAAATATTATTATGCTATTAGCCAACTGGACCCAAAGTCAGCCGCAGAGGTTGAAGATATTATAATTACTCCTCCAAAAGATAAACCTTACTCGACTATTAAAAATGTTTTAACATCTAGATTCTCAGAATCATATGAGGAAAAGGTGCGTCGCTTACTGGAAAAGGAAGATATTGGGGACAGAAAACCTTCCTCATTTTTAAGACACCTCAAGAGTTTGGCAGGAACAGCTTTTCCAGAGCCCCTACTCAAAACCATCTGGATGAGTAGGTTACCGCCTCACATCCAAGGTATTCTTACCGCACAAAACTTGCAATGTCCAGAAGATCTTGGTGAGCTAGCCGATAAATTGCAAGAAATAAGTTGCAAACCAACGCAGATAAATGCAGTTAGCAGGAATAATACAGATAACGATATGAGAGAAGAAATTAAAGTATTAACGCAACAGGTTGCTGAACTAACTCGCATAGTTGGCAGTTTGTCAACTAGCCGTGGCCGAGTAAATCAAAGAGAGTCTAACCAGACAAGACGACATAGTCGCTCACACTCTCGCAGCCGCAACCTATGTTGGTATCACAACCGTTTCAAAACCAAGGCAACTAAATGTATCAAACCTTGTTCTTGGGTGCCCTCATCTCAGGAAAACTCCAACAGCGGTCAGTAGAGGCGACTACTGATTGCTCAGCACCCAGTCGCCGTCTCTTCGTTACGGATCGATATTCAGGCCGTCGATTTTTAATTGACACTGGATCTGATCTCTCGTGCATACCTAGATGTAGCGTCAGTATATATAGCAATAAACAGCCACTTCAATATGATGTTATTGCAGCAAATGGTTCCAAAATCAACACATTTGGTTTTCTACAACTGAAATTGAATCTAGGACTGAGACGGGATTATATATGGAATTTTATTATAGCAGATGTTGGAACTCCAATTATTGGATCTGACTTCCTGGCACATTATTCCCTTCTACCAGACTGTGCTCATGGAAGACTGCGCGATGACGCAACGGGTTTGATAACGAAAACTGATATTTCTTCACTTGATCAACCCAGTATAAAATTCATCCAGTCACCAGAATCACCTTTCAAGCACATTTTAACTGATTTTCCAAACATAACACGACCACCTGGACCTCCCAAGCAACCTAAACACTCAACGGTGCATTTCATCACTACTACTGATGGACCACCGATTTCTTCACGGTCACGTCGTCTCGCTCCACAAAAACTGCGGGCAGCACAGAGGGAGTTCGAGGAGATGGTAAGAGTTGGAACAGCAAGACCTTCTAGTAGCTCCTGGTCCTCTCCTTTGCATCTCGTTCCTAAAAAAGACGACACCTATCGCCCTTGTGGAGATAACCGAACGTTAAATGCGCGCACTATTCCAGACCGCTATCCAGTTCGTCACATTGGAGATTTTTGTCAAAATCTTTCTGGATGTACCCTATTTAGCACTTTAGATTTAGTAAAAGCCTATCAGCAGATACCTGTTAATCCTGACGACATTTGCAAAACAGCTATAATCACACCTTTCGGACTCTACGAATTCCCTTACATGACCTTCGGGTTGCGCAATGCTGGACAGACTTTCCAACGGTTCATTGACGAAGTGGTTCGAGGATTCGATTTCTGTTTTGCCTACGTTGATGACATTCTTGTCTACTCCAAAGACCACCAACAACATGCCGAACACCTCAGGCTCTTGTTTAGTCGACTAAATGAGTATGGAGTAGTCATCAACCCAGCAAAATGCATATTTGGTGCACCTGAGGTAACCTTTTTGGGATACCGCATTAACGCTGAGGGTACCTACCCTCCAAAAGACCGTATAAGTGCGCTTATGGATTTCCCTCTCCCAAAAACAGTACAAGGTGTGCGAAGATTTCTTGGCATGGTCAATTATTACCGCAGATTTTTACCAAACGCTGCCAAGTACCAAGCCGCTCTAATCGACGCAGTTGCTGAAACGAATAGCAAAGGCTCCAAACCTTTTCCGTGGACACCTGAATTGAAGGAATGTTTTGCAGACTGCAAAAGAAGTCTGTCCCACGTTTCATCACTATCACATCCAAATGCCAGTGCTTCAATAGGTCTGTTTACAGATGCATCTAGTATGCATGTAGGTGCCTGCTTACAACAACAAGTTGATAACGATTGGCAGCCTCTTGCGTTTTTCAGCAAAAAGCTTACTTCTAAACAAGCAGAATGGCCAGCTTATTATAGAGAGCTGTTGGCTATTTACGAAAGCGTACAACATTTTCGATACATTTTAGAGGTTCAGCATGCAACTATTTACACAGATCACAAGCCTCTCGTTTATGCTTTTGCTCAGCGTCGAGATAAATTGCCTCCTACGCAATTAAACCAACTCACTTTTATCAGTCAGTTCACTACTGATATAAGGTATATAAAAGGCGCAGATAATGTAGTCGCAGACGCCATGTCTCGAATAGAGACTATTTCCTTAGAGGATGATTACCAAACATTAGCTGCTTCGCAAGAAGGTGATGAGGAGTTGAAGAAATTGATGACATCCTCCTCCTTAAAGCTAAATAAGATCATAATCCCTGGAACTAATATTACTGTATTATGCGACACATCAACAGGTCGTCCTCGACCGTATCTTACTTTACCGTTCAGAAAACCTACTTTCGATCGGTTACATAATCTCAGCCATCCGGGTATCAAAGCTACCACACGTCTTGTAGCAGAGCGCTATGTATGGCCGCACATTAATAGGGATTGCCGCAAATGGGCTCAAACCTGTTTAGAATGCCAGCGATCTAAGGTGACGAGACATATTCACTCACCCTTGGTACCTTTTAAAAATCCGTCGGGCAGATTCCGCAGTATCCGTATCGATATAATCGGACCCCTATCATATTCAAATGGATTTAACTATTGTCTGACGGCAGTTGACAGATATACACGGTGGCCAGAAGCCTGGCCTATGTCATCCATCACAGCCGAGGAAGTAGCAGACACACTTGTCACTGGTTGGATCTCACGTTTCGGAGTACCATGTACTGTCACAACGGACCAGGGACGACAGTTTGAATCCGCATTATTTCGTCGACTGATGAACGTATGCGGGGCGAAGCGTGTGCGTACAACCAGTTACCACCCATGTGCTAATGGCATGGTGGAAAGAATGCATAGACAACTAAAGAGTGCGCTTATGTGCCATGCTCAAACATGGAGTAAGGCATTACCGGTGGTACTCCTAGGCATGAGGTCCGCGCTCAAAGAGGACCTAAATGTTTCTTCCGCAGAACTAGTTTATGGCGAACCTCTCCGTTTACCGGGGGAACTTGTTATACAAGCAGAAGAACGCAGAAGCCCTAATGACGTAGCAGATTTCGTATCCGATTTAAGAAGTCGGATGGAGATTTTACGGCCAATACCCGCATCCAATCACGCACATAAACAATCTTTCATTTTCAAAGACTTGTCAGAAGCTACTCACGTAATGCTTCGAGACGATACAGTGAGACGTCCTTTGCAGGCCCCGTACACAGGACCTTATAAAATAATTAAGAGGAGGGATAAAACCCTGACTTTAGATATCAATTGGAAACACACCACAGTCAGCGTAGACCGGATCAAACCTGCGCATATAGACTCGGAGGGAACACCTTTTTCAACAGTCCCACGTCCCAACAATAGTAACACTAACCATATAGCCCTTTCACCCACCCCAATTACACTAAATTGTGAAACCCAATCTCCCAGTGCACCTGTCACCACCAGATCTGGGAGACGAGTCAGATTTAGGAATATGTTAGACTTATAAAAATTTATGTGTACATATTTTTTTTTTTCTTTTGTGTTTTTGTTCATACATATATTATTTTGTAATGTTTTTTATATGTATACCCATATTTTCTTCGTAGGGGGGTGGTGTGGCGTTTCTAATTTATATAATTTCCATTATGGCAACATTATCTATGTTGTCAATGATGTTTGCAGAGTTCAAAAAGAACGGTTAGTTTTCACTATTGTTCTGTCACTACTGTTTTCACATTGTATTAATTGTTCCACTATAATCGTTTGGCTCTGTAAATTATGTTCTAATTTATAAGTGTGACTGTGGCAATAAATAATCAAAGTTACTACCTACGTGTTTCAATCTCAATGATCAATCTCATAATGGGAATACAAACCCCATAATATTATGCATATAGACACGTAATAAGTCAATTTTTAGTGTTTGTCGTTGTACTCATAAGTGAATATTTACCTCCAAATATCTCGGTAATGTGACGCTTTAGGGTACTAAGTTATGAGACATTTTTTGTTCGTCTATGTGTCCTCTATCCATAAATACCACTTTAATCGTGCGCCGCGATTTAAAAAAAAATCAAAATGGCGGCGGGTCGATATGCCAGAAAGTTTCAATGCCCTTTAGAACACCATTTTCAAGATTGTTATATGAAACAACACACGACATCGGTATTGCACTCACATGTAGAAGATTGTTCGTTTTTACATTGAAATTTATACTTTTTTAACTTACCTCATATTTTTTTGTTTTACGTAACTATTTCAGCTTTCCAAAAAGTAAAATAAAAAGAAATATATGTGCCCATCAAGGGTAAAATTACTGAGGATTACGACCCAGAAAAAAATACCTTTTGAAAAATAAACTTTGTAAAGTTAGCTGAAATTTGTGCAAGGCTGCTTTAAACAGTTTTTCTTTGATGATTTTGGCTTGAAATTGACCCGTCGAAGCAACGCGTTTAAAAAGAAGATCTGAGTAGCTTACAATTTGGTAAACAGCATCTGATGCAAAACACAACTTTCCTCTATTTACAAAGGATGTTAATGCTATATATCGGTTCATATCCAAGCTTTGTAGCCAAAAGTTATTTAAAACTATCATTCTATACTAATTAAAATTGTATGTACCTATAAAGTATGACCATTAATATTATAATATAAATACTGCTAAAAATGTATGTCGTTATTATTTATAGACCATGTTTTTTAGTTTTTTCTATTTTCAAAAATCCTGAATTTACAAACCAGCGTGGTCACTCCACAGAAAGAGACAAAAAACATGACTGACGTCATTCAAGGTCATATTTTCTTGTTACAAGTTAATGGTCATAGTCCAATCTCCAGTGTAGTAGAGTGGTAGTAGATATAAGCTTCTTGCCCTGAGGAAACGATATTTACGGTAACACTCTTCATAAATAATTTATAAGGCTGTGGTACAGTCATATATAGTCTATAGCTATTCTATATTTTTAGATTGTCAACTTGTCAATTAGCTATCTGTGAGATTGTTCCTATATAAGTTACTCTATGTTGTTGGTCGTCTATTGCTATATTACTTGCTCTGTGGTCTATTGGTGTTATTTATGTTTTTTACCACATTTTATTTAATTTTGACCTTTTTAATTTAATTCCTTTAATTTCGTTTAAACTCAAACTATGATTCTTTGGATATCTCTCTCAGTGAACAATCAATATGGGTGACCTGAGTGCCTCTGATTGTTCCTGGAAGAAAATGGTCTTATCGAAGTCCGAAAATAAATGGAGTTCTATGATAAAATCTGAATCAATAAGAACAGTTGAACAGACGATGAACACTAATAGTTTCTCTTTAAACGACGATGCGTGTAATTTTCCTACTGTAAAAGTAGAGAGAGATGAGGATACTTCAATGGAAAACTATGAATTTAGCATTGAAGGAGATGCCTCTGTTAGTGCTGAAGATGATCCCTTGATGACCGATAATTCGGACATGAACACTAACAGTTTCTCTTTAAACGACGATGCGTGTAATTTTCCTACTGTAAAAGTAGAGAGAGATGAAGATGATCCCTTGATGATCGATAATTCGGACATTACTACTCTACTATTCTACATTACTGCTACTGAAGCCAAGTCGGTGGGAGTCGGTAGACGAATTTCAGGCCCTAAAAATGAGACTCCTGAAGAGCGTACAGCTCGTCTAGCCAGGAAGGCGGCATATACTGCTCGTAGACGTGCAAATGAAACTCCAGAGCAACGGGCTGTGCGTCTCAAACGCAAGTCAGAACATAGAGCTAAGCGCCTAGCAACAGAGTCGAGTGACCAGAGAGCTAAGAGAATGGCAAGAGAGTCTGCTAATGCTCTCCGCCGACTTGCTAGTGAGACAACTGAGCAAAGAGAAGCTAGACTAGTTAGAGTGTCTGCTTATGCTGCCCGCCGACTTGCTAGTGAGACAACTGAGCAAAGAGAAGCTAGACTAGCTAGACAGTCTGCTTATGCTGCCCGCCGACGTGCTAGTGAGACAACTGAGCAAAGAGAAGCTAGACTAGCTGCTGATGCTGCTCGGAGACAAGCCATGAAGAAAGCTACAGCTGCTATTAAAAATAATATATCCAATCTTTCTGATTCTGTTTATGAAGGATCTAACCAGAGTTAATATTATTACACAAGAACTCAATCCATTTAATCTTATATATAAAAATGAATCGCAAAATGTGTTGGTAAGTGCATAACTCGAGAACGGCTGAACCGATTTCGATAATTTTTTTTTTATTATATTCCTTGAAGTACGAGGATGATTTTTATGTAGAGAAAACGTAAACATGTACCACGGGCGAAGCCGGGGCGGACTGCTAGTAATAGCATAAAATTATTTTTTATACATACATGGATTTGATTTATATATAAAATTTTTGTGGACTTAGAGAGTTGGTCATAGGCCATAGGGCATAATATATACGCATTCTGTTTAACCATGATATATATTATTGATATTATGGACTATTTATAAGCAGAAGAATATTTTTGTGTAATTCGTTAATTTTATATTTACAAGGCTGCCAACCGCTAAGCAATAATACCACTATTTTTATCCACAATACATTTTTATAACCAATCTTAAATATAAATAAATGCAATAAATATATGTATAATTAAATTTAAATTTTTATACATAATAAATAAAAAATGTAAATAGTATTTTTTATTTTGTATATAATATACACAAAGCACATGCCTTATGCTTGGTAATAAAAGTTTGAAATTTTTGAATGACTTTTTTATTTATATTTATAGCAAAAGGTTACTAGGGGTCAGGGTGTACCCTTGGGGGCGCTAAAGAAACATCTATTTTTTATGGTTTTATTGGCAAGAATAGCCTAAAATAAACCCTTTTTATTCTTTGTATTTTTTCTCTAAGGTTGATAGTTTTCGAGATAATCGAGTTATAATATACTCATTTACAATGGGATCTGGACTTAGTCGAAATTTTGAAATTTTTTTTTTGTCTATATAATACCTATTTTTTATAGTTTTATCGGCAAGAATAGCCTAAAATAAAACCTTTTTATTCTTTGTATTTTTTCTCTAATGTTGATAGTTTTCGAGATAATCGAGTTTTAATATACTCATTTACAATGGAATCTGAACTTAGACGATATTTTGAAATTTTTTTTTAGTCAGCATAACACCTATTTTTATGGTTTTATTGGCAAGTATAGCCTAAAATAAACCCTTTTTATTCTTTGTATTTTTTCTCTTAGGTTGATAGTTTTCGAGATAATCGAGTTTTAATATACTCATTTACAATGGAATCTGAACTTAGACGATATTTTGAAATTTTTTTTTAGTCAGTATAACACCTATTTTTTATGGTTTTATTGGCAAGTATAGCCTAAAATAAACCCTTTTTATTCTTTGTATTTTTTCTCTTAGGTTGATAGTTTTCGAGATAATCGAGTTTTAATATACTCATTTACAATGGGATCTGAACTTAGACGAAATTTTGAAATTTTTTTTTAGTCTATATAATACCTATTTTTTATGGTTTTATCGGCAAGAATAGCCTAAAATAAACCCGTTTTATTCTTTGTATTTTTTCTCTTAGGTTGATAGTTTTCGAGATAATCGAGTTTTAATATACTCATTTACAATGGAATCTGAACTTAGACGATATTTTGAAATTTTTTTTTTAGTCTATATAATACCTATTTTTTATGGTTTTATTGGCAAGAATAGCCTCAAATAAACCCTTTTTATTCTTTGTGTTTTTTCTCTAAGGTTGATAGTTTTCGAAATAATCAAGCGAGTGTTTTCTGGCACTACGCCGGCTGCTGCCGCAGCACGCTCGCTGCGCTCGCTCGGCTCGTGCGGGTCTTACAGAGTTCTAACCTAACCTAGCAACCAGCTTTCTGCCCTGAGTCGGGGTGGGTAGATTTGGGTAGGTAAAGGGAGCCGTCGGTCGCGGTTGCTTTTCGGCAACGTGGTTTTCAGCGACGTGGGCAGTCGGGACTGCATCTGCAGTTTTCACTGCGAATCCCGCGACGACCTACGCCCGGATACACCCGGTGAATGTCCCGCAACAGTCTGCGAAAGCGAGCGGCGTCACTTGGCAGGCTTTTCAATATATTTTGCCGGTACATAAATTCGCCCATATACCATTTTAAGCGCGCTACGCTGCGGCATGTACGGCAATGACGTTTTAATTCAAGCCACTGGCGCTCTATTGTGTTTATATGCACCTTTACCCGCACCATGGTCGGGTCGTCCAGAATCTCAGGTACTTGCTGACCAAGCGCTGTATTTACTGGTATATCCACAGTGCCGTTGACAAATTCGACACTGTGGTTTACCCTGTAGTGGCCACCCATGCCCAACCTTCGCTCCACACCCAAATAACTCCGGTGACAATCCGACATAATGTGTGTTCCAGGGCGCACATTTGCCCCTATTATAGGCTGCAGAGTCTCCATGCTCTTGTCCGGTACCAACTCGACGTGGACTTTCTTAGTCAGACGACTCACGCAACCAAAAGTCCATACTTGATGCTGCAGAAGCCGACCACGGTGGTACTTCCTCGTGTAGAGGTGGGATTCATCTACCTCTACAACATCTTCAGGACCACCGATCAGATCTCGGTCATGGGCCTCTGCAGTATCGCAGACCTCCCTCAAAAAATGATATATCTGGATGGCTGATTTTTTTGACACCCCTACGTCTTTTGCCGCCTGCGTCAATTTGTCTCGACGCAGGAAGTGGAGAATCAGTCCAATTACTGGCAAAAAGGGTATATTAACTCTTTCAAAGAATGTATTTTTCAGAGGACTTATAATTTTATTGCATCCCTGACGCCTGCATCGCCAACGAAAACCCATTTTGTAACTTTCCTTCGCCTCCCTATTCATGGGTCTGCTACAAATTGGACAGCGAGGAACGCGCTGTGGTAATAGATACCACGCTTTGGCAGCTTCAACAGCGCGTTCCTCGCTGTTTATTTTGCCGGCGACATTCCATAAAGAAAAATTATTGATTAAAAGTAGGGACCTATACTGGTTGTCCATACTTTAAAATCAACAATAACAACTCAACAACAATAACAACTCAACAACAATAACAACTCAACAACAATAATAAGAATAACAACCAACAAGAACAATGACAAACCAACAAAAACAATAACAAACCAACAAAAACAATAACAAATCAACAAAAACAATAACAAATCAACAAGAACAAATAACAATAACGACAACAGAGACGAATTATTTTTAGAGAAATTAGCAAAATTTCCGAAAGCAAGTTTTTTTAAATGTTTTTACATACTTTCTTATATCGAAATTGAGTGTTTACCGTAAGGAGAGCCGCGTCCATACAAACAGCACTTAGAAGAAATTCGCATTTTTTGAAATTTTGTATAATAATGAAGATTTATTAGCTGGTTGTGCTTGATAAACTAAAATTAAACACTTTTTAGTCTTTGCATTATTTCTCTACGTAGTATAGTTTCCCTGTAAATTGAGACTGAAAATCTGAATAAAAAATGTTCTACAGTAAGTTTCTCGAAAACTATCAACCTTAGAGAAAAAATACAAAGAATAAAAAGGGTTTATTTTAGGCTATTCTTGCCGATAAAACTATAAAAAATAGGTATTATATAGACAAAAAAAAAATTTCAAAATTTCGTCTAAGTCCAGATCCTATTGTAAATGAGTATATTATAACTCGATTATCTCGAAAACTATGAACATCAGAGAAAAAATACAAAGAATAAAAAGGTTTTATTTTAGGCTATACTTGCCAATAAAACCATAAAAAATAGGTGTTATACTGACTAAAAAAAATTTCAAAATTTCGACTAAGTCCAGATCCCCTTGTAAATGAGTATAAATTATAACTCGATTATCTCGAAAACTATCAACATTAGAGAAAAAATACAAAGAATAAAAAGGTTTTATTTTCGGCTATTCTTGCCAATAAAACCATAAAAAATAGGTGTTATACTGACTAAAAAAAAATTTCAAAATTTCGTCTAAGTCTAAGTTTTAAGTCTTTTTTCCATAGCGCCCCCAAGGCTACACCCCAACCGTTACTAGGACTGAAACCTAAAATTAGTTCCGGTTGATGTTCCGACCGTCCCTCCATACATTTTTGATTACCTCTAAACACTTAACACAGACACTATTTCTTTAAAACTAATCATTTTATCACTTCTCTATAATGAAATGTGTGCGCGTTCGACCTTTTTAATCAATAATTTACAATATTTACTTAGAAAAACAACAGTAAAATACCGGAAAAATTTGACACTTCTACAGTAGTGTGCGTGACTTTTGCCAAGCGAAACACGACATAAAGCACGACATCTAGCGCATAGACTATATACTTATTACCGTAGACAGAGAAACCAATAGACAAATTGATATCTTATGTCGCATTCACACAAGAAAAAGAGCAACTTATGCCGGTGTTGTGTAAAGAAATGAGAGAGAACGATAAAATTTTTTGTTTCACCCAGCGTGCCACTTTTTTCAAGAAAAGAAACCTACTTTGCTAAACAAAGTTTGACAGCTAACTATCGTCTTCCCTAAAAATATAGTTTTTACATGTTATAAGTTAGAAGTAATTCATTGTGTTTGGTTTTGCATAATTTAAACTTACCGTTAATACCTTATAAAATAATACCATGGTGCGGTGTAGTGTTAAAGGGTGTAAAAGTGATAGTGGAACGAAAATGCCTGGATTGTCTTTTCACTCGTAAGTATACAACTCTTTATCAGTTAAAAGGCCTTCATGATACTTTAGCGTGTTAATATATTGTGTATCACGTGCTGTTGACTTGAATACATTGTTTAAAAACCACAAAAATAACAATTATAAATTTTAACCTAAAAAATTTTGTGTTGCCAACTTTTCTACAAATTGTTACCCACTATTATGGGAAATCTTAATATATATAAATCTCGTGTCACAATGTTTGTCCTCAATAGGACTCCTAAACCACTTAACCGATTATAATAAATTCGCACACCATGTGCAGTTCGATCCAACTTGAGAGATAGGATAGTTAAAAACATGTAGGTACCACGGGCGAAGCCGGGGCGGACCGCTAGTATATATATTCTGCAGTGTGTATTTAATTAAATATCTGAAATATTCAATGGCTTTTTCCAGTTTTCCTGGACCGGATAATTTACGAAAAATTTGGATTGTAGCTACAGGACGAACAGCTTGGAAACCAAAACCGTCATCAAAAATTTGCAGCAACCATTTTGAGAAAAAAATGTTGATCCAAAAGAAAAAACTTACAATGCTATATCCTTATGCTGTACCTATTCTGGTAAATATTTAGTGGCATATTAATCTTATCAATTAAAGTCTCAACTTTTATATTACGTTTTATGTTTTTAAAATTTAATCACCTGTAGAAAAACATTATTTTGTGCATTTTATTACTTTTATAGACATTTTATTATTATATTATTTTATTATATATATATATTATTTTACATTTATAGACAAATGTTAACTAACGAAATTTTTTTGAACTTCCGTCCTTATTGCACATTAAAAAAAATGTTTAAATAATTGTCGGTAAAATATTTCACTTTTTGGAGCCCTTCATATAAATATACTTAACAAGATCGCGCCATAAAAGTTTAAAAAATGTTAATACTTTGTTTATAATATTCTTTTCAAGTTAAGTAACTTGAACAAAAAACTAGAAATTTCTAGTGTTTTGTTAACTTGAAAAAAATTTTTCTTAGAAATTTCTAGTTTTTTGTTAACTTTTTGTTAAGTACATATAACACGCATTGATTATAGGAAGATGCATAAGGCCACCCAGTAAGGACTTGTACCCAGTAACGATTGCGACATCGCGCACACCTGCGGTTCCAGAAAGTATTACGGCAATCACCACCACCGCAACGCTGCCCCGCCGAAGTCAATGGACGCTCTTGGTTCCAACATTGAACCGGAGGGACGTAGTTAATTAAGTTAGAGATAATTTAAATGTAATTTTTTTATTACAATAAATTATTATTAAGTAAATTTCGTTTTTTTTGCGCCTTCGCGGGTTGGTCAATATAATTAAAGTGTGTATCTGTTAATTTACGAAAATAAACATTATTTTATTTATTTTATTTTATAAAAAATAATAAACAATCGAGTTTTCATCTGCATTATCATTACATACACATTTTCATATGGGATTATGATAATGATATATGTACATATTATATAATACATAGGTATGTGTAAATACATAATATGTATTACCCATCTAAAAGTAATATGTTTATTATATACTAGCTGCGCTCCGCGGTTTCACCCGCGTGTCTCCACTCCTGTTGGTCTTAGTGTTACGGTACAATATAGCCTTCCTCGATCAATGGGCTATCTAACACTGAAAGAATTTTTCAAATCGGAATCAAAGTAGTTCCTGCGAATATCCCTTCCCTACTCACCTTCACCCCGTCCCGTACTACGCCTCCTCATTGAATTATACAGTATACCTACTATTTTCTGTAAATTGACACTTTTAAAAATTCGTTATATCTTTTGAATGGAATATCGCGGACTTTCTTGTAGATATTGATCCATTCTATAATACCGTAGAACATTTTTTTGTTCTATCTTCAATAGATTCCGCAGCGCACGCGATGACAGAATTTTTATTAAGGATACATTATTGCATTTTTGGTAAGGATCTCTAATTTTTTTGAAAATGCAATATAGCCTATGTTGCTCAGTGAAGATGCAGCTTTCTAATGGTGAAAGAATTTTTGAAATCGGTCCAGTAGTTTATGCGTGAAAACCATACATACATACATAATTACAAACCTTTCCTCTTTATAATATTAAGTATAGAAATGTAAGTATGTATCTACATAATATCATTATGTGGATATCTCATTATTATCCACTTATGTGAATAATGATATTGAGAGATTTGTATCTTACAAATTGTGGGGTAAATTTTCCCTCATACGGTAACCCTAAATATTGTGACGTAATCTTTTCTATCCCTTTCTGCGACACGCATTGCCGGTGTCTATTGGATTCTCCGTCTACGCTTATTACAGATCTAGCGCGTCAATGTCTAAACGAAAGGCGATGTTTAGACATTGACGCGCTAGATGTCGTGCATTCGCGTTCGTTATCTTATGCATAATGAGCATAATTCTAATAAATCAAAGTTCTGTGTAAAAATTGAGTAATTTCATTTCCAATCGTTCAAAGAAAATAACAATAAAATAAAATAAAACTAATGACCTTAGAAACTATGTTTTTTTTTTATTTATTACTCATTATTGTTCGTCCGTCGTAGGTCTGTAAACTGTATTGTACACTGAAGGTAAATGGTACTGTAGGTACTTTAGTTCGGCGTCGTCGCTCGTCGGCTTGATATAAAATTACATTCTTGATTTCATTGACACGCGCTATGATTTGCGCGCGGAATTTCTTGTGTTGTGAATTTATTTTTGTATGCTATGCATTTTAATTGATTCAAATTGCAATGTTTCTCTAGTATGCATTTGAGACTATATTGTAAATTGTAATAATTGATCGTGGGTATAGTAATTAATTATTCTAATAACGCAATTAGTAATATATGTATTTTCGGTGGGATTCAAAACAAAAAATTGGCCCGTGATTTTTATGAAATTTCACCACATTGCAAATCACATCAATCATAGTTCATACACATGTATGACGAAAGTGATTAGTATTGTGGCTAACATTGACTCATCAGTTCATCACTGAAACCAGTGATAAATCAGTACCTATATCATATTGTGTTTGAATATTTTTAAACAATGATATAAGTACACAATTATTATAAATCGGTAAACTATCAAAGTAATCACAAACTTGCAAACATTGGTAAAATGTCCAGTAGTTTATGAGCCTATTCATTACAATCAAACAAACAAACAAAGTTTTCCTCTTTATAATATTAGTGTAGACAAACACTATGAATACGATCACGAATGCAAATTCGGGGATTTTCTAATTATTGCTAAATAATAATTGAATTCGTTTTGAAATACTCTATAATTTTTAGTGTATAAATAGACATTTATAATGTGGTGCTCATTTTTTTTGTACTGCTAACGCTATTGTAGGTACCTATTTTCGTTGTTTTATTTCAAGTGAACACGGCCATACAATTTTGTCACGAGCCGCCTATGATTGTAGGTACTTTTGTTAGGCTCCTTCGTCGTCCGCGTCGCGTCGGCTCGAAAGTTCTTGATTTCATTGTCACGCGCTATGATTTGCGCGCGGATTTTCTTGTGTTGTGAATTTATTTTTGTATTATTATTATTTTTTATTTTTTTTTTTATTTTATTGATTCAAATAAAATATTTCACTAGTATGCATTTGAGACTATATTGTATTATGTATAATTTATCGTAGGTATAGTTATTCTTATAACGCAGTTATATTTTCGGTGGGACAATTTGACCCGTGATTTTTCTGAAATATCACCACGTTGCAAATCACATCAATCATACACACGTATGACGAAAGTATAGTGGCTATAATTGACTCATCAGTTCATCACTGAAACCAGTGATAAATCAGTATATCATATTTTATTGTGTTTGAATATTTTTTAAACAACGATATATACAAATTACAATATTATTATAAATCGGTAAACTACCAAAGTACTTCCGAATTTTCAGACAGACAAACAAGTAGTTTGAACACGCAGTTTTCTTATACTAGTAGCAAAAATCAAAACCATAATATTATGTTTACCTACTATATTTTACTAAAAGTCGAGTGCGTCGAAATCGTAAATAATAATATGTTTTTCACCTTCCTGGTTATTTTCCCATAGTAAATAGTGTTTTAGGTTTGTTGTTGTAGGTAGGAATAATAATAATTATTCTTACATGTTGGTTATGAAATGTATATTGAAATAATTTACTTTTACAAATCATTAGTGATATAAGTTTTGAGTGAAAATGCTTGGATCAGCATAATATTATATGGTACTTCAAATACATGTTTTGATAAAAAAAACAATAGTGTAATAAAATAAAACTGCGTTTTATTGTAATCAATGTTGACAATTTTAAATTCCAAAATTATTGATCAATAAAATAGTTTACACCAACAAATACCTATAACTTTTATTTTTATAACAATCGTTCATAATATAAACCGTAGCAGGTGGCGTTTTGAAGTTCTGTCTACTCATACAGAAAAATGGAAAACTTGTTTTTTTTGTAAACAATTTATTACCTACTCATGTTGTTTGGCAACTCGAAGCGTGGTCGTCCGTCGTAGGTACTTTTGTTCGGCGTCGCGTCGTCGTCCGCGTCGGCTTGATATAAAACATTCTTGATTTCATTGACACGCGCTATGATTTGCGCGCGGAATTTCTTGTGTTGTGAATTTATTTTTGTATGCTATGCATTTTAATTGAATCAAATTGCAATATTTCTCTAGTATGCATTTGAGACTATATTGTAATAATTGATCGTGGGTAGGTATAGTAATTAATTATTCTAATAACGCAATTATATTTTCGGTGGGATTCAAAACAAAAAATTGGCCCGTGATTTTTATGAAATTTCACCACATTGCAAATAATATATTATACAATTACAATTACAATTATTATAAATCGGTAAACTATCAAAGTAATTACAAACTTGCAAAATATGCTTTTCCGAATTTTCAGACAGACACACAATTTTATTAGTTTGTTTTAGCAAAGTAGGTACCTATACCTATACGCTTACGTCGCGCGTCGCGTCGTCGAAAACGGTGCGCCCAGAAACAAACATACCTAATTCAGTTACAATCCTTTTTTTGTTCCGTAATTTATTGTATTTATTCTAATACGATTTTTTTTATTCGTCGGCCAGTTCTACTAGGTATAAAAAGATAAAATTGAAATATAATTATTGTAGCGACAGCCATATTATGTTACTATGTTTTCGTAAATATGTTTTTCACCTTCCTGGTTATTTTCACATAATCTTATCTTATATATAAAAATGAATCGCAAAATGTGTTGGTAAGCGCATAACTCGAGAACGGCTGAACCGATTTCGATAATTCTTTTTGTATTATATTCCTTGAAGTACGAGGATGGTTTTTATGTAGAGAAAACGTAAATATTATGTACCACGGGCGAAGCCGGGGCGGACCGCTAGTATATATATATAAAAATGAATCGCAAAATGTGTTGGTAAGCGCATAACTCGAGAACGGCTGAACCGATTTCGATAATTCTTTTTTTATTATATTCCTTGAAGTACGAGGATGGTTCTTATGTAGAGAAAACGTAAACATGTACCACGGGCGAAGCCGGGGCGGACCGCTAGTCTAATATAAAAATGAATCGCAAAATGTGTTGGTAAGCGCATAACTCGAGAACGGCTGAACCGATTTCGATAATTCTTTTTTTATTATATCCCTTGAAGTACGAGGATGGTTCTTATAGCTAGAGAGCTAGTTAGTTTAGTTTTAGTGCAGTGGCAGTGTAAATGTTGTTGTTGAGGTTATGTAAATTTAACACTTTAGTTAACTACCAAGATATAAAGAAATGAGGATAGGACACAATAACTATTGGTTGAGGTATTTATAAACTCATAATATACTTTAAAAAAAATCACGTTTTAATAAATTTCTAGAATTAAATTAGAACAGCTGATTCAAAATAGCCTAAAAAATCTTAATAATAATAATTACGCTTCACAGCAAGAAGAAATGTACCATATGTACCCGCACAAAGTCGATATTGTGTTGCCTACCGTTCGACTCAATGGCTAGGGTTGTAACTACCTTTAATAATTATTACCAAACTAATAAACCGAGTGATGCGAAATAACCATAATTCTTTTAGAGTTTGATAAAATGATCAGGCAGGTATTTTCTTTAATCCTCTGAATTCTCGGTTACTAAATTGTATCGTTGAAATTATTCTTAATCGCGTAAATTTAATAAATAATCATATGGAAAACACTTTTCATTTGTTTTTTTACTTTCACGCCCAACTACTATACAATAATTACGTTGTTTCGGTATTTTGACGAGAAAACGCAGGAAACATCCGTTGTATCATTTTAGATAGATTGTATATTTTGTATCTGTAGAATTGAAATCAAAGCTATGTATATGTTGTCTCCATTCTTTTCTTATCGGATTGTTGATCCCAATGCGAATGTGTCACTTAAATTTTATAAAAGACAATTAAGAACATCAAAAATAAAGTGATACGTAAATATTTCACAGTGCAATATATTATGTAATTAATAATAATTATATATTTATGAAAAAATAATTACATCAGATTTAATAATAGCAATTGTTTTGAATGTACATAATATGAATAAATGATTACATCATAATAGTAATAATCACAATTGTTTTATTTCCCATTTGTTGCAACCCTAGCATATTTTCATGTAGCAGCAGAAGTACCTACACTGGCGGCGCGGCGGCATCGTGCGACATCAAAGGCATTCAAACTCAAACTCAAACTCAAACATTTATTTATTCAATTAGACTTCTTATAGAAGCACTTTTGAAACGTCATTACATATTTTAAAATTTACCACCGATTCGGAAAGCAGTATTATAAACTTACCTAGTAGCATTGCCTTACTAGGTAAGTTTATAATGACTCATTTCTTTTATTATATAATTTACGTTTTACTTTTACAGAATCCGATTCAATGGATTATGAAGACGAGTCACACAACGCCATACGATAGTGATGATGAATGAACATTTCAATAAATGCATGCGTGTTTTTTTATGTTGTTTTGTAATTGTTAATTGTTTCTTAAATAAAGAAATAAACTAAATATTTAAATGATGATTTGTTATTTGCAACACAACTTTATATTTGAGATTCTTTACAAATGTATATTTAGTTTTGTATCATCAAATTTATAAATTTTATTCCATAGTTTTCAAAATTAAATGTAAATGACCATAAAAACATTAATAAAGTAAATCATTGATGTAAGGTCAGGGAACGTAATACATATATACATCTGACCATGTAGAAGCTAAGTCTTGTTGACTGCTGAAGTCTGTAAAGTTTTGTTGTCTGCTGAAGTCTGTACGCAATGAAAATGTCTGCCGTTTCGAAAATAAGTTTTTAAGACCCTAATAAATAAAATATATGAATGGCAGATCTGGTCAAATACTTTCAAAATTGTATTTTTTTCAGCACTTTCATAAGTGTCTGCCAGAATGTTATCCGCGTGATAATGGTCTGCCATTGTTATTTTCCGATAGTAATAATAATCTATTTTCAAATATCAAAATGGCAGACGTGGTCAAATGGTTTCAAAGTTCGCCAAAAATTTCCACCTGTCTTACCTAAGCGCGCGCCCCGTCCACCACTCTGGGCTTAGTGACTCCTCATCTCATGTATAGTAGGTATAGGGGAATCAACACACAAAAATCCAGGTCTGGTCAAATACACACAGGTAGCTTTGCGCTAGCTCTCTAGCTTCTTATGGAGAGAAAACGTAAACATGTACCACGGGCGAAGCCGGGGCGGACCGCTAGTAAATAATAAAATAATAAATAGTGTATTAGATTTGTTATTGTATCTTGTATACCTACGAATAATTATTCTTACGTCTTGTTGGGAAATGTTCAAATACCTACCTATTGAAATAATTTACTGTTACAAATCATTAGTGTTATTAGTTTTGAGTGAATAGGCATGGATCAGAAATTCAGAATATGCTACTAACTACTCAAATACATACATGTTTACACAACAAACACCACTGACCTCTATAACTATAAGTTATAGAGGTCAGTGACCGTCAGTGACAAACACTATGGATACCTACGCTCGCGAATGCAAATTCGGTGATTTACTAATTATTGATACCTAGTCATTGAATTCGTTTTGAAATAGCCTGTACTTTGTAATTTTTAGTGTTATAGACATTTATAAAATGTGGTGCTCATTTTTTTGTAATAAATCATCCCGAACGCTATTGTATTTTCGTTGTTTTATTTCAAGTGAACACCTATACAATTTTGTCACGAGCCGCCTCTGGCCTCTGGGTGAAATAAACAAGTCAAATGATTTTTGTTCTAATTGTATTTTGGTAGTAGTTTGTTTAGAATTTACATTACCATTGTTTAATTTTTATTTTGTATTTGCAGTAAAATAAAAAGATGAAAAACTTCATTAGGTATATTGTACGACACCTCACTCTGAATCGCGCTAGCGAAATTTTTTCGTTACAGAGCACATATACAACTTTCGGACAATCTTCATTGAGGCCGGCCGGCAAATCGAGTATGTCGAGAAACTTCACTTATTCGATGGAGGTATTCTACCTTCCTTCCTCCACAGTTGTGGGACCCCGACGTGCATTGAACACGCAGCTTTCTGATACTAGTAGCTAAAATCAAAACCACAGATATGTCTGTGATCAAAACCATAATAATATTTTTACCTATTATTTTACTAAAAGTCGAGTGCATCGAAATCGTAAATATGTTTTTCACCTTCCTGGTTTTTTTTCCATAGTAAATAGTGTTTTTGATTTGTTGTTGTATGAATAATTATTCTTACTTGTTGGTTATGAAATGTATTTTGAAATAATTTACTTTTACAAATCATTAGTGATATTAGTTTTGAGTGAAAATGCTTGGATCAGCATAATATCATATTTGCTACTTCAAATACATGTTTTGATAAAAAAAAAACAATAGTGTAATGTAGGTAATAAAATAAAACTGCGTTTTATTGTAGGTAATCAATTTTGACATTATTTATTTCCCAAAATTACAATAAAATAGTTTACGCCAACAAATATAACTTTTATTTTTATAACAATCCTACTTCCTACTAATGCGAAAGTTCATACATGTTTCAAAAGAAAAACTTTTACTTTTACTATTATTTCAATTTATCCGGTTTAATTAAGACTTAATATTGATACATATGATCATTATAAATACAAATAGGAATTAACAATATAACGAATACGTGGCACAACTAAAATTTTACCGATACCACCCGTGGTCATTCTCCTTTGTGGGTCATTTGTAACAGGATGGCGGTTCTACAGCGAAAAAAGAAAAATGATGGTCAGAACGCTGATACCGGATACCTTAAGATACTGTAATATAAAATATTACTAGATTAGATAAAATATTATAGGTAGTATCTTCACCGTGTGTGACGCGCTTTACATTCACGCCATCTAGAGTTAAATCTTTATCATTTTTGTATACGTCTGTGTGTGTAAACGACCCTGTATGCAATGACAGATGTTAAAACGCATAATTTTACCGAATTGGGTGGATTTTAAGGCAATGATATAACATATTTCAATAAAATATAATATTCAGTAACCGCCATGACTATTCCTAGGTTTGATGACTATTCCAATTACGCAAAAACTCAAATAAACTAGAAATGTAGAATTCAGCGCCATCTAGCGGGATATTGGCTGGGAACAGATCGTTGCAATCACCTTAAGGCGCGGGTCAAACACAAGCGGCGCGGGCGCGCCACCACGCGTAAAACCAAAGAGTTTAATGAATATTAAGGCACGTAAAACGTTTGGGTTTCAGTGTCCCGTTGATTTGACAGCGGTAGTTAAACAAAGATTAATTATAGAGAACTTGCATACTTATCAATATTACAATTTATATGATTTATTTATTTATAATTGACTTTATTCTAAAGAGTACGATAATTTCGAACCAAAAACGCCTAATGTACGATAATTTTACGCCCCTGGTACGATAATCAGCTCACTTCAGGTTGCTAACACTGGGGCGCGGGCGTGCCATAAGCGCACCTCTTGAATCTGTTTTGCACCACGTCCTTATACATTTTGTATGAAATAATTTTGGACAGGCGTCGAGACGGCACGCCACGGTTGTGCCAAGGTTGCGCCAAGGTTGCGCCTTTCCAAAATTATTTCATACAAAATGCCAATAGCGCACCCGATGCATATATATATATGCACCCGATATGTCCCGCGCCTAATACTAATGGCGCAATTTCATTGGTCGTTAAGTCATACGATTTACAGCAAGCAGGGATTCCCGCAGCGCGAGATAACAACCAAATACCAATGAAAGTTACAAGTCAGTATACGTGAACCATCACTGTTGCATGCGATTCAGAAATCTCTCGCACCCCGCATGCGTATCGATAATAAAATTTTAATTATAATTTGTAAATGCAACTTTAAAAACGCCACTGTTAGTACAAATACATGAATATTACATCTTACTATGTAAATAATATCCATAAAATTTACGTCTTTTATGTATTAGTAAGTGCATAACTTGGTGCATAGGGTTGGTGGGCTGAAGAAAATAAATAATACCAAGTTAAATTCATATATATCACCGTTTATTTAAATATAGACATACATAGAAATCTAAATAACAAGATGTAGATGTCGTGGCCATATCGTAGATATGCTCATCGAATCGCTTTTTAAAAAAGAAACAAAAATGGTCGCATTTCGTGAAATGGCATTCCACGTTTGGTCAGATCGACGATCTGGCCAAATGTGGATGACCAAATCGTGAAACGTTGACGATTTAACGATCTGGCCAAACTAAATTGGCCATTTCATGAAATGAGCAAATCTACGATATGGCCATGACATATACAAGTAGCATTTTTATATTGATACTTTACGTGGTATTCTGTTATTATTACTAACTAGTGGTCCGCCCCGGCTTCGCCCGTGGTACATATTTCGCAATAAAAGGTAGCCTATTTCCTTTCTCGGGTATCAAAATATCTCCATACCTTTCATGCAAATTGGTTCAGTAGTTTGATTGAGTAACAGACAGACAGACAGAGTTACTTTCGCATTTATAATATTAGTATGGATAATTGTTATTATTCACTTTTTGTCGCTGTTGTTTGCTAAGATTCCTTAGTTAATTGTTGGCGAAATGCCGAAATAACTAATTTTGGTCCTTAATTCAAATCGATTTCATTTCCATATAAAATATTATCGATTATCGGAAACAATTGATACGATTTCAGTAAAGGCAATCTCTACACGTGTCAACAATCGATATGTCACAGGAATCATCTTAATAGGTGAAATGGACTATAATAATCTATAGATTTTATATAATATTCTGATAATCTGTAGATTTTATATGCAGACTTTTCTTAAAATTAAATCTAATCGCATCGTAAATTTCTAAATAACATTAGTCCATTGAATAAAAAGTTCTAGAGTGCGTGAGTTAGTAACGTAAGATGTTTCTTCGGAAACATGTCGAGAGTCCCTAGGTAATAAACATACTAAAACCCCGGGACACTATAGTCCTTTCCACCTAAGATGATTTCTGTGACGCATCGATTTTTGACACGTGTAGAGATGTCGGTTACTGAAATTGTATCAATTGTTTCCGATAATCGATAATATTATATATGGAAATGAAATCGATTTGAATAAAGTACCAAAATTAGTTTTTTCGGCATTTCGCCAACAATTAACTAAGGAAACTTAGCAAACAACAGCAACAAAAAGTCAACAATAACAATTAGTAATAATAACAGAATACCACGTAAAGTATCAATATAAAAATGCAACTTGTATACAAGGCTGACGCACTCATACAGACGATTGACTCGATTGACAAACGATCACAAGATGGGCGCCGATTATATGATTTTCCAACTCTATGATTTTTCAACGATCCATTTCATGTACACGAATTGTCAGCGGCGGCCTTACGCATTGCGAGGCTCCGGGCGGCAGGCCCTTTGCGAGGCCCTTTGCTCTTTGTGAAATGTATGTGATGCGAAAGTAGGTCTGGTTGTTTGGTTTAGGTATTTGTCATGTTTGAGGAGAAATGATAAAGTTATACAAATGAATAAAATTTGAGTTTTAAAATATTTATATATTTATACATAGAAAGATTTACCAAATTAACAAATACAGAGATGATAAATTTTAAAATTGATATTTGCGGCTTTTCCTAAGGCTAAAATCTTTAATTAAAGCACAATAATCCAACGAATGAGCTACGTCATTTTCGATTGAAAGAATAGCAAGTAGACTAGAGTAGATAATTTTTGAAACAAAAAAAAAATCGCAGTCGGATGAAACCCATTAGAAAAGGAGCGGAATATGATAAAAATCTAAGGAAAAATAAATTACGGTCAATCCGAGTTCGGGAAGCGGGAGGGGGGAGCTTTTAAGAGAAAAAAATGGTTTCTCTCGATTTCCGACAAAACTACAAGTCCTACAGAAAAAAGTTCAATGGCAAAGTTGTAGGTAATTAAAAGTTCTACAACTTTTGTATTCACAATTTTTTCACATTACCTCAAAATTTTGGTGAAAATCTCTACTTTCATATGGTGTAAAAAAAAACAAACACCACCATAGTAAATGTTCTCAGGAAATGCATACAAACAGTGTGAAAATTAGCTTTTACTAAATCAGGCACACTTATCGAACTCTATATCTTCTCTTGTATCGGCTTTTCGGTAATATTTCAAAAGAAAAATAATTATCTGTTCTAAGTTTAATATTTTACAGCATATTCAAAAGCAAAATGATGTCGATAAAAACATTTCAGGTAGTTCGAGAAGTGTGCCTGATTTAGTAAAAGCTAATTTTCACACTGTTTGTATGCATTTCCTGAGAACATTTACTATGGTGGTGTTTGTTTTTTTTTACACCATATGAAAGTAGAGATTTCAATGAATAAAAGGCACCCCAAGTTTTTGAAAAAAGCTGATATTTTGACGGGTGACTTTTCGATTGAAAATTAGGTTGTTTTTTTGGTATTAATTCAAAATAAGGCGAAATAATAAATATTTTCAATCAAATAAATTACAGTGTATTTGGGACATAATAAAGTAAGTTTCCACCAAATATCGTAGGAAAAAAAAATAAAATTTGAAGTAGATAAAAATAAAAGACCAAAAACTTGGTTTTTTGAATTTTTCACCTAAATTTTTAGGTTATGTGAAAAAATTGTGAATACAAAAGTTGTAGAACTTTTAATTACCTACAACTTTGCCATTGAACTTTTTTCTATAGGACTTATAGTTTTGTCGGAAATCAGGAGAAACCATTTTTTTCTCTTAAAAGCTCCCCCCTCCCACTTCCCGAACTCGGATTGACCGTAATTTATTTTTCCTTTTATTTTCATCACATTCCCCTCCTTTTTTAATGGGTTTCATCCGACTGCGATTTTTTTTATCTTTACATTATTTTTAAAGGCTTCTACCCCAGTCTAAAGGGCTAAAAGCCGATCTTGTGTCATCGAATTCCTCAAATATGTTTTAATAATTTTAAGCCTCGAAAAACTCCTTTCAACGCAACTGTCACACTCACAGGTGTGGTGGCAATAATTCTCAGGACTATTTCGATAGTGGGGTAAACTTCAGTTAATTTGTTTTCTATTATGTATTTCAGCACCGAGATAATATCGTCGTTTCCTTCATACACACGTACACATACTCAGTACACGCACACATTTTAATTTTTTTAAATTTGCTTGGGTGGGTTGTTGCTTGTTGCGCGAGGCCCCTGCAAGAGCGAGGCCCCGGGCGATTGCCCCGTTCGCCACCCCCTAAGGCCGCCGCTGCGAATTGTGTAGGTATTATATTTTTGTGTTATTTTATTTTATTTTTCATTATATTAAACTAAACAATACTGTTTTTCATTTATAAGCTTAAGATGTTTCATTTTTATATTTTTGGTAATAATGCCGCCATAAAATAAAAATATTTTACACTAAAATTATTTTGACTTTTTAAAATAAAATACGTAATTCGGAACACGATGAAGTGTCACAGGAATCATCATAGGTGAAAAGGACTATAGGAGGAGCCCCGGAGTGGCGGGAGGGGGGAAAAGGTCCAGTTTTTCATTTTTCGCTTAAATCTCAAAAACGGTACATGTTAGAGAAAAACTTTCAAGGAAAAGTTGAAAGGCCATAAAATTATCTACAAGTTGTACCTAAATCATTTTTTCCTATATCCTACCGTTTCTGAGTAACACGCAGTAAAAAATGATTTTGGCTCAAACAATTTCCCCATACTACATACCCATGTTTATCACATCAATCGATCAAAAAATATTTCTTTCTTCCAAAAAACTCAAATGTGCAACTTGTGACCGGTACTGATAGATTGCTCTTAATTAGGTCTATAATTGGTAAAATAAACACATTCCTCCATGGAAGCCTTTAGGAGGAATCGATTGTCAAAATATTATAGGTAGTTTGAGTTACTGAACTTGATCTTTTTATTTTTTTCTTCCAAAAAACTCAAAAGTGCAACTTGTGACCGCTACAGATAGATTGCTCATAATTAGGTCTATCATTGATAAAAATACCAGATCCCACCACGGAGGCCTTTACGGGGAATTGGATTTTATTAGGGTAGTTACGATACTTGAACTTTTTATTTTTTTTCTTCCAATAAAACTCAAATGTGCAACTTGTGACCGGTACTGATAGATTCAACATTCGCATTCATAATATTAGAAAGTGTATCATACAAAACACACCACAAATTTATTTATAATACATTTTTAAGAGTTTTAATTTTAAAGTTAAATAAATAATTTGTTAAAATATAGTTCTTCTAGTAAACTTTATATCGAGTACAGCGTTGGTCAGGTCACATCACTACGATCACGTGGCGGCAGTGAGGCGCGCGAGCGAGCCTGTGCGTGTCCGCCACCCACCTCCCCTCTACCCCGCGATGCTAGATTTATTTTCATAAAAATAAGTATAACAATCGACTTACTGATGAAATGTGATACTGGATTTCAATTTTGTGTATTTTCTAGTATCGTTTTTGCAAGATAGAACTGCACATTTCACCATGTTTATTGGTAAATATGAAAAAAATTCAAGAGCAATAGTCCATTGAATGAGTCCCTCCACGGGGGGTCTAGAATGCGTGAGTTAGTAACGTAAGATGTTTCTTCGCAAACATGTCAAGAGTCCCTAGGTAATAAACATACTAAAACCCCGGGACACTAGGAGGAGCCCCGGAGTGGGGGGAGGGGGGAATGGGTCCATTTTTTCATTTTTCGCTTAAATCTCAAAAACTGTACATGTTAGAGAAAAACTTTCAAGGAAAAGTTGAAAGGCCATAAAATTATCTACAAGTTGTACCTAAATCATTTTTTCATATATCCTACCGTTTCTGAGTTACACACAGTAAAAAATGATTTTGGCTCAAACAATTTCCCCATATTACATACCCATGTTTATCACATCAATCGATCAAATATGTGTACATAGTGTAAATGTAAAGTATGTAATGTTACGATATTATATTTTAATCGCTAAATTGATTTTGAAGATTTTGATAGTAGAATGGATAAAATTAAATAAAAAAATTATTAATGTTATTTATTTTATTATCATTTTAAATTATTAATTATTTCTTATTTTTTTTTTAAATTTTATAACATTATTATTATTGTTTGATTTATTATTAAAGAAATAGCACTAAACCCGATCTTTTTTTATTAACTTTATTATTTAAAAAGTACTCACGTTTTTCTGATATTCCAATTAAATGGAATAAACAAACTTTATTCAGTTGGTAAACAAATTTAAAATTATATATTTAAACTTTATTCATACATTTCTTCTTTAATAACATATATTGAACATAAAATTTACATATGATACATTTTTATTTACATAACTTATCGATAGCTCAACACGCAATTGATATCTACCCATCCCTATTGGTCACACACACATCTATAAAGTATCTATAGCTCATCTGCCAACGATTAGTCCATTGAAAAGTTACATTTGGGGTTGCGTTTTTTAGAGGACGCAATTTTATTTTTTTGATGTGTAGGGGGAGTCAGTGTGAAGCTATCACCAAGTTTGTGGGGTCGCCACCCTTGTCCCTTGCCCCATAGCGGTTGAAATGGTTTATACGACATATCTCTTAAACTATTTATCTGATAAAAAATTTTTTTAGCATTATTTGTTGCAAATTAAATTCTCTACAACTTTGGCCCAGCAACTTTTTGTCGTAGAACTATAAATAAAAAAATTATAAGCGAAAATGTTCAGAAATTAGAGCTATTTATATTTTTCAACAAAACTTTTTTTAATCATTTTACGAAGAAATGATATCAGACCATTTTTGTAGATTGTTTTTCGAGGAATAACTTTTATAAACAACATTTTTTCATTAAGTAAATAGATAAGGTTTTACAGCGCTCCGAAGTAAGTACTATTTTTCAGTACCCTTAACTATACAGTATACATATATTATGTGTGTACTTAATTATTTGTTATCAGTAATAGTTTTTTTTTTGCTATTATACTATTTTTAATAATTAATTTTGCAATATGTATTAGTAATTATTGAATATTTTCTCCACCACCCAGGAGGTAGAGTCTGGAAGCGCGTTTTTTTTAAGTCGAAAAGCAGGTCTGAAATGTTCTGCAGTGTGCTTCCATTGTTCTGGAGTCTGGGGAAAGAGCCAATAGCCAATATACGTATAGTAAAGAGTACTGCAAAATAGTCTCTTCAGAGCGCTGTAAAACCTTAGCTATTAACGTACTGAAAAAATGTTATAGATAAAAGTTGTTTCTCGTAAAACAATCTACAAAAATGGTCTGATATCATTTCTTCGTAAAATGATAAAAAAAGTTTTATGGAAAAATATAAATGGCTCTTATTTCAGAACATTTTCGCTTATAACTTTTTTATTTATAGTTCTACGACAAAAAGTTGCTGGACCAAAGTTGTAGAGAATTTAATTTGCAACAAATAATCTTACGATATTTTTTTATCAGATAAATAGTTTAAGAGATATATCGTAAATTGCACAATATACAGATACATACAGTAAGGAAACTTCATACAAAATGTTCGAAATGGCTCCCCCCCCATCAAGCGTGTTTACAAGGCTATTGAGGGGGATCGATAGTAGCGGGTGACACATCCACAGATTTTGAATATAGTATGGAAAAAAGTTTAAAGTGATGTCAATTCACATTAAATAAATATCGATTGTTTCAGTTTGTATCCCTTTCAATAAATATATTTGTAAATACCATATCTGACTAGAAGTTAAAAAGAGACTATTTTTTAATTTCTATAGATATGGCAGTATGAGTTTTATATTATGTTGACATATTTTCTATCAAAATGATAGCTACAAATAGTACCTATTAGGAGTCCAGTCTGTTTAAAGATCGCATCTATTTTTTACGCAATCTAGAAGAGCACGAAAATATAAAAAAAGGAAACCTTAAAAAAATCTTGTTTAAATTTATGTGCATAATAGGCATGACGACAGTATCCATAAATGATCGAATTAGTGTTTTTAAGGGAAAATTTATAATAAATAAATTAAAAATAGTCACTTAGAAATAGTAAAAACATTAAGATTAATGAGATTATCAATAAAATAAAACATTGAAATTCTGCAGTCGGCCATCTTGACTGAAACACGCGTGACGTCACGTCTATGTAAACAGCTTCGCGTCAGGTATATTTTGTTGTTATGAATATGTTGAGAATCGCATTTTTATTTATTTTCTATTTTTTAACGTATGCTTTATCGACTCAGAACAGAAATATAATTGCGAATTCACGAATATGTGGTTCGGGTTTCTCTCCGTCCAATTTATACAATCATTTCATATTATTTTCTCTTTAATACTTTTTTTGGGTATTATTTTTATGTAGATTCACATTGCAATACTGCACACCACTTATAAACTTTGAAATTAGATTCTATAATACTTAATAATTAAATATTTGTTTAATTTTGCTTCGCTATGCATACAGATAATTACGTATTTACGTAATAGTGACGTCACGCCTACGCCATGACACCTGTGAGCTGTTTTGTCACAGTTAATAAATATTTTTTGAAAAATAGCTTTTATCTTCGCTAAATTTAAGTATATTAGCGAAATATAGGGTTTTTCTTGTTTAATAAACGTATACACACATTATGGAAGAGGTTTTGAAAATCTTTCGTCATGCCTATTACGTAAATATTAGGGAAGAAAAAGATAGATATTATAATTATTGTATTTTTATCGATACGTGGCGTCTCCACTTTGTCAAGCACTAAGCCTGTCAAACTATTTTCTTTTTCTTCCTAAAACAAAAAGGTAGAGGTTCTATGCTCGTATAATAATAATTTTAATTTATTTTTGCATATTTTGTGTTTTTTAATTTAATTTAATTTATCGTTTTAAAAATAATTTAGTAGGTATACCTACATACAAGTATTGTAAATTCTGGTTTAAAATAATTATTGAATATATGTATAATACAAATATCAAGCACTAGCGGTCCGCCCCGGCTTCGCCCGTGGTTACATATTTACGTTTTCTCTGCATAAAAACCATCCTCGTACTTCAAGGAATATAATAAAAAAAGAATTATCGAAATCGGTTCAGCCGTTCTCGAGTTATGCGCTTACCAACACATTTTGCGATTCATTTTTATATATAAGATTATAAATAATTTAGGTACATTAAATAGCCTTCGGCGTCCATAACAAAACTAGATTTCGAAATATAGAACTGATAAAAACGTAGGTATTTACTTTTACAAGCTGTATTAATTCGGATTGTTTCTTCTTGTAAATTCATATTTAGGCTACACCATTTTTGTATTTTAACGGGTTTTAATCTCCAAATTACCACAAAATCAACTGTGAAAAAAAGCAAACAGAAATATACAGGCCGAATTGATAACCTTCTCCTTTATTTTTCAAGTCGGTTAAATATCAAAAAGTAACAGCCCTATAGCTATACGTCATAATTTCATGGGGGGGGCTTAGTTTCCTAAGAGCATCTACAGACGCTCCGATTTGGTTGGTGCCAACCATATCGGAACCGACAAGGCAACCATTCCAACATTGCTACAGATTGTCCGACGGTTGGCCTTCCAGCTGTCAGTTGACCATAGAGTAATATGTCAGTTGACCATAGTACGAAGAGAATGGGCTAAATTCTACTATAGAAATAGAGAAAATTACAGTCATATGCGGCTCTTACAACTTATTTTTTAAGGTTTTTAATGTAGCCGCACTGTCAATTTTTTTTAATACTTCTAACATAATAAAATACGCTTGATTTCTGGCATCTCTATTTGCGTAATCTTTGTTACTTAAGTCCCACAAACAGGGAAAGTCTTTATATAGTTCCAGCAATTTTATTAATATGTCACGTTCGGTGACCGTAACTCCCTCGGCATTCATGTTGACGTCCTACACCGGCGGCGTTGCGAATGTGAATGAGCCAATTACCTATATTACTCTATGGAATGAGCCGATTTGGTCGGAACAAAGCTTCCAGACGTTCCAATTTGGTTGGATCGGATAGGAAGTTGGTTTGGTCGGTACCGCCGGCGCATCCGACCACGTCAAACCAATATTAATAATAATTATGTCGGACCGACCGCTCTCTACACTTTCCGATTTGGTCGTGGTCGGATGGTTGGCACCAACCAAATCGGAGCGTCTGTAGATGCTATAACTGTATGTACGTAGTATATATCTGTCAACTGTGTAAATTGCGTCCTCTAAAAAACGCAAGGTTAGGCCAAAAAAATGTAACATTTCAATGGACTAGATCCGCACTAAGCAATTTGTGCAATACACGCGCTCTATACCATTGTAATTTGTAATATGTAATCTAAGTTCAAAACATTGCTGACGCGTGCCTTTTGTAGCATTTTATTTGACCAAAGATATTTAATATCTACCATTTAATTAGAAACAATTTACTTCTAAAATTTATTAGTACCTACTTTCAGAATAATTATAACATAACTAGTGGATTTGTGTTGCTTTTGTGATAGATATAGTGATATATTCCCATATTCCCTGAGGAATCGATATTTGTGGTAACTCTTCATAAATAATTTATAAGGCTGTGGTACAGTCATATAAAAGAAGCATAAATATCTTATACACTGGAGATTTCGGTATGAACATTTGACGTGTAACAAGAAAATATTGCCCAGTTGTTGTGTTTTATCACTTTCACACCTAACTTGGTATTGCCACTGTTAATACGAAGTTTTCCTAAGGCTACTATGTATGCTGTAATATTCTGTGCAAAAGGTTAGTTTTTGTACATGAGTTTGTTGATAAATTGCCAACAACGTCATTCAGAAGCATTGTTGGATGAGACAATTATTATTTATGCTAAATAAAATAAGTATCTGAACCAATTATTAAAAAGCGATACTCCCTGATTATGGGTAGTTTTACCATAGTAAAATTGTAGCAACTCTCACTTTGACAATATGGCATAAGTGTCAAAAAAATTGCGTCGCTTCGAATATTTAAGTTAATATTGTTGCGTATTTAATAAATATTTTCCGAATATAAATAATGTATTGCATTGTGAAAAATTGCAGAAGTTTTTGGACACCAAATTCTGGCATAAAATTTCACAGGCAAGTGTTTATTTACGCTATTTACAATATTCCTCAATACTCATGCATTTACCTGTTTAGAATCATTTTCATGGCAAAAATCGTCAATTTTATCATCATTTTAGTAATCAATCATGCCAAATATCTTCTATCTATCTTCTATTCCTAATAATTTCATCATTTTTCAATAAACCAATTTAACAAGTAAGGTAACCATGATGACGAGTTTTTACGGATAGCGAAGAGAAAATATTGTAATAGTTAACAAAATTATGATGAACATTTAGAACACCATTTCAAAGATTTTTATACTAGTAGGTAATGAAACAACGCACGACAGCGATATTGCACTCACATGTGGTTTTATGTTTGTTCTTCTTTAACATAGAAATTAATAGTTCTTTTAACTTACCAATTTTTTTTTGTTTTACTTATTTCAGCTTTCCAAGAAATAAATGGCTGTCCATAGTGCCTATCAAGGGTAAAATTTATCAACATGCCAGAATATGCAGTTTGCATTTTAAGCCTGAGGATTACGGTCCAGAAAAAAATACCTTCTGAAAAGTGCTATACCTTTTTATTTATCACATTCTTGTTACTGCGTCTCAACTGTGGATAAAGTAATTTTAATTATATTATAATTAACCACCATGAAACCATTAGTAACCGTAAGTACAGCTCCTGAAAGACATACGAATTTCTGAGAACTGTAATATCGTTACCACACATCAACACTAGCGATGCAACTCTCCCTTTGGAATATTGAAAAGTTTTAGACTGAAGCTTGAGTAACCAAAACGATGTTTTAATGTATGTAGCACTCATTTTAATTAAAAAATCGTAGTATGAGATCAAAAGTTATCAAGCGTTATTTAAAACTATCATTCTCTACCAATTAAAAAGGTATGTATAGTTGACCAGTAATATTATAATATAAATACTGTTAAAAATATATGTCGTTATTATTTATAGACCATGATTTTTAGTTTTTTTTATTTAGAAAAATCCTGAATATACAAACCAGTGTGGTCACCCACAGAAAGAGACAAAAAACAACACTGACGTCATTCAAGGTTATATTTTCTTGTGACAAGTTAATGGTCATAGTGCAATCTCCAGTGTATTAGATATAAGCTTCTTGGTCATATATTATAGTCTTTATCTATTCTATATTTTTAGATTGTCAACTGACAACTTGTAAATTTTTTACTTGACACTGGCAAATAGTCATTTAACTTCTTGTTCTTGCCATTAAAAAAAAAAACTTGTCAATTAACTGTCTGTGAGATTGTTGGTCGTCAATTGTGGTCTATTGGTGTTATTTATGTTTTTTACCACATTTATTTATTTTTGACCTTTTTAATTTAATTCCTTTAATTTCGTTTAAACTCAAACTATGATTCTTTGGATACCTCTCTCAGTGAACAATCAATATGGGTGACCTGAGTGCCTCTGATTGTTCCTGGAAGAAAATGGTCTTATCGAAGTCCGAAAATAAATGGAGTTCTATGATCAAATCTGAATCAATAAGAACAGTTGAACAGACGATGAACACTAACAGTTTCTCTTTAAACGGCGATGCGTGTAATTTTCCTACTGTAAAAGTAGAGAGAGATGAGGATACTTCAATGGAAAACTATGAATTTAGCATTGAAGGAGATGCCTCTGTTAGTGCTGAAGATGATCCCTTGATGACCGATAATTCGGATGTAATATCCGGATGTAGTACTGAAGCCAAGTCGGTGCGGGTCGGTAGACGAATTTCAGGCCCTAAAAATGAGACTCCTGAAGAGCGTACAGTTCGTCTAGCCAGGATGTCAGCATATGCTGCTCGTAGACTTGCAAATGAAACTCCAGAGCAACGGGCTGTGCGTCTCAAACGCATGTCAGAATATGCAGCTAAGCGCCTTGCAACAGAGTCAAGTGACCAGAGAGCTAAAAGATTGGCAAGAATGTCTGCTTATGCTGCACGCCGACTTGCTAATGAGACAACTGAGCAAAGAGAAGCTAGACTAGCTAGAATGTCTGCTTATGCTGCTCGGAGACAAGCCATGAAGAAAGCTACAGCTGCTATTAAAAATATATCCAATCTTTCTGATTCTGTTTATGAAGGATCTAACCAGAGTTAATATTATTACACAAGAACTCAATCCATTTAATAATAGCATAAAATTATTTTTTATACATGGATTTGATTTATATATAAAATTTTTGTGGACTTAGAGAGTTGGTCATAGGCCATAGGGCATAATCATAGAAATCTAAATAACAAGACACATAGAAGTGCTATAATGTCATAATTCGTATGAAAACCGCTGTCGCCAAAATCAACACATTTAAACCGATAGCTAAACAATACACACAAGTAAACTATGTCTTTTATTGGACAACTTGATTTTAGTGAAAACTAACTTAAATATTAAATTAAGCTTTTTAATATGTATCCTAACGCACGAATTTACGGTTTATTTTAGAATAACATCCCTAAGTATATCAGACGTTTTGTTTCTTTTTGCTCCAATAAGGTTGAAACTGTGTCATTCATTGTTATTTCGATTACTATGGTGACACTCGTAATACTTGTAAATATTCTATAATTTTAAGGAAAAACGGCATTATTTCTAAAAAAAAATATTTACCGATGAAATATTATTCCTTTATTAGTATAATTACAACTTGTGGAAGAATTTCCGCAATGGGAAATGCTGAAACACACCATGTTTACACACATACGTCTCCATAGCAACTGAACTGTGACGAACACACTGGTGATGTGAAAGTCACCTGAGTGGCGACAAGGTCACGCGCGCTTACGACTTCTAGTGTCTTGTTATTTAGATTTCTATGGGCATAATATATACGCATTCTGTTTAACCATGATATATATTATTGATATGGACTATTTATAAGCAGAAGAATATTTTTGTGTAATTCGTTAATTTTATATTTACAAGGCTGCCAACCGCTAAGCAATAATACCACTATTTTTATCCGCAATACATTTTTATAACCAAGTCTTAAATATAAATAAATGCAATAAATATATAATAAAATTTAAAATTTGATAGTTGGTTGCCTTACATAATTAATAAAAAATGTAAATAGTATTTTTCATTTTGTATATAATATACACAAAGCACATATGCCTTAAGCTTAGTAATAAAAGTTTGAAATTTTTGAGTGACTTTTTTATTTATATTTATATCAAAAGGTTGATAGGCCTGAAACCAAATCAATTAAATTAGTAGTCCTAAATACTACTGGCGCCATTTCATTGGTCTTTAAGTATTACGGTAGGTATACAACAAGCCGCGAGATAAAAACCAATGAAAGTTACAAGTCAATACTCAATATAGAGCAGGCTCCAAGGAGATGTTCGTTTGCAAAAATAGCGGACCTAAATCTGACTTCTGATATATATTGTATAGATCCCAGACATCCTATAAACAGACGCTGCTAACCAGTTTTGTGGTCCCCCTCCCCCCACCCCGGTAATTAAATATGGCATACAAAGAAAAAAATAAAAATTTCCAAAACATTCCGTGTGGGGTATCAAACGAAAGAGCTTATTGAGTAGATCACGAATATATAGCATACTATAACATTTCTTACACTTTCTCTATGATTTTTTTAGAAAATTTACGAAAATGGTCCATTTTTGAGTTAACTTTAAACCACTATAGATTGAAAACTCATGAATATATTTTTTAAATTATTATTTTAAATAATTAACAATAGTCCATTGTTTACGATTCAATAGTTAAATAGTTATAAAACAGTGAAATAGTTGCATGGGGGAGTGGGGGGAGCATTCAAAAATGGCGAGTATATTTTCAAGTTTATGCCAGAAATAAAGGTCTTATACAAAAATATCGGTGTCAGGGCTTAGAATAATTGTCTCTGCACTGTCGTTGTGTTTGACAGAATGAAAAATATGGCAGAACATTCTTGAATCAGCCTCTTAACTTCATCAGCTGTGTTCATCAGCCTCTTCTAAACTTGAAAATATACTCGCCATCTTTGAATGCACTCCCCACTCCCCCATGCAACTATTTCACTGTACGAACTATTGAATCGTTAACAATGGACTATTGTTAATTATTTAAAATAATAATTTAAAAAATATATTCATGAGTTTTCAACCTAAAGTGGTTTAAAGTTAACTCAAAAATGGACCATTTTCGTAAATTTTCTAAAAAATCATAGAGAAAGTGTAAGAAATGTTATAGTATGCTATATATTCGTGATCTACTCAATAAGCTCTTTCATTTGATACCCCACACGGCATGTTTTGGAAATTTTTCTTTTTTTCTTTGTATGCCATATTTAATTACCGGGGTGGGGGGAGGGGGACCACAAAACTGATTGGCAACATCTGTTTATAGGATGTCTGGGATCTATACAATATATATCAGAAGTCAGATTTAGGTCCGCTATTTTTGCAAACGAACATCTCCTTGGAGCCTGCTCTACGGTGTACCGTCACCGTCGCATGCGATTTAGAAATCTCCCAACCCCGCATGCGTACATATCTATAATAAAATTGCGCCTACATATTATAATTTATAAATGCAACTTTAAATAATTTGGAAAATCCAAAAGTGCACGCCTCATAATTTTTTTTTAATAAATATTTATTAATTATTATTTTTGTTTATTTAATAACAATTAAACCACATCGAATCAGACCCTGAAAAATGAAAGGGTTCTATTCCTGAGCATACTCAAGCGTAAGAGAAAAAAAAAGACTCGATTAGTAAAGTATTTCGGTCGCTATCGTGTTAACAAGAAAAAGGATCCGCACATACAGACACACGGACGTCCAAGACAGAACTTTTTTAAACTGTTCTTTAACTAGTTTAAATAACAAAAATGACATCAAAAATATCATGAACGTTAAAAATAGTGTTTTTTCTTAATATGTGTGTGTATGTATTATCTTACAAGTGCAATGTATGATACATACAGACATTTTAAGTTTGAAAAATCAGATGTTTTGCGCGAAGTGACAGTAGTACCCACCTCAACGCTTCGCTTATGAGGCGTGCAAAAAGCCACTGTCACAAATACATGAACATTTCATCTTACTATGTAAATAATATGCACAAAATTTTACGTAACGAATTAAGTCTACTTATACAATCTTTTATGTATTCTTAGTGCATGGGGTTGGTTGGGGTGAAATAAAGAATACCAAATTAAATTCATATTTATCACCGTTTATTTAAATATAGACATAGCTAGGTACTTACAATGTTGAGATTCACTGAAGTCAAGGAATGATACATTTTATCAGTCGAGAGAGTAAAGTTTAAAAAAATTACATTTTTAGATACTATTCTTCGTAATAATTATGATGAAACTTACGCTAAAATTTCAACACAGCTACAGTATTTGAAAAAGATGCGGATACTGATAGTAGTTAATAGTCGTTTGTCGATTATTTTATGATACAATTTTTATTAATAAGTAGGCTATAGATTTTGTATAATATTCTGATAATCTGTAGATTTTATATACATACTTACTATTCTTAAAATAAAAAATCTAATCGCATCGTAGATTTCTCAAATAACAATGTAATCTGATGCAATAAATTGGTAATTTGTTTTAATGAGTCATAATCATAATAAGAGTACTGGCGTGTTTTTACAGAGTTCATTGGTAAAATTTAAATATTGATATTGACGATTGATAAGTATTTTTATCTACCGCATTGTTAAATAATGAAAAGAAATAATATTTTATAACTATACACAAATTAGCCTTAACTTTAATAAACTTTCTAATAAAATTAACCTAGTTACTTAATTTGCTATAGCCTACCTATATAAATTTAAAAAAATGTGTGCGTGTACTAGTGTACACACGTAAGAAGTGAAACTTCTTTATGACCTTATTTTTCAAAAAATAATTTACTAAGTTTAAGCAACTTTAAAGAAATACGTCGAATCAAAGATGGCGCGTAACGGAAAAATGTCACGCGTAACGAAAAAATGTTACACTAAATTTTTTTCCAACCCCGATAAAGAAGTTTCACTTCAAAAATATTTGTTATTTTAATACTTTTTAATTACAACACCATTATAGCAAATGAGTGTTTATAAAATAACATATAACATTGTGATGACGATTTCTCAATAAACAGAAAAATAAGATTAAATGCTTAATTAATTTGTGGTGATGAAAACCACAGGGTTATTTCTTGGGTATTTCAACATATACATATTTTGATAAAAGAAACCCAGTTTGATAATATAAGTGTTATCTCAGAGTCATGATGTTATTAAGAGCTGCTCTAACAACTCTGAAGCCATCGCATTTTGCAGAATATATTTTACAATACTAGTTTAAATAAATCATTATTTAAATAAATATTTTTTACAACACATTAAACCGTCTTCAAATTGTCATAGCTTATAGAAAAAGAATCATCAAAATCGATTCACCCAGTCCAAAGTTCTAGGATACCATACCCGTCATGAGAACCTCCTCCTTTTTTGAAGTCGGTTGTAAAATAATTTCTCTACGTCTTTCCATAAAAAAAATAACAATAATGGGAACATAATGTTGTGATGTAGAATTGTACACCAATGAGCCCATTTTCAAATTACTATATGCTGTTAATCTTATGAGAATTTTCTGTGATGCTGCACTATTTTGGGAAAATAACATTTCTAAACGACAGTTTTTTACATTAATATTATAATAATTATGAATTTGATGATATTCTCTAAAGGTATCCCTAAAGGAGAAACGAGTAAGAAGCCACATCATAAATGGGCCTCCAAGATGGCGCTAGTTGTAATTAATAAGGTGCGCTGAATTAAAAAGTTTAAATTCCTTCTTTAAAAATTCGAAGTACATAATACCAAAGTAAAAAAAAATCAAAACAAAGCAAAGAGTATTGTTATCAGTTGTCTTACTCCGTTTTAGACGATAACTTATAAAATAAAATATAATTGCGTCAGAAGCAATATCAATAACATTTACCTCTTTATGTACATTACATTTTAAAGAAAATAAAAACCTTCCTCTGCCCTCAAATATGCATAGATTAAATTATATACATATATTATAAACTACGTACAGATAAAAAATGACCAACTGTCAAAACTTAATACTTATTAAAATGTTTTTTTTTTACAAATATATCGCATGTTATGTAAGTTAAGAGCGCATATTCTATTTAACGCAAGTCAAAAACTCCGCGATCTATTACGATAGATCGCGGCTTGCGCTATCCTTTTACTATGAACAGCATAGGTCCGCAGGAGAGCGCCGAGCAACATGTCTTCTCTCTGGAAAGGCTCGCTGCCGACTGATTTTAATCGGGTCGCGCGCAGTGTTTTATAGTACTTTAAAAAAATTTGTAGAAAAATAATAGAGGTACCTTAGTTGATTTTTTAAATTTTATCTTATAAGTAAGACATTCTTTTATTGCAATATGTATAAATTATATTCAATAAAGTCAAATATCTTGGTGAAAATAATCATTTTGTCGACTATAATTTCTAAAAAAATTCACATTGTTCGGATTTTAATTTCGTAAGTTAGGAGTCCAAAATAAAAAAATCTTTTAACTAACTATTTTAATAAGGATTTTTGCAGTCAGTTAAAAATAATTGTGTGTTAGATCTGTCAGCAATTTCAGATATTTTTAGCTTCGAAATTGACACTAAAAGTGAAATCAAGTAATCATCGGCTCAGTTATCTTGATGGTATTCAGAAATACTGTATTAATTGAAAAAAACTCTTAACTAACTACATAGACAATAAAATTTCCTAAAATTATTAGTAATTCATATGTTTGTAAGATAAGTGGTTGATGGACAATATGGTTTGAAAAATCACATATTTGAGCCAAACAGCGCACGGACCGCGTACACGGCCTTAACAAGGAGTGTCAGCCGTGAGCGGAGCGGCGGTTAGCAACTGGCGGGTTGATGATGTTGAACTGTACGAGTCACCGGACGAACGTACGCTGGACTGCGATAAGGGGGTACCTGTTTTGGGTTGCCATATAAAATAATCATTTAGAACTGGCATTTAAATAATTTAAAGGTCACTTGTTGTTGAAATTATTGCTTTAGAGCTGAAGGCATTTGGAGAAAATCTGACAAATCAATAGATTGATTTTGTTAATACTTATATTGATGATAAAGTCTGCTATAACATAAAAATGTATAAAAATATCGAATATCTATTATTAATTAATCTTTAAACAATATAATCAAAACATTAAAAATTTCTTTAAATTCTAATATGAATTAAAAGAAAAATTATTAAAAAGCATCGTCATACCAGGCAATGATGTAACATGATGCGGCAAAGCCCAACGCTGTGGCGCGCATTCGCCCGCCATCTTGGGTCCTATTTCCTGTAACAAATCATCTCGTTACCACAGATTAAACTAACTACAACACACACCCGCACCTACTGAGCACAGATGTTAAAAACAAAATGGCGCGCATCTAGTTACAAAGGCTGAAACTAAAACACATGACAAATAAAACATTAAAATAATAAACAAAAATACCAACACAAAAATAATGTTCGGCGATGAAGCTGGTGAAGTCAAACCTACAACGATTCTGACGTATTGTGTTGCCAAAATCTAAATTAGATTATTTTCAAAATTCAAATAGCACGACTCAAATAAAATGTTTACTTCATTATTATTACATTAGATTTTAGCAACAACATCGTCACTACAGCACTCGGTTGTAAGACAATACAGTGTAGCACACATTGGGATAGACCAAAAACAACAGAGCAACTGAATATTATTTTTAATCAATTTTTTCTTTTTTACATTCTTTTTTTAAATCTACACCGTACGGGCTAGCAACCGAGCGCGCACTTACTGCATTCGGCTTGGGCACAGTGAGTATGGTCGTGTTAGTGTCCTCCGGCGTGAAATAGTCCGAGTCCTCGGCGACCGCCGGCGACTCGGCGTCCGGCCGCGGGCCTTCCGCTGCGTGCGTGCGACAACACGTATTAGACCTTACGCTCTTTGGGATAGAGCTCGTTTTTGTGTGGCGTGTTTTTGATAGTTGTTACCTTGTTGCATTATACAGGTATAGTAGATCTTATCTCATTGGATAGAGCTCGTTTTAGGTTGGCATGTTATTTGTATTTGTTACCTTGTTATATTGTGTAGGTCTTTTGAACCTTAAACCTTTCGGACTAGAGCTCTTTTTTATAATGGACTTGTTTTATAATAATGTTACCATATTATGTGTATTTAAACCTTAAGCTCTATGTTGTAGAGCTCGTTTTACAGTGGCGAGGTTTTTGTTAGTTGTTACTTAATTCTATTGGTTAGGTAAATTAAACCTTAAGCTCTTAGGGGTAGCTCGTTTTACAATGACGGTACTTTGCTGTTTGTTATCTGATATACATGCTTGCAAAACTGAACCATAGTTTTTTGTTTTAGTGCTAATTTTAATAAGTTTTTCGCTCCATTGCCATAACTAAGATCGATTAATGCGTTAAATATTTTATAATATGTAATCGGGCAATTTATATATAATAATATATCTTGGTAATTGTATAATTTCCTTCATATTTGGCCTTCACCCGTAGCTTTTCAGAGTCCGTTCTCTTTTATATTATTTCAATAAATTATTATAAACAAAATGAATGCTTGCTGGGATCTACTGTTTTGTTGCCTAGACTAAATGAAATGATAGCTTAGTACAATATAATAATATTGTTTGAACTTCTAAGCATATTTTGGCCCATAAATAACTACAATAATTGTGATCTACGGATATAGCATAATATATATTCGAACAAGCATTAATAATTGTTTTAGCTTAGTAACTTATTATAAAATATATTTTATACGCCAAAACCGCACAATCTTTCTGTTTGATAATACAATATATTATGACAAAATTAAATGTTATGTATAGACCAGTCATTTTCAGGGGTCGGAAATCGAGATACCCAGTATATTACCACATTAAAACTTATATTTCAAAATCCTAGCACTGTTCTCAAAATTCACATATAATCGGGTAGTCGCAACTTTTAAAATCAGGGGTCAAAGGTCACAAAAATCGATTTTCTCTTTTTCTATGGGTCTTACGCTATGTGTTATTATTATCAATATTGTCGAGAATTAAATTCTCTACAACTTTTCTATTTAACATTTTTTTATAAATTGAACTATAATTATCTTGAGCATGTGGTCAGAGAATAGGCATGACGACAGTATCCATAAATGATCGTATTAGTGTTTTTAAGGGAAAATGTACAATAAATTAATTCAATATAGTGACTTAGAAATCTTAAAACCATTAAGATTAATGAGATTATCAATAAAATAAAACATTGAAATTCTGCAGTTAGCCATTTTGACTAAAACACGCGTGACGTCACGCTTAAGTAAACAACTCGCGTCAGATGTGTTTTGTTGTTATGAATATGTTGAGAATACGCATTTTTATTTATTTTCTATTGTTTCACGTATGCTTTATCGACTCAGAACAGAAATACAATTGCGAATTCACGAATACGTGGTTCGGGGTTCTCCGCACCAACTTTATACAATCATTTCTTATTATTTCTCGCTTGAAATAATTACTAACACATTTTTGAGCATTATTTTTATGTGGATTCATACTGCAATACTGCACACCACTCATAAATTTTGAAATTCGTTTCTATAACACATATTAAATAAAGACTTTTTTAATTTTCTTCGCAATGCGTACAAATAATTACGTATTTACCAAAGTTTGACGTCACGCCTACGCCATGACACCTGTGAGCTGTTTTGGCACAGTTAATAAATATTTTTTGAAAAATGGCTTTTATCTTCGTTAAATTTAAGTATATTACCGAAATATAGGGTTTTTCTTGTATAGTAAACGTATACACACATTATGGAAGAGGATTTCAAAATCTTTCGTCATGCCTATTATCCGAGTTCAACAGGTAGGCACGATCATAAGCTCGTAATCACTACATAGTATAAAACAAAGTCGCTTTTTCTGTCCTTATGTACCTATGTCCTTTTATATGCTTAAATCTTTAAAACTACGCAACAGATTTTGATGCGGTTTTTTTTAATAGTGATTCAAGAGGATGGTTTTAGTATATAATTTATTAGGTTTTAGACCAAGCGGGCGAAGCCGCGGGCGGTAAGCTAGTTAACAAATAAAAGCATATACTCACAATGTTGTACGTCAGGCTCATCATCATCGATATGAGCAAGTGCAGGAGCCCCCTCCGAGCCCGCAGCTCCCGTGCGTACAGTTCCGTTCGATTTCACTATCTGCGAAATAACAATGTGAATATCTCTGTAAATATACGCTCTGATGGTCATTTAAACAAAACTATAACCAATAGCAAAAATGAGCTTTTTTATAACAAGTTATAAAGCTTTTTTACAACAACCGTTGTTATTTTAAATTTCGTAATATAAATTTGTTTATATAAATTCTATGCAACAAAAAAATATTTTTTTTGTATCGATTACGATACAAACAAATATTTTTTTTTATATGTGTTGGAAACATTACATGCACATTTATAAGAAAACTATTGATTGTCTTATATGCTTATTTATTCATATCCTGCTAAGATCGGCTTAAAAATACCTATAATTTAAAAGGGTAGTAAGCATCATCACATCAACTTGAAAGATTAATAAGTAAATATCATTCTCAACATAAATGTAATAACTCAGGCCCCGGAATCACAGACACAATAGAAAATCTATTGTGTCGTGGACCGATCGGGCCGTTTGGGGCTCAATGGGTTAAAAGGCAACTTATTATCATTTTATCCCCCCCCCCCCTCCTATTTCCATTTTCAAACACCACCTCACCCCATTATGCACGTGTGTCAATAGCGGCGACCTCCTCTCGGTCTCGCTGTCGGGCTCCCCCTCCCCCTCCCCCTCGACCTCCTCCCCCGCGTCGCTCCTCACCACCTCCCCGGAACAGCAGCTCTCCTCTTCGGAGTGATGCACGGAGTTTAGGGAGCTCTGGAATGCGGTATTTGCATTATAAATAGAAATCACTGTATGTGGCATTTATTACTAAGACTACTAAAGATTCTAACAATTTGAAACACAAACATTTTTCTTAACAAGGAAAGAAAAAGAAAACATTTTACGTTACAAATATATAAATGACTAGCGGTCCATCCCGGCTTCGCCCGTGGTACATATTTCGCAATAAAAGGTAGCCTATGTTCTTTCTCAGGGTCTATTGTCTGTGCCAAATTTCATCAAAATCGGTCCAGTAGTTAATGCGTGAAAACCATACATACATACATAATTACAAACCTTTCCTCTTTATATTATTAGTATAGAAAATATGCAAACAAAATCAATATTTTATATAAGAATTCTGAGAATCGTTAAAAAGTCTAACAGCCGTACAAATAAACGAGTTATAACATTTTATGAAAAGAATAAACTAAGAATAAGGAAAAATCATACAAATAAACACGTTATAAATGAAATCTAGTATAACTTCGTAATAAATTCAAACTAATGCTATTTCGTCCTTATTCCGGCTACCACCCTAGTATAAGTCTGACATAACTGAGTTATAACGTATTTTTAGTACATTGTGCTGTGTTTTACAAGTTTTAGAACCTATTTTCAATCTAAATTTGAGATAATAGCAATGAGAGTAATACGAGAAGTAGAAAAAGTTGAGCAAATTAATAATTTCATTACGTACCTATTGAAATGGAAAATTTAGTATGAAATGTCAAAATATACGAAATTATGAAAAACCCTTTTGATATTTATAATGATTTATTTATTTACGACATGCGCCATACCATACATACATAAAACACTTATTTCTAAACTTAACACAATAATATAAACTTTCGTTGAAAATATAAATCTTATAAGCTTGGAGTTGTATGTTTGAGCTTAGGTTTTGAGTACCAGTTATTTGGCAACTCTCTATCTCAAGGGTGGGTTTATCTTCTGTTCTCCGGATATTGAATAGGGTTCTCTTTCATTTGCTTGCATATTTAATGATATATTTAAATTATTTCAAATAAATATTTAAAAAATAAATAAACAGAACATCGTATGATGAAACTTCACAACAAATTCGACGAAGTCAAACGAGCGTCAAAATGACAGCACCAAGGTTTAACCGTAGACAATTTCAATGTTTTTCATAATTTTGTGAATGAATTGCTACGTTGCCGCTCCGCGCCTATTGCATAGCGTGACCATAGTTACATCGACGTTATTCCAAATTTATTTGTAAGAAACTATGACATCCTTATTCTTTATTTATTCTTATCATATCTATGCATTGCATAAGGTTTGAATAAGTAAGTTTTTATTTGTACGGCTGTAAAAGACCAGAACATTTTCGACATAAAAATCAACGGGAAAGTAAGGGTAGTACAGAATGTTTGAATTTATAAATTATAGTTATTTCAAATTTATAACACACCTTACAGTTGGCAAGATGTTCAGGCACACTGCTGCTGTGGGAATACAGCGCACCTCCCTGTTCGCGCGCTAACAGAACCGACATACGAAACTGGAAAAATAAACAAAAGCTTGTTAATTCTCTAAGAAATGTTACTTTTCAAACATATTATGTTGGATATTTCTCGTTTTATTTTTAAAAATTTATTATGGCCATTTTACTCATTAGGTTAAGTACTTTTGATATCAGTTTAAAGTTTCTTGATATCTGCAATAGTTACGGAATAATCACTTGTGCACACTTAACGATTACACCCTGTATACCCCATATATGACGCAAGTGCTTTTGAAGTTGATCTATGGGTATAGGAATATATATCAGGAAATACCTACAAGGTTGTCGTTGTAGTGTCCTTGTGTGTACGTGAGTGTTTATGCGTACGTGTGTTCTGCGTTTGTTCAAGAAGCGTGCGTATGTTTACGTGAGTTAGTGTTTATGCGTGTGTGTGTTGTGGGCGTGTGTGTTACGTGCGTGTAAGGATATGTGCGTGCGTGTAACGGTATATGTGCGTGTGTGAGTGTGAGTTGTTTGTGCGTGTATATGAAATCCGTGAAAACGTGCGTGTACATGCGTACTTGTGTGTATTTATGTGTGTATGTTTGTGTGTATACCTCGGGTGTGAGCGGCGCGTGTCTATCCCGTTTATCCACAGAACTGCTGCGACGGCTGGCGAGGCTGGTGGACGAGCTGCGCTCCACCACGCAGCGGTTCAGCACCTCCGCCGCCTGACGGACACACATACATACATGCGGTTGATTCACAGATGAATAAATACGTTTGAAGATAGGGTTTAATGGTATGGTATAGGTAATTTGTATATATCATATTATGACAATGTTAAATAAAGATATTTGAGGTAAAAAAACGAATGTGACAAATGCTAAATACTAGTTTAGCTAAGTAAAAAAAGGATTGGTGGTTACAAGATACCTAAATCAGAAAAAATATTATGCGTCAAAGCGTGTTATAAAACCTTGGAATATTTAACCCATTGACCACCGAGCGGCCCGATCGGGCCGAGACACAATAGATTTTCTATTGTGTCTGTGATCCGAGGACTGACGGATTAAAAGGAATAGTATGCAATGTGATTATCCAAAAATTTCAAAGATTAGTAGATCGCAAAATTTCTGTCTTATTACAAAACACGGACTAACTAAAAGTAAAAACCGTGTCTTTAATTTAATAAAACCATGGACTAAGTAAAAATCTTATAACAAAACATGTTTTAACATTAAACCATATACAAGGAAAACAGATAAAGACAAGTTTAAACCTCTGTACTAAAGTTAAACCATGCCTTTATACTGATTTAAACTAAAACGGTATCCTTACTCACTTGCGACGTATCCGTATCAGGGCTGGCTATAGCGGGGGCGAGGGGCGCGAGGGGCGCCATTGGGGCGAGGGGCGCGGGCGCGGGGGCGGGCGCCGGGACGGGGTTCACTCGGGGGCGCGGACCGTTCAGCGCCTCTATCAGGGACACCGGCTCGTAGCCCGCGGGGATGTTCTCCATGCTGCCCTGGAGTTTGGAATGTTTGGGAATGCTAAGTTCGTTCGAAATTCGAATGTTGGAAATTCGAATTTTATCACACGCTTTGCAAAAGCAGCGTGATTGTTAACGACCGCGACGTAGTGATTTATTTTAAGTTTTAACGTAATTGCTGTTGTAGTAAATAAGATGTAATAAATTATTTTTTTCAGAAAATATTGTTACTGTCTTCGTTTAACTTATGATGGTAGATCACACTTTAATAATTATACTGATTTGTAAATTTTATATAAACAATTTCATCATTCACAAACACTGTTCAATTTTTTAATTTCCATATTCCTAATACGCAACATAAAAATTCCACTTCATCATTCATCACAAAAATTACTCACATCAGGTGGACTGGCAGCGGGCAGTAAAGCGGGCGACGTAGGCGAATTGGTAATCCGCTGCAGCGCCCTAATCTGCAACAGGGCGCGGAACGGCGCCCTACATATCGGGCAGTTGTTCGCTTGATACCGCAGCGAGTCCGCACATGAGTTGCAGAGACAAAGATGGCGGCAGGGTAATATGAGTGTGTCGCGGACGTCACACATGCAAATAACACACTCGGAACCTCCATCTTCTGTTTCTTCGTCTGATGTTGGCTGATGGTGAAGTAAATGAATAAATAAAAATTATTGTTTATTGAGTAAGTACACATATGAACAAGGAAAAACAAATTTAAATTATTCTTTGATATTTTTTTCATGGGACAATTGTGCTAGGTTGTACACTTAAGGTGATTGCAACGATCTGTTCCCAGCCAATATCCCGCTAGATGGCGCTGAATTCTACATTTCTAGTTTATTTGAGTTTTTGCGTAATTGGAATAGTCATCAAACCTAGGAATAGTCATGGCGGTTACTGAATATTATATTTTATTGAAATATGTTATATCATTGCCTTAAAATCCACCCAATTCGGTAAAATTATGCGTTTTAACATCTGTCATTGCATACAGGGTCGTTTACACACACAGACGTATACAAAAATGATAAAGATTTAACTCTAGATGGCGTGAATGTAAAGCGCGTCACACACGGTGAAGATACTACCTATAATATTTTATCTAATCTAGTAATATTTTATATTACAGTATCTTAAGGTATCCGGTATCAGCGTTCTGACCATCATTTTTCTTTTTTCGCTGTAGAACCGCCATCCTGTTACAAATGACCCACAAAGGAGAATGACCACGGGTGGTATCGGTAAAATTTTAGTTGTGCCACGTATTCGTTATATTGTTAATTCCTATTTGTATTTATAATGATCATATGTATCAATATTAAGTCTTAATTAAACCGGATAAATTGAAATAATAGTAAAAGTAAAAGTTTTTCTTTTGAAACATGTATGAACTTTCGCATTAGTAGGAAGTAGGATTGTTATAAAAATAAAAGTTATATTTGTTGGCGTAAACTATTTTATTGTAATTTTGGGAAATAAATAATGTCAAAATTGATTACCTACAATAAAACGCAGTTTTATTTTATTACCTACATTACACTATTGTTTTTTTTTTATCAAAACATGTATTTGAAGTAGCAAATATGATATTATGCTGATCCAAGCATTTTCACTCAAAACTAATATCACTAATGATTTGTAAAAGTAAATTATTTCAAAATACATTTCATAACCAACAAGTAAGAATAATTATTCATACAACAACAAATCAAAAACACTATTTACTATGGAAAAAAAACCAGGAAGGTGAAAAACATATTTACGATTTCGATGCACTCGACTTTTAGTAAAATAATAGGTAAAAATATTATTATGGTTTTGATCACAGACATATCTGTGGTTTTGATTTTAGCTACTAGTATCAGAAAGCTGCGTGTTCAATGCACGTCGGGGTCCCACAACTGTGGAGGAAGGAAGGTAGAATACCTCCATCGAATAAGTGAAGTTTCTCGACATACTCGATTTGCCGGCCGGCCTCAATGAAGATTGTCCGAAAGTTGTATATGTGCTCTGTAAAGAAAAAATTTCGCTAGCGCGATTCAGAGTGAGGTGTCGTACAATATACCTAATGAAGTTTTTCATCTTTTTATTTTACTGCAAATACAAAATAAAAATTAAACAATGGTAATGTAAATTCTAAACAAACTACTACCAAAATACAATTAGAACAAAAATCATTTGACTTGTTTATTTCACCCAGAGGCCAGAGGCGGCTCGTGACAAAATTGTATAGGTGTTCACTTGAAATAAAACAACGAAAATACAATAGCGTTCGGGATGATTTATTACAAAAAAATGAGCACCACATTTTATAAATGTCTATAACACTAAAAATTACAAAGTACAGGCTATTTCAAAACGAATTCAATGACTAGGTATCAATAATTAGTAAATCACCGAATTTGCATTCGCGAGCGTAGGTATCCATAGTGTTTGTCACTGACGGTCACTGACCTCTATAACTTATAGTTATAGAGGTCAGTGGTGTTTGTTGTGTAAACATGTATGTATTTGAGTAGTTAGTAGCATATTATATTCTGAATTTCTGATCCATGCCTATTCACTCAAAACTAATAACACTAATGATTTGTAACAGTAAATTATTTCAATAGGTAGGTATTTGAACATTTCCCAACAAGACGTAAGAATAATTATTCGTAGGTATACAAGATACAATAACAAATCTAATACACTATTTATTATTTTATTATTTACTAGCGGTCCGCCCCGGCTTCGCCCGTGGTACATGTTTACGTTTTCTCTCCATAAGAAGTAATAGCTAGAGAGCTAGCGCAAAGCTACCTGTATGTATTTGACCAGACCTGGATTTTTGTGTGTTGATTCCCCTATACCTACTATACATGAGATGAGGAGTCACTAAGCCCAGAGTGGTGGACGGGGCGCGCGCTTAGGTAAGACAGGTGGAAATTTTTGGCGAACTTTGAAACCATTTGACCACGTCTGCCATTTTGATATTTGAAAATAGATTATTATTACTATCGGAAAATAACAATGGCAGACCATTATCACGCGGATAACATTCTGGCAGACACTTATGAAAGTGCTGAAAAAAATACAATTTTGAAAGTATTTGACCAGATCTGCCATTCATATATTTTATTTATTAGGGTCTTAAAAACTTATTTTCGAAACGGCAGACATTTTCATTGCGTACAGACTTCAGCAGACAACAAAACTTTACAGACTTCAGCAGTCAACAAGACTTAGCTTCTACATGGTCAGATGTATATATGTATTACGTTCCCTGACCTTACATCAATGATTTACTTTATTAATGTTTTTATGGTCATTTACATTTAATTTTGAAAACTATGGAATAAAATTTATAAATTTGATGATACAAAACTAAATATACATTTGTAAAGAATCTCAAATATAAAGTTGTGTTGCAAATAACAAATCATCATTTAAATATTTAGTTTATTTCTTTATTTAAGAAACAATTAACAATTACAAAACAACATAAAAAAACACGCATGCATTTATTGAAATGTTCATTCATCATCACTATCGTATGGCGTTGTGTGACTCGTCTTCATAATCCATTGAATCGGATTCTGTAAAAGTAAAACGTAAATTATATAATAAAAGAAATGAGTCATTATAAACTTACCTAGTAAGGCAATGCCTTTGATGTCGCACGATGCCGCCGCGCCGCCAGTGTAGGTACTTCTGCTGCTACATGAAAATATGCTAGGGTTGCAACAAATGGGAAATAAAACAATTGTGATTATTACTATTATGATGTAATCATTTATTCATATTATGTACATTCAAAACAATTGCTATTATTAAATCTGATGTAATTATTTTTTCATAAATATATAATTATTATTAATTACATAATATATTGCACTGTGAAATATTTACGTATCACTTTATTTTTGATGTTCTTAATTGACTTTTATAAAATTTAAGTGACGCATTCGCATTGGGATCAACAATCCGATAAGAAAAGAATGGAGACAACATATACATAGCTTTGATTTCAATTCTACAGATACAAAATATACAATCTATCTAAAATGATACAACGGATGTTTCCTGCGTTTTCTCGTCAAAATACCGAAACAACGTAATTATTGTATAGTAGTTGGGCGTGAAAGTAAAAAAACAAATGAAAAGTGTTTTCCATATGATTATTTATTAAATTTACGCGATTAAGAATAATTTCAACGATACAATTTAGTAACCGAGAATTCAGAGGATTAAAGAAAATACCTGCCTGATCATTTTATCAAACTCTAAAAGAATTATGGTTATTTCGCATCACTCGGTTTATTAGTTTGGTAATAATTATTAAAGGTAGTTACAACCCTAGCCATTGAGTCGAACGGTAGGCAACACAATATCGACTTTGTGCGGGTACATATGGTACATTTCTTCTTGCTGTGAAGCGTAATTATTATTATTAAGATTTTTTAGGCTATTTTGAATCAGCTGTTCTAATTTAATTCTAGAAATTTATTAAAACGTGATTTTTTTAAAAGTATATTATGAGTTTATAAATACCTCAACCAATAGTTATTGTGTCCTATCCTCATTTCTTTATATCTTGGTAGTTAACTAAAGTGTTAAATTTACATAACCTCAACAACAACATTTACACTGCCACTGCACTAAAACTAAACTAACTAGCTCTCTAGCTATAAGAACCATCCTCGTACTTCAAGGGATATAATAAAAAAAGAATTATCGAAATCGGTTCAGCCGTTCTCGAGTTATGCGCTTACCAACACATTTTGCGATTCATTTTGCACGCCTCATAAGCGAAGCGTTGAGGTGGGTACTACTGTCACTTCGCGCAAAACATCTGATTTTTCAAACTTAAAATGTCTTTATGTATCATACATTGCACTTGTAAGATAATACATGTACACACACATATTAAGAAAAAACACTATTTTTAACGTTCATGATATTTTTGATGTCATTTTTGTTATTTAAACTAGTTAAAAAACAGTTTAAAAAAGTTCTGTCTTGGACGTCCGTGTGTCTGTATGTGCGGATCCTTTTTCTTGTTAACACGATAGCGACCGAAATACTTTACTAATCGAGTCTTTTTTTTTCTCTTACGCTTGAGTATGCTCAGGAATAGAACCCTTTCATTTTTCAGGGTCTGATTCGATGTGGTTTAATTGTTATTAAATAAACAAAAATAATAATTAATAAATATTTATTAAAAAAAAATTATGAGGCGTGCACTTTTGGATTTTCCAAATTATTTATATATAAGACTAGCGGTCCGCCCCGGCTTCGCCCGTGGTACATGTTTACGTTTTCTCTACATAAGAACCATCCTCGTACTTCAAGGAATATAATAAAAAAAGAATTATCGAAATCGGTTCAGCCGTTCTCGAGTTATGCGCTTACCAACACATTTTGCGATTCATTTATATATATATATACTAGCGGTCCGCCCCGGCTTCGCCCGTGGTACATAATATTTACGTTTTCTCTACATAAAAACCATCCTCGTACTTCAAGGAATATAATAAAAAAAGAATGATCGAAATCGGTTCAGCCGTTCTCGAGTTATGCGCTTACCAACACATTTTGCGATTCATTTTTATATATAAGATAAGATTATGTGAAAATAACCAGGAAGGTGAAAAACATATTTACGAAAACATAGTAACATAATATGGCTGTCGCTACAATAATTATATTTCAATTTTATCTTTTTATACCTAGTAGAACTGGCCGACGAATAAAAAAAATCGTATTAGAATAAATACAATAAATTACGGAACAAAAAAAGGATTGTAACTGAATTAGGTAAGTATGTTTGTTTCTGGGCGCACCGTTTTCGACGACGCGACGCGCGACGTAAGCGTATAGGTATAGGTACCTACTTTGCTAAAACAAACTAATAAAATTGTGTGTCTGTCTGAAAATTCGGAAAAGCATATTTTGCAAGTTTGTAATTACTTTGATAGTTTACCGATTTATAATAATTGTAATTGTAATTGTATAATATATAATTTGCAATGTGGTGAAATTTCATAAAAATCACGGGCCAATTTTTTGTTTTGAATCCCACCGAAAATATAATTGCGTTATTAGAATAATTAATTACTATACCTACCCACGATCAATTATTACAATATAGTCTCAAATGCATACTAGAGAAATATTGCAATTTGATTCAATTAAAATGCATAGCATACAAAAATAAATTCACAACACAAGAAATTCCGCGCGCAAATCATAGCGCGTGTCAATGAAATCAAGAATGTTTTATATCAAGCCGACGCGGACGACGACGCGACGCCGAACAAAAGTACCTACGACGGACGACCACGCTTCGAGTTGCCAAACAACATGAGTAATAAATTGTTTACAAAAAAAACAAGTTTTCCATTTTTCTGTATGAGTAGACAGAACTTCAAAACGCCACCTGCTACGGTTTATATTATGAACGATTGTTATAAAAATAAAAGTTATATTTGTTGGTGTAAACTATTTTATTGATCAATAATTTTGGAATTTAAAATTGTCAACATTGATTACAATAAAACGCAGTTTTATTTTATTACACTATTGTTTTTTTTATCAAAACATGTATTTGAAGTACCATATAATATTATGCTGATCCGAGCATTTTCACTCAAAACTTATATCACTAATGATTTGTAAAAGTAAATTATTTCAATATACATTTCATAACCAACATGTAAGAATAATTATTATTATTCCTACCTACAACAACAAACCTAAAACACTATTTACTATGGGAAAATAACCAGGAAGGTGAAAAACATATTATTATTTACGATTTCGACGCACTCGACTTTTAGTAAAATATAGTAGGGAAACATAATATTATGGTTTTGATTTTTGCTACTAGTATAAGAAAACTGCGTGTTCAAACTACTTGTTTGTCTGTCTGAAAATTCGGAAGTACTTTGGTAGTTTACCGATTTATAATAATATTGTATATATCGTTGTTTAAAAAATATTCAAACACAATAAAATATGATATATGTACTGATTTATCACTGGTTTCAGTGATGAACTGATGAGTCAATTATAGCCACTATACTTTCGTCATACGTGTGTATGATTGATGTGATTTGCAACGTGGTGATATTTCAGAAAAATCACGGGTCAAATTGTCCCACCGAAAATATAACTGCGTTATAAGAATAACTATACCTACGATAAATTATACATAATACAATATAGTCTCAAATGCATACTAGTGAAATATTTTATTTGAATCAATAAAATAAAAAAATAAATAAAAAATAATAATAATACAAAAATAAATTCACAACACAAGAAAATCCGCGCGCAAATCATAGCGCGTGACAATGAAATCAAGAACTTTCGAGCCGACGCGGACGACGAAGGAGCCTAACAAAAGTACCTACAATCATAGGCGGCTCGTGACAAAATTGTATGGCCGTGTTCACTTGAAATAAAACAACGAAAATAGGTACCTACAATAGCGTTAGCAGTACAAAAAAAATGAGCACCACCATAGAAATCTAAATAACAAGACACATAGAAGTGCTGTAATGTCATAATTCGTATGAAAACCGCTGTCGCCAAAATCAACACATTCAAACCGAAAGCTAAACAGTACACACAAGTAAACTATGCCTTTTATTGGACAGCTTGATTTTAGTGAAAACTAACTTATCTATTAAATTAAGCTTTTGAATATGTATCCTAACGCACGAATTTACGGTTTATTTTAGAATAACATCCCTAAGTATATGAGACTTTTTGCTCCAATACGAACAAACGTGATAATAAGAATGGTCGACTGTGTCATTCATTGTTATTTCGATTACTATGGTGACACTCGTAATACTTGTAAATATTCTATAATTTTAAGGAAAAACAGCATTATTTCTAAAAAAAAATATTTTCCGATGAAATATTATTCCTTTATAAGTATAATTACAACTTGTGGAAGAATTTCCGCAATGGGAATTGCTGAAACACACCATGTATACACTCATACGTCTCCAGAGCAACTGAACAGTGACGAATGCACTGGTGATGTACAAATCACCTGAGTGGCGACAAGGTCACGCACGCTTACGACTTCTAGTGTCTTGTTATTTAGATTTCTATGAGCACCACATTATAAATGTCTATTTATACACTAAAAATTATAGAGTACTAGCTGTCCCGGCGAACTTTGTACCGCCCTGTCAATGAATGTTGTGTTACCTTTTAGCTGAACTAATGCTTTGATGAACGTAATACAATGATACAAAATAAATATTTATATGGATTGATATGTAATAGTATTTTAATTTATTACTTCAAACACGTCTCAGAGAAAAATGATTGAATTTTAATAAGCTGTGCAGCATGGATTAACTCTTTTCATTCTTTAACTGTTATCGACCACGCCATCGTTTCGTTTCACTTTAGTTGTGATAATAATTCTACCATTATCATTAGACGATCGACGCTGATACAGTGGGTAACCATCGTTGCTTGTGATGGTCTTTGCCATCAATTTTCGTAGATACCTTTTGGTACACTCGCTGTCAACCATGCATGGTGTTTGTTGGTTGATGGTTTCACACGGTCCATGAATCATATTCGTGAAAAAAACGTCATGTCGGTCTGGATCGGTTTGGATTAGCAATCCCCGCACACTCATATATTTTATTCTTTCGACTAACCAAATTAAAATGTGTGCATGCTGCACGTCAGATTTTCGTCATTCGATTGAATACATCCATCATTGAATAATCTCAAAGATGTGTTCCTTTAATGTAACTCATCAGTGATCGGATTTTTTTCTTAAAAACACGTGTGGTGATGACGTGCCGATCACTTGATATTTGTCCGGGAAGCAACAGTTGAATAATTTCCATCCATTTCGGATTACATATAAATGTAATAAATAGATCTGGCCGACCATAATGACGAACATATTATTATGTCATTGCATCTTGCACATATTCACTTGGGCTACCTGTGTATGTTGCCGGTAAAATAATCAATATACCGACATTTTCTGCATCTTCTTCTGTGCTAATTGCATGGCGTAAATGGATGCAATCTTCAAAACACAATTTAACTTGTTTATAGCTACGCAATATTGCTGACGCAGTCGACGAAATCGCAACAAATAATTTTAATTTTTTACATTTTTTATTGAATTTTTTTTAAATTTTAATTTTTTCTAGCTGGCCCGGCGAACTTCGTACCGCCCAGTCAATGAATGTCGTGTTACCTTTGGGCTTGGAACTAATTTAGGCTTTGATGAATGGAATACATTGATACAAAATAAATAAAGATATATAACAGCATTTTATTTCGATGAATAACACATAGGTATAGGAAGAAGAATAAAAAAAAAAACAATAATTAGATACTTGATTACTTCATACACGTGCCAGAGAAAAATTATCGAATTAAACTACGTTTTGCAGCCTGGGATGCATTCGGATTAACTCTTTTCATTCTTTAACTGGTGTCGACCACGGTTTATGGTGCCACACGGTCCATCAATCATATTCGTTATTACAACATAATGTCGGTCTGGATCGATTGAATACATCCATCATTGAATAATCCGAAAGATGTGTTGCTTTAAGAGCGTATACGCATTATGCGGGTAACCGCATTGCGGGTAGCCGTCCGGCTGACCGCAAGTACAATTATGTACGTAATATTCATTTCTATGCGCACTGTGCGGTCTGCGGTAGCCGCATCGCAGTGCGCATAGAAATGAATATTACGTACATAATTGTGCTTGCGGTCTGCCGGACGGCTACCCGCAATGCGGCTACCCGCATAGTGCGAATACGCTCTAATGTAACTCGATTGCTTGAAAACACGTGTGGTAATGTCGAGCCGATCACTTGATAATTGTCCGGGACGCAGCAGTAGAATAATTTCCATCCATTTTGGATTTCATGTAAATGTAATGAATACATAGATCCAGGCCGACCATAATGACGAACATATGTCATTGCATCTTGCGCATATTCATGCGTATGACTTGGGCTACCTGTGTATGTCGCCGGTAAAATAGCACCTAAGCACCTAAATAGCCCAATATTTTCTGCATCTTCTTCTCTGTGCTAATTGCATCGCGTAAATGGATGTAATCTTCAAAACGCAATTTAGCTTGGTTCAATCGAATGAGCCAGGGCCTCCGTTTCAATTTTAACGTTATAATATTATTTCAACGCAATATTGTTGAAGCAGTCGACGAAATCGCGACAAATAGTTGTCAGAATTTTTACATTTTTAGAGATTTTTTTTTAAATAATTAATCGAACTATCCTTCTTGGTTAGTTTCCTCACCGAAAATACCTTATCAATTTCTGAAAGCACGCGTAAACACAAATATTTGAGGAATTTTTATGTATCTGCTTTAATTGCACTTTTCAATAATTGATTTAAAAAAAATACAGACAATAGTTTATTCACCATTTTTACTTTTTAATTATTTTACACAAAATACATTTTTGAACGCATGAATGTCAAACAATATTTTGACCGTATTCAACCGTATTTGACAGGATTGACAACTAATGATTGACATGTACGAAAATCAAAATTATTTTTATATAGTGGCCCGGCTTCGGCCGTGGTACATATTTCGCAATAAAAGGTAGCCTATGTCCTTTCTCGGGTATCAAAATATCTCCATACCAAATTTCATGCAAATTGGTTCAGTAGTTTAGGCGTGATTGAGTAACAGACAGACAGACAGACAGAGTTACTTTCGCATTTATAATATTAGTATGGATTTCAAAACGAATTCAATTATTATTTAGCAATAATTAGAAAATCCCCGAATTTGCATTCGTGATCGTATTCATAGTGTTTGTCTACACTAATATTATAAAGAGGAAAACTTTGTTTGTTTGTTTGATTGTAATGAATAGGCTCATAAACTACTGGACATTTTACCAATGTTTGCAAGTTTGTGATTACTTTGATAGTTTACCGATTTATAATAATTGTATACTTATATCATTGTTTAAAAATATTCAAACACAATATGATATAGGTACTGATTTATCACTGGTTTCAGTGATGAACTGATGAGTCAATGTTAGCCACAATACTAATCACTTTCGTCATACATGTGTATGAACTATGATTGATGTGATTTGCAATGTGGTGAAATTTCATAAAAATCACGGGCCAATTTTTTGTTTTGAATCCCACCGAAAATACATATATTACTAATTGCGTTATTAGAATAATTAATTACTATACCCACGATCAATTATTACAATTTACAATATAGTCTCAAATGCATACTAGAGAAACATTGCAATTTGAATCAATTAAAATGCATAGCATACAAAAATAAATTCACAACACAAGAAATTCCGCGCGCAAATCATAGCGCGTGTCAATGAAATCAAGAATGTAATTTTATATCAAGCCGACGAGCGACGACGCCGAACTAAAGTACCTACAGTACCATTTACCTTCAGTGTACAATACAGTTTACAGACCTACGACGGACGAACAATAATGAGTAATAAATAAAAAAAAACATAGTTTCTAAGGTCATTAGTTTTATTTTATTTTATTGTTATTTTCTTTGAACGATTGGAAATGAAATTACTCAATTTTTACACAGAACTTTGATTTATTAGAATTATGCTCATTATGCATAAGATAACGAACGCGAATGCACGACATCTAGCGCGTCAATGTCTAAACATCGCCTTTCGTTTAGACATTGACGCGCTAGATCTGTAATAAGTATATAGTCTATGCGCTAGATGTCGTGCTTTATGTCGTGTTTCGCTTGGCAAAAGTCACGCACACTACTGTAGAAGTGTCAAATTTTTCCGGTATTTTACTGTTGTTTTTCTAAGTAAATATTGTAAATTATTGATTAAAAAGGTCGAACGCGCACACATTTCATTATAGAGAAGTGATAAAATGATTAGTTTTAAAGAAATAGTGTCTGTGTTAAGTGTTTAGAGGTAATCAAAAATGTATGGAGGGACGGTCGGAACATCAACCTTAAAGGACATTTATTTATAATTTATATAAAATTTTCTTAAGAAATTTAGATTAAGAAAATGTATTTTTAAGCAAGTTTATGGAAGGTTATAGAACTTAAAATTTCATCAAAATAACTTGAATACTAACCTTAGTGTCCAAATTTTTGTTTTCAATACCATAAATTTCTTGCAACAAATAGCACAGACCGTCAACAAATAGTTTCTGCTTGAGAGCTTTCAATACATATGTACCGTCAGAATGTTTCTCTACAATTGCTATTGTTGTATGAGATTGTCTTATTTCTGAAATGAAAAATTAACAAATTAATTAAATTCTTATTAGCTTCAAGTAAGATCCAAAATAGATCTACCAATCAATGGTATTCATTAAATGTAAAAGACGTATAAATGTTTAATATTACACCTGATTAAGTTTTTTAATAGGCTGAATTATTAAAATTTGGTAACTTTACTCATTGCACTTTTGTTGTGATGTTTTTACAAAAATATTTCCTGTGTATGCATTCATTTATAATTAAATATCATGTTATCTAAGGCGATTATCACACTGCCACGCACCACGCTGCATGTTGCGTGACTGCGTGTTTAACGTTACTTGTAAGTATCTCCGTTTGTATAGAAAACACGCACAGTCCAACACACTGAAAATGCAACCACGCGCGTACATGCGGATCACGCGCATACACGCGAAGAAACATGCATCCCCGCGCGTAGGTGCGGGGCGAGACGCAAGGTATGGCACACCGAATCCCGCAGTGCCGCGCGTCGTGATTCGTGTCGTCAGTATTGTACGACCACGGCGAATAAATGAGAGCCGCCGTGCGTGAATCTACAAACGCACCTACGCGCGTGAGTGCGCAAAAAACCCGCACGATGATGCAGATCTGCACTCCCGCAGGAACGCGCGTAGGTGCTTCGACATGCAACATGCAGCATGATGCGGGGCAGTGTGAAGATCGCCTAATAGTATTTGTTTCAGTATCTGTTATAACTGCACATGTTTATAAATGCACATTTTATTATAATCTTAAAGGGCCAGTTTACATAAAGTACAATGTGCCCTATTTAGGGCCGATTTTTCAATGCTTGGATAAAACTTATTCGTCGAATAATGTATAAAACTACCATTTTAAAAACGTATTCTAATTGCCCGTATTTGACAGTTAACGTGACATTTTAATATTATCATGCAATACTTTATTGGACGGATAAGTTTTATCCAAGCATTGAAAAATCGGCCCTTAGTTAATAAAATATTGCACTTCACAAACATCAGAATGGACTTTTTATAAACATTGGAATATTATTTTTTTATAAAAAAATGTCAGCAGCACATCTATACTTAATATTATAAAGGTGAAGAGTGTGTTTGTTCGTTTGAATGTGCTAATCTCAGGAACTACTGGTCCGATTTGAAAAATTCTTATGTGATGTCCTTTTTTTTTCTATTGTGTACATAATCTACCTTAATTTTCTTTTTTTTTCCAATACATTGGCTGCTCGGGTTGCTTGGAAGAAATTGCTTGAAGCAATAAAGCCGCCCTTTGCATCTAATGTCCTGTCTGTGTGTGTGAAATTTGTATTTGTGTTGTATGCAATAAAGATTATAAATAAATAAAAATAAATAAATAAATTCTTTTGGTGTTAGATAGCTCATTTATCAAGGAAGGCTATAGGCTCTATATCATCACGCTAAGACCAGCAGGAGCGTAGGAATACGGTTAAAACCACAGGGCACAGCTATTCCTGAATAAATGGTCTCTATCCAATGTATTTTTTTCAATTCAAACTATAAGTTACGTAAACAAACATAACGGCTTTATAACATAAAGATATACATAATTATCTATATATAATTTTTTTATAACATAATTTTTTCTATTTTTAACCGACTTAATTTGCATATTATTGTTAAACTTGTTACATTATTAAGATGGAACTTATTTTATGTATGGAGGTGGGCGTTGGCATCCGTGCCACAGCTCTTATGCTTTTACGGATGTCATCGTAATTTAAGTTTATGTATAATTTGTTATTATGTTCCAAATAAAGAATTTTTGAATTTGAATTTGAATATCTTACCATCTTGTCCTTCATCCACCACACAATATATAGCTATCGGAATGATCTCCCTGTCAGCGTTATACACTAAATCCTCCTCTGGATATTTAGAAGGATCAAACACATGTGATATCTGACAGAACTGCTGATTGGCACCTTTCTTGTAGTGGTATGTCTGTGACGTCATTGATGGATCTCGTGGATAATAACTGAAAATGTGTGAAATTTAGAAACCTGTCATTTAAATAAATAAATGAACGACTCAACAGAAATTTTAGTTTGCTTACTTAAGCTTATGTGAAACTAAACAAATTAATATTTAAAAAAAAAACGTTCTCCATTTTACTATATGTATAGGAGAAATAGTTCTACTCTATCTGTGAATAAACATCATGTTTTAAGTTATTTCAAATACAAACTTACACAATTCCAGTAGGAGTGACTTCCTCAGTACAGAAGTAGAAAACCGTAATAGCGCATCTAACATCACTATCAAAAGTGAACTCAATATTATAGTACGTCCCTTTTGTATTACAATTAACTGGCTTGATGGCTCCATCTATCTTATTTGTATCACTAAGCTTTCCAACTGGCTCTGGACAGCGCACAAACCTTAGTGATTCTTTACGAATGTTAACCAGACTCCTTAGAGTTTTTGTTGGTTCATTTGATTGAGGAGGTGGATAAGGAAACTGTGAAGAAAAATATAAGTTAAACAAAGAATAGAAACTAGCACAATTTCTTTTTAATTTTAAATATAAATGAAAACAAATAAGTTTTAAAATTCCTTGAAAAATTTATAAATGGCATGTTATTTTTAATTTCCTTCTTTTATTACTTACTGGTGTTGGTCTACTGCCGAGAAAATTAAGATCAGCATTTTCACCAAACAAATAGGCTTCTGGTTGTGGAGTATCAAACCTCTCACCACCCATTATAAAATGGCTTCCAAAGTAATTACCTTCAAACGAAATATTATTTTTTAATATGAACACTACAAATACTACGTAAATAGTTGTAATGTTTAAGTGGTTCACCAGAATTTAACTAATTATATCAAAAATTATTTCAACAAAATAAAAGAACTATATTATTTTAATTGTGATTATTCGCTTTTTAATGATTCTTTAGTCCACTTACAATTTAATATAGAAATTGAATAAAGAGATGAATTAATGTATAGGCAATTGTGTAGCGATGAAATCTGAATGTGTAAAAACGTAAGTAAAGGTCAATTTTCTTACCCGATCTCGGGGGATATTTATAAGCATGATTGGACACGACATCAGCTTCTTCTACACCTGCATTTTGTCTACTCGTTAAAGCGCCCATTTTAAATAAATGTAGCTGGAACTAGTACAATAACAACGATATCACCACGAAAACACTAAACAATGATAAATTGATCGTAAGCCCAAAATCGCAGGTAAAATATTATGATGGTTGTCAAAGTCAAATAAGATGACAATTGACATTTGAACATCAAAAAACTCAGAGCAAAAAACACACACCCCGTTTTCCAATTAGAAAGAAAGAAAGAAAGAAAATACATTTATTTGTACCGATGCACATTAATACATAAAAAAGAAATAAAATAAAATTAACTTATAACTAGTTACAACGGCACAAAATGGATAATATCCACTCAGTGGTTTGAGAATCTAAGGACAAGACACTAAAGGCCGCTGCATACGTGACGGGAAAATACCTCGGACGGGACGTGAGCGGGACGGGCACGTGATTGCCTCGTTCACAACGGGAACGTGGAGCAAACGCATACGCACCGTGACGTGATTCTGATCTAACGTGCTAGTGTTATGAACAACGAAAGATGGATTTTTCAATTCAAGAATTGGCTTTAATTGCTATTGCTCTAGATGACGAAGAAGCTACGACCGTCAAGAAAACATTAACATCTTTGTAATCTACATTCTGCAAATAAAGAAATTTGAATTTGAATTTAAACTAAACAATACTGTTTTTGATTTATAAGCTTACTAGCGACCCGCCCCGGCTTCGCACGGGTGCAATGCTGATACTAAATACACTACAGAAAAACTGTGAACGTTGTATATAAAAACATAGCGGCCGGCCGGCCGGTACCGCCGCAAACGCTACGTCCCGCAATTTTTAAATCTGTAATATCTTCGAAAATATTCACTTAAATCATACGGTGTAAAGTGCCATATAGATCTATATTAAATGAACAATGTATTCAAGGTATTTAATTGGTTAAGGATTAATGCTGTATTGGTGAAAATCGCTTCGAAAATTAGCTATTATTTGTCGTAAAAAGTAAATGACAAAAAAATGTTATTGTGGGTTATCCATAAGAGATAGACATATACCATCGCGGACTTTTCTGTAGACCTTTTCAATGTGTATAATACTTAATACATTATTTTGATAAAACTCGTAGGGTTCAGCCTGCGTTTGCAATATAAGCGGAAACAATGTAATTTTTTACGACATCACATTAGAAACCTCAAAAATAACAGTACTTCTCCACTATTTAATGGATGTTATTATACATATAAACCTTCCTCTTGAATCACTCTATCTATTAAAAAAAACCGCATCAAAATCCGTTGCGTAGTTTCAAAGATTTAAGCGTACAAAGGGACATAGGGACATAGGGACATAGGGACAGGGAAAGCGACTTTGTTTTATATACTATGTAGTGAAGATGTTTCATTTTTATATTTTTGGTAATAATGCCGCCATAAAACAAAAATATTATGCACTAAAATTATTTTGGCATTTTAAAAATAAAATACCTACGTAATTCAGAACACGATGAAGTGTCACAGGAATCATCATAGGTGAAAAGGACTAAGTATAGTTAGGAATACCACAATATCTAAATATCTAAATATTGTGGGTTCGCTATACTATACAACGCTGGATATGAGCGAACACATTCGATTAGTTTTTCGTCGTCCATTTTCGATACTTGGAAGGCGTCACTACTAATCTCTCCGGCACGAACGGAGCGACTGTGCATACGTAGCGAAATCACGGACGGGACGGGGCACGTGCGGGACGGGACGTGCTAAACATCGTCGGCGACGATATTTTTCCCGTCCACGTTCCCGTCCCGTCGATGTTCCCGTGACATATGCGTATTTGGATACATTTTGTATGCAACGATGTTTCCAAAACTTCCCGTCACGTCCCGTCCGGGTAAAATCCCGTCACGTATGCAGCGGCCTTTAGATTCTCCACTGATTTTCAGTGGACACCACATTGACATCCTGACAGTGGCAGTGTACATATTATGACAAAAAAAATATAAAATAATAAATAAAATAAAAGCAATAATATAATATATAGGAATATAATATAGTAGATAGGAAACTTAAAGAAAATTAAAGAGCATAATGCGACTCAGTGCCGCACAATGCCGAATTATGCTAATGCTTAATTGGAACGTGAAACGCACCAGCAGGTTGCGCTAAGTTCAGTGTTGAAAAAAAAATATTCATAGTTAGCAATAACCTCAATAATGTGTAAATAAAGTGGTATACATAATAATTTGTTGAAAAATATTTACGGTTATTTTAAGTAATTTGGATTTTGATTTTTCATTAACATTTTTTTCAATGTTTGTACCTTCATCCATACTTATATTTATTTTTTTAACACAATTTGAATTAACTTTGATTATTTCGAAAAAACTACAATGAAACGAAAGCTTTAAATTTTTTTCCAACAATTAATAATTACTAACGATAAATCGATTGCACGCATCAATTCACGCGCATTACTTTTTCTAGTGCTCGATTGTGCGAAGCGTTGCTGTAGTTGGAACATTCAACGTTAAGCATTATGCCGCATAATGCGCTCTAGTGCTGTAATTGGAAAACGGGGACAAAAAACAGCTTTGTTCAAACCATAAAGTAAAGTAATTTATAAATGGCAATTGGCAACATAAATGGTTCGAAATTTACAAAAACCCACACAAAACTGTACGGCTCATGAACGGCTAAACTTTGAATGTTGCTCAGAGATTATGACCACGGTATGACAGTAAAGATTTATGTATAATAGCTTTCAAAGTCTTTTTTAATCGATTCAGTAGCTTTTGGTTTTATTCTCAGTTCGAAAAATACAATTCTTACTTTGTATAATATTGTATAGACGTTGAAAATGTGAAAATGCATTGTTTCCACTGATTCTGATGTTTTACTATGTTGTGTTGTTTTACTATGATCCCAGAATTTTCTTGTTACGTTAGTCGTTTAATAAAAATATTTTTTATTAAACCTAATAATTATTATAATTATTATAATTTTTTATTAAACACATACAGTACATATTTTTTACTATTAAAATATTAACAATAATAACTCTAAAATTCGATTGACCATAAACATAAAATATTTCATTAAATGGTAACATTACTACTTAATTGACAATTTTGACAGTTATCCAAAGTTCTTTTTCGACGTCTCTGTGTCACTGTGAAGGTGCGGATTGTTGTTATTTTATTTATCCATTGAAATCGTAATATTAGTTCAATATTTTTAATCCATATTAATATTGTAGTAACATTCTGTGATACTAAGTGTTTTTATTTGTATATTTCAGGGCACAATGGGGCGCCGACCAGCAAGATGGTAAACATTGGTTATGTTACTTCTTCGTCTTATATTTTGGTGAAAGCGTGACTTATTAACGGCTTTTCTATTTAATTTCAGTTATCGGTATTGTAAAAACAAACCGTACCCAAAATCCCGGTTCTGTCGTGGTGTCCCCGACCCGAAGATCCGTATCTTCGACTTGGGTAAGAAGAAGGCGGCGGTGGACGATTTCCCGCTATGCGTGCACTTAGTGTCCGATGAGTACGAGCAGCTCAGCTCGGAGGCTCTGGAAGCCGGCCGTATTTGCTGCAACAAGTACCTCGTGAAGAACTGCGGTAAAGATCAGTTCCACATTCGCATCCGGCTGCATCCCTTCCACGTTATCCGCATCAACAAAATGTTATCGTGCGCTGGAGCTGATAGGTGAGTCAAATTTAATTGCTATTCTCTGCTTTTAGGTTTGTTTTCATGTTATTACTAGTCAAGTCACAGTAAAGTGGTAAAATATGCATGTGGGGTAGATTTAATTGAATAATGTGACCTTATTCATCTGTAACGTAACAGTGAAATTTAAATTCTTTTTTTTTTATAATTTCATATCATGAAAAGAATCATTGCACTTATGAAAAGTGCACAGTTGAAATATGATTTTAATGTCATGAAATGTTGCACCATTATTTAAATGATTCATCATAAATCGTGATAATGATAAGAATATAACTTGATTTCTAGAAGTAAATGAAATGAATGGCAGGTAAAAACATAGTTTTGGTCAATGTTTCTTGTCCATAGGCAAAGTATTGTTCTTCCCGCCTACTGTTTTGTAAAGTATTTACTTTTATTGGAATAATCATTGTAGTTATTTCAGTGTATTATAACATTAACTTACTCTTTAAAATACTTATTTTTACTTGACTGCATCAGATGGTTGGTAATGTTTGTTGATTCAGTTCTTTAATTTTCATGTACTAAAATATTTATTGAAATGTTATCTTTATGAATAATGTGATAAAAGGATATGGGGAAAATTTTAATCCAAATAAATATCATATTATATTAATTGTGTATGCCGTATTTCACTAATTAAGTGATACAGAAGTTTTTGGAATCTAAAAGTAGCAGACTTTTACCAATACTAAGTGATTCCATTAATTTTAGTAAAATATAAAAACAATTAGTTAATCTTTGTTATTCACGTGAAAACTACTTAACAGATTTTCATGATACTGGGCATTGATGTATTATGTACCAGGATAACACATCAGCTATAGAAATACTTGGTTTTGTTTGCTTACAGTAATTTTTTTCTATATTGTCTGAGGATACAAAAGTTCTTTTTCTAAACAAGTTATAGTTGAGTGAATAAATAGTTGAATTTGGTAAAACCGCACTGCAAACTTAAATGTAATTTATTCAAGAAGACTTCTAGAAGTACTTTAGAATCGTCATTTCTAGATATTTTATAACTAGATTTCCGCCCGCGGCTTCGTCCGCATTTTCAAAGGAAAACCCGCATAGTTCCAATTCACGTGGGATTTCCGGGATAAAACCTATCCTATGTGTTAATCCAAGTTACCCTCTATACGTGTGCTAAATGTCATTGTAATTCAGTAGTTTTTACGTGAAAGAGTAACAAACATCCATACATCCATACTTACAAACTTTCGCCTTTATAATAGTATTTTATAATGTACTAGCGACCCGCCCCGGCTTCGCACGGGTGCAATGCTGATACTAAATACACTACAGAAAAACTGTGAACGTTGTATATAAAAACATAGCGGCCGGCCGGCCGGTACCGCCGCAAACGCTACGTCCCGCAATTTTTAAATCTGTAATATCTTCGAAAATATTCACTTAAATCATACGGTGTAAAGTGCCATATAGATCTATATTAAATGAACAATGTATTCAAGGTATTTAATTGGTTAAGGATTAATGCTGTATTGGTGAAAATCGCTTCGAAAATTAGCTATTATTTGTCGTAAAAAGTAAATGACAAAAAAATGTTATTGTGGGTTATCCATAAGAGATAGACATATACCATCGCGGACTTTTCTGTAGACCTTTTCAATGTGTATAATACTTAGTACATTATTTTGATAAAACTCGTAGGGTTCAGCCTGCGTTTGCAATGTAAGCGGAATAAATGTAATTTTTTACGACATCACATTAGAAACCTCAAAAATAACAGTACTTCTCCACTACTTAATGGATCTTATTATACATATAAACCTTCCTCTTGAATCACTCTATCTATTAAAAAAAACCGCATCAAAATCCGTTGCGTAGTTTCAAAGATTTAAGCGTACAAAGGGACATAGGGACAGGGAAAGCGACTTTGTTTTATACTATGTAGTGATGTAAGAATTGTCTTCACTAGAAATTACATTATAACATATTCACAGGCTCCAGACTGGGATGCGTGGTGCGTTCGGCAAGCCGCAAGGCACAGTCGCGCGTGTGCGCATCGGACAGCCGATCATGTCGGTGCGCTCCAGCGACCGCTGGAAGGCGCAGGTCATTGAGGCGCTCAGGCGTGCCAAGTTCAAGTTCCCTGGTCGTCAGAAGGTAAGGAACTTGTGGTATCTTAACTACATATGTTGTTGTTACCGGAATTAAGAAGGATGTGGGTTTGTATGTTGCCTCATGATAGTATAAGTTAGTGTTTAATAATTTTTGTAACCAAAATGTCAAACTAATATTGAGTTATGTACTTAAATTACGACCCTAAAAATGTAATGTAGAATATTTTTCCGTTATTATACATAATTAAGCTGTTATAGTCATACTGATTCCATCTTAGTTTTATTATTTCTTGGATTGTGTGGTAAATAAAAAATGTAGGTACTTTGTAATTTACTAATAATATTAGAAAAGACTAGAAATAACTTTCATTAATCATGTATTTTTTTGGCTGTGCCCATCCCAGTAATGTTACATGTGATGGAATACTTACCAGTTAATAACTCAGGCCCCGGAATCACAGACACAATAGAAAATCGGGCCCTTTGGGGCTCAATGGGTTAAGTTGAGGAGCTACTTTTGTTTCATACAACGATTTTACGAGTACAATTTCGTTCACAGATCTATGTATCCAAGAAGTGGGGCTTCACAAAGTACGAGCGTGAGGAGTTCGAGAGGCTCCGTGACGAGGGTCGCTTCGCCAATGACGGCTGCAACGTGAAGTACAGGCCCGAGCATGGTCCCCTAGATGCCTGGAGGAAGGTGCAGAATGAAATCTACAGCATTTAGTGCGGAGGAATAAACTTTGTACTATATGAAAGTGTTTTATTTATTACTGATATTTTTGACCCGATGTAGTTTTTCATTAATGACTATAGCCTTGTATAGTATTATGTTAATATTTGTGCTATAGATCTCATTTTTTTTTTTTTAAGAAATTAAGTTATTAAACAGTGAATGGTGCTACGGACCTATTTTATTTGAAAACTCGCAAAATAATTGAATTAAATATCCTTACACCAAGCTGTCAATGTTTTAAATATATAATCCTGCTGATAAATACGAAAAAGTATTAGTGTGCGTCCACACTGAATGCGCGGTGGCGGCGGCCTAGGCGGGCGCGACGAGCGGGCGCTCGCGGTGGCCACACCGACGCGCGAGCTCAAGTAGCGGTTCGACGTTTTTCGGGTGTTGCAAACTTTGGACGATTTGCTATTTTTACTGGACAGTCCGATTTTGAGATGAGATCATTATAGAAGTTGTACACGAAATAAATAAAACAGAGGAATAACGGGTGAATCTTATATGAAGAATTGAGATTATACCCTACAAAATTACTGTGGTGTATATAAGTGTTTTAGATTGAATCGCACTTATAAATAAAGAAGTTTCACTTCAACAATTAAGTATTTACCGCTATTTTACGAAAAACAATAAAGGATATAATATAAGAAATCGAGCGACAAGACCGAACTGGTTTGATACCCCCGCCGTCCGCGCATTGGGTCGCTTGCTGACTAGGCCCGTAGTGTGGCCAGAACGCGCGGATTGGAGAGTTTGAAAACTACGCGCGCTGGCTCGCTCATTACCGTCGCACTAGGCTTCCGCCATAGTCATTTTAATGTGGACGCAAAGGCGCGTTTCATACGTTTGATATTTCGCGCCCGCCGTCGCAACCGCGCTAGGCTCGCAGTGTGGACCTGCACTTAGGAAGTCTAGCATTTATTTCTTTCACATCTACAATGAGAATATTTCACACAATGTTATGAACGTTAGGGCCGGCGCCCACTGCCGGCACGGCAGAGCATCCCGCGGCATTCAGTGGCATGCCGTAGCATCCTGCTAAAAGCCCAGCCACTCTGGCATCCATCAGTTTTGCTCCGCGCTAATGCTGCATAAGTTTCAACCTTATTTCAACTAGCTAGTAATCATAATTACTCGACCCCAAAGTGACGCATACGCCTCGCGGGATGCAATGGCGCGCCGCGGCATCCCTTGGAATGAAACAGCAAGACACGTCATGCCACCGCATCCCGCGGCGTGCCGCGTCATGCTGCAGCATCCTGCAACACGTCGCGGCATCGTGGCATCGAAATAAAGTAACTTGAATTCTAATCTGATTGAAATAAGTACATAACATATTTAACTATACAAAATAAGCGATTAGTTTTGATACGCACTGTACGTAGGGCTTTATGTAATATAGTTAAATAAAAAATAATCTGGGCATACACATTTTTGTGCGCGAGAAACATCCCCTCCACTTTTGCCCAGCGCTCATAAACCGTTGCAACTGAAATGTATACTGCTGCAACCAATTTTGGACTGTAATTTAAAGCACAGAGCAAGTAATATAGGTCTTAAGTCAGAGAGCAGGCAAAGCACCGCCAGGCGCAGTTACTATTTATGCATAGTAGATTAGTGGTATAAAGTTTGAACTATGGCTGATGCCACTAGTGCCCAGTGATTTGTTGAAACTTTCAATTTAGTGAATGCCTATAAACCGATTCTTCGCCCTTCGGTTGAGCTTCATAAATTTAAAAAGGGTTTAGGCCTTTGCCACTCAGCCGGTAAAGAAAATAAAATCTATTGTCCGCATCTTGTATAAGTACTAATTACCTAGTTAATTTATTCTGTACTGAGATTGAAGATAGAGGTAAATCAACTTGCTCTGAAGTGCCAATATCTAAAAAGGTAAATTAATACGAGATTTATATCATTATTCTATGGAGGTAAATTATAACGAAATAATTTGTAGTACAAAGATAATAAAAAAGACAAGAATAAAAAATCCATCGGTTTATTATTCACTTTGTTTTACAAATACATATATAAAATTCATATTCGAAAATTCATATATTACCTACAACCTTAAAACATTATTGATTCACATGGCCTCTTTTACACATAAATATACTACAAATATCACTGCCTAAAAAACAAATCTATTGATTTACACGGCACTTTCGGTTTCTTCACTGGCGATGTTGATTTTCTTTTTCTCTTAGCTGAACTTGTTTCTGGTCTATTATTCAGAACTGGCGCCATTAATTCTCTACTATTCGTACTAGCTACTGGCCTATTTATTTCTCTACTTAGTTTCTGTGCTTCATGAAAATCTAAATGCTCCGCGAATTTCTCTACCGGCACTTTCCTACCACATTCAGAACACATTTTGCTTGGTACACTATCATCTACTTTGACAAAGAAATTAGCTATAGATTTGACTTCAATTTTAGGAATGTCTTGCTTCTTTGTTTTCTCATCTTGCTTTTTAGTTTTATCAATAGGATTCATTCTCTCCTTTTCTTTCCGGAATTGTTGTCTCTCTTCATTTCTTAGCTTTAGAGCGAGATGGTAATCAGCGTGTGTATCGAACATATCTAATGTTATACTTTTTCCACATTCAGAACATTGTATCGTCTCTATATTATTTTCCGGAACATTTTCATGCTTGTCATTTTGATTTTCATTATCATGAAAACTGTCTCTCGTCTCTACATTTTGTACAATCGTGCTGTTAAGTAATTTTCTCATATTACTGACTCTATCAACTTCTTCCGGATCGTCTTCAAACATCGCGGCACTTTTATTTATTTCGTCATCAATTGTGGATCCAGAGTAATCTGTATCGTTACTAGTTTCATTTCCACAAGTAACGACCTTACAAACTGGTGTATTTGCTCGATCGATTTTATTTTTTACGTCTGCCTCTTTACTACCATTTAAGAACTTCGCGAAAAAGGATTCTTGTTTATCCAAACTGGACTCCAGTATTGGTTTCTCGGTATTTGTAAGTTCTTTATTGGTCTTCAATTTATCTTCTTGTTGAAAGAATTTCTTTATGATGTATTCTTTTCCGCCTGTGTTTTTATCGTTTGTTGTTTTCTCAGTTGTGGATTCAATTGGTTTTATATTCTCTTTAACCTCACTTGTTCCTTTAGAAGTGCCCGCGCTGAAGTAATCTTTTATTTTCTTGGTTTTCTTATAGTCATTATCCTCAAACTTTCCCACGCTGATACCCAGAAATTTTATGGGAGCTTTTAACTTTCTGTTTGCTTCATCATCTGAAAATAAGAATTGCATATGGGTTTTAGTTTCGTAAGAATTTCAAATTCTGTTTTTTTTTTATCTATATAATATAATTACTTTGTTTATGTTTAAAACTTGTGTTATATAATGTCCATTTATTCCAAGAAAAGTAAATTAAATGTCAAAATAACGAGTATGGTGCTTTCTTTTACTTAGAAAAAAAAACGTGTTGATTGAAAGGTTAAACATATTTTTTTTAAATCAGAGCTAAAGAGAAATACTAAGCTCCAAAACCATACTCACCTTTAGGCTTACAACCTTCCGCGCTATCCAACAACAATTCTAGTGCTTTAGCAGAGAACAGTTCCCCACACAGATCGTCCTCTGAACCAAAATTATATGACCTGGAACTGCTGGTATCCCTTCCATCTGGCATTTGTGTAGAAAAACTAACCACCATTTGCTTTGGACACCTGTTATTTTCCACTGCATCTTTCTCTAATCTATCCTCGATTTCGTCTCCAAGATCTTTGAGCCATTTCTTCAAATTTTCTAAGGTGGTTAGTGCGGATTTACCGCGGAATTGCTTGCAGCATCCAATGCTCTTTGGGTTGAATCTCGCTTGCACTGGCTCGAGATCGATGCCGCGAGCTATGTTGTACAACCAGGTTCTGAAAAGTATGAATAGACTTGTTATTTTTTTTCGTACAATGAGGTAGATGTAATAACATTTATTTATTGTCCTGTAGATTTTTATGTTCATACTAAAGATTGATAGCAAAGATCGAACATGAATTTTTGCTGGATTTATTAAAGAGAAATGTGAATAGGCACTTATTAGGCTAACATGCTCCATCCTAGACCACGCTTGTTTCCATTTGGCGAAGCGATGGCCAAATGCTTGCCTAATCCTTAACTTAACTTTAAAAAAAATGAATGTGTGTGCATTAAATAATTGAAGACAGTAGTTATTATTTTGTATATTGAACATTCAAAGCTTATAGGTGATACAAACTTATAGGGAAATTATAACATTATTTTTAGTGCCAAGATTCAAAAATGTATTATTACCCATTTTTTTCATCAAATCTAGTTTGCAGCTCCTTCTCTGTATACTTCTGAAGTTCTGCCATGAGTTTAATTTTTAATGTTTCACAGACAATGTCTCCAAATTTTCCACCTAAGTGCTTCACTTTCTTTATTGATAGTGTTCTAAAAGTAAAAAAAAAAAAATAGATATTTGTAGGTGTATAAATTGGGCATTAACACAATTTTATAAAAAAAAAAAACTATAATAGTTACTTGTATAACAAATTTATTGAGTGTTTGGGTAAGACTGTCTGTTTGTTTGGTTTGTTCATTCCACAAACAAGTTTCGCCAGAATTTTGTTGTGTGCGATCCCAGCTGAACATTGGTAGCCTGAAATATGAATGATAAAATTAATAAATTAATCTAAGTTTAAACTTTTAATACTTATAAATTTTTAAAGAATAGAAAAAGTTCGATCACGAAGCCGGATTCGAACCTGCGTCTTCCGTCAATCCACCAAGCTTGTATACAAAGTATCATATACATATCAACACCACCGGTTGGAGCGAACAAGCCGAAATATGCCCGTTAACCCATTGAGTCCCGAATGGCCCGATCGGTCCACGACACAATAGATTTTCTATTGTGTCTGTGATTCCGGGGCCTGAGTTATAGCGAGTCCGGTTTTTGAAGTTGATGTAGCGCGCCTTTAAGAGCGTATGTTAAAACGGCCGCACACGCGCAGAAAAATACCACTATATACAGATACAACCAGTAGGGAATCTTCAAACAGAATTATCACAATGCCCTTACGATTCTCGTAAACACGCTTGCTTGTGTGCTTGAGCCATTTCGATCTACCTATTGGCTGTATCTGTATATTGTGAAAATATGCTAGTTTGAAACATCGAGATATACATATGGAGACGACACCGCCTACATCACTTATGTTCCGTTCAACATACGCCATATGGCGTAACTGCACGCTCATTTTTTATTTGTTTTAATGTGAAACGCATCAAATGTGTCTTCATGTGTGTTACGATACTGCACAAATAATACGGAAAAGTGCAAAGGAATAACTTTTATCAGTAAGTACCTAACTAGATAATAATTTTTAAAACTTAGTTAGAGCAAAAAAATGGTGCACAGATTTTGTTTGTGGTGTCTCCTCCATACGTAGTTATATTATCTCATCGTTTGAAATGGTTCTTACCAGTCTCTTCAAACACGGCAGCTCTAATCTCGCTCACGATAACCGCACCAACCAGCAGGCGGCTGGCGTGTTCAAGATCGAACTCCATACATTCACCTCCATAGTTGTGTATGTCCGACACAAAGTCGTGTATAGTTTCGTAGCCTAGTGCAAAGGTATTGGGCATCATGCTACTTGTTATTGTGTTTATGTTTAGTGTTTTGAGTCTTTCTTGTACCTGGAATAGATAATTAGTTTAAACATGTTCCCTTGGTTGGGTATGGCATGCATGGTATATAGGGTATGGCATTTTAATTTTATTTAAGAGCCTTGATGCCTCCTTTCCAAGTCAAGACTCAAAAATAAAGCAAACCTTTGTAATGATTTAAAAAATGTTTTTGTCACTACATCATAATTAGTTATATAGAATTAGAAAAAAACTTACAGGTGCTGTTATATCCAAATAAGCTTCATCAATGGATGCTCTTTCTAGTAAAGTAGTAAACCTTTGAAGAACCTTAGCTACATCCTTGCCTGCGTCTCTGTATCTATATAAACAATGTTTAATTACCAAAAAAATATAGGAATCAATATTTCAAAAATGTTATGCAATAATGTAGTTTATGTTGTTTATAAACACATCCTCTTTAGTATTAGATAGTTAATAATTCAAATCTGTTTTTTTAACTATTAAACTTACTTTGTGATGTCTGCCTTTCCTCTCTGGCAAGGAACAGAAGGCAGCTGTATTTCTGGACACTTTTCCTTGGCTTCATCACCTCTCATGTGTCTGGAGACTCCCATTGCTCTCGCTACATAATTTACAGCTATGATCCTATATTAAACATACAAAACTTACTTCTGCTGGGAAAATATTATAATAAACAATTCTTATTAAAATAAGTCAGATACACTTGATTCTTTAATATTAATTGGTGTATTCACTATTAAATAATAATATGTAAGTACAAATGGACAAGGTTTTAAAGCAAGTAACTTCACTTTTCACTTATAACACACACTACAGAAATATTTGTTTTATATTGTATTGTAACTGATATTCAGTTTTCTTACCCGCCTCCTTTCCAAGGATTGTATTGCACAACAGCTATTGGTTTTCCTTTCAAATCTGGATTTAATTTTTCTTCGACTTGACAATAAAAGCAATCCATATCAATTAAAACAACTACCCTGTTTTCTGGATCCATTTTCTCTTTGAATCTATTCAAATAATATAATGAGAAATAATACGCGCCTTTTTTATTTACAAATAATTTATTGTTGGTCAACTTAGTCAATGACTTACATAGATTCTTATTATTGTATATCATCCGCTAGGAGTAATTGTATTCTATGTTGTATATTGTTATTTCATTCTGTGATGTAATTCTTCAATTCGTCTGATACAGTGTAATTTTAGTTCATATAAATCACATAAAAACAGGATAATTTCATATATTTTCATGATTTGTACGATTCCGCGGTTTGTTTTGACATGTTATCGACAGTCGACTGTCAAAACAATGTCAAAAGACAAAAGTCAGGAATGGCAGTGACAGTTTTGCTTAATGTTGCAACTTGCAAAGGCTGATTTACAAAGATTGGCAACATTAACTCAACCAATAGCAGTTTTGTGAAAGCTCTTGTTGATCATAATACAAACAGATCATTTCAAAGGCCATACCGCGTTGCTATGTGATAGTGTGATCATTAACTGATTTAGAGTTCACTGATTCCCATGAAATAAATTACTTAGTTTGGGTTTTTGGATATAAAAAAAATGAAACAAATTTTTCATATTATATAATAATTTATTACAAAACACTTAAAAGCCCTGTCCATAAGTTTGGTCCCACTTCACATACTGTCCCAAATCGTCCTGCGATACACTGGGTCGCACGCGTTGTAGAGCAGCTTTAAAATCTTGAGCATTTACTGGACGGACCTCCAATGAACAGAAAATTACGATAGTCAAATAATCAATATTCTTACATTAATATTAATTTATTTTAGTGCCTACTGTAAAAAATGTGTAATAGCATTTAAATAAATAAAATATAAAAGAGCGTGTTTGAACGTGTCAGAAGTGAAACTTCTTTGGCAAGATTCAAAGATACCAAGATCGTCGCCTTACTCTATGACTTGACGGTATTGCCATGACGCGACCTTGAAATTTTACTCAAAACGCGTTTAAAGTTTTACTTCAAAATCAAACTACCCTCTTATTAAAAAAAAAATCTAAACCTACCTTATTCCTGTCAATACTGATAATTTGCGACAGTGGCACAGCCCGTATCGGTCCCATAGCGGCTTCAGAACAGAGCGACTTCATGTCAGCACCGGAATAGCCGTCTGTTAGTTTTGCTATTTCTTCCATGTCGGAGGCAGTTAGATCGTTGTTCTCTGTTTGTAGCAGGTTGGATATTATTTGTTGACGTGCCTGTGGAATAAATGCTTTTTAGCATTTTTAATTGATTTAAGATCTTAAAATTAACAGTATTTGACGATAGGAACTACTGATTTGAATAGAAAACTTATTTCTGTGTTGGATAATCTTTTATCAAGGAAGGCTCGAATGCAAGCAAAGCTGCAATGAAATCTTGCAAGAACGGGGAAAAAGCACTTTTTTGCTAATAAAACTACATTACTATGTTACCTCAACATCAGGCAGAGGTATGTAGAGTCGCTTAACAAGCCTTCGCCGCGCGGCTTCGTCTAATTCTTGCGGACGATTTGTGGCGCCCACTATTAGTAGGCGATCTTCTTCACCTTTTTAAATAAATAATTTTTATAGGTACCTATATACTTATTTCAGTAAACTTGCATCATAATTCTTTATTTAATTTAACTTAATATTATTTACCAGTAGCTGCACCATCAAATTGAACTAGAAATTCCGTTTTGATTCTGCGCGTCGCTTCGTGTTCGCTATCGCTTCGCTGTGTCAAAAGCGAATCGATTTCGTCTATAAATATTACCTGTAAATTGTATAAATGTGTTCTTAATGTGTTTGAGAACATACTTGTTACTTAAAACCTTCTTTACAATAAGTTCCGTAAACACAAAGAAAAAAAATCTTTAAACCTTTTAGGAATTTGATATTTAAACACAATGAAAAACCATTACTTTGTAGTTGTTATTTAAAGCTTTGTATTAGGAAAAAATATAAAATTTGTGAGAAAAATTTTTACCATAAATTTTTACAAAAACGATATTTTTTTTTAAATTTATTTATTAATCAAAAGATTACCGCAGGTTGGTGACACCTGGCAACAGCGAACAACGCTCGCACCATTTTCTCACCGTCACCTATCCATTTGGAAGTTAGTGACGATGCCGATATACTAAAGAACGTCGCTCGACACTGCGCTGCTACACATTTACCTGAAAAATGTATTTTAATTTTTAAAGGAATAATTAGGAATACTTATATAACTAGCTCTCAACTAATATAATATGACGCGCGTTTCTGCTGATCAAAACAATAAAAAAGATGCCTATATCGCGCGCAGTAATAATGCAGCATATTTAATTACGAGGAACTAAAGTACCACTTTCCATCAGGTGACGCGTCTGCTCTGTTGCCTCCTCTTATATATATTGAAGAGAATAAATAAAATATGATTTTTTATCAGTATAAGTAGTTGTTTTTTCTAGACTCTAGTCTTAAAATTTTTAATTAATAAAGCATACCAATATTTTAAAACTAAAAATTTAATTAATTTGATTAAAAAATATTAGTTTACTAATAATATTACCAATTAATGTCTTGCCAGTTCCTGGAGGACCAAATAGTAGAATGCCTTTGGGTGGTCGTCTCAAACCAGTAAAGATGTCCGGTCGAAGCAACGGCCACACTACCGCTTCTTGTATCACTGATTTGGCCATTTGCAAACCTGCTATATCTTCCCAACCTGGAAAATTATTTTATTTTTATTCAACTATGTAAGTCTTACAAAACCAAAAATACCTCTAAACTAAAGCTTTCAAGTTTCATTCTTTTAAATACAGGAGAATTCAGTAAGTTACAAATACACTATAGAATATAATTCTTCGAGATTTATATTTATACCTACAAAACAAAAAAATCTCATAAATCTCAGCACTAAAAATAAGTTTTATGTGGTAAATAAAATATGTTACTGCATTATAATTTACCTATAGGAGTTCCCTTATCAATAATTTCACTTTCAATCAATTCTATCATTTTAGGATCAATGTGTTTCAATCTCTCATCAGTTATTGTTGGTTCATTTGATTCTTGTTTATCTCTGAAAAGGAAAAAAAGAGTATTCTTAATGAATATGTACACAGATAGACAAGTATGCCAAAAACAGTATTTAATTTGCAATAATAAAAAAAAAACAGCATTTCAGCCACACCAAGAAAGTATTTACACAAAAACTTCAAATAAATATAAATAAATAAAATAAAATGAATTCTTACTGAGCTCCCAGCATAGGTGACACAAATTTAGCTTGAGCCTTCCTCGAAGCACCTAATGTCCTTTTTGCCGCAGGGTTAGATGATAACAGCTGCTCTTTAGCTGTTTTAAATGTTATTTTAGCAACCTGCTGTTTATGAGCTTTATCCTCTTCCTCTTCAATTGTTAAATTATTTTCTACTTTAGCTTTGCGTACATCATCAAAATCTGGATATGAGTCTATTGAAGTAGTATTAACGGGTCGTTTTGATCTTAATCTATTAAATTTAGGTTTAGATAATTTCTGTTCATCACCAGACTTCTCTTGACTAGAATTGTCTGATAATTGTGGTTTAATAGAAAAGTTTTCAGTTTGTGTGTTTCCAGCTGTGTTTTTACATTTGCATTCGTTTTTAATAAAATGCTGCAAGCCTGAATATTTCTGTTTGTCACATTTTTTACAGGCGGATAACGATTTTTCGAATAACGTGACTGGATCATTGAAGGTACTAAAATGATAAAAATAAATATCAGACACTATCTTACAAACTCCTAAAGATTATTAACATTATTGTTAATCATTAAGTACCTACATACCTTAAGGAACTCCTCCAGGTAGCGCAACTATTTTCTTGATTGGTTTGAGTGAGCGAGTTTGCTGAATCCAGTATACAATCGAGAACTTTGTCGTTTTTCGAAAAGTTATTGAAGACTACATCTTTCAGTATTGTGTTTGAAATTAAATTTGAAGAGCTATTGTAGAAGTATAATTATTAGTGTATTTAATAATATTTAACTTTAAGTATACCAAACAAATTAAGAAATATTACCTAGTTAGCGAAGTTTTGTAGTCCTGCAGTAAGGAATCGTTCATCAAACCCAAACAATTCTCATCGGGGTTGTTAGAATTATTTTGGCATTGCATAGTTTAATCGCAATCTATATTTCATTTATTAAATAGCTAAAACTTATGCACGTAAAATAAACTCCAAAACACAATTTGAAAATTAAAAATGTCAACTAAACCACACAGATTACTATTTCCTATTTACCTGTCAGACAATATTTTATATTGCTAGGTCTGTGGTCGGATCAAAGTGGTATATTATAATTTTAATTTTTAACAGAGCAGTAGAAACAGAGAAGCTATGTAAGAAAAATACCTATTATTTATATTTTATACAGCTTTTTTAACAAAGTTTTGAATTTAATTTTTTCTATTTACTCTATGATGCCGGTAAATCTTGTATTGTGAATTGTCATTAATTGTCAATCGACGAATGTCAAACAATCAAAATTTGTCAAGTGGAATCGAAGGAGTAAAATTTTTCGTTTCCTTTGTAAAATTAAAAAAAATTACACATTATAGTTGTAGTAAAATTTATTTTAATAGATATATGTATTGTTTAAACCAAAATCATTAAAATTCTGTAAAAACATGGTGACAGTAATATGAACGAAATGAATTCAAAGCCTCATATTTATCATGAAAAACAAGTAAGAGAACTTTGCGCTTTACATGCGTTAAATAATTTATTTCAAGTGAGTAACAATCTATTTTTTATCTTCTTTTAGTTCTTATGTACGTACATAAAATTAATACGAATAGAATATGTACCTATAACGTAAACAAATCGAATTGATTCGATCATTATTTTCTCATTAGCGAGCATTTATATGATTTATTTGATATGTTATAAAGATTTGTATGGTGATTAATTGTTCTTTCTAATTATTTTATTTATTAAATTTCAAGCATTACATATTTTTGAAATGGATGAGTGAGAAGTGAAATATGAAAATATTCAGTTTCTATAAATATTAATGTGCTTGATGAGTTTTATGTATTTTATTATTTACAGACGCGTAATACATTTTCGAAATCGGATCTAGATTCAATATGCAGTCGGTTGTCTCCAAATGTTTGGATAAACCCACACAGATCAATGCTGGGATTTGGCAATTATGACATCAATGTGATAATGGCAGCGCTACAGAAGAAGGGCTGTGAGGCAATATGGTTTGATAAGAGAAAGTAAGTTTTTATAAGAGGATCATGAAATTTATTATTACAATTTTATTGATGCTTACTTTTTAGTGTCTAACAGTTATTTAAATAACCTAAGCTTTGGGATTTATATCTTACTAGTAATTACTGTTTTAATAATAATTATAAGTATGTAATTTATAATTAGTTTCTCTAGTATAAAATTCCTTAAAATACAGTGCTAAGATTTTTTTAATTTTGTTAAAGTTTATAATAAATTTTGTTATTTTCAGAGATCCAGGTTGCTTGGACCTAGCAAATATTTGTGGTTTTATATTAAATGTCCCGTCAGACTATAAGTTAGGTTTTGTTATGCTGCCCATTCGTAGGCGACACTGGATTACAATTAGACAAATTCAAGGGAACTTCTATAACCTGGATTCCAAACTGGATTCACCACAGTTAATTGGCAGGGTATGTGTGTAAAACCTAATAGTGCTAACAATGAATGATTTTATTTTTTCTTCAAGTTCCAGAGAAATTAATGGATTCTACATATTTCAAGTGTAATGTAGTCTTTCTTTTCTTTTCTATTTGTTACTAGCCGTCCGCCTCGGCTTCGCCCGAGGTACATATTTCGCAATAAAATGTAGCCTATGTTCTTTCTCAGGGTCTAAAGATTGTCTGTGCCAAATTTCATCAAAATCCGTTTAGAGGTTTAAGCGGGAAAGCATAACAGACAGAGTTACTTTCGCATTTATAATATTATAAGTAGGGATTTGTAAACAAATTTGAAAAAGAATAAGAATCTATTATAATAAAAAACTTAATTTTTTTTTGAAATATTTTTCCATACTATATTAATTTAAACTTTATCCTTTCCAGAACACAGATTTAATATCATATCTAAAAGAGCAACTAGACTGTAAAGAAAAGGAACTTTTTGTGGTTGTTAGTAAAGAAGTAGAAGAGAAGCAGCTGTGGATCAACCAGTATGCGCTCCACAATAGAATAGACTCGCACAAGAATATACCCAATTGTGATAGTGTGGACAGTATCAACTCGCAGAATGAATACAAAAATCGCGATTCCGAGTGCCTCAGATTGAACGAAGTGAGAAACTGTGTTGCTAGTGTAGAAAACAGTTTTTAAGTGTATCAATAAATTGGTATTATTCACAGTGCCGGTGTAAGGGCCACTGACACCCCGGGCGAAAATATTGTGGCGCCCACTTGAGGTTTGCACAGGAGTCCAACTTCAGACCTTGGCGCTCCCCAGGATTTGTCGCCCCGGGCCATCGCTCCCTCTCGCCCCCCCTAACGCCGGCACTGATTATTCGTGTGTATGTATCGTGTGGTTTGGATTTTCAATGATGTCGGTTTGCGGTTATACTTTGGATACAAAGCTAGTATAGGTTTTTGTAAAACCTCGAATTGTGTTGAAATGAATTTACAGTGTGTATTAAATTAATAGGTCAATAGGTCTCACATCAAAACTTATTGCATAATGAAAATAGATTTTATGTGCTGTAACTAAAAAGACACAGGTGCCAGTTTAATTTAAATTATTTGTTACATAATTATTATTGTTATTTTGTTTGATAGTTGTTTTTTTCGTTCTATATCAGGTTTACGTCAAAGCAATATGCGTGGCCTAAACATGTATATGGTATTTATAATGTATTGAGATTTATATATTACTGTCAAGACTTGATACTCTATAATTGTGTATATAATAAATTATATACCGATATGTACTGTATTGTCATAGATTTTTTAACTGAATAGCTAGAAATTCATATACTCTGTGGAATAGTATTGCTATTATTAAAAATTTTGTAATCTTTTATCATGTATATTAGTAAAATATTGTAATATAAAGATTATATTTAAAATTTCTCATTCTTTAAACCCAATTTTATGTTATGTGAAGATAAATAATGTCATTTATAAAAACATGTTTGGTAATGTCATGGTAATACTTATGTGCTTTCAGTTTAAAGCTTAATGTCAGTTTGTAAATGACCGATGAAAAATTTGTATTTATTTAATTGAATTAAATTGTATGGTGTCATGATAATGTTAGAAAAGTCTGAGAAGTTATTACAAAGCTTAAAATACACACATAAACTGACGTAGAAGCGGTCTAGGCGAACAAACATTATACACACACACACAAACAAATAACCTACGCATTCACGTACTCCGTAGTGAGACAAAGATACAATATACATTCAAACCATACGCCGAAAAGAGTAAGCAACGTAACCACAAAACGTAACTGACTAAATGCACCCTGGCTAATTGGCTGATTTCAGACGGAACGTGTTACGTGTTTTAACGCGTATGCCGCTTCTACCTCAGTTTATTATGTATTCTACACAGAAAATATGTAATCTTACTACATATTAGATATTGTTTTTTTGGCATTCTTTTTTCCATAAATAATTTTATGCAGCAATTGATTAGTTTATGTTGGTAAATTTTTTTAATTGCTTGACATGGATGTTGGTAGTACATTTTTATCTTCATTGTTTTGCACTATCATCATCTTTATGTGACCATTTTTTATGTTTCAATAACTTATAATATGTATTTTAATTCATATATAATTATATAAGTTCAAGTAAAGTTAAATGAAACAGTTAAAAATCGTCTTCCAATTCCGTGTGAATTATAGTTAATGTCACGTAATAATTATTGGAAGCTATGTATATTTCATAGTTTCCTCACTTGTTTACATCAAAAGAACCTACCTAATAAATAATTAGTCTTTGTTACCAATCAATATAGTATTTTATTTTTGTAATAGAATGTTAAATATAACTACATACTTAATTCAAATATATTTTTGTCCCATGAAAATTTAAGATAATGTTTAATTCCACTCATAATTCGATATTTGTTTTGTTACTTAATTAATAAAATCCTTTTCTGTTGAAAGTATTTTTTTAAGAAACCATGTAAGCAGTAATCATATATATGTTGTTGTACTAGAATTAAAATACAAGTACCAAATACTTACACATAAAAAAATCTTCAATTTTTTGGGTAAGTAAATAAAAGTTTGTGAATATTATAATTTTTTTTATTCATTTTTAGATATGTGTTATGGGTATGCGTGTGTGATAATATACTGGTAGATGGACGTTATTTATTCATTTAAATATGTATGTAGATATAAAGCGTAGGTATAAAATTATAAAGCAAAATGTTGGGGAAACTTAATAGTAAAATTACACGACTGATTGGTAAGTCGTTTGTGTTTTGTAAGTACTTATTATATTGATAGGGAAGCGCGACATACCTAGAAAAAGAAAATAAAAAACACATTCTTTTTGATATATCTTTATTGTATATCGTTATTATAAGGTACAGCGGTGCAGTTATTATTCTTAGAAATAATGAGTCGGTCGGAGTCCAAATTTAGTTCTTGCATGATGGCATAGATTTGCGCGCGCAAAGTTGCGTCAATGTCACGCTCTCGGCCCAACAGCCATATACGATCTGTCAATAAGAACAGAATATAAATACTGAAGAAAAGAGCTAGCGCGCACGAGCAACTTTGTCTCCGCAACTATTTTGTCTCTCCCATCAATTGTATGGGGAGTTGCGTCGCTACGTGCGCGCACTTTCATACTAGCCCATGGGTAGAGAGACAAAATAGTTGCGGAGACAAAGTTGCTCGTGCGCGCTAGCTCTTTGTTGAATGCATTTTAATAATAACATAATAATCTACGTAAAAATACAATATAATAAGACTATCGGTATTCCAGCACATTACTGCAGAGAAACTATCATAAATAATACATTAACTGTAGCGAACACCTGATCAGGTCCTCACCTGAGTGCACAACGTTGTAATTAGTGCAGGACCAAATAAGCGCGAATTGATCGTAATCCGTGAAGAGGATATTATAATGGCCGGCTCCCGGCAGCATGCGCCCGATGACGTACGGCATTCGGTTGTTCAGCTTGTAGCGGAAGGCGGACGAGCCCGCGTGGCTGGGTATACCTAGCCCGTAGGATACTCCGTGGTTACCCGTTCTGGAACGATATTAACGTATTATAACCACAAACTTATCGCAAAGTTGATAGAAAATAATTTTAGCAGCAAGAGACATGGCCCTGGGAAAATGCGGTTATTGTTATTAAATCATATGACAATAATTAATAATGTGGTTATTGTTATTACATCATGTGACAATAATTAATTTATGAAGATAATACCAGATAGATTAAATAGCCTTCAACGGAAGAACTAAAGGCGTGGTCGATGTTGAATCCTTTCAGCAGTTTACGAGAAATATTTACGCATAGACAATACACAAGATGCGGAATTCAATGAATTCAAATCTGCCCCAGTTCAGAACCCTCTCCCCTTATTAATAAAATCCTTTTCAATTTATCGTTTACTGTATTTAATAATAATTTAAACATCACTCACAATCTGTTGATCGTGTGTACGTTGATGACGAAGTACCCTCGCTCGTTGATGGTGACGTCTATCTCCGTACAGCTCGCCGCAATCTCCATCAGGTGAAATGACCGCTCCACTTCGTACCATTTTCCTGACATCTATTAGAGAAAAATTTATAGTAAATTATAATCCTGACGTCTATGAGCTTATGAGAAAAGTGTATTAACGTAATATTTGTTAGAAAAGTAAAAAACAAATCAAGGATATTCGTTAGCGTTTCATGGCCTATTCTAGCTGACCCAGACTATTTTGTCTACTTTCAAAAGGAATATCACTACATAGTATAAAACAAAGTCGCTTTCTCTGTCCCTATGTCCCTTTGTACCTATGCTTAAATCATTAAAATTTAAAACTACGCAACCGATTTTGATGTTTTTTTTTAATAGATATATTGATTCTCGAGGAAGCTTTTAGTAGGTATATAATTTATTAGGTAGGATAAGGCGGGCGAAGCCGCGGGCGGAAAGTTAGTTTATACATAAAAATTTATCGCTGCTCCGTTCGTAACGTTGCCTAACATGATATTAATTATTCTAACATAATGTTAAACTCTATAATCTATGGCCTAAAATTACACGAGGTACGAAGTGAGAATCTGTAGTTAAAACTGTAAAATTAACAATAAATAAAACATGAATATATGCGCGGTTGGTAGGTGTGGTCGAATGAGACCCTGCCCTTTGCTCCGAGTTACCTATATCGTCATAGTAAATTATAATTATGAAATTAATATGTAACTACTTTGTGCTCTACTAACGAAGAATTATTAATTCGTATAAAATGGAGTACCCATGATCTTTTCAAAAGTACAGGTAGGTATATACTGATCGAAAAGAGACTTCCTTGTTTACACGAAATATACAATATTAGGTAAATTCAAATAATCATGTAAACTTAGGCAATTAGCTATGCTTTGAAAATATTCTAGTCCCCAATTAGAAGTACAATTTGATAAAGTTCAATGACCATCAAACGTAAATATATAGTTTCGGCGTTGAATATTGAATATCTAATAATGTAAAACAAATAATTCAAACAAAATCTGAATACGGTGGTTGACCTGCATTACTCACTTAAATGTGCTAAAACATGGCTAAAACCACCTATGGCTAAAACAAAAGAAAAAAAATAGAGCACTAACCCATGAATACAGCTATGATGTAGTTACCTATCTATGAATGAACTAAATGTTTGAGCATTGAGATAATACATATTACTACGTATGGAAGAGACACCGACACCAGATCGTAACACACACGAAGGCATATTTGATGCGTTTCACTTTAAAAGAAATAAAAAATGAGCGTGCAGTTAAGCCATATGGCTTATGTTGAGCGGAACATAAGTGATGTAGGCGGTGTCGTCTCCATATGTATATTTCAATGGTTTTGGAGATTTTATCAAAAAACAGGCCTTCATACTGCAATCGTTGGCAAATTATTTAATGCAAATGCTGATAAGTCTGATTATCTATACATATAATAAATCTGTAGAAGGGTCATTTCTGTACATTGAAAATATTGAAAAAATAAATAGCAGGGGGTGTTACTGGATCGATACCAAACCCAAATATGTGATTAAAAAAATTTTTGTCTGTCTGTCTATCTGTATGTGAAGACATCACGTGAAAACTACCGGTTTGATTTCGATGAAACTTGGTATAATTATACCTTATTATCCTGGGCGTAAAATAGGATACTTTTTATCCTGGAAAAATACGTAGAAAAAAAATTAATCTTAATTTTTCAGTTTTATCCATAGACGTTATTCTGTAGAACCGCGAACACGTTGCGTATTATTATAGGCCTAGCCGTATTTGGTTCCAATAGATATTTATAAGATGTCATTGTCAGAGTTACTCAAAATGGAGAAATAAACCATCCACGCGAAGACCGACATCCGCGCGGACGGAGTCGCGGGCGGAAGCTAGTATTAATAATAAGATTTTCGAAAAAAAATGGTTGCCTGTAAAGTCGGTTTTACGGGCGAAGATTTTACGTGACAACGATCATAGTTGAGTGGGAGAGAGACGCAAGGCATTCGGCGGGCCTCTCTCTCGTTCGGTGACTCATCGTAACGTTACCGAGCGTTACACTTTTTCATAAGTGACTCCCAGCCGCAACCTAATTTAAGACGTTGTCACGTCAAAAAATGCCGTAGCTTTATAGTAATTTTCTAACAAGAAATTAAGATCCTCATCGAGTCATCGATCAAGTTTCCACCTTGGTGAGAAAAATTAACATTTATAGTGAAAATAAAAAAAATCATGGAATGTTTTAAAGACCATAAAAAATATTTATAATTCTTCCATATACAATATTTAAAAATTCTTCATAGATTTTTAGATATTTGTACAATACAAAATATCTCTACACTTTGTTGATGTGAGTAACTATTAGCACAGACTAATAATAATATACTTACTACGTATACAACTATTAGTATATCGACGAAGTTTTCAGCGTAAGCAAAGAGCAGACGAAGCGGGAACTCATAAATATTTCAAATGTAGGTATGTTACATTTGATATAGTAGGGATCAGTAGGGATACATATTCCTTTTTATTACTTTTAAATTTTTAAACTCAAAGGTAATAATACTCTCAAAAGACTTCAATGGTGAGCGCACCCATAGCTGTCTGCTAGTAAGTTCTATGAAGATTGGATTAATGAGGGCAAATTAATCTTTCAGCAGGGTTCAGAAGTCGAACGAGTCCAGAAAAAAGTCAAAAGTAATAAATTCTGAATAGCGCTAGATTAAAATTATGAAGTAGGTGATGAAAGTAAGTGTAACTATTTCTCCTTATCATTGTGATAATTATCAAAATTAAAAAATACAAATCAATGACATCTATTACCTACACGTGTTTTGTGTAACACTTTTCATTGTACAATAACAACATGCAATTGAAATGTATGCTAATTGCATGTTAATCTAGCTTTGGACACTAAAATGTTAAGGTTATTAGTGAATGTGTATTAAGAGACCCTTTTCACGATACATATATTTTTATTAATAATGCATTATATCTTAAGTACATTATTTAATTTTACATTATACGTAAATCTGGAGCGTAAACTTTGTAACGCAAGTGCGCGTATTTTCATCCACGTGACAAAAATATTTAAGTAAGTACATAATGTATGTATGTACTTACCATGAATACCTAGATAGTAAGGTTTTTTTTCCATAACGTTATATGTATTAAATGTAAAGTTAATTTTTTTTCTTTATGATTTTGGAGAGCTTTTGTGATTTGTCATAACACATAAATGAGTTAGCTATCGGAGTACCTACCTATCGTTGCTGAAATCTTTAGTGTATAATCTGAATACGATTCTAAAAATGTAGTTATAGGTAACATAATTAAAAATATATTGAAATGCCTAACTATGTACTTTGCTCCTACACCAAGCAAGGAAACCGATCCAAAAAAAATTGCAAATACTTATTTAAATTAAATCTATTGTCACTGTTAGGCATGCAAAATTTTTTACGTTCCCGAAATCACGGCTGATTTTCAAAACACTGGCTTATTTGAAATATTTTAGCAGATTTTTTTTTTATTTTTTTGTTGTTTATCAATTTCTGACTCTACCGGCCAATAATTACCGAACTGAGGTGACGCAGAGGGAGGATGAAAAATATGAATGAGGTGGCTTCTTCTATACAGTGAACTTACTCTGGTCATATCGAAATTTGGGAACTGTGGGTAAATGGGACATTTCCCCAACCCGGTGCTCACACACACAGCTTGTACGATTGTACAGAAAAGTACAAGGTATATCCTCGCTTCCCCTGTCACTCTGAAATCCCCCATTTCACAGCACAAACTTAAGTTCCAATTCACAATTACGATGTTTTGTAAACAGTATCGCTGATACGTTTTCGTTCGGGGGCACGGCTTGTACTGAACAATTTACGTTGGAATTAATTATGCATATTACTTATTTTCCTACATGAATATACGTGACGGTAACGTTACGATCAATAGTTAGCTGATAAACAAAATTGGATTGTGAAAAAGGTATGCACTGAGGCGTTAAGCAGAAGCAAGCGGTCAGCGCAAAACTGTAACGCCCCAAATATTTGAACGTATGTATTGTCTTTCTGTAACTTGTAAATCATTCAATAAAAATATAAAATTATTCCTGCAGTATAAATGTATGAGTGGATGAAACAAAAAATGGACAGAATAATACTTATAAAGATATTTGCAACGAAATAAATAGGTACCTGTGCAAATATTTATTTACTAGATTTTCGCCCGCGGCTTCGCCCGCGTTTTCAAAGGAAAACCCGCATAGTTCCCGTTCCCGTGGGATTTCCGGGATAAAACCTATCCTATGTGTTAATCCAAGTTACCCTCTATATGTGTGCTAAATTTCATTGTAATCGGTTCAGTAGTTTTTACGTGAAAGAGTAACAAACATCCATACAAACTTTCGCCTTTATAATAGTATTAAGATTAAGATATTACTTTTTGAAAGGAAACTGTTATTTCTTCTATTTTCTATAGGGTTATATTTGCAAAATCCATTACATTAAAGTATTTATGTACATTTTTAAACAGTTAAAACATACAGAACGCAAGCACATTGTCAGGCACGTTATGCTGAACATGCATTTTGTATCGTTTTTGTAAAAAAATGCATTAAAATGTACATATATTATATATTGTGATCGGTTCGAGTTTACCACTTTTCGATAGGCAAGCAATTATAGACATACTAGCGGTCCGCCCCGGCTTCGCCCGTGGTACATAATATTTACGTTTTCTCTACATAAGAACCATCCTCGTACTTCAAGGAATATAATAAAAAAAGAATTATCGAAATCGGTTCAGCCGTTCTCGAGTTATGCGCTTACCAACACATTTTGCGATTCATTTTTATAATTATACATATAAGATTTGTTAATAAAAAATACGTCTCATCTGGTAATCAGATCGGTGAAGGACGATCTTCCACAGGCTCTCCTACAACTGGGGTTATGTTGCAAGACCGAAATATGTTTTCTTAAAACTATCAAGAAAATCAGAATTTTCTTTTCAATAAATCTCAGTATTCAAAATGCATATATCCAAAAATATATTCAGAAGAATAAAAAGGCGAGATTCGAACCGGCGCGGGCGTCGAAAAAGGGAGAAATTAAATAAGTTGCCGGTAATTAGCGACATTTCGATGTGCCCAAAAGCAGCTATTTCTTTAGAATATCATTGCTAAACATAATTAATTTAAAATCCAGCTCCAAATCGTGAATTATAAAGCCGCCCAACATCTGCATACGCGGTGACATCAGTGACAGTGCATAAGTCGTTGCAATGTCGGCGCGACCTCGCCAACCATGTTTAATGAAACTACGGTACTTATATCATAACGCATTTATTTCTTTTACAATTTTCTATATTTTGTTACAAATTATTTGTAAATTCTTAAAAGTACATATGTTACAGAGTACAAAATAAGATAACTTAGAGCGGCCGTACAAGGGCAGATCGAGCAGTTAACGGCTGAGCGACATACATGGACTCTCGAGCAGTTGGGCGCTGAATGCTCGAGCTATCGCTACAAACCGCGCAGTTGACGGCTTGAAGCGGTCGCGACTGCTCGAGCAGTCCATGTACGGCAGTGAATGAATGTCTATAGTTCACCGCGCGATCGCGGCTCCAAGCCGTCGGTCTCAACTGCTTGAAGCAGTCCGTGTACGGCCGCCCTTAGATAAAAGCTATATGATTTAGAATCAGCTCTATTTTTAAGTAATTAATTATTCATTACTAGTTTTAATAATATATGTACACCTTCACATAACTGCCCTATAGAGCTACTAAAATAAGAAATAACATTTAAACTTACGTCAAGAAAACGCATAAAATTTAGAATATATACATAATGTCTTTACTAGACACGCAAGATTAAATCTTAAAAGTAAAGAATTAAGGTTCATTTTACAAATAATATAATGTGTCACGTAGTAGTGTGAGTGTACATTTTCTTCATTAAATCATGAAAAACAATAATTACTAATTATCATTAATGAATTTACCACAAGACAGCATTTTGTAACTGTAGCAACTGTATAAATTTATTTAACTTCTGTATAATATGATCAATGCCTTCGTAATTGATGTTACAATTTTATCAAAGTCATTTGAAGATTTTTTTTTATAATCTTATTAATCAACATTTGTCGATAGGCTTAGCTAACTTGAACATTAATAATAATTATAGGATTTCAAAAGTAAAAAAATTGTTCTATTTTCAAATAGAGCTAACAAATTTAAAATAGAGCTTATAATATGTACACATTACATGTTAATCTACTTGTGTGCGTTCTTAAAATTTTCTGACAACGAGTTTAGTTTCAGTAACCAAAGAATATGCTACAATATTTCATACAGTAGCGTAACATCACAAATATTGGAGACAATAATAACGGCATAATATAATGCAGAAGTACAATCCACTTTCACTTATCACAACCCCTTCTCGAACAATCGTTTATCAACCGAAACTTTCAATCATAAAAAAACAATTTAGATACATAATCATAGACAAAAACGTTATTAAATGAGCTTTTCGATATTTTATTCGAAATGAACAATTGTTAAAGCAAAATCAAACTTATTAGCACTACTTTTAGATGTTTTCACAAAAATGCAATAAACGGTCTAAACTAGCTGGTGAATATACGTCAATAGAAATTCAACCTTATTCCAATGAACTAAAGCCGAATTTACAAAGCAACAAAACTCTACCCTAGGTGGACTTTTAGATTGGATATTTTTATCCCCGATTGTGTATCTAATTATTCAATGATCAAAGATTAAATCGCAACAAAATCACCACTTAATATTAAGCGCTACGTCATTTTTCTCCAACGCTCTATACTGTGTATGCAACATAGCCCTGGCTTTGTCCGAATGTTTGCCCACAAGCCACTCCCCATACAATTGTGCTATGGGACCACTTTCTGAGGGTATACTTTGTGGTAATTCTTTGTACATTGTATGCAATTGGGCTATTAAATCCCTTCCACTTTCCCCGTTGATTGGACGAATTTGCGCCCCCCCGTTTAGGCATCCTGAAAACGAAAAAATTTTATAAAAATGTGGGTGGTGGGAATTTGAGGTATGTACTATTAAATTTGTTACTACATTTTTTTTTCTTTACAGAATTTTATACGAAGTTTTAAAAAGGAGTATAAGAAGTAATTGTTTTACCACATTTACAGTTAGGTATAACACAGTTAAAAAAATATAACGTTGATCAAAGAATTTCCAAGTTAAAAACACCAATAAAAATGTATTAAAAAACCCAAAAAATTATAAAGAATGAAACAAAGTATTCGAGACATCAGTTTAAAGTCAATAAAATCCATTTACCTGAAGGACAAGCCATCACCTCCACATAGTGATACGGCGATTTACCCCTTTTTAGTTTCTGCACCAAATTCTGTATATTCCGGAAGCCATTAGCAATCGCAAACTTGAGCACCTCTTTGCCATCTCGCTCTAATGTCACTTCGCGGAAGTCTGGGTTCCTGGTGACACGTGTACATTATAAGGACTTTTTCATTTTTTATTTAATTACATTTTAAAGTCTAAAGTCTCTATTTTAAAGTAGCAGTATTTTGTTTCAATGTATATTAAATTTTAATGTGGTGATAAAATTTTTTAAATTAAAATGAGGTGATAAAAACAGGAGATATCGAAAGTTTGGGTTGGGCACCTGGAAACGCGTGTGACGAATTTTAATGTCTATTTATTTGATTTCGGGATTTAATTAGTATCGATAAATTTTTAAAAATATTTTTTTTCAATTTATATTTTAATGTTTAATTAGACTGCTATGAAATAAACTTTTCCTATGATTGATTTGATATGATGTCGATCTATCTAATATCTTCGCGATATGCTGACCGTTAGACAAGCCGTAGATACATCTGTTAAATTCAAATATCACTACAGTCACTACATAGTATAAAACAAAGTCACGTTCTCTGTCCCTAAGTCCCTTTGTATGCTTAAATCTTTAAAATTACGCAACAGATTTTGATGCGATTTTATTTAACAGATAGAGTGATTCAAGAGGAAGGTTTCGATATAATTTATTAGGTTTCAGACAAAAGTGTCATTACATTTTCATCAATTTGAATGACAAGATAACGAAAATTTAATTATATTTGTATGTTTGTTTCTATATATTATTGATCCTACTAGATAATAGAAACAAAGTAATATTCATAGGCGTATACACCTGTAGCAATAGTTCATCTAACAGTTAGTTTACAAGCAATTGTTTTACACGTATTTCACAACCGACACAATGAAACATTTTTAATTAACAATTGTTTAACCTTGAATCGTTTTTAATGTTTTTGGGTTCTGGACCCAATCTTAACTAATATTATAAAGCTGAAGAGTTTGTTTGTTTGTTTGAACGCGCTATATCAGGAACTACTGGTCCGATTTGAAAAATTCTTTCGGTGTTAGATAGCCCATTTATCGAGGAAAGCTATAGGCTATATATAATCACGCTCAAACCAACAGGAGCGGAGCAATGCGGGTTAAACCGCGGAGTACAGCTAATATGCAATAAAAATACCGACTATTTCGTTAAAAAGTTACTAGAACAGCCACAATGTGTGATATATCTTTAGTAATGTCACCACATGACCACCATCAATTCCTTTAGAAATTTGTTTTTTTTTTAGATTTTCTTAAATAATTGTGTAGCAATTAAAATGTACAACAACTAAACTGTCAATCACGCTCATTTGTCCAAAGCAAAACACTGCTTACGCCTTACGAAAAAAAGTTTTTTAATGAGTAATAAAATATACTTTGAATATTATTGCCACGTAATAAGGTGCTAATTGCAGTGAATTTTGTTGTTTATAATACGCCAATTTTTACACGCTACTTTTTAACTTTTTTCGTACGTACGTACGTACACTTTAACCAAATTAATATAAATATTTTAAGTTACGTATTACATACATAATTGTATTTCAAGTTTTTTCCATTACCCACCTCAAATTCTTATAAACCAATGGAGCGCTACTCTCTCCAAAGAGCTGTTCAGCGGCATACACGAACAGATGGTCAGCGAAGCCCCCGGAGGCCGAGCTACCGTGGCTCCGGAGCCCTGGAGCACCTTCGCCCCACGGCCAGTCCAAATCGGCACTGGGGACTTCGGATAGTGATTTCCCTTCGCTGGAGAGCATCTGTTCTAGCTCGACTGTAATGGACGTGTTTATCATTGAAGACCACTTTTAGTTTGAACACTAATCGAGAAACAAATAGTTAAAAATTTTGAAGGTATTTTATAACTTGTGAAAAGGGGCACTGTGAACATGAAAACTACTCTTTCTAAGTTTCAAAAGATTTATGTCATTCTGGATGGATGACAAAGGCTCATCCATCCATCATGATATTTCGTGCGTATTGATATTCCAAAATCTTTACGAGAGCCAATTCTTTCACCTGAATGTAATTGCTGTTAGTTTTGATAATTAAATCTCCTGTTGTAGCTTTCACACTATCCATACTAATATTATAAATGCGAAAGTAACTATGTCTGTCTGTCTGTTACTCAATCACGCCTAAACTACAGAACCAATTTTCATGAAATTTGGTATGGAGATATTTTGATACCCGAGAAAGGAAAGGCTACTTTTTATCCCGGGAAAATTACGCAATCCCGGAAATCCCACCGGAACGGGAACTACGCGGGTTTTTCTTTGACTGCGCGTACGAAGCCGCGGGCGCAAACCTAGTAACATATAACACTGAAGAAAATTCTAGACACTCACTCGCAGTAATAACACAGTCCACATCATGACAGTTCATAACATCGCTATAGAAGTCCTCTCTAGAGGCTTCTAGCTTTTTGTCATAGCATGGCATGAAGGTGACATGGTACATTTCCCCTGGGATCAGCTCCCGTTTGGCTGACAGGTGCTGTTTGACCAGGGAACCCATGATCTGCTGCGGGGACTTTGTGGTCGATATGTATGGGAGGATGAAACTGCCATGCGTTTTTTCCGCGTAGCATACCCATCCTGGAAGTTAATGGTTGTTTTAAAGTGAAACTTTTATTACATCGTCTCAAACTTTTTGGTCTGTGTAGCGCATGTCGCGTGTATCGCGGCTGCCGAGTAGGTATACCTACTCGGCAGCCGACCGTCACGCGACATGCGCTACACAAAGCAGTGTTCGGAACCGTTCGAACAGTTTCACTTTTACCGTGGTTTCATAAAAGCACACAACATTTTTTTCATTTTTTTATTCTTATTTTAATACGATTTATTAATTCAAAGCATAATGTGGCTTGGGAATGTAGGCATCGCTATTTGAAGGCGAATGAGGCCTTCAAATCCCACCTCATAGTTGACTATTCGTAATGTTAATTTTTTTTAATTCCAGTTTGTATATGGGAAAACATTATGTAGCTTCCTTTTTATTTCTGATTATAATTTTAGTAACTAATTTCAAACAAATTTGAAAAAATACAAATGATTAATTTCTTATTTCAAAAGCAAATATTGTGCACATATTATAAATCCATAAAAAATAAGGAATTTACATTGATACAAATTCATTTACCTATATTTGTAACTGTATTCTTGCAAATAAATGTAATTTTGAATTTGAATTTACATATATGGTTTTGTTAAATAAAAGGGCACATACCTGGACAAGAACTGGCCAGCATGGGTAAATATTTCCCACTCGGGTCATTTTGCTGGTTGTGGTACCTTTCAAGGAACTCTTGTCGAGCCTCCAGTAAAGATAGATCTTCAGCTACTGTCATATCTAACACTAAGTCTGCGCCTAGCTTTTTAAAATACCCTGTAAAAGAAAAATATTTCATTTTTTTTATCTAGCTGCTCTCCGCGGTTTCACCTATATAACTCCGTTCTTGTTGGTCTTAGCGTGATGATATATAGCCTATAGCCTTCCTCGATAAATGGGCTATTCAACACCGAAATAATTTTTCAAATAGGGCCAGTAGTTCCTGAGATTAGCATGTTCAAACAAACAAACCCTTCAGCTTTATAATTATAAAGTATTAATAATAGATATGGTAAAGGCATATATGTACATATTATTTTTGTGTATTATTTCATGTTAAAAGAAAGTAATGCCAACTTGAAAAAAAATATCATTGGTTTTATTTTTCTAGTTTTTTACTACAAAAAAACTTTTACACTAAACAATTTAATTACATATTTATGTGTTTAAAGGAAAAATCTATCATAAATAATTACAGTAACTTTATATTTAATAACTCAGGCCTCAGAATCACAGACACAATAGAAAATCTATTGTGTCGTGGCCCGATCAGGCCATTCGGGGATCAATGGGTTTATGTTAGTAAAAGTAAATAACTATTTTACCTGCCAATTTACTAGTAGCTTCTTCTGGAGTGATCTTATATCTGGCTGCAAGGGACAGTGTGGGCTGTGGAGATATGGACACCACAATCAGGCTGATATCCCTTGTGTTTCCTTTTGAATCTGTGTACCTCCTCTCTGATAATACCCTGGATATAATTGAATAGAAATTGTATAAATTACATTATTTTTATGATCATGAATTTAGTTTTAATTTTTTTATTATAAAACTTGCAAATATACATCTGCAGCATGAGCAGTGGTAAAGCTTCTAGCAACATACTACCTCCTTTGCTGACTATCACTACATAGTATAAAACAAAGCCGTTTTCTCTGTCCCTATGTCCCTTTGTATGCTTAAATCTTTAAAACTATACAACAGATTTTGACACAGTTTTTTTTAATAGATAGTTTTTAATAGATTGATTTAAGAGGAAGGTAGAAGGTAAGGTATATTTTATTAGGTTTTGGACAAAGCCGGTGAAGCCACGTGCGGTAAGCTAGTGAGTTATAAAAAGAAAAATCATCACTTATAATTGAAAAGATATTTCACAAAATGATTAAATACATAGTTCAGTTACCTTAACAGCTCTTCCTGACTCTGTTTAGTAACCAATACACTCTCGGCTGAAGTGATACATCCACTGCAAGCCAAACAGTCAGCAAGTGTTATTTCAACTTTCTGTAGCTTCTGTTCCTTACCACTTGACAGATCGAAATACCCATCTTCACCGATTTTAATTTTCGCGCCAGTTTTACTCTTTGTTTTTTCTATCTTAACTGGTTTTATGCATTCCTGTGATTTTTATAAATTATTATACTTACTTAATGTGTAACTAAATTGAGATTATATTTACATAATATTTAACAAAGTATGACACAATATCTGACGGAATATTACAGTTAACTGCGTAATATGTATGTATTGTTATGTTCATAACAGGAATGTGTTTTGTTTGCTTTTTCATGTAATGTATCAATGGATACGTAAAAAATTGTAAGAGTCTTTCGTTTACACATACTATATTTAAGGTATTGCAACAAATAGACAAAGAACTCGATATAAATTTATTTTTAAGGTTACCTGTGATGGAGTTATGAAATCATCCAAATCTGTTAACTGTAACGCACCACTAAACCGTGAAGCCATTTTTCTGAATAACTATTAGTTCTGCTTATTTCTTGTAATATTTAATTACAGGAAAACTTATTTGTTGCACATGAATAACAACTCAAAATTTTGTTTTGACTTTTGAGGTAGGTATGTACATTTGACAGTTGACATTTGGCAATTGGCATTGACATTATTTTGTAAGGGAAATCAGCTGATAATGACATGGGTGCTTTTTAATCTATGATCGCTTTTAAATTTGTAGAGCTACCTCTTTTACCTACCCTCTTTATTATGTAGAGCTAAGATGTAGAGATTTAGATAAAAAACTGGGTATTACTTAACAATTATTATATCCTAGCTGCTCCGGCAAACGCTGTTCTAGAGTATATTGGTCCATGCCAATATGCACACAATTTCATGAAAATCGATCCAGCCGTTTCGGAGGAGTACGGTACCTAACATAGTGATGCGAGAATTTTATATATTATTATGAATTATGACTGAAGTAGATATACTTTATATACTTCAGTCATAATAATTATACTATAACAAGCGCTAATAAATGATTTCTAGACAATGGGACCCAGCATTGTGGGACGGTTCAGCAGAATGCAGCACGATTGACCGCCTTTTAACTATTTTCAAATATCAAGTTTCCTGGATTTTTCTTACAGAAAACTTCAAGGTCAATAAAGATATTCAAATTCAAAGGTTAGGTACATAATGTAACACAAAGGCGGTAAAGGGTCTCTAAAAAAAATTAAGTGTACTATGAACATGGAAAGATCGAATCAAATCAGCTAGAGCCAAAATCGTATTAGGTATTAGTCACTAATAACAATATAATAACAATTTTGAGTAGCCTTGTGCAAGATTACGGCCTTTTAGTTTATAACCATACATCCCACGCGTGACCTTGGCAATAACGAAAACCTACTTGCATTCAAATTCGAACAGAGAAAAATCAATCGTTTCCCTCTCGGCTCGCGTTGCCTAGGTGACGGGTAAACAGCGGGGAGACGCAGCCTGCAGCACACGTCTGTTGCTACATTATTTTGAATCGTGATTATTATTTTTAATTGGAGTGCAGTGTTGTGCTATGGCTGAGGAAGGAGCTGCAGCCACTGGAGGGGCCGCTGCTGGGGAGAAAGTTATACACACTTATCCGTTGATAAGGGTTGGTATTTTTAATTTTTAAAATCGTAATTCAGAATATTTTTTTTTATTCAAGGATATCTATGAATATTTTGGAATAATTATATAAATTGAAATTAAGTACCCTGTATAAGTAGTACTTGAGATTCTTCGTACATTTAATTTTTAAATTAACTAACGATTAAATAAATACAGATAAGCCATAACATCATATTATCGTTAAGTAAAAGTAGATACTAAAACTGGCATTTTTTTGAGAAAGTGGAGTAATAATAAAATATCTAAGCAAAAGCATAAGATTAAACATAACATAAACATTAGCAAAAATCTTTAATATTATTTGTGCCGCGCGGTTACATCCGAGGACCCTTACCTATCTTACCCTTAGATCAGGGTTTAATGCTCTAAGTATTTCCCTATACCTTAGATAAACTTTTTTGAAAAGCGCAAGCGCTACAAAGAAATACTATCCTCTTAACGAGACGATTTTCATAAAAACGCGGTTATTATAAATAGCATAGAATAGCTGTTTATAAATAAGATCCTATAGATATTTTTTTAGCGCTTATTAATTACACTTTTATGTTTTCAGCGTTGATGAATTAAAAAAAAATATATTTGAACTAGGAGAGCGTAGGCTCTACAATTTTGCTCGAGTCCTCGTGACTGGTGGCATCACTTGATTATCCAGCTAATCTATGTCCAAACGTCTATACTCTTTTTCCTGGTCAATTCTAATTTATTATATAAAAGCTAATTATTTATGAGCTGAATCAAAGTCCGGTAACGCGATCCCCCGTCTCGATGGCGCTCGTCCGTCCATCACAGGGCCGCAAACCGTGACGTGTCGTGTTACAGGCTTCTAAGGTTTCCGGTCGCAGCTGGCTGTGAGAGGAAAAGTGTTTTTCATTTCTGTTTTGATGGAGATTGTGCAGATTGTTCGCAGAATCCGCTTAATGGTTGGACTAGTTATAGTACCTAATCATTTTTTATAACAAAACAAAAAATATTTTTTGTTATCAGGATCATATCCTAATACTAATTTAAACATGGTTTGGTAATATTGGTAATAATAGTAGAGCTATTAACGACTACATTGCTATAAACACATACCTATAAAAAAATTAAACAAAAGTATATTTACGTCAAAAACAGTCGACTCTTTTTAACAAAATTATATTAACTGACTTCAAAAATAAAGAAGTTTCTATGATTAGTTTAGAAACATTCCCCTAATATTGTCGTGGAAAGTAGAGAAATTGATTTAAGTATAATATTTATTTACCTAAGTACATATCTGCATTTCTATTTTTTCACTATTGTTTGAACATAAGTAAAGGTACACAGAACACTTCCGTGATGCATAACATTTGTTAACTAAAAATCTGTTGAAGTGTTTGTTTTGGCAGGTGGACTCCACGTGCCGTCAGTCATCGTGATAGGGCGCTTTCACTATCGAAAGCTTTAACAATACAAACATCTCTGAGTAATATGGACTTTGGATTTTAAACCCGAAAATCTAAAAAAAAGATGACTTTAGTCTTAATATGATCAATGATTTGCCTCCCACTTATATATTTCTAATTTTATTCAATATTTTACCTCTACATTAATAACTAAGTAATCATTTTTATATCAACAGCATTCTGACATGTCCGAAGAGATGCGTACGGAAGCGATGGAGCTCTCAGTCACCGCCTGCGAAAAGTTCTCTCAAAACAACGAGCTAGCCGCGCGAATGGTCAAGGAGTCCATGGACAAAAAGTTCGGACCTGCCTTCCACGTCGTGGTCGGCGAAAGCTACGGCTTCGAGATTACATATGAATGTACGACCATTTGCTACATGTATTTTGGAGGAAATCAAGCGATATGCATTTGGAAGTGTTCGTGAAAATGTGCGTGAAATGGACAATTTTGTTACGGCCTAGCCATGTTTGCGCGAATCGCGACCGTCTATTGGAGCATAGACTGCGGCTGCATATCACAATATCCTAGAAATCAATACATCTGGTTTACTGCACGCCTCGTAGACGTCGCGTGTCTGGGCCGTTCCTGGGAACTGAGCGATCCCAAACGAGAGATTCGACACTTTTTTACAATAAAAAAATCTTTAAAATATTTCCCAAGAAATTTAATAATTATTGTCATTACAAAAATCGAGTGGCTAAAGGGTAATTTTTCTAGAATATTTTATAAAACAGGCAAGCTGAGATAACTATTCTACAATTATAGATAGATTTTATACCAAATGAAAGCCAAATATATATAGCTTAGGTCACGATAGTACTATATTCATACCTAGCCCGTCTAGTGATGTGTCTAGAAGGGTCGGGCTATGTACTGCCCACCATACACTAAAGTGCAGTAACAGCAAAATCACGATTTCGAGTAAAACGCATTTAAAGTTAAGAATTGATTTTAAAAAATCAACAGAATGATAAGCAAAAAAATTTGAATGCAGAAAGGTTGTAAAGGCATAGGTTCACACGTTAAAGCAATAAAAAAAAATATATCTTAATAACTGAATTTATTATGGCCATTTATTCTTTTTGGTGCCTATTACTGCATAGCCTTTTTTGTAAAAAATACCATTTTAAACTTAGTAAAATGCAGCAAAAAGCCCTATTACTGCGTTTGGATCAGTTATTTTGTCAAGAAACCCAACTAACATGCAGTAAGGTCAAAAAAATACTGCATTTTAGTTAGTTTTTTAAGAAAAAAGTGTTCAATTTACTAGTGCAGTAAGAAAAATAGCTAGTTCACAGTTGCAGTATTTAAAACATTAACTGCACTTTAGCTAGGAATAATCATATCTGTGTCATTATGCTATCCAAACTAATCTGCAGTAATGCTGTATTTTACTGCGTGTTAGTCAGTTTATAATGATAAAAGAATGTTAAGTATTCACAACTAAAATGCGACAAGCTTTGATTTTACTGCAATTTAGTTGGGAGTTCGTGACAATAAATTGTATTTTCTTAATTTGCAGTAAAAATAGCTTGTATGGCGGTAAATTTTACTGCGTATTAATTTTTTTTTTAATTTTTTTCCAGAAATATAAAACTATCTAAAGAACTGTAAAATTATATTGCTTACTGCATTTTAGTTATGAAACCTTAAAATTTAATCTGCAGTATAATTTATACTGTATTTTAGTTGGGAAATCACGCCAAATTGTTAATTTTTTTCGTTTGCAGTAAGTGAAAACTGTTAAATAAAAACCATTCTTATAGTCTTAGAAATAAGTAAGTTAATTCAATAGAAAGCTTAAGAAACCCGCTTTCAGAATCACTAATAAAACGAAAAATCACAAAAGGGCTGTTACTGCTCTTTAGTCTCTGGTGGGCAGTGTAGGAAGGGTTCGGACCCTCATTTACTAACGACCTAAATAAATAAGTACCTACAAGATCGAAATGTTGATGTTTATGTTCTATAATATGTTTTCTATTGTTTACGTTACACTGTTTTAATTTTAGCTATAAATAGTTACCTACTTACTACAAGTACAGAATTCTATTTTTTTTTAAACAAGAAGACAAATGCAAATTACAAGCGTCTTTTAAAATTCAACGATGTGGAAAAATTCTCACATCCAAATTATTTCTATAGAAATAATGTCCTTGTGTAATACTTGGTCACTACCTAAGCTGCGCGACAACTATAACAATACATACCTACTCCATACAATATGTCGTTGTTATGGTAATTTGGAAATTTAGACATAATTTCGTAATTATGCGCTTCTTACATGGAAAAAAACGAGGTTACAAGCACCTAATTATTACCTACATAAGTCAGCATACAAAAAGACAAAAATCCATTAGTTGCAACTAAATTAATTTTCTGTCAGTTTATGTACGTACTCATTACAACTATAGGTATATGTGTGTATGTGTTGTTAGTTGTATGCTATTGTTATATTATCAACGAAACCACACACGGTAGGTAGGTTGGTACTAGGGGATGGAAATTTGCATGTGTGAACTGTAAATAATTGTAGATTTGGCGCGAAAACGGGCGTTCAAATGGGAGAGGTTTGTGCGGAAATCATGTTGTCTTATTTTTATAAATAGTAAAAAGTAAAACACCAGAGGCCATGAAGTAGACTAGTATCTAGTATCTTTTTGTTTTAGGATTGCCTACTTGCTTTTGTTACTGTGTAGGTAGGTTATTAAATTACATAAGTAGGTATACCTAATGTATTATGTTGCGTTTTTTACCTTAAATGGCAAACGGAAGCAATCTTATTCAGTGTAACAAATAAATAACTTTAATTACAATTTTAGTATAATTATGTATCATTAACCAACTCCCACGGATGTTCTTTATTTTTGGCGTTGTTTTGTTATGATTACGTAATCGTCTCTACATAATATACCTACCTACAATCATGTAGTATGTAGTTACTGGAAAAATACAAAAGCTTATAAAATTATGTACGTCTCTTATTATTTATGAATATTCTTGTACTTAGCGTATAGAATAAATATAAAATTGTAATATAGAGTCGCTTATGTAAATACTTATATGAAAAAATAAAATACATAACTACGTATAAATAATATAGATATAAATACCAGCTTTACATGAGATTTAAACCCTCGTCTGTCGGAACACAGATCTGAGCCAAAAATTTTGTACCCGTTGTCTGTCGTGGCACAGATCTGTGCCAAATCATCGCCGGTTGGAAATTAGCTCATTGTAACGCAAATATAGTTCAAATCTGCATAAACGACTATTTAGTTGATAGCTTATGAATTACTGAATATTTAAAGTCCATCACTTAATAATTTGACCGATAAATATTCGAAATATAACAGTAATTATGTCATACTTTAGTCGAGTAACTTTTAAATTTTAAAGTTTTAAAAAATGTAAAATTTTGCGGAAAGTTGATAAACGGTAAGTATTTATTGTTCTTTTTATTATTATTCACTATATATCCTAATGTTTATGTGCCGAAATAATGAAAATTACCAATAATTATACCACAAATAATGGCTCCAAATATGTATCTACCATTGCACTGTACGTTGCTTAGTTTTTGACCCCTGGTTAATCGTATTTTATTTTTAATATTTTATTTGTTTTTTACATCATTTTACAAGAAATTTTATGAAGATTTTTATAATATAATTCAAAATTTGATACTGTGTTCCATTTTAAAGATATTTCGTTTTCAATTCAGAACCGACAATAATTTCCCCGTAAAATTCGCGTACAGGATGTTCGCATATTGTATGAAATTGAAAAATTTAATTGTTCGTCTTCATACATATGTTTTGTTTATATTGATGGGTATCGTTTTTGTGGTATTTATTGTCCTCAGGTTTAATACGATATAATCAACTATACAAATTATAGTCCGTAACCTCTATGGAATTCCTTTAATTTTAGTATATTATGGTTAAAAGTGTATATTATATGCTGGAAAAATAGTAAAAAAAACCTACATCGGGAACAATGGTTTTCACTATGACCTATATATAGGACAAAGTGACTATGTTACTATGTAATTTGTGTAGGACAAACTGGAAAAGAAATTTAACACATTATACTCTGTCCATTATATTATTTGCTTTTTGACAGCTTCACGCCTATGTATAATTGTCTATGTTTATGTTAAATTTTCAATTTTGTCTATGTTAAAATGTCATACAAATAATTATCGTACTTCATGGACAGGTCCCGCCCACTTAGTGATGCCTACACAGAATTATTCAATGATGGGTCGATAGATTAAAATAATCGATAGAAATACTCTGTAAAATATATCCGATACAGAAAAACTCTTCTATTATGTTATATAATTTAAACGTAAAGACAACCAAATTGTAAGATAGAAACCAATAAATAATAAAATATTAGTTTAGTTTAGTTTTAACATACAATGCATAGATATGTGGTCTTATTATTACATATCTTATTACTACGTTTACGTTGTAATTATTATTTACGTACCTGATTCGATTTATGATAATATTTTGAATTTATAATTGAAATGGTATCACAATCGATAATCTTTTGAACATCACTTCTGGTATCACCCGTCGAGCTGTCAAAAAGCAATTCTTATAGTGGACAGACTATAATTGTACAACATATTCTTACCTTAATACAAATGCAACATATTATTTTTTATTGGGGAACCATATGTTTATGAAAAAATAAAAAACCGGCCAAGTGCGAGTCGGACTCGCGCACCGAGGGCTTCGTACCAACTTATTTTTTTAATTATGCTGTAGGTATCTTTAAATTCATATTTTAGAATTCTTTATCTGTGCTATAAGACGTTGCTATTGTAAGTTTTTATAACCTTGCAAATGTCGAAAATTACGAAAATTTGCAGCATAAACGGTTGTATCTTTTGATTGCGTTGGCATATATTATGTTTGATTCTGTTTTTATTTTGTTTTTCTGTCGTCTCACAATTTCAAAATGAACGACAACACGGGAGTTGTCATTTTTGAAACCCAGATAGTCCAAAGATGTTTTTACACATATTTTGGGGTTATTTCTTTAAAACTGGAAGAATGTTTTTTTATAGTTTTGAACCTCAATACGATTCGTGCTTCAAGGACTCCGAACAAACCTACTTTTTATTATGTTTTAACTTCTAGTGTTTTTAGTGAATTTTTCTTTATCTGTGCTGTAAAACCTTGCTTTTAACCAAGTCCACTTAACTTTTGACCCGTAGGTTTTGATTCCCTTGCTAGTAGTTGCGGTTTTCAGAATATGCCGCATATGAATATTATTTCTTCTGATTGCGTCTTAAATCTTATATCTCCATACCAATTTGCATGAAATTTGGTATGGAGATATTTTGATACCCGAGAAAGGACATAGGCTACCTTTTATTGCGAAATATGTACCACGGGCGAAGCCGGGGCGGACCTCTAGTATGTATATAAAAATGAATCGCAAAATGTGTTGGTAAGCGCATAACTCGAGAACGGCTGAACCGATTTCGATAATTCTTTTTTTATTATATTCCTTGAAGTACGAGGATGGTTCTTATGTAGAGAAAACGTAAATATGTACCACGGGCGAAGCCGGGGCGGACCGCTAGTGTATTATAAATCTGAGTTTTTAATGTAAATATCAAGTTAATACATGTAGCCGTTCATTAGTTGTAAGTTGAAATTATTATTTTTTTTTATATAAAGTGTAATTAAAAATATCATGTTATTTGCGATTATTCTTATATCTGTTTTATAAAACATTGCTTTTTACCAAATTTAAAGATTTTATGTACTTGGGAAGTACCCTGTCGGTTTTGATTCCATTGCAAAAGTCAAAATTTGCTAAAAATTGCAGCATTAATGGCTGCATCCCAAAGGGTTTGGTTTTTAAGGGTCCAGAACCCTAATAGGATCACGTCTGTCCATCCCATCTGCCCATCTGTCTGTCAAGACCCATTTTCACAGGAACGCGTGATGTGACATAAAACTGAAATTTATATTGATTACTTGAGTCGATTGAAGCTGTGAAAAAATCAAACTTATAAACCAACGCAATCAAAAGATAAAGCCGTTTATTAACTCAGGCCCCGGAATCACAGACACAATAGAAAATCTATTGTATCGTGGACCGATCGGGCCGTTCGGGGCTCAATGGGTTATGCTGCAAATTTCGACATTCGCAAGGGAATCGACACCTACAGGGTACTTTCCGTGTACGTAGAGTTTTGAAATTGGGGTAAAATAAGGTCTTATAGCGCAGATTGAAGAATAATTTCGAAAAACATAAAATTTCGGAGTTACAACATATTAAAAATGTTGTGTGGTTTTATGAAACCACGGTAAAAGTGAAACTCGAACGGTTCCGAACACTGCCTTATACCTACTCGGCAGCCGACCGTCACGCGACATGCGCTACACAGACCAAAAAGTTTGAGACGATGTAATAAAAGTTTCACTTTAAAAATTGGTTTGTTTGGAGCCCACGGTGTGCGAGTCCGACTCTCACTTGGCCGGTTTTTTATTCTTATGTACTATATGTAGTACATTCGTAGGCCGAATGTTAAAGCTGATGTAGATCGCTGTCTGAAGATTATTTTTATTTGCATTCATGACTTTAAATAGCCTTGGAACATTACTTATTTAATAAAACGAATTAAATGCATCATTTGCAGTACGCCTGCAAATATAAATCTACCCTCTCATTTTGTAAATGACTAGCGATAACAATTATTGTATTTTTGCCTTTTGGTGTCAAAACTGCTTCTATTACCCAGAAGAAGAATGCAATTTTTCTATTTGAAGATATCACATTGCTGTTTAAACTACATAATCAATAATAACTTATTTGTTAGGTAACCCTAAAATAAACTTCCGTCTTGATATTTTAATTTTCTTTCGAAAATAAAAATTTGTATTTGATAGAATAACCTTTTCTGATTCGTAAGCATTTGAGTATCAATAAAAGAGAATTCAAATGGATCCAAACAACGATTCTTATGGCAATGGAAGACAAGACACTCCAAGGCTTACTTTAACAATAGGACGTAACAGTATTTGAAATCAAGAAATATAACTCTGTATATTTTGTCAAATGAACAGATAATAATACTAACACGATTAGTGTTTGGGAATTTACAGCTTTTAATTCCTGATACCAGGATTCTTCATGAAATTCTACACATAACACGTCTTACTTTATTCCAATCAAAATATTTTTTAAGTTTCATGCTGTTTGTGTACTATGGACTCCCTAAACTACTGAACCGATTTTAATACAATTTTACCGATGAGTTTATATCTTAATTACAATATGCTTGGAAATACTGCATGTATTGAAGTACAACTAGATTGGATAGCGTTCATCACTTTCCTGATCACATTCAAGTGGAACCTCGTGGTAATAAATCGTCGTCTCGAGGCGGTCGTTGTGTCCGATGTATAAGAAAAAATGAACAGAAGTTAACGTTATTTATGCTAAGTTGCAAATATTCCTATTTATTGGCCAATGTTGGCGTCAACACCACACATTACAACCACATGAGTATATAAATAGTACAGACACAAAGCTTCATAAGAATTTTTTTTCTGTCAGTTAAGTAAAATTTATTTAAGTAAATAAAACATTTAGATGTATAATAATTGTTTATTTATTTTGAATCTTTAAGTTTATTGATTTTTATCCTTAACATAAGCTGTATTTTATAAAAAATATTTAAAACTCGAATTTCCGAAATTTTTGATTTATAAGTTAAATGTCGTTACATTTAACTTATAAATCAAAAATTTCGGTTTATAATTAAGTTATGGTATAATTAAATGTAGATTTCACTTTTGTACAGCTTAGACATTTTTCTGTATGGATACAGTGCCTTTCGATTTGTAGTTGGACAACATTTCATTTTATAGGTACTATATTATAATAATTAAGAGCATGAAAGAAAAAAAAGCATTTCTTCATAATGCTATTGTTACCACAAAAAATATTTTCTTAATCGCTATTTTTAAGAAAAAATAAATTAAAATTAAAATTGATGTGGAGACGTTAAACATACAGACGTTAGAACAAAGTCCACCATAAGAATGAAGTCATTTAGGAATAAGACGATTTTTAAACATTAATAAAAACCTAAATATTTTAAAAAAGTAAAAATTACTGTTAGTTTTTATCTAGTTTTGATTAAAATATAAATAAAAAAAAAGTAGCAAAAATTTTTGAAATGTTCTAATTTTGGAGCAGACTGTAATGTCTGTATTTGTATGAACATATGTGGAGATCGCGTCCACTTATTTTCATGCGTAAACGATGATATTCATACTCAACTTTCTCGAATTTTTATAAAATAAACCTATGTTTTTGTTATATTCACTCAAAAGATTGTCTATTCTAGTGTGAAAATACAAAAATAAAAATCTAAAATACCTTGATATTATTTTATTATGAGTATTTTTCTTAACAATGTCGTATTTTTTCAAAATGTGTGGGAAAAAATGGTTCTAATAAATAAAATAAACATGCCAGGGAGTAAGTAAGGTAACTAATATAAAGTTTGGTTATCTAGTTAGCATCAAAATTTACAAGAGTGTCACAGGTTAAAGTTTATATCACAAATTTTAATATCGAAAAAAATCGGCAAATCAGCGCCGACCGCTCGAATTTCTCCGACAGACAGCACCTTTTTGACGCGGCGCGCCGCGACAGCTGAGGGGTTAATTGTAATATGTATTATCTATCTTTTATTTAAATAAACGTTTAAACTCACTTCTGTTTTTCATTGTACTCCTCCTTGGTCCTTTACAAGTTTTTATTTAGTAGGTATTTAATAAGTAACACAGCCTACGACATACGTATATCCATGGACAATGGACATCCTACTAATAGACCGGGAGATACTGACACAAAATTTCGAGTCATTTGTAACAGGATGGCGGTTCTACAGGGGTCTTAGTACGCAATGACAAAAAGAAAAATGATGGTGTGATCGCTGGTATCGGTGGTTTAGTCGCGTGGGCGTTAGCCGAACTCGTCGGAAAAATAGCGAAAGTCAAACGATTTGTAACACAAAAATTTTAGTATTTACCGATAGCCCATAAAAAAGAAGTAGGCGGTAGTGTCATGCCATACTTTTCCGGTGTGACTTACAGCCCGCCATACCGACGCGAATATGTTGATTTAAATAAAACAATTATTCAACCATTTGTACCAGGCTAACTTTTGCACAGGTAACCATCGTCGTGCAGCCATTTACGAAAATCGCCATGCCATACTTTTCGGACGATTCCAAATGGTCGCCATACCGCCGAAAATCTGCAAAAAAAATTTATTTCGCCAAACTTTTTGTACCAGTATTGCATTTGGATTTTTGGAGAGTATTTGATAAAATGTGACCATTATTATATTTGCCATACTTCTAGTAGGGGGAAAAAGTCCTGTCATACTTGAAAAATTAATTTAGTATTAATTTATATAAGTGAAGATTTCCAACACCTAGATCTTTGAAATTTTGTATTTATATTCTTTGATCCTCAAACTTCCAGGAAAAATAAGTGCCATACTGTTACAAATCGTTTAACTTTCGCTATTTTCCGACGAGTTCGACTAACGCCCACGCGACTAAGCCGCCGGTACCAGCGTTCACACCATCATTTTTCTTTTTGTCATTGCGTACTAAGAACCCTGTAGAACCGCCATCCTGTTACAAATGACTCGAAATTTTGTGTCAGTATCTCCCGGTCTATAACTGTGCTACTAACATTATAAATGCGAAAGATTGTATGTTTCTTCGTTACTCCTTCACGTAAAAACTGCTGAACCTGCTGTTTTTCATGAAATTTGGTACACACATGTTCGACGTGAACAACAAGGGTTAGTTTTTATCCCAGAAATCCCACAGAAACGGGAACTATGCGTACTTATCTTTAAAAACGCGGGCGAAGCCGCAGGCGGAAAGCAAAATATAATTGTAAAAATGATAAAAACCGACAAATAATCCCTTTTTCTAGTTATTGCGTTTCTCATTTTGAGGTAACTAGTTAGGTACCTACGAAGCTCGGAACTCGTGTCACGTAATAAGGTTACAAAATGAAACACACCATAATGAATATGACCACATTTATTTTTGAACACTTAGGTAATTAAAATAATCTTAATATAGAATCTCGTTATAATTGTTAAACATAATCATTTGTCAAAATTATTTTACAAGGGATTGGGTAGAAAATGAACATTATAATTGTTAGCTATCATTGTGATATTTGAAAAAAAAATGATCGAATCTGAATTGAGCAGCCACAATCAAAACTTTTAAAAGGTATTAAAGGGTAAAGAGTACCTAAAGTACCAAATCCAAATTCGGTTGATTTCCTATAAAAGATGACTCAGCATTTAAATGTCTATATTGCAACCCCTCAATTCATATAAACAACAGTCTACATTATTCGATACATTTGAATATTTCTCATTATTCTAGAACTTTTGAAGCACAAGGGATTATATATCTAAGTAGATATTGCCCTTTAAAGCGCGTCACACACGATGAAGATACTATAATATTTTATCTTAAGATACTGTTATATTTTATATAACAGTATCTTAACGCATCCGGTATCAGCGTTCGGACCATCATTTTTCTTTTTGTCATTGCGTACTGAGACCCCTGTAGAACCGCCATCCTGTTACAAGTGACGCGAAATTTTGTGGGTCATTTGTAACAGGATGGCGGTTCTACAGGAGTCTTAGTACGCAATGACAAAAAGAAAAATGATGGTCCGAACGCTGATACCGGATGCGTTAAGATACTGTAATATAAAATATAACAGTATCTTAAGATAAAATATTATAGTATCTTCATCGTGTGTGACACGCTTAAGAAACTTATATTTCATATTATATTTTGTCAAATAGCCTGGAAAGATATAGTATAAACATAAAGTATAAACTGTCCAAAGAATGGCCAAGTCATATTATACAGTTTAATATTCGTATACAATATCCATACTGTATCGAATAATGCAATGAACCAAGTAGGTTTAACATGGATAGTAGAGATCAAAAATCTTTTCCTTTATCCCTTATGGCCTACTCAAACCAGAGCGGTATCCGCTACCGCCGTGGTATCAGTATACCGATCGGTACGCGATTACAGTCTTTATAATATACTACATAAGATATTTAATCGCGTACCCATCGGGATACCGCTAGCCACGGCGGTATCGGATACCGATCTGGTGTGAATAGGCCTAGGACTTCCCAACAATTTTAATTTTAAATATTATTATAATTGAAGCGAGATTACAATCGATATATTTGTTCGCAATTAACGTTTGTACAGAATATTAAATATTAATGTCAAATTTTCTTATGGCAAAAGAGACGAAAATTATTTTTTTAAAGATAACATAGTCATTTTCTTATATTTTTTAATATTTCCACATGATGAAACAAACAATAAGTTTGAATTTATCGTTTCTTATTATTTTCGATGAATCCATAAATCCTTAAAGCGTACGAAATCGTCAATTAATACAAAATACGCATAAAAATACTACATAAATGTATGACAAATTTTAGTATGGCATATTTGTAATACGGCAAATTAAATTAAAGCACTTTTACGTTTCTCAATCACATTGATTCGTGTACCAATTATGGGCCCTCTTCACAATGGGCAGCCTTGGGCCGGTAGCCAATAATGGCGGCAAACATCGACAATCATTTGTTGGGCCAACGCTGCCCATTGTGAAGATGGCCTATTATATAAACGTTGCAATACCTAGCTACATTGGCACATACAGTGATCATACCTAGTACCCATGTGTATAATTAATATATCTAAAATATAAGAAGCACTCCTTGGGTACGCTGCGTTCGGAAATTTAGTTCAATTTTAAATAGTAAATATAACAAGTTTTTTTTACAAAATACTAAGGAAAGGTAATATTATTAGATATGGCAACTTTCATTTTAGATAACGACATTTAAGTTCGTGGAAAAACTAAATTATATAAAACACAATACTCCAATTGTATTTTTGTTATTACGTCATACAAAATTCAAGAACAATAAAACGTTGGAGTCGATTATAATGTATTTAAAATTGAATACATTTAACGTACGCAGCTCTACAGCCAACATATCAATTTAAATTTTAAACATTATCTAAATTATAAAATTATACACAGCTATCTACATTTGTTATACATTTGTGAACTCGTATAAAATCTAATTTTCATTTTAATTATAAATAATATATTATAGTCTAGAAGCCTATATTCATACGGCCTTACTAACAAAAAGTTAAACAATGGATAAATTTCTACCATAGCTTTGTCCTGCTCTTGCTCACATGAAACGTCAATCATAAAAACAAGACAGGTTATTGCAATAACTAATCCATTGGAAAGCGAATGGGTAACATTTTATTAGTAAGACCGATATAGTATACGACTTCCAAATTCAACAATGAAGGTACTAGCTAGCTATAAAAAATTAAACTATCCAGTAATTAGAAACGAATAATACTATAAAGTTCAATCAAACAGACTACAAAACGCATATTGAAGCAATTTTTGCAACCCGTATTTTCATATAACTGTAAGGCAGGTGTTAACATACGTATTTCTGTCTCTTTCTGTCACTAGGAAATATCAATCACTAGAGCGAGAAGGATAGCTGTAAAATTCATGTCCCATAGTGAGTGATACTTTCAACTGAAGTAGAACTAGACCTTCTCTTTCTCTTGAGAACTTTAACGAGATGGTTCTGTAAAAATAGTACTTGATAAATAAAATTGAAAACAATAAATAGTAGAAACAATTTTTAAGATTCCATTAGTTTCTTGAATTTACTTTCTTGCCCTATACCTCATTTTAATATCCACCTTGTAGTCTGTCTGATTATAATCTACAATAACATGGAGGCACGATCGTGTCAACTTCACTACTCACTGGGCAATTCCAACTATAAGCACCTTACACTTAGTATACATGTGACCAACGCTTACGAAATTACTTTTAGCTTTGAATACATAATAATATATAAACTGAGGTAGAAGCGGTATACGCGGTTCGTTTGAAGTCAGCTAATTAGCCGGGTTGCGTTCTTCGGTTACGTTGCTATCTCTTTTTGGCTAATGGTTTAAATGTATATTCTATCTTTGTCTCACTATGGAGTACGTGAATGTGTACGATACTATGTTTGTGTGTATGTAGAATATTTGTGAATGTGTACGTTACTGTTTCTGTGTGTGTGTGTGTGTATGTGTAGAATGTTTATGTAGATAACGCGGAACGGATTTTACTGCTCGTTTGTTCGCATAGACCGCTTCTACGTCATATATATATGTATTCTAAGACTTATTTCATACCATCTCAATAGCTATATGCAAATATAAATGATGAAGCTATACAATTTGTACATAAATATAGCAAAAATAACTGTGCCTTTTACACTACCTTTTATATACTATACAACCTTTACTATAAATGTACATTTAAACAATTAGTACAAAGAAATATCGTTTTTCTGCTGTTTTAATGCTTTCAAAAATACCTCATTTTAAATGAAATAGTGTTAAATATTTTGTTTAAATTGTCTATGGTAATTCTGTCTTGTCTTGTCACATTATGGCCAAATCCATTTTACGTCTGTTTCATTGATCGATTTTATTTAAGGCGTAGACTGTAGCGATTTTGATTTAATTGTCTTTTAGTTTCTTATAAAATTAACTCGTAAAATGTATAATAAAAATTGTTCAATAAAACAGATATAAAATGCCCGCTGCAATGGCCCATAAGCATTGTGTTATTCATACTGACTGTATTAATACAATTTAAATGCGAAGCAATAAAAGAAAATTCCATTAATAAACTTTTAAGTCATTAAAACTTGTCCTTTTTTTTACGCACTCTTCCATAGACATATAAAAGCATAGACACCAATTAAATATAGAGTAACTTCTTAAACAATTATTATTAAATACATATGTTAATTTAATATTAAACCAACATTTGACAAAATGGATACAATTTTAAAAAAAGTTTTAGAATTTGATACATTCCTTACCGACTACAAAGTCACAACACAAAATGCCAACATTTCTTCATACAAATATTCTTATTTCGCACTGCATCTTTTATCCAAATAATTATCAAGGTTATAGCTAGATTAATCACGTTAATTAAAGGAAATTGATACGATCAATATACACACTTAGGAAGACAAAAATTATTATTAATTAATTATAATAAGTTTTTTAAGAAAAAAATTATAAGTTCATAATGAAACAAAAAGGTTTCATCTAAACAGATAACCCACCATGAAACATAAGCTTTATTAATTTAGATATAATATAAAGTAAAGCCAAAACTCGAAATTCATTATGCTAATTAATACAAAAATAGAACACAACCGTTCGCAACGCCTTCTCAATTTCATCTCATCAGAAAAGAATAGAAACAATTTGATTATTCAAATTCATCCATCTCTATAACGGAACACAAAAATCCATATTCAAAAACATCACCATAATAATAGAACACGAAAATTCTTTATTCAAAATCGTTCCAAAAAAAAACATTCTTTATTCAAAACACTTATTTAAAAAACGTTCCCACACAGCACTTGAGGAGGTTCATTGCCCCCTTAGGTCGGGCCTACACTGTCGTGTAGTACGCCGTTCGCTAGGAGGGCTGGAAGTGAGTAACTAATAACTTCGTCGCTTTAGCAAGATCGTACGCAGCTGTTCGCACTTGGTCTATTGGAGCTTGTGCTGTACAAGCTATTGCTAATTCTTCGCTCGCTGTTCGGAGCTCGCTGACCACTTGTTCTAGGGACGCGTCCGCACATGTCTGGAAGGGAATGAATGTTTATGATTGTTTGATGGTATTGGGATTTGTGTTAAGGTTAAATTTGAAAAAGTTTGTTATGTGTATGTTACACATAAAATGATAACGTTTCAAATTCTAACAAAAAATACCTACCATGCCAGGCGAAATTATACAAATCGAATCAAATCTGTTTATTTGCTCGTATTTAAAGGTGTTAATAAACAATATTTATATCACATACACTGTACATTTGTACAATACACAGTAAAAAGTATAAGTTTAAACCCTGTATATGATATATTATGCACAGTACCTGCGGGAAAGAACGCAAGAAGCTGTAGACGCGCTGCACTCCAAAGAATATGAGATTTCACCTAAACTGGCAACCTCTCACGCGTTATGTGCACGACTGTACCCACTCAACACAGTAGCTGCAGGCCGGCAACCGCACTCCACAGAATGAGATTTCACGTAAATTGGCAACCTCGCACGTGTTAACGTTGGTCCACACTTGATCATTTTCGCGTATCACATCTCCGTCGCGTAGCATCGACGCGTATCATGTTTGCTAGTGTGGACGCAAAATGATCGCGATCATGGTATAATATAAATATCGTATGGTTTTTGGCCGAACCGTGGCTTACGCGATAAAAGGTACGGTATGGTCAAAATGGGCGTCCACACTTATGATACGCATACTTACGATACGCCTGATACGGATACGATTACTTGATACAAATGTGGACCCGGCTTTAACCCATTGAGCCCCGAACTGCCCGATCGGTCCACGACACAATAGATTTTCTATTGTGTCTGTGATTCCGGGGCCTGAGTTATTACGTGCACAGTACCTGCGGGAAGAGTGCGAGGAGTGAAGCTGCAGCGCGTCGCACGGCAGCAGCGCGGTCCGGCAACCTCGCTCGCTGCAATCTCGCCGCACTCCATAGCTCCTGGATCGCACGCGTCACCGCTTCCGCGCGACATTGTACTACCTGTAGATACAAGTATTACAGTAGAACCTCGATAAGTTAAAGTCCAAGGGAAACACAAAATATTTTAAGTTATAGAGGTTTTAAGTTATCAAGGGTCTATCCATTTTTCACATCTTCTATAGCTTTTATTTTATCAGCGTAGGTGAGGGTTGTTAGTTTTCTTTTTGGACTAATTTTAAGCCAGTTTTATCACACAGTACGTTAAGTGATGTTTCCAGGACAACGATCAAAAACTTATGATGCAAGTAAGTCGTTGTCATAAAGCTAACCGCCGCAAAGCTTTGAAGAATTTCGATAAAGCAAACAATAGGTAATGTATTGTTTACGTTAACAATACATAGTAAACACGTACAAGCAATAAATACCGAAACCTTTTGTTTTGACACTCTTTCAAAATGACTCATTGACAAAAAATTTTATGTAATAGAGGTTGTGGAAACATTTTTTTAAGTTATTGAGGGCCACTACAGAGATTATTTATTTAAGTTATAGAGGTTGCGTATTTTAAGTTAAAGAGGTTTTGGGCTCTGATGGGAAGGGAACATATTATTTTGTGAAGTTACAGAGGTTTTTATGTTATCGAGGTTTAAGTTATCGAGGTTCAACTGTATTAATAAAAAATGTTGTGTAATAAAAGTGTGATTACATCAAATTTATGGCTAAACAAAGTATATTTTTATTCAAAAAACATCCTTGAAAAACCTAGGACAAAATTTTTGTTAAATTATCATTAAAACCTCATTAACAACTCTTTTTCATACTTACACACAAAAATTGTAAAATCAATATAATACAAAGTAATACCTACCTACCATCCATATTATTTCCGTTACATACACACAACATTAAAACAAAATATTATGACAAATTATTTCCTACCTCTGCATTCAACGGTTCGCTAGAAGTGTCGATATCCATCATACTAGAGCCGCCAATTTCCAGCGCCCCCTGTGTGAGCGACCGCTCCAGTCCGGGAATACTTGTCAACTGAACGGAAAATGTGTCAACACTGCTTATATAGCCCCGTATAGGTCAAAGACCTTGTTAAAATACAACTACCAGCAAAAAAGTTTTTGTTACAGAAATATTATAGAGTCCATTGATTGTTCATTTCATGTTATTATTTAAAATTAAATCAAACTGGCTTTGTCAATATAACAATAAAAAGAGGTCACTTAGCAAGTTATTTTATCTACATTTGTTACTGAATTCGAACTACATACCATTAGGGAAATACTGTTAATATATTAAATAACTACAGTGTTAATATATTTATTATTTTTTATTAATTATTATTATAAGAAAATATAACTACAAAAAAGACAACTATTTCTTCTACAGGGACAAGGAAATTTGAAACAATTAAATCATTCTCCCTTCTACGACATCCAAGATTGTTATAGCTATGCATTACAAAACAAATCTAACAATAATTATTAATTACTACTGTTACTAAAATTAATCTAACTACATAATTAACGATTAGTACCTGATGTTTAGTAACCTGCCAGTTATTCCTCGGCCCCTCCCTAGTCTCATACATACTGACCGGGCGGGTTTTCAGTTTGACGTCCTCCCCCTCCCCCTCCCCCGCTCCCCCCAGCTGTTGGTCCATACTCCTCCCCCTCTCCTTGACCTCCTCACTTATAGACACTTGGGATATACTGTCATCGTCGATACTACTTGTCTTTAGCACGCTGTTCTCTTTGGTCAGCTGTTCGACTATAGTTTGTAAGTTCTTCAGTTGGTTTTTCAATTCCGTGATGGTGGAATCGCGGCTGTCGAGTTCCTTTTTTAGGGTTTCGACTTCGCTGCGGTCTGTCGGTGTGTTTGTTCGTTCGGAGAGTGGTTGGTCGTTTGGGAGGGACGCGTTGTACGCGGATGATACCGTTTCGCCCGCTTTCGGGTCTAATGCGGACATCTGGAAGGTTATATCGATTTTTAGGATTAGAAAATGGATTTTTGTGACATAGGATTTCAATTTGTTTTGTTACTTCTCTAATTAATCATTAGAATACATAAAAAGGGTATTAAGTACAAGCTGGTACTTCGGGTCAGATCTCGTGATCTCGAGTATCTGCAGATAAATCCGGTTCGAAGGACCAATTTTTTTTATAACTAATCTGAAATTATTTCCCTTTCCAAAATTAATTTATTTATAAACCTAACAAAAAAATGTTCACGTTTAAATATTAACATAACAACTTAGACCACACTACTCCCTCTACCCGGCATTACTCACATTTATAGTAACACAAAAAAGTTATGCACGTTAACTGAAAAACGTGACAACAAGTCCAAAAATAATTATAATCAAAAAAGTTGTTCACATTTAAAAACTAACGTGACAACTTAGACCATACTACTTATACACCCGTCGTTACTCACATCAAGTTCCCGTAGCGCCGCGTAGTCATCGTCAGACGCGACAGAATCGTACAGCGGCTCATCGTCTGATAATTGTGACATGTGACGTAAGTGACTTGCTGATAATAGCGGATTTGTAGGGCCTGTTAACGCTGTAAGGAAATAGATTTATAAATAAGAAAAATTGAATGTTTTCCACATTATTTTTTGGGTTCAAATAAGTTGACAAATTGTCAGGAAACAAGCTTATATAACGTTTTTAAATTTGATTTTGGGTTAAAATAACTTGACAAAATATTGTCAGGAAACAAGCTATTAGACTATTAATTTTCTGGTGAAAAAAAAAATGTTTTATTAAATAAGAATTTTCTCTTCAAATTCATATAGTAGGCAAATTCTATTTTTAATAAAAATTTTGAAAAACTACAAATAACGTAGTACGGATTTTGTGTAACAAGCATACAAATCTTGCTTAAACTACCCTCATAATTTTTAACTCACCTCTCGGCTGTAAACTGGCGATCCTCTGTCGTCTAGTAGCATCCAGTAGGACATCTCGCAGTAGAGTAGCGAACTCTGGTGAAGACAGACATACTAACTTCCCTGGTTCCTGATCTGATAGCGACTATCCCTACTGACTTTCTTCCTGCAACTCACCTCTAGGCTGTAAACTGGCGATCCTCTGTCGTCTAGTAGCATCCAGTAGGACATCTCGCAGTAGAGTAGCGAACTCTGGTGAAGACAGACGTACTAACTTCCCTGGTTCCTGATCTGATAGCGACTATCCCTACTGACTTTCTTCCTGCAACTCACCTCTAGGCTGTAAACTGGCGATCCTCTGTCGTCTAGTAGCATCCAGTAGTACATCTCGCAGTAGAGTAGCGAACTCTGGTGAAGACAGACGTGCTAATTTCTGCCTTCCCTGGTTCCTGGGAGCTGATAGCGCTGGGTTCACCGGGAGGAATGCTACTCCGCAACGTTCTAGACCGGTTGCACTGGTTTGCCAGACTGGGAAATGGAGAATTTAATTTTATTTTTATTTTATTAAGGCTCATTAGCAGCTGTACATAAAAAATACACAAAAAATATGGGACATGATGGACAACTAATAAAAAATGAGCACTGCATGCACTACAAAAATTAATTACATAATTGTGAGACTATGTGACGTTAGTGGATTAACTGAGTTATGGAAATAAACGTATTTGACAAATACTTTGATTTATTTCGAAACACTGAATATATCACATTGCATAGAACCGGCCAAAGGAATAGAAATTATAGCTACTTATACAGACACGGCACGAGCTTCAGTAGGGCGCGAAGGGATATACGTATTTCGAACACAATAGAATCGGTGTGTTTTATTTTATACTACATAATAGATACAAAGTACATGACGCTCGTATGTGACACATATTGTAGAGTGTTTTAAATGTTTCGTGCTATCTACATGCATTAAAATAAGGTTTGTTTCATTTATCATTTTGTAGAGTGTTTTAAATGTTTCGTGCTATCTACATGCATTAAAATAAGGTTTGTTTCATTTTTCATATTGTAGAGTGTTTTAAATGTTTCGTGCTATCTACATGCATTAAAATAAGGTTTGTTTCATTTTTCATATTGTAGAGTGTTTTAAATGTTTCGTGCTATCTACATGCATTAAAATAAGGTTTGTTTCATTTTTCATATTGTAGAGTGTTTTAAATGTTTCGTGCTATCTACATGCATTAAAATAAGGTTTGTTTCATTTTTCATATTGTAGAGTGTTTTAAATGTTTCGTGCTATCTACATGCATTAAAATAAGGTTTGTTTCATTTATATTAGCAAACAAAATTTACTTACTGGCTTCTGTTTCACGCCGATCTATTTCGTCGTAGATGTCCATAACCAACTCTTCAAATAGATGATTAGGCAACTGAAATGTACAAAACATATTAAACTCACATCAAAATTCAATTTTGGTTCATTCATTCACTCCTAAACATTCAATTTCGTACATTAATTCACTCTTGAACATTCAATTTCGTACATTAATTCACTCATGAACATTCAATTTCGTACATTCATTCACTCCTGAACATTCAATTTCGTACATTAATTCACTCTTGAACATTAAATTTCGTTTATTAATTCATTCGTTCATTCGAAACACATACCAATTGCAATTTGCCCCTCGCAGCCTTAGCGACGTCAGTCATCTCGTGTGTATCATGAGCTCGTGGCACGATGTAATGTCTGCCGGACGCGTGATCCGGTTTCTCACCGGTGAGGAAGTATATCATTCGGTCGGTCGCTTCGTACACTAGCTCCGTCATTCGGTCAGCTAGCTCTGTGTGGCCGCCTAGCCTGGAATTGTAAAGAATTATATTATAGAAATTTTTAAACAATAGAGAAAATCGTTGAAGAGGCGGGATTTGAATCCTCGTCTTTCGCCTTGTCGTGCCATCCCTGCTCCCACCTCAGTAATCGAATTTTTTCTACTCATTCGGCATTTCAATTATAAAGCTTTTGAATACTATAAAACTAAATGATATTAAATAATATTCATAAAAAGAAAATTTTACAAAAAGTGGTCTTTGCTTATATATTTATATGTCAAACATAAAGATGCGATCAGATTTGTGTGTTTTTCAGTATTTTTTTTATTATTTTTTTTCATAAAACTAACCTAGCACACTCGCTGGGCGTGTTCCCGGCGCTGTCCCTAGCGGTGGGGTCTGCGCCCCACGCCACAAGCAGTTCCGCTTGCGCCGGTTGCCCCGCGCGACACGCTACGTGCAGGCACATGTTGCCTTTCTCCTGTAATTGACATGTGGGTCAGTTCAAATCCGTAATTCGATTTAAACACACATTCAAAAAATAAAATATAATAATAATAGTTTAAAAAAACACGCTTTTTATAGAAAACCGAACTAAAAAATAGAAATTTTTTATCAAATTAGTGTATTGTCATCGGTCCTCAATTAATCTATAAAGTTTGAACAAAATCTGGCCGTTTAAAGTGGGTCAAAATCGCGCCCAAAGAAGTCGGTTACAAACATACAGGTGAAGCTAATATAAAGCGTGTAATAATAATATAACACAGTATATGATTTTAACCATGTCTTGTACAAAAAAAATAATAAAGATAACAAAAACAAAACTCATTAGTCATTTTATCCACAACCCAATTTGTACAATTTACAATTTACACAGCCAAAAAATTTTTTCTTTGATTGAAAGTCTATTCAACCCTTACCCAGTACACAAATTTCAATCAAAATTAATTTTATTGATTAAAGGACATGTCGAAAAATGAAATACATTTCATTCCTGTCGATTCTTGGTCATTTTTGGACATCTCCTTTGTAAACCAGAATACAAGATACACTGAATTTCTATCTGTTTTTAAAACATTACTTATACTGTGAAAAATTCACATTGAAATCATCATACAAATTCGACATTACAACTAACATTAAACTCAATCAAAGAAGCATCAAAATGAAAACACACCTGATTATAATAATTAGGATCTGCACCCTGCGCTAACAGCCTCATTCCAGTATCCAATGAGGAGCTCCTCACTGCACTGTGCAACTGCCTTCCTAGCTCACTGGGAGGTTCATCCCTTCTCGCTCTTAACACATATGCTAGGCGCAAGTGCTTAGCTAGTATGAACTCCGATTTCACTGGACTGAAAGGGTGATCTAACTTAGTATATGTTTTTGATACTGGATTTTTATACCTGTACTGTAATGTTATAAAGAGGAATATTTTTTTAAGTTTGTTATATTAGTAGTCATCTTATATATAAAAATGAATCGCAAAATGTGTTGATAACTCGAGAACGGCTGAACCGATTCCGATAATTCTTTTTTTATTATATTCCTTGAAGTACGAGGATGGTTCTTACGTAGAGAAAACGTAAATATGTACCACGGGCGAACCCGGGGCGGACTGCTAGTACTTAAAAAAAATTAAAATATTTTCACTAATAGAAATGTATGCTATTTCTAAATAACATAATATATGCAATTTTTTTATCCTAAATATATTCTGGACTATCATGAGTTGAATTAATTATGATTGTTAGTTAGTCATGATTGCTCTATTATAAGAGCTCCTGTTTAATCACTTAAACAGTCAATTTAAACAATTGCATCATCATCTAAATTAACAAACAGAACATACACAGCAAACATAAAACGAATTTAATACTTACTGTAGAGGGTCTTTAGGAGTTGGTTTCTTCCGTAAATGCTTCGGTGCCGATGTGTCTAACAAGGAATGTTCCCAAATACTGTTTACATTTTGTGCTGTGAGTGCTTGCACCATCTGAGGAGAATTTGATAATTGTAAAATGCTTTAGAGATAAAAATTTTGGAAATAAGATATGTAGGATATCAGAATATTTTTGTAATCAAACTTATACTATTACGTATGATATAACCATTAATAAATTCTGAGCAAACAAATTATTTAGAGTAGAATAAGATGTGATTACAGTGGGTATTTACCCATATTATATAGTTTATAATGGTTAAATACATATTCTTTATTATATTGCACAATATACAGTTTATTTTACGTACAGCTAAAAGGGAAGGTGGCCAAGAACCCTGCCGTAAAGATTTTACATGCGAAATATGCCGTCCCATACTCCGATGAACACTGCAGCATTCCGCACAAAGCAACAACCCACGGTTTATCGACGCCCACGATGGATCTACGACAAAAACAGGATATTAACACCGGCTCAATCAAGAGTCTAGTCATTAATTACTGTCTCAAATCGAAATTAGAACATCTCACCCGATGCCCCACAATCGGAACACATTTCCATAGAAGACCGATGTTTAGATCTTGAAATCATTTTTGTTTTGTACACTCCTTATTATAAATACACTATAACAAGCTACTTATTCACACTATTATAATAAATAATTAGTATTATAAACATAATAACTTGAATACAAAAATAAAACAATTCAACCCACGAAACGTCAATCAAAAACATGAACCACAGATTAAAACATTAATAACTAAAAAGTATATAAAGTACAGATAAAAAATGTGTGTTTTTTATTATTAATTAAAAATAAAATATTTAATTTTGATAACAAGATAAATTAGGAAATAGGAGTATATAATATGTACATATTCTTACTATTTACTTTAAAATTAAGTTATTTTTAAAAGAGCCATGTTTTGTTATTATCGACACCTTGTATCAGAGGTTTTGTATTAAAAAAACTTCATTATTTTGATTTTGAATATGGCAACATCGAGTCGGCCTGCGAGACACGTCAGAGGCCAATTTATATATTTTTATCGTAAAATTTCAACAAAATGAAGTTTTCTATTATATTAGGGATTTTAACATGCTGCTCTATAGCGTTTGCCTATCAAGAAACATTAGTGCTTGTCGATAATCTTAACATAAGAGAAACTCATTCACAATTTTTCAAATCTTTGCAAGGTAATACACCGATGCCGGTACAGTTTTTGTCAATTATCTTCCATAGTTCCCCGCTTTCATATACCTCGACGTTTTAACATTGAAAGTTAACATTTAGCTCATATAATAAATTGTTATTTCACAGAACGAGGCTACACTCTCACATTTAAGTTGGCCGACGACGCTAACCTTGTTCTCTCGAAGTATGGTGAATATTTGTACAAGAATTTGGTCGTGTTTTCGCCCAGTGTGGTGGAGTTTGGTGGTCAAATCGATACTGATGCTATCACAAAGTTCATAGATGATGGAGGCAATGTGCTTATTGCTGGTAACTCGGCCGCTAGCGATGTATACAGAGAAATCGCCTCAGAATGCGGTTTTGAAGTAAGTAACATTGGTGAATAAAAATCGGGTACTTATTTTTACTTTAAAGCATGTTTAATAAATATATTTGGATGATCTGATCTCCTTCCTATCAAGACGGTTTGATTTCAGTTTTCGTAATAGCTATAACAAAAAGGCAATCAATAATTTTGTCATGTAATTCGTTTTACTTTATCCAAAGAACTAATGATTATTTGTTTTTGGTTATATAACAATTATTATAATGCTTTTGGTTATATAACAATTAACAACAACTTTAACCCATTGAGCCCCGAACGGCCCGATCGGTTCACGACACAATAGATTTTCTATTGTGTCTGTGATTCTGCCTGAGTTATTAAATAAAAATATAAATTTTATAGATGGATGAAGAGTCGGCAGCAGTGATAGATCACTTCAACTTTGACGCACTAGATGATGGAGACCATACAAGAATTGTAGTGTCGCCCAAGAACTTAATCGATGCACCAACTATTGTTGGACCTCAGAACATCAAGCCTTTACTGTTTGAGGGTACAGGCTTGATCCTGGATAAGGATAATAGCTTAGTGATGCCCATATTGAGTGCAGACAGCACTGCTTACAGTTATAATCCTAAGAGCCAGGTAGATATTCTTAAAGCTGAATACTTAATGATAATCCCTACTAATATTATAAATGCGAAAGTAACTCTGTCTGTCTGTCTGTTACGCTTTCCCGCTTAAACCTCTCAACCAATTTTTATGAAAATTGGCACAGACAATCTTTTTTTTATCATGAAATATGTACCACGGGCAAAGCCGGGGCGGACCGCTAGTTTTAAATATGTCCAAAATTACTTATAAGAAAGTATGTTAAATTTCAAATTCAGATTTAGATTTGTTGTTTGTATACCATGTAATAATAAAAGAAAGAATAAATTGTGTCTTTTCCCATGCAGTGACAAATATACTAAAATTAATTTTAAACATGTTATAGATAGATAAATGTGGGTTATCAGTAGTAATTGATAATGTATCAGTTGTTCAATTCAGAATTTATAATAAATTATTTCTGTAATAATGAAAAATTAAATAATTATGCTACACAATGAAGCATAATTTTGGTCACATAATCTTTAGTGCAATTCAGTTTCATAATTTTATTTTTGATTAAAGGTTAAAGAATACCCCCACGCCGTTGGCCGCAAGACAGTCCTCATAGCCGCTCTGCAAGCCAGAAACAATGCTCGCATTGTATTCAGTGGTTCACTGTTCTTCTTTTCTGATGAAGCTTTCAATGCCCCTGTATCTAAGGTCCATGTAAGTAATAGATTCTTTATTCATAGTAATATAAATTTAATTAGTATAATAAAAATTCTCTTTGTTATTTGTAGGTTTGTATTTTGCAAATCTGTGTGTTAACAGTTCAGATATTCAATAAAGAAATTGATGTGAAATTTTTATGGGTGTTATATTTTTTTCAGTTTTCAAACCAATAAGATTTTTTTGTAGGTTAAATTTATGTTGTTCAATTTGCAGTTAAATTTTAAACTTTACTTACAATTAAAATGATTTCTAGATTATCTGCAGTCTCTCTATTCTCAACATTTACAAAAGTTAATATTACATCTGTGAATTTTATTACGAAAAATCATGTAACATGCTGATTTAATAACTTCCAGGGTGATAAACTGAAATCTGACGCATCTGGCAACAAACAGTTGGCTATCCACTTGAGCCAATGGGCATTTGGCGAACGAGGGCAATTACGCGTGGGGCGCGTACAGCATCATCGCCAGGGAGACAGCGAGTCGTCCAACACTTACACTATTATGGATACTGTAGTATGTAGTTTTTTTTTTTTATGTCAGAGCAAGCAAAGGAGCAGATGGGCCACCTGATGTTAAGTGGTCACCACCGCCCATTAACACTTGTAACACTAGAAGTGTTGCAGGTGCTTTGCCGGCCTTTTATGGACAAATAAGCTCTTTTCTTGAAGGCCCCAATGGCGTAGTCGTTCGGGAACACCGCAGGTGGCAAATCGTTCCACAGTTTCACCATATGTAGTGATTAGTGATCTGCCTTGACTATGCTCGTGGCCTAGCTTATAGCATGTTATTGTTTGTATACATATCCAATGGTGAAAGAATATTTGCAATCTGGCGAATACCTAGTTCCTTAGTGTGGTCGAACAAACAAACAAACCCTTTATTTATAGATTGTTAGTTTATTTTAACACCTTCTCTGGATCATGTTAAATTGTTATTAAATTATATTTTTTTGTATCCTACTCTCTTTGTCAGATTGATAAAACCGTTCCTAAACTTGGCAAACATAATTTAATATCAAAAAACTGTCCCATAGGTCTACAGAATCGAAATAGAAGAGCTCAAGAACGGCAAATGGCAGCCATTTGAAGCTAACGACGTGCAACTAGAGTTTGTTCGCATCGATCCCTTCATTCGCACAACGCTCAAGAAGAAGCCCAATGGAGTGTACGAGGCTATCTTCAAAGTGCCTGATGTGTGGGGAGTATATCAGTTCAAGGTTGATTATGATAGGATCGGATACACTAGGCTGTATCACTCTACTCAGGTATGTAAATGAGAACTAGTTTTGTTTTAGAATAGTTTTTTTTAAGTGAAACTTCTTGAGGCGCGTTGAGAGTAAAATTTGGCATCATGGCAAAATCGTCGCGTCATGGAGAAATGATTTTCGTATCTTTGAATCTTGCCAAAGAAGTTTCACTTCTGACACTTGTGCCGGGCACACGCTCTTTTTTTTAATAGATACAGGATATAATAGCAAGCTAATGCTAATTGCTAATTCTAATGAACATTTTTTTAATTACACTCTTAACCTACCTGCAATATTATATTTATGATATTATTGCGTTTTGCGCCTACTAGAAATTTAATTTACTAAACCATTTTCATCATACTATTTAAAAAAAATTGTAAATATGTACTTTAAACTTGCAACACTAATAATTTTCATTTCAGGTGTCCGTCCGCCCACTACAACACACGCAATACGAGAGATTCATACCAAGTGCATACCCCTACTATGTGAGCGCATTCTCCATGATGATCGGAGTGTTCCTTTTCTCTTTTGTCTTCCTCTACTATAAGGACGACTCACCTAAATCTAAAAGTGAATAATTAGTGTAATATTTATTGTACGCATGTAATAAATTTTTAATAGTTTGATGGTTTTTTATTTATGATACCTTGGTGATGTTTTGGATAGCCTATTTTAATTGACATTAATTTTCATACATTTTTGTCATTTTAATAGAAGAATAAGAATGAGCTGATGATGCTTGATGAAATTAATATAAAAAAAAAACATTAAAAATATTAAATATTTAGAAAATCTTGTTCACCATAGTAAAGCCAATCTGTCATTACTCGCATATTACTCCAATGGATGAAATTGTGTGTAGATGAGACATATCATGTATGGATATTTATCTACAATCACGTCAAAACTGCTAGACGGAATTTGATGGAACTCGCTGGTTCTGTAGCTTTTATATTAGAGTAAGTAAGTAAGTAGCAAAGGTATAAGCTGTTATTTAAAAATTTGCTTGTATTGGAGACAGAAGGTATTCTTCAGTGGAAATATAATTGTAGAGTAAAGGAAATAATTACAAATCGGATGCAATGCAAAAGCACCTCTCCCAATCTTTCCAAATTTATGAGCAGATTCGGTAAATAAATAATACGTAAGAAAGTACAACTAATTGTGGATTTTACAGCTTTTGATGATTTTCTAGTAAAGTTATCGTTTCTTATGTAAAAATGTAAATATTTTCTAAAAATTGCATATTTTTTTAAAGTAGCCATATGCCAGCCTCCTCCGGCCATAGCACCGGAAAGATGAACGTTACCGATTATAACTGTCAGTCAAATCTTGAACGCAACGGTTTGGAATGGCAGATATTAAGAAAAAATGGCATGCCTGTCACAAAATTCGTGCTACAATTTTTAACTGTAGAATTTAATTGTAAAGACGCTCCCAGTTACAAGTATAATTTATGAATAAACAATATTACAACAAAGTGCCAAAACCGCTTGTTATCGTTAAATAATAAACATAAAAAACACAATTTAAGTGATTCGTGTAGGCAGTGATTTTGGTGAATCCGTATTTCGTTAAAAAATTTGCGTATAGCCAAATGTTTAGAAATTGTTTACATTAAGGATAACTATAAGGTGTATGTGTACTTAATTGTGTGATATAAATACTCGATTGGTCATTGTAGTGATGTGTTTACATCAGTAAACTGTCCTGTAAGTATGATGTCATTGTATTTTGTGACTGCCATTAAAAATGTGTTGGCTTTGTGCCCACCCGTTTTCCTGCTAAAACAATTCTGATACGGTTTACTAAAAACATCCATGCGGGATAAGCGTACAGCATCCTCTAGGTTATACTGACTTGTTGAAGACAAATATGTAAATAAGACACCTAGTGAGCAAAGTATACAAAGTGATTGAAAAGACTTGCATTTTATTATCAGTTTTATCTTTGTACAGAAGTAATTGGCCAGGAACAGCTCCTAATTGATGGCTTTGGGGAATAGTAAGTTAGCTAGTTATAAACTAACAACATTCTGTATGATAATCTTATCAGCTTCAAGTTATAGGATGTAGAAGAGTACCTAGTAAGAACATTTCATTTAATATCATTTCATAAGAATTGGTAAACACATTTCAACATAATGATGTCCAATTTATACAAATAGCTACAGCCTAGATATGGAACAACACTTAAAACCTTGAATAATTGTAATGTGTGGAGCGTTATTTGACATAGTTTTAAAATTAACTCTATAACAGTTCTCATATTACTAATAATTGAATTTTCATAGAATAAAATGATATATCTTTAACACAACACACCATATATTACATTTAGTCCAGGAGGAATCGGCGCATGAGTACCGAAAACTATTCCACCTCAATTTTTTTACGTGATCCTCTTCAAATTGCCCTACTGATGATATAAATGCATGTTGCCATGGGGCAACCCGGTGCCATATTGTTTAAACCGAAATTGTTTAAACAATTGCAAGGAATTGTTATTTTTCAACCGGACAAATTTTTTTTATATTTTTTATCGAAATACCAATAAAAAAGGTCCAATTACTTTTCACGATAAAGTTAATATTTTCAAAGATATGAATTTTTTAAGGTTTGAAAAATCTCAAATTTGGGTACTTTCGACCCATGAAAAATATATTTAAAAAAAAAATAATATATAAGTAATATTTTTTTTTCAATTCTCTATACAATAGTTAATAATATTGTTAATAGAGATTTAAGAAAATTTCATTGTTTATATCTGTTTTTTAATTGTTAACTTCGCGCGCTCACAAGTACGCGCCGCTTACCTTTAAGTATCGCCGTCTCTCTCTTACTCATGCGCTGCATCGGCCTCTCTGTGTCTTGAATCATTATTTATCATTTATCTTAAAAACTATCAACTTTATCAAGATTTCTAAAGAGAGCAATCTTATTAATAATTAAATTGTCTACAATTTGTTTCTTATATATTTTTTTCTGAAATCAATTTTTTTAAAGTTATTTAAGCATAAATTGAAACATGTAATTAAAATTACTTTTTTGTCAGTTTATATTACTTTTTTGTTATTGAAACAGCAAGTAAGGTAAAAGACCCAGTTATTGACACTGGCCTAGTTGTTTGACACTCGCAATTTGATTTTAATTAAAAGAATGAAATGTTCTCAAAAAACCAAAGATCTTAAAATTTTTAATTCAAAAATTATATTTATTAATTTATTAGAATTGATTTGTTTTTTTTTTAACTAAAATAAAATTTAAAGTGTCAATAACTAGGTCTTTTACCTTATTAATTACATTGAATAACTTCTTCAAACGAAAGTTATAGATGGAGAAGTATGAAATAATAAAACAAGATTTAAAAATAAGTATTTATTTATTATCAATATTATTTTTATATATTATATTCTTACAGTCTTCTGAATCACAACCACATAGAAGTATGCAACTTATATTATTTGTGAGCGCGCGAAGTTAACAATTAAAAAACAGATATAAACAATGAAATTTTCTTAAATCTCTATTAACAATATTATTAACTATTGTATAGAGAATTGAAAAAAAAATATTACTTATATATTATTTTTTTTTTAAATATATTTTTCATGGGTCGAAAGTACCCAAATTTGAGATTTTTCAAACCTTAAAAAATTCATATCTTTGAAAATATTAACTTTATCGTGAAAAGTAATTGGACCTTTTTTATTGGTATTTCGATAAAAAATATAAAAAAAATTTGTCCGGTTGAAAAATAACAATTCCTTGCAATTGTTTAAACAATTTCGGTTTAAACAATATGGCACCGGGTTGCCCCATGGCAACATGCATTTATATCATCAGTAGGGCAATTTGAAGAGGATCACGTAAAAAAATTGAGGTGGAATAGTTTTCGGTACTCATGCGCCGATTCCTCCTGGACTAATTTTATTTACAAAATTTACAATGGTTAAATTGTCGAGATCCATCTAGATATTTATACTTTTAGAAGTATAGTTTAATTAAGCTTCATATAGTAAATTTAATCCCTAATAAGAATGGACTATTAAAATATGTGGTTGTTAAAAAAAATAGGTCAGATTTATTGCTATTATAATTCTGTGATATCAAAATAATAAGTTATTTTGTCCTGTAGAAATGTGATCTGTATCTTGTTTTTTGTAATTATCTAAATTTACTGATAAGAACATGGACTTGCATTTAAAATATTATGCATCCTAGTTGTCTAGTAAATTTACTAACATAAGTTTATATTTTTATCAAGTAGAAAATGTTTTAATGTACTTTGTACTCATGCTAAGTGTTATATAGATAGCCTTGCCACAAACATATGTGGCATGCACAAATCACTTTTACCATTACATGTGAGGCTGTAAAAATGCTGTTCGTATGTGTCTGCCCTTTTTGGGAGATCACTGTTTGTACTGATGAGGTATTTAGCCCTCATTCTTATTTATGTGGTTTAGTTATATTCAACTGTATGTTATTGTGCATAGAGTTGAATGTTAGTTACTGTTTAAGGTTTTGTTATCTAAATGAATATTATAAAGAGGAATGATTTGAATTTTGGTTCTTGGTGTATTATAATTTAATACAAATCTATTTGACCCATTTAAAAATGTTACCATAAGGAAGCTCCATCTGTTGAATGTACCAAGTTTTGCAATTGTTTGAAGTAACATATAAAATAATATGTTACTACAGGAAGCATTTATAAACTACCTACACAAAACCCCTTTAACTACCTATTTCACAACACAGCAATACTAATAATTCAATTAATATAAATACCTATAGCCTATACGGTTTCTCAGTATCTCAATCTTATAATAAACTTACAGAAGGTGAAGCGACAGCTACGATGGACCCGTCGCGGCGCCAACGTACGCAGACGAAGGCCACGGCGGAGGAGCAGGCGCTTGACCAGATAGCCAGAGAGGTATGTTCATTGTTATGGTATAGAAGCGAAATTTTGTTTGTCTGTTACTCTTTCATGGCTTTAACTGTAGCGTGGAATAGTTAAAGATGCAGATTCAAACACATTGAGATAATATTAATATGGAGACGACACCGCCTACATCACTTATTTTTTTTTTATGGTTTTAAAGTGAAAAGCATCAAATATGCCTTCGTGTGTGTTACGATATTGCACAAATAATACGTAAAAGTGCAAAGGAATAACTTTCATCGGTAAGTACCTAACTAGATAATAATTTTTAAAACTTAGTTAGAGCAAAAAAATGGCGCACAGATTTTGTTCGTGGTGTCTCCTCCATACGCAGTAATATTATCTCAATGTTCAAACATGAAAGAAAGAATAATTTCGACAAACATGAGGTGTTTATTTCAAAATTCAACCCAATAAGGGTTGATATTGGAAAAAGTTTGCCAATGCTAATTTTTCTGCATGTACAGTAAATTATAGATCATAAATAAAAAGAAAATATTATAAGTATATTGATTTAATAAAACATACCTTAAATGGAAATTTGTTTATCATAACTAAATTAATTATAGAATTGACTAACACATAAAATACATATTTATCAATTTTAATGAGTTCTAAATGGAACAGAATATTATTATCTTTAGTTACAGTACATTAGTATACCTAATGCTATTTGTCCTCAATATCCTCACTAGATAACCATAAATCCTTACCATTTTGTTGAACAAAATAATTTAAAATAAGCACAAATATTTTACTAATTCATTACGAATTATTTCGCATTTCACTCATTGTCACAGTTTTGCGTAAACTGAGCTTATCTACTGGTATTGCAAATCTACATTGATAAATGATAAGATTGTCTTATGATAGCTGTGTACTATTTAGATCTAGACTTATTATGATCTTCAAGTATGCTTTTCGTTAAATAAACATTTTTAAGGCGTACACGGTAATTAATGCTAGGGGATTTTTTGTAATTTGCAATTGAATATGATGCTGTTTTTTTTGTCAAAAATATTATATACACATACATACTAGCTGACTCGAAAAATGTTTGCAACATTTTTCATTGCCGCTTTGCTCCTCCTACTGATCAGCTGTTTAACATTTCTAAATTTTTTAAGCTATTGCATAGCTTTTATCTCAGACTTTGAGCGCGGCGACCGAATGTAAAAATTCCGTAACGAAAAAACCTAACACCCCCCACTCCAGCCGGCACAAGGATGCGATGCTATGCAATAGCTTTACCGCGGCAGTCCTCGAGTGCCACACGTATTTTTTTTAGCATCGTAAATCTCTCAAATATCTTTTGGATATCTTGGTCTATGGTAACAACTTAATAATGCTAGAGCCTAGTCTAGACGAACCAAAGTCTCTCACTTGTAATTTATCCATCTTATCATTCCTGTATAGACATTCAGACTTCAATATTGCACAAGCACTCAATCCCATTCATCCGACCACTCAATGAACGAGATGAACATTATCTAACTGCATGTAATTGATGATACTTCGAGTGGTTCAAGAGTATGGTAATCAATTGTGATGTTAGTTACCTGCTGACGGCCGCTCTCGAGAATTATAATTCGTAATGCAGTATGCACGGTGGATGAATTTTGTTTTAATCAGCTTGTGTGATGCTTGTAGTGTGTATTATTTTATGTATGGTAATCACGCTTTTAGAAAAATATCAAACGTAGTGTATTAAACAATCTGAAGAAATAGATTGGCATAAGTGCATCATTATATTGCTTGCTCCCTTGGAAATTGATAAATTAGCATCACTGAATACCATTTCTTAAAACTATTGTTGTGGATAATCCAATTTCTAAGTCATAGCTAGAATTGAAACTTTTAACATAATTCCACAAAACTACTTGGAAGTTTTTTTTCCGTTAGTCATGGATCTGTTGCCACTCTCAAATAGGTCATGGTAAACAGAATGGGATATCGCGAATGATGGGTCAGAACCCACAGATTTTCACACATTTGATAACGAGCATTTACTGTAAACATTTCATTCATACGTTCTACTGCCCTGATATACGCGCACCTTTTCATTTATGGAACGGCTATAAATAATCTTCCGTGAAGACACATCGGCTACGTAAGAAAAAATATAATTTACGCAAGCGTAAATGCTACTGAATACAATGGTTAGTAGCCAATATTCTTTGCCGGACTCTCAATTTCCTCTGACTTTATAAAAAACCCAAAAAATGTAGAAATATAATAGAGCTTGGAGGTTTAAATGCCTACGACCTGTGCACTCTAAAGATTCTTACCGACGATTTAACATCGACGAAAGTCTATAGGATAGGAAAATAATAATATGTACCTACTTAATATGTATCTTCGCGATACATGGACGACGGAGGTAACATAATTTCATTTTTTCGAGAAGATGACCCACTTCTTTATTAGTTGACTCAGGTGTTAATTAAGCCAAGCGGGTGGGAAAAGTGAAGCTGGTTGAACTGCTATATTGCGAGGTTAAATTAGTTTAATTGGATAAGTGTATAGTTAGCATTCTTGCCACTAGACTGGTCGGTTTTGGACCCTATTGTTTCACTTACTTATTTTTTTTTATATAATTTTTTTTATTTATGCTTAGTGGCCAGTTTTTTTATACATTTCTATGATCGTCTAGCCTAACTGCTTTATCTACAAGGAGAGAACAATGCTTATTTTTATTCTTTAAGGATTGTTAAATGGAAAGAAATTGAAATAGGATTGAGCTGACAAACCATGTATTGACCTTATAAATTAAATCGTAACTTCATTAAACCTTTCAATGAAACCATTTCAAGTACATATACACCACTAGTTTTTAATCAGTACAAAAAAATTTACAGGGTGTTAAGTATCTTTAACCAATCATACTTGTGTAAGAAATAATTAAAAACACTAACAAACAGAAATGTCCCAAAATTGTCCACATAAATATGTAAAAATTGTTAAACCTAAATTTAATCAATGACCCACACTAGGTATTGTGTGGTATTGTGTTGTAATTTTCTAGCGTACGAATTCGAGTAGGTCCGCCGCACAGATCCATTGATAAATTCCGGCAAACTCGCGTCCAAGCTCGCCATTCGCCCATTCCTCACCCCGCCACCCCCTTTCCCTCTGCGGCCTGCGCCCGCGTCGCACCCCAACGGCCCCCCGCCCCAACGCGACAAAGTACAAACAGTGCCAAATTGTTAGCGGAAGTGAAAACTTGTTTTTTTTCGTCGCGTTTGTTTACGTTCTTCCCGGTACGATGTCATATCAATTCACATCACGGGATTATGTACTTATGCTTCGTGCGTTCTTTTTGAGTGGAGAAAATGCGAGTGCAGCAGTACGTATGTACAGATAAGAAGTACCCGAGTCCCGAACGCTCGATCGCCAAATGTACGAACCGTGGTAAATGCTTACCAGCAGGCGTTGTCACAAAATGTTTTCGTGTAATGTACTAGCGTATTTTGAAGAGGATCCTCGACGTAGTACGAATGTCGAATAACGCTGCGGTTCATGAATTTCTCACAGCGGAGTTTGGAAGTCAGTGGATCGGTCGAGGCGGGCCTGCAGCTTGGGCTCCTCGCTCACCTGATCTCACACCCTTGGACCTCTTTTTGTGGAGTGAAATTAAGTGAACAAAAGTGAGCCGGTTAGTGTCGAACAATTAAAACAGCGCATATTAGATGAAGTGAAAAGACAAAAAAACGTAGGTACTTCTCTCGTTAAAAAACAATTTAATAAAACGTTCACGTCTGTGTATTGACAATGGTGGTGGACATTTTGAAGGACAATTGAAATACTTGTAAGGTTAGTTAAGATTATTGTAAATACCAGCTGATTCTAACTTCTTAAATACGCCAAAATCGTTTTTTTTTTTCATTACAGATTAGGTATTGTAAAAACAGCTGATTCTAACTTCTTAAATACGCCAAAATCGTTTTTTCTTTCAATACAGATTAGGTATTGTAAATAGAGCTGATTCTAACTTCTTAAATACGCCAAAATCGTTTTTTCTTTCAATACAGAATAGCTTATTTTATTTTGATATTGTTTGTTTTGTAATTACATACCTACGTACCTATTTAATTTATTGTAAAAAGTAATTATGCCGGTCCTAAGCCTGGATGAAATACCTATGAAGGGGAGATTTGAATTTAGGAATTAAACTAAATAAAGTTAGTAACTACCTACATGTCTTGTTTCATTTTATTGTCCAAGGTTAGGTAATACTATCAACGAATAAGTCAATGAACTCTGCAATGTGTCTATGATTTTAGTGAGACTTTCTTAAATAAACAAATGGTTATATCTTTGCTATTTATCGATATTATGTAATTCTTACATCATACATATGATAATAATGTATTCGCTAATATGTCCTTAAAGTTTTTGTACTGATTAAAAACTAGTGGTGTATAGTAGTACGGAATCGATTTCGTCCATTGGTCTATTTACGCGTTGCTCTGCCCCGGCCGCTGTGCAATGAATAAAAAAATACAAGACAGAAATAACGTTGAAGATATTTCAAGTGCATCTTTTTTCTAATTGAGGTATACATTTACATATTGTGATAGGTGGTGATAATATAAACGTAACGAAATTTAATTTTTACATTGAAATTTTTATATTTTTATAAATAGCAAAGATTGTTTTTTGTTTGTACGAAACAAACAAACGAATTTACTCAAAAGCCTGCAGTCTATCGATTTTGATAATTAATTAACAGTACAATGCTGTCTCTACCGAGTACATCGAGATATATTACTAGAGGGGTTATTCCAAACAAAAACATTGCGCGCGGCCGATGTGGTGGGGTACGTGTGGAACGAGCGAGGCGTGGCTTCAAGTTCAAAGATTAAGCAATGCGTGCAGATGCGACACATTGTGCAATCTGTTTACTCGGTACTATCTGGTGGTACTGATACTAGGGAATTAATAAAACGAGGATTTTATATTAAACTATGTATTTTAATTTCCTTTAAATAATATCAATTTATTAAGCTTTTGTCGTTTTGTGTAGTAATCAATAGTTTTATCAGTTTTTGCTTCATGATGTAATTTAAATGGATACGATGATTCAATGTTGATGGCGTTTACGTATAAGAAACTCACATTTTGAAAAATCTCACGCGAGATTCGAGGATGGGGGAGGGGTTGAATAAATTCTCACGACATCTCACCAGGGGGGGAGGGAGGTGCAGAAAATTTTAAAAAACACCTCACGTAATTTATGGACGCCCCCTTACTCGATCACAATTTTTGTAACTTTACTATAAACGGAACTACATTTAAAAATATACTTTATTTATTGAGTTATAAGGTTGCTTCCATTCTGTTTATTTACATTCTCAAAAACATCAATCGCTGCAGAGGTGGCTTGCGACAAAGGCGGCTTGTGTCAAAGGCCTCGGCGATATCATTTAAGAACATAATATTATGTACTTTAGGCAAACTTGTTATAAGATCTATTTTACTTTCTTATTAGTCCATTTGACAAGGATATTGGGTAAGATACCTATTGGAATAATTTTATTATTATGTATGTACTTATTAAATCCGCGAATAAAAAAAATTTTTAGTCGTGAATATAGAAATTGGGTCGCATTTTTTTAATCCGCGAATAGTAAAAACACGAATAAAGGAAGCGCGATTAAGGAACTTTTACTGTATTAGTTTCTGTGAATGTTGTGTTTATTTGTAATTGTTGTGCATAATAATTTATAAATCCTATTGGAACAACTATTGATTAGGCTTTTTTTAATAAATAAAAATAGGTAAATAAATAAATATTACTTAATATAACCTACCGTTTTACTTTGCGTAGTCGGGTAAAAGTATAAATATTTAGGTACTACACCACGGTAATCTTTCCTAGTAGATATTGTATATACATAGTTAAAAAAATCCAGTTACATTTTTTTAACAGACTCATCGATAGTGTCACGTCTGTGCTGTTAGTCTATGAAAAATGGCGCGAAACGCAGAACGCGTGGTGATTTTTCGCAAAATGATAACAATATTAGTAAAATGCATGACTTACTCATAATAAGGAAACTTACTGGTGAAAAGTCACTCCTCGGGCTTTGTTTGTATTATGGGAACTGTTAAAACAATATCTAAGCAAACACGAAGGCATTTTGAACAGAGCAATAACACGTGTTGACGCGGCAAGCGGGGGGCACAGTCCGACACAGACTAAAGAGACTTGTGATTCTTACCTCTAGCTCGTGTTAAAGAGAGTGTAGTAGCGATCGCCTCTCTAGTACGTAGTACATTCTATCTCTATGACCGAGTATTATTTTTTTAGACGTCTCTATTAAGGTTGATGTTCCGACCGTCCCTCCATACATTTTTGATTACCTCTAAACACTTAACACAGACACTATTTCTTTAAAACTAATCATTTTATCACTTCTCTATAATGAAATGTGTGCGCGTTCGACCTTTTTAATCAATAATTTACAATATTTACTTAGAAAAACAACAGTAAAATACCGGAAAAATTTGACACTTCTACAGTAGTGTGCGTGACTTTTGCCAAGCGAAACACGACATAAAGCACGACATCTAGCGCATAGACTATATACTTATTACAGATCTAGCGCGTCAATGTCTAAACGAAAGGCGATGTTTAGACATTGACGCGCTAGATGTCGTGCATTCGCGTTCGTTATCTTATGCATAATGAGCATAATTCTAATAAATCAAAGTTCTGTGTAAAAATTGAGTAATTTCATTTCCAATCGTTCAAAGAAAATAACAATAAAATAAAATAAAACTAATGACCTTAGAAACTATGTTTTTTTTTATTTATTACTCATTATTGTTCGTCCGTCGTAGGTCTGTAAACTGTATTGTACACTGAAGGTAAATGGTACTGTAGGTACTTTAGTTCGGCGTCGTCGCTCGTCGGCTTGATATAAAATTACATTCTTGATTTCATTGACACGCGCTATGATTTGCGCGCGGAATTTCTTGTGTTGTGAATTTATTTTTGTATGCTATGCATTTTAATTGATTCAAATTGCAATGTTTCTCTAGTATGCATTTGAGACTATATTGTAAATTGTAATAATTGATCGTGGGTATAGTAATTAATTATTCTAATAACGCAATTAGTAATATATGTATTTTCGGTGGGATTCAAAACAAAAAATTGGCCCGTGATTTTTATGAAATTTCACCACATTGCAAATCACATCAATCATAGTTCATACACATGTATGACGAAAGTGATTAGTATTGTGGCTAACATTGACTCATCAGTTCATCACTGAAACCAGTGATAAATCAGTACCTATATCATATTGTGTTTGAATATTTTTAAACAATGATATAAGTATACAATTATTATAAATCGGTAAACTATCAAAGTAATCACAAACTTGCAAACATTGGTAAAATGTCCAGTAGTTTATGAGCCTATTCATTACAATCAAACAAACAAACAAAGTTTTCCTCTTTATAATATTAGTGTAGACAAACACTATGAATACGATCACGAATGCAAATTCGGGGATTTTCTAATTATTGCTAAATAATAATTGAATTCGTTTTGAAATACTCTATAATTTTTAGTGTATAAATAGACATTTATAATGTGGTGCTCATTTTTTTTGTACTGCTAACGCTATTGTAGGTACCTATTTTCGTTGTTTTATTTCAAGTGAACACGGCCATACAATTTTGTCACGAGCCGCCTATGATTGTAGGTACTTTTGTTAGGCTCCTTCGTCGTCCGCGTCGGCTCGAAAGTTCTTGATTTCATTGTCACGCGCTATGATTTGCGCGCGGATTTTCTTGTGTTGTGAATTTATTTTTGTATTATTATTATTTTTTATTTATTTTTTTATTTTATTGATTCAAATAAAATATTTCACTAGTATGCATTTGAGACTATATTGTATTATGTATAATTTATCGTAGGTATAGTTATTCTTATAACGCAGTTATATTTTCGGTGGGACAATTTGACCCGTGATTTTTCTGAAATATCACCACGTTGCAAATCACATCAATCATACACACGTATGACGAAAGTATAGTGGCTATAATTGACTCATCAGTTCATCACTGAAACCAGTGATAAATCAGTACATATATCATATTTTATTGTGTTTGAATATTTTTTAAACAACGATATATACAATATTATTATAAATCGGTAAACTACCAAAGTACTTCCGAATTTTCAGACAGACAAACAAGTAGTTTGAACACGCAGTTTTCTTATACTAGTAGCAAAAATCAAAACCATAATACATATTATGTTTCCCTACTATATTTTACTAAAAGTCGAGTGCGTCGAAATCGTAAATAATAATATGTTTTTCACCTTCCTGGTTATTTTCCCATAGTAAATAGTGTTTTAGGTTTGTTGTTGTAGGTAGGAATAATAATAATTATTCTTACATGTTGGTTATGAAATGTATATTGAAATAATTTACTTTTACAAATCATTAGTGATATAAGTTTTGAGTGAAAATGCTTGGATCAGCATAATATTATATGGTACTTCAAATACATGTTTTGATAAAAAAAACAATAGTGTAATAAAATAAAACTGCGTTTTATTGTAATCAATGTTGACAATTTTAAATTCCAAAATTATTGATCAATAAAATAGTTTACACCAACAAATATAACTTTTATTTTTATAACAATCGTTCATAATATAAACCGTAGCAGGTGGCGTTTTGAAGTTCTGTCTACTCATACAGAAAAATGGAAAACTTGTTTTTTTTGTAAACAATTTATTACTCATGTTGTTTGGCAACTCGAAGCGTGGTCGTCCGTCGTAGGTACTTTTGTTCGGCGTCGCGTCGTCGTCCGCGTCGGCTTGATATAAAACATTCTTGATTTCATTGACACGCGCTATGATTTGCGCGCGGAATTTCTTGTGTTGTGAATTTATTTTTGTATGCTATGCATTTTAATTGAATCAAATTGCAATATTTCTCTAGTATGCATTTGAGACTATATTGTAATAATTGATCGTGGGTAGGTATAGTAATTAATTATTCTAATAACGCAATTATATTTTCGGTGGGATTCAAAACAAAAAATTGGCCCGTGATTTTTATGAAATTTCACCACATTGCAAATTATATATTATACAATTACAATTACAATTATTATAAATCGGTAAACTATCAAAGTAATTACAAACTTGCAAAATATGCTTTTCCGAATTTTCAGACAGACACACAATTTTATTAGTTTGTTTTAGCAAAGTAGGTACCTATACCTATACGCTTACGTCGCGCGTCGCGTCGTCGAAAACGGTGCGCCCAGAAACAAACATACCTAATTCAGTTACAATCCTTTTTTTGTTCCGTAATTTATTGTATTTATTCTAATACGATTTTTTTTTATTCGTCGGCCAGTTCTACTAGGTATAAAAAGATAAAATTGAAATATAATTATTGTAGCGACAGCCATATTATGTTACTATGTTTTCGTAAATATGTTTTTCACCTTCCTGGTTATTTTCACATAATCTTATCTTATATATAAAAATGAATCGCAAAATGTGTTGGTAAGCGCATAACTCGAGAACGGCTGAACCGATTTCGATCATTCTTTTTTTATTATATTCCTTGAAGTACGAGGATGGTTTTTACTTTTTATGTAGAGAAAACGTAAATATTATGTACCACGGGCGAAGCCGGGGCGGACCGCTAGTATATATATATAAATGAATCGCAAAATGTGTTGGTAAGCGCATAACTCGAGAACGGCTGAACCGATTTCGATAATTCTTTTTTTATTATATTCCTTGAAGTACGAGGATGGTTCTTATGTAGAGAAAACGTAAACATGTACCACGGGCGAAGCCGGGGCGGACCGCTAGTCTAATATAAAAATGAATCGCAAAATGTGTTGGTAAGCGCATAACTCGAGAACGGCTGAACCGATTTCGATAATTCTTTTTTTATTATATCCCTTGAAGTACGAGGATGGTTCTTATAGCTAGAGAGCTAGTTAGTTTAGTTTTAGTGCAGTGGCAGTGTAAATGTTGTTGTTGAGGTTATGTAAATTTAACACTTTAGTTAACTACCAAGATATAAAGAAATGAGGATAGGACACAATAACTATTGGTTGAGGTATTTATAAACTCATAATATACTTTTAAAAAAATTTCTAGAATTAAATTAGAACAGCTGATTCAAAATAGCCTAAAAAATCTTAATAATAATAATTACGCTTCACAGCAAGAAGAAATGTACCATATGTACCCGCACAAAGTCGATATTGTGTTGCCTACCGTTCGACTCAATGGCTAGGGTTGTAACTACCTTTAATAATTATTACCAAACTAATAAACCGAGTGATGCGAAATAACCATAATTCTTTTAGAGTTTGATAAAATGATCAGGCAGGTATTTTCTTTAATCCTCTGAATTCTCGGTTACTAAATTGTATCGTTGAAATTATTCTTAATCGCGTAAATTTAATAAATAATCATATGGAAAACACTTTTCATTTGTTTTTTTACTTTCACGCCCAACTACTATACAATAATTACGTTGTTTCGGTATTTTGACGAGAAAACGCAGGAAACATCCGTTGTATCATTTTAGATAGATTGTATATTTTGTATCTGTAGAATTGAAATCAAAGCTATGTATATGTTGTCTCCATTCTTTTCTTATCGGATTGTTGATCCCAATGCGAATGCGTCACTTAAATTTTATAAAAGACAATTAAGAACATCAAAAATAAAGTGATACGTAAATATTTCACAGTGCAATATATTATGTAATTAATAATAATTATATATTTATGAAAAAATAATTACATCAGATTTAATAATAGCAATTGTTTTGAATGTACATAATATGAATAAATGATTACATCATAATAGTAATAATCACAATTGTTTTATTTCCCATTTGTTGCAACCCTAGCATATTTTCATGTAGCAGCAGAAGTACCTACACTGGCGGCGCGGCGGCATCGTGCGACATCAAAGGCATTGCCTTACTAGGTAAGTTTATAATGACTCATTTCTTTTATTATATAATTTACGTTTTACTTTTACAGAATCCGATTCAATGGATTATGAAGACGAGTCACACAACGCCATACGATAGTGATGATGAATGAACATTTCAATAAATGCATGCGTGTTTTTTTATGTTGTTTTGTAATTGTTAATTGTTTCTTAAATAAAGAAATAAACTAAATATTTTTTAAATGATGATTTGTTATTTGCAACACAACTTTATATTTGAGATTCTTTACAAATGTATATTTAGTTTTGTATCATCAAATTTATAAATTTTATTCCATAGTTTTCAAAATTAAATGTAAATGACCATAAAAACATTAATAAAGTAAATCATTGATGTAAGGTCAGGGAACGTAATACATATATATACATCTGACCATGTAGAAGCTAAGTCTTGTTGACTGCTGAAGTCTGTAAAGTTTTGTTGTCTGCTGAAGTCTGTACGCAATGAAAATGTCTGCCGTTTCGAAAATAAGTTTTTAAGACCCTAATAAATAAAATATATGAATGGCAGATCTGGTCAAATACTTTCAAAATTGTATTTTTTTCAGCACTTTCATAAGTGTCTGCCAGAATGTTATCCGCGTGATAATGGTCTGCCATTGTTATTTTCCGATAGTAATAATAATCTATTTTCAAATATCAAAATGGCAGACGTGGTCAAATGGTTTCAAAGTTCGCCAAAAATTTCCACCTGTCTTACCTAAGCGCGCGCCCCGTCCACCACTCTGGGCTTAGTGACTCCTCATCTCATGTATAGTAGGTATAGGGGAATCAACACACAAAAATCCAGGTCTGGTCAAATACATACAGGTAGCTTTGCGCTAGCCCTCTAGCTATTACTTCTTATGGAGAGAAAACGTAAACATGTACCACGGGCGAAGCCGGGGCGGACCGCTAGTAAATAATAAAATAATAAATAGTGTATTAGATTTGTTATTGTATCTTGTATACCTACGAATAATTATTCTTACGTCTTGTTGGGAAATGTTCAAATACCTACCTATTGAAATAATTTACTGTTACAAATCATTAGTGTTATTAGTTTTGAGTGAATAGGCATGGATCAGAAATTCAGAATATAATATGCTACTAACTACTCAAATACATACATGTTTACACAACAAACACCACTGACCTCTATAACTATAAGTTATAGAGGTCAGTGACCGTCAGTGACAAACACTATGGATACCTACGCTCGCGAATGCAAATTCGGTGATTTACTAATTATTGATACCTAGTCATTGAATTCGTTTTGAAATAGCCTGTACTTTGTAATTTTTAGTGTTATAGACATTTATAAAATGTGGTGCTCATTTTTTTGTAATAAATCATCCCGAACGCTATTGTATTTTCGTTGTTTTATTTCAAGTGAACACCTATACAATTTTGTCACGAGCCGCCTCTGGCCTCTGGGTGAAATAAACAAGTCAAATGATTTTTGTTCTAATTGTATTTTGGTAGTAGTTTGTTTAGAATTTACATTACCATTGTTTAATTTTTATTTTGTATTTGCAGTAAAATAAAAAGATGAAAAACTTCATTAGGTATATTGTACGACACCTCACTCTGAATCGCGCTAGCGAAATTTTTTCGTTACAGAGCACATATACAACTTTCGGACAATCTTCATTGAGGCCGGCCGGCAAATCGAGTATGTCGAGAAACTTCACTTATTCGATGGAGGTATTCTACCTTCCTTCCTCCACAGTTGTGGGACCCCGACGTGCATTGAACACGCAGCTTTCTGATACTAGTAGCTAAAATCAAAACCACAGATATGTCTGTGATCAAAACCATAATAATATTTTTACCTATTATTTTACTAAAAGTCGAGTGCATCGAAATCGTAAATATGTTTTTCACCTTCCTGGTTTTTTTTCCATAGTAAATAGTGTTTTTGATTTGTTGTTGTATGAATAATTATTCTTACTTGTTGGTTATGAAATGTATTTTGAAATAATTTACTTTTACAAATCATTAGTGATATTAGTTTTGAGTGAAAATGCTTGGATCAGCATAATATCATATTTGCTACTTCAAATACATGTTTTGATAAAAAAAAAACAATAGTGTAATGTAGGTAATAAAATAAAACTGCGTTTTATTGTAGGTAATCAATTTTGACATTATTTATTTCCCAAAATTACAATAAAATAGTTTACGCCAACAAATATAACTTTTATTTTTATAACAATCCTACTTCCTACTAATGCGAAAGTTCATACATGTTTCAAAAGAAAAACTTTTACTTTTACTATTATTTCAATTTATCCGGTTTAATTAAGACTTAATATTGATACATATGATCATTATAAATACAAATAGGAATTAACAATATAACGAATACGTGGCACAACTAAAATTTTACCGATACCACCCGTGGTCATTCTCCTTTGTGGGTCATTTGTAACAGGATGGCGGTTCTACAGCGAAAAAAGAAAAATGATGGTCAGAACGCTGATACCGGATACCTTAAGATACTGTAATATAAAATATTACTAGATTAGATAAAATATTATAGGTAGTATCTTCACCGTGTGTGACGCGCTTTACATTCACGCCATCTAGAGTTAAATCTTTATCATTTTTGTATACGTCTGTGTGTGTAAACGACCCTGTATGCAATGACAGATGTTAAAACGCATAATTTTACCGAATTGGGTGGATTTTAAGGCAATGATATAACATATTTCAATAAAATATAATATTCAGTAACCGCCATGACTATTCCTAGGTTTGATGACTATTCCAATTACGCAAAAACTCAAATAAACTAGAAATGTAGAATTCAGCGCCATCTAGCGGGATATTGGCTGGGAACAGATCGTTGCAATCACCTTAATGTTAGCCTCCCGCGAAGAAGGGGCAAGCAATTAGTAAAATATTATGTATAAAATTATTTATTTTAAAATTATGTATGTATGTAATTGTACCTTTCTATAAAATTACGTAAGATATAGTAGTATTAATATAGTTAAGTCGAAGGAGATTTAAACTCGGTCACTTTACTTCCTTGTATAATATTTTAAATGCAAAACTTCTGTTTGTTATGTCTTCGCTTCGGTTTGAAAGATATGGATATAATTTAGTACACATAAAACATTATATATAGCTTTTTTTGAACGCATTTAAAGAAAAAAGAAAAAAAGATGGTCTGAGAAATTTATTACTTTATCCCAACTTAAACTACCTATATTTAAGTATATTGTATATCTAGCCTTATAGCCAGCTAGACCCGATGCGAAACGAAACATTTGCAATTGCTAAGCATACATTAGCTTAATCAATGATTTACTTATATGCATTATAGAAAATTAATCGCGTGCCCAGATTTGTAATTGTATTAGCATTTAGTTCTTTGAATGAGTACAGCCACAGATAATATAATACTATGTACAGCTAATGTACTGTTTTTTCAACCTCTCAATTATTTATAAATATATTTTTTAATAATACAATTTAATTCAGGGGATCGAAATGAAAAATCGATATTTTTATTTTTAAATATAGGGTTATGAATGTATAAATACAAGGTACCTTCTGCGGTTTTGCGTGTACTTTATCTTATCGCGCGTTAACTCTTTTCCATATAAGTTTCCGTACCATACGTTACGCCTGCTCTATGTTTCTATTTATCTTACCACATAATTATTCGAATTAACCTATAACAACAATTAAATTTTAAATTATGTAAAGCTAATAATACCTAGGTATAGTTATGATTGGAAGTCTGAAAAAGAGTGTGAGGAAAATTAGCCGTTTTGTTTATAAATAATTGGTATTCATAAATTTTAATGAGGTCCTTGGTAATTGCCTAATTGCTGTTATCAACGAGGCCGAAGGTGTAAATTAAATAAAAACCTGTATTTTCTCAAGCCAAATACTGGACCAGCTTTTTTAATGTTCAAGTTGTATTCGATAAAGGACAATGACTCTGTTAACTGGGACGTGGATCGATCCAGCCTGGCTGGCGTTCGCCAGAAACTATTCATGTAATACTAGCTGTATCCTGTGGCATTTGTCGCATTAATTATCTTCCTGAGCTTTATTGTGTATTTTTCAGGTTACATTTCCACTTAATTCTAAATTTATGGGCATTTGGAAAGTTATGGTGAGGTACTTATGCTAGGTATAGCTGTACTTTGAACATGTTCATCTTATTATATTTTGATTAGAGATTAAGCTTCTAACAAAAAAATAAAAAAATGTGTGCGTGTACTAGAGTACACACTAGGGTGGAGTGAAAAAAATTTTTTTTCATTTTCGTTTCGGCATACCTGTAAAAAGATGTCATTATTGCTCATAAATACACATGCAAAATTATACTTTGCACATGATACATTTAGAGGTGCCCCCAACATCATGAACTTTCAGAAATTCAAAAAATTTCGTCGAAAATAATTAAAGTTTAATTTTGACAAATTAACGCTAAATCAGATTCTGTGTTATCTCGTTGGTTGCCAACGGGAAGACACAGAATACGTTATATTTCAATATATAAAAAAGTGGCTATCGCTGGCTACCAGTGGCTCTGGTCGGTGGCCCGTTTGCGCCGACTCTTATTGTAGGAAACGTTGATTTTAAACAGTGGCGTTAAGGAAATAACACTAATGTTAGTAATATTTCTTAATTATATTTTACACGTAAATACAATTAAGATCATAATTTAATATTTTTGATGTGAGTTCTATCTATAATTTCGCTTTGTTACAGTAAAGTGTTGGAATAGGCCAGTAGAAATCGACACTAAAAAACCCTAAATTCGCAAAGCACGATGTAGATTTGAATTTTTGGTATGTTGTTTGGATCAGTTAGGGTGATGTAAATCCCAATTTGCAACTTCGAAAAAGTTGTGCTCGCTGCGCACCACGTGATAAACTGCGAAAATTTTGGACTTTTTTCACTTTTTGCTCTAAAAGTCATAAACTATGCGTTTTCGACAAGTATGATTCAGTACATAAATTAAGGTTATTAAATTTGCAACAATTTAAGCCTAACCGCAGCTCTCTAAACCTTATAACGACTAAACTGTGGCCATTCGAAGATGGTTCATTTTTACGGAAATATTGAAATTTTTAGTTTTGCTCCCGTTTGAAGCAAAATATTGGCAAAAACCGCTCATTCTATGAGAAGGTCGTATAATAAAGTTGTAGTGCATTTAATTTTCTTTCATTAGAGCATAGAACAAAGTCTGTGAGACAAATAGTTCACTCACAATATCTGAAAAACAAAAAGAAGGTAGAAATAGATTTTTAAAGAATTGAAACTGAGGGCATATAAAATCATAAAAAGGATAATACTTTTTCATTTGCAGGATAGGTAATTAGCAAAATTACAAAGATATTTAAATTTGCAACAATTTAAGCCTAACCGCAGCTCTCTAAACCTTATAACAACTAAGCTGTGGCCTTTCAAAGATAGTCAGTTTTTCCCGAAATTTTCAAATTTTTAGTTTTGCTCCCGTTTGAACCAAAATATTGGCAAAACCGCTCGTTCTATGAGAAGGTCATAAAATAAAGTTGTAGAAAATTTAATTTTGTTAATTACCTATCCTGCAAATGAAAAAGTATTATCCTTTTTATGATTTTTTATGCCCTCAGTTTCAATTCTTTAAAAATCTATTCCTACCTTCTTTTTGTTTTTCAGATATTGTGAGTGAACTATTTGTCTCACAGACTTTGTTCTATGCTCTAATGAAAGAAAATTAAATGCACTACAACTTTATTATACGACTTTCTCATAGAACGAGCGGTTTTTGCCAATATTTTGGTTCAAACGGGAGCAAATATAAAAATTTGAAATTTTCGGGAAAAACTGACTATCTTTGAAAGGCCACAGCTTAGTTGTTATAAGGTTTAGAGAGCTGCGGTTTGGCTTAAATTGTTGCGAATTTAATTAGCTTTGTAATTTTGTTAATTACCTATACTGCAAATGAAAAAGTATTATCCTTTTTATGATTTTATATGCCCTCAGTTTCAATTCTTTAAAAATCTATTTATACCTTCTTTTTGTTTTTCAGATATTGTGAGTGAACTATTTGTCTCACAGACTTTGTTCTATGCTCTAATGAAAGAAAATTAAATGCACTACAACTTTATTATACGACCTTCTCATAGAACGAGCGGTTTTTGCCAATATTTTGCTTCAAACGGGAGCAAAACTAAAAATTTTAATATTTCGGGAAAAATGAACCATCTTCGAATGGCCACAGTTTAGTCGCTATAAGATTTAGAGAGCTTTAATTAGGCTTAAATTGTTGCAAATTTAATAACCTTAATTTATGTACTGAATGATACTTGTCGGAAACGCATAGTTTATGAAATTATGACTTTTAGAGCAAAAAGTGAAAAAAGTCCAAAATTTTCGCAGTTTATTATTTGCGTATAATCTTTTTTCCTACTGAATGAAAGAAAATTAAATGCACTACAACTTTATTATACGACCTTCTCATAGAACGAGCGGTTTTTGCCAATATTTTGCTTCAAACGGGAGCAAAACTAAAAATTTTAATATTTCGGGAAAAATGAACCATCTTCGAATGGCCACAGTTTAGTCGCTATAAGATTTAGAGAGCTTTAATTAGGCTTAAATTGTTGCAAATTTAATAACCTTAATTTATGTACTGAATGATACTTGTCGGAAACGCATAGTTTATGAAATTATGACTTTTAGAGCAAAAAGTGAAAAAAGTCCAAAATTTTCGCAGTTTATTATTTGCGTATAATCTTTTTTCCTACTCAAATTTTGTAATTTCGTTAATTACCTATCCTGCAAATGAAAAAGTATTATCAATGGTCGCGCCAATATAAAAATATACGTAAATATATTCTCGATATGAAAGTGGACTGTATTTTGATCTACGTGGTGTTAGCAAAGAGGGATAGACAGGATACACACGGCACGTACCTCGTCGGAGGGAGTAGCGTCCAGAACACACGCGCCGCCACGCGGTCAGGGTCCTCCAGCTCGCGGCGGGCAAGAACGGCGTCCAGTCCCACACTCCACACAAACACACACGCGGCGGTGAGCGCGACCAAGGGCCGGGGCACGGGATACCCCGGTGGCGTTACAAGGGCACAATGCCTGATGATCTAGAGAGCCTCGTGGAAGCTCTCCGGCGGTGGCCGAGTCCCGAACCTCGCGAAGGCACGGAGCGAACCCGACTGACTGCAGCGACACGAACGTCGCGTTCACGTCTTATTGGACGTGTCACGTGGTTAGTGACCACGCGATGATTGGTTGTGCTCGTATGTAGGGAAGGATGAAGGAACACACCACAAACAATAAACGTTTAATTTCTACATTTACTATTTTAATTATATTGGCGTTACCATATCCACCCGCCCTAAATGGGTCACCATTTAAAACCAATCATAAGATACAGCGAAAAACTATGACTCTAGGATCGCATAATGCGCGCGGGTTGATAAAAGTCCTAAGAGCCACGGCGGTAATATAAATAACAAGTTCTATGGCTCTAGGAGCGCAAAATGCGAGCGGGATAATAAAAAATCCTAAAGGTCACGGCGGAAATATAACTAACAAATTCTATGACTCTAGGATCGCGTAATGCGAGCGGGTATATAAATTCCTAAAGTCACGGCGGTATTACAACTAACAAATTCTATGACTCTAGGATCGCGTAAAGCGAGCGGGGTATAAAAAGTTCCTAAAGTCACGGCGGTATTATAACTAAGAAATTATAAACGAAAGCGGTGCAAAAACTTAAAATTAAACTTAACTAACTGCGGTAATATACTAATGCGGTATAACTATTGTCTTGGAAGCGGACATAAACGAACGACCGGGCGAAGGTAAGTTCCCTTGGCGGTTCTAACTGTACAAACGCGCGCGACGTCGTCCTTTGAAGGATGTACTTTCTCTACGACGGCTAAAGGCCAGGTTAGGGGCGGTGTATTATCATTTATTACAACCACTACCGTTCCAAGAGTAATAGGTGTGGAAGGCGTATTCCATTTCTGCCTAACCTGCAAACCGTGTAAGTATTCCATTCTCCAATGTTTCCAAAACGACTGAACTAACTTGTCCAGTAGCGAATGCCTATCAAGCAAACTGACGTGATCAGATTTGACTTGCGGCGCGGGTAATGATAATAAAAGCGCGGTAATTAAAATAACACGAAACAAATGCGTTTTAATATACATATATTTAATATGATAATAATCAATGATCATGATAATTATGTGATCATTGCGCGGTGATATCACTGGATGCTTATGTGCATATTCCAGGGCGGAATCGCTTAGACGTCCGATGAGGATAAGTCTGTTGCGAATAAAAGGCTTCGAGCGGTTGAGAGCCTGCGAATAAAATTTATAAAAGAGTATATTATAATACTCCTCTGCAAAATATTTATTTTGCAGGGCGGGAATAATTTTATTCTCAGCGAAATTAGGTTCCTCTACGGTCATCATAACACCGCGGCGGGTTAATAATATAAGGAACCTATAAATATAAAATACACGACGCGACGAGACGCGAAGGGCGGTATCGTATAAAGCGCAATGCTTTATAGGCGGGCACACAGTGTGCGCTAATAATTTTCGTTCGGGAATGTCTGCAATAGACTCACCATTGAGACTCCTAAGAGGCCAATCAGATGGGTCCGAACGAGCCCACTGGGGTCCGTGGATCCACAGAGGGTGCGGTACGAGATTTTGTGGCGTAATGCCACGCGAAAAAATGTCAGCGGGAATTTCAATACCAGAAACATGGTAGAAATTATCTGATGGGATGTTATACACGACTGTGGGAGCAACGAAGCCCATCATGTCCCACAGACGGGCGGCAATTGACAAGATGGAGCGCTTAGTGCACATCACATCGGCGGGAGCGGTAATTTTAAAATGAAAACAATCATCAACAGTAGACCAATGCAGACCAAGTAATTTATGTTGCATGGTCTTATCAAACTCCACCGCGGAGGGTAAAAGTTTGTGCGAAGCGGGAAGATTATCTAACACATTTTTGCCATTACTATTCCATTTAATAAGATCCCACTGAGCTCCCTTAAACAAATCGATGAGCTGCTGCGACGCGGAAACTGCTTCACATTCCGTGGGAATAGAGAAGGCGATATCATCCATATACAACGAGGAAGACGCAATGCCACTCGCAAGCGGATATTTCGCGCCGTCATCTTCTACGAGCTGTCTTACCGTGCGCAGTGCATGATAAGGACTAGACTTGATGCCGAAGCAAACTCGATTAAATTGATAAAGAAGCAGCGGATCCTGCGGGCTGAAACGATATAAAAAACATTGAAAACGACGATCAAACTCACGCACGAATATCTGCAGAAACTGTTGGCGGCAATCGGCGGTCATGGCAATCGCGTGGAGACGAAAACCTAAAATTATTGTAAACAAATTGCCTTGTAAATTCGGCCCAACATGCAGAAGGTCATTCAACGAACGCTGGCTTCCAGAAGTTGGCATGCTAGCATCTAAAACCATGCGCAGCTTAGTCGACGATTTATCCTCGCGCAGAACAGCGTGATGCGGTATAATATAAATAGGTGTAGGGTCACGCGGATCATACGGAGGCGCGGGTGAAATATAATTCTTCGTTAGATAATCTTTTATGACGTCATCATATGCCAACCTTAATTTAGGTGAAGCCTGTAGCTTTCTTTCGAGGCACATGAAACGCTTGCGGGCAATATTAAATGAGTCACCGAGAGTGTAGAAATCATCCTTAAATGGAAGCGAAACAATATATCTACCACTCACGGGATCGCGGGTTGTAGTTAATTTATAATATTCTTCACATTCAACATCATCGGGATGTTGAACGGGCGGTGCGGTAGGAAGCTCCTCGAGCTCCCAGAAACGCCTGACTAATGAGTCAATAGCGGCGGTCTCTTGAACGTGACAACACGTCAAGGGCGGTTTATGTATGTTAGGTATGGTGGGTACTGAACCCATTATTACATAGCCTAACACCGTGCGCAATGCAGCGGGCGCCGACGAGTCATGAGATGCATGAACTACGTCGGGGAGAAGCAGATGAGGGAACAGAGAAGCACCGATTAATAAATCGATTTTATTTGGCGTACCAAAACTCTCATCTGCGAGCGGTAAATGCGAAATATGCGATAAGACAGAAGTGTCTATAACAGCGGTAGGTAGTAAATCCGTAACATGATCAACAACTAGCGGTGAAATATTAAAGGATATGTTGTTGTCAAGACGCGAATAAAATTGTACATTTACGGAATTACTATTTACAATTTTTTCTGAACCACCGAACCCCTTAATAATAGTACGTTCGGTTTTCTGCGGTTTAATACCTAAACGTTCACAACATTCATTCGTAATGAAGTGACTTTGCGAAGCGGAATCTAAAAGCGCGCGAATAACAAGCCGTTCGCCTTTACAATTATAAGCTACGACTTCAGCGGTTGATAATAAAATAGTACATTGTTTATTCGCGGGCGCGTTGCATTGAAATGCGTTATCAGTATCAGCTGTATAGCTAGCGGTACATAGCGCAATGTCGGAGCGGACGCACTCGCCCGACGCGGACGGCGCAGGCAACGGCGGTGTGCTGCGCGGCGGGGGGTGAGACGCAGGCGCGGGAATGGACGATTCGCGCTTCAAATGTAACATCGTATGATGTTTTAATTTACAAACGCGACAGCCAGAATACGACGAACAACTAGAAACTCGATGTTTTATACTGAGACAATTTATACACGCGTTCCTATCCTTTACGTATTTCAAACGTTCCTGCGGACTCATTTTATGAAAACTCGAACATTTATATAAATTTTGATGCGTAATATTTGTACAAAGACAACTATATGCGGAATCAGCGGTTGTTACGTAAGACTGATACTTAGGCGGAGCAGACGAGATATTATTTGAACTGCGGTTATAATTATTATACTTTCGAGGCGGTTTATTTATTCCCGAATTTGTGGAAGGATGAATGCGTTCTAATACCTTCGCACGAGTTTGAATAAATTGAACTAAGTTATCAAAAGTAGGCATTTCACTACCAAACTTAGTCTCGAAAGCGCGAACAGTATCTGAGTCTAACTTCTTCAACGCGATATGAACAATCATTATATCTGTAATATTATCTAACTTTATATTCTGTAAGGCGCGCACTGCGCTAATAAAGTTATCAGTAAATAAATCAAAGTTTGTTGCGGACGGAGAAAGCAAAGGTTTAAAATCAAACATTTGATTTAAATACGCGGAAACTAACATACGTTTATCATCATATTTATTTTTTAAAGTTTGTAAAATTAAATTATAATTTTCAGCGGAGGGGGTTATACCAGCTATAACAGTTGTGGCCTTCCCCGTTAATTTACCTAGTAAATAATATAAACGCTCGGCATCTGTAAGGCCGGGATTGTTGTGAACAATTGATTCAAAATTCGAAAGAAACAGCGGAAATGAGCGAATATCACCCGAAAATGGTACTAATTCGATAGGCGGTAATTTAGGCCTATTTTTATGCAAATTATTAATATCTCCGTGTGACGGACTTGGTTGCGAATATTGCGATTTAATTCTTATAACTCTGCTATATAAAGACTCGAATGCAACGAGGCTTTTATAATCAGGTTTCGCGGTAGGTGTTAATAATAATAAGCGAGTATTGTATTCGTCTAAACACTTTTCAAATCTTTCACGTAATGATTCTATCTGCGCGGACTCGTCAAGGAAACTTTCCATAAGCGAGGCGTTGTTATGAACGTTTAAAGACAAATCATACATTTGTTGCACCATTTCGAATATAACTTCGCGTTTAGCTAATAACATGGATAACTGCGAATCATTTATATCTTCCGAATCATTAACATCCGAAGCGTCACTATCAGGTAACTTAGTCATTTTCTTAGGCGGCATTTTTAATAACAAAAGTATATATTCAAACAGAGAATGTTACAATACAAGTTACAATAACAAGTAATACGACTAAATAAAGTAGGTCAGCGACGCAAGCGTAATATGAACCGAGTATGAATTTTCAATATGGTCGGATTATAACAGCGGATCGCGGAATGACCTAGATAACGTTATAAATTTCAAGTGCGGGTAGCGGGTAAATAAATATGATGAAATATGTTCGATTTATAATGATTTTAGCGTTATAACTGCGGATAAACGATATGAATATAGTTTTAATTAACTATTTTAATAATAATATACGCGTAACTTAATGTTACGGGCGGAATAAAATATATTTTAAGCAAAAAATAATAGATGACGCAATGTCGATCTATGCGGTATATTATAGTTATTTCACAATGAATGTACTATTAAATCGCTTATTAGGGCCTACAATGAGTATCCTAATAAGGGCGGGTTTAAAATATATTTTATATGAATAGTAGAAGACGCATTGTCGTTCTATTATATGCGGTATATTAAATAGTATTTCGCATTGAAGATACTACTAATCGCTTATTAGGTCCTACACAATGAGTATCCTAATAAGGGCGGTGGAATCATCAGGTAATGGTTACTATCCGGGTCGAAGGTACCACTCAATGGTCGCGCCAATATAAAAATATACGTAAATATATTCTCGATATGAAAGTGGACTGTATTTTGATCTACGTGGTGTTAGCAAAGAGGGATAGACAGGATACACACGGCACGTACCTCGTCGGAGGGAGTAGCGTCCAGAACACACGCGCCGCCACGCGGTCAGGGTCCTCCAGCTCGCGGCGGGCAAGAACGGCGTCCAGTCCCACACTCCACACAAACACACACGCGGCGGTGAGCGCGACCAAGGGCCGGGGCACGGGATACCCCGGTGGCGTTACAAGGGCACAATGCCTGATGATCTAGAGAGCCTCGTGGAAGCTCTCCGGCGGTGGCCGAGTCCCGAACCTCGCGAAGGCACGGAGCGAACCCGACTGACTGCAGCGACACGAACGTCGCGTTCACGTCTTATTGGACGTGTCACGTGGTTAGTGACCACGCGATGATTGGTTGTGCTCGTATGTAGGGAAGGATGAAGGAACACACCACAAACAATAAACGTTTAATTTCTACATTTACTATTTTAATTATATTGGCGTTACCAATTCTTTTTATGATTTTATATGCTCTCAGTTTCAATTCTTTAAAAATCTATTTCTACCTTCTTTTTGTTTTTCAGATATTGTGTGTGAAATATTTGTCTCACAGACTTTGTTCTATGCTCTTATGAAAGAAAATTAAATGCACTACAACTTTATTATACGAACTTCTCATAGAACGAGCGGTTTTTGCCAATATTTTGCTTCAAACGGGAGCAAAACTAAAAATTTCAATATTTCCGTAAAAATGAACCATCTTCGAATGGCCACAGTTTAGTCGTTATAAGGTTTAGAGAGCTGCGGTTAGGCTTAAATTGTTGCAAATTTAATAACCTTAATTTATGTACTGAATCATACTTGTCGAAAACGCATAGTTTATGACTTTTAGAGCAAAAAGTGAAAAAAGTCCAAAATTTTCGCAGTTTATCACGTGGTGCGCAGCGAGCACAACTTTTTCGAAGTTGCAAATTGGGATTTACATCACCCTAACTGATCCAAACAACATACCAAAAATTCAAATCTACATCGTGCTTTGCGAATTTAATGTTAATTTCCACTGGCCTAGAAGTCAAAATACGACAAATGACATGTTGTCCTGTATTTTGTTTGCCAGAGAAGTACCCAGTGTCTCAATTACCAACTTATACTGATGCTAAGAAACTAAGTATTACTTATTTATTAGATATGAATTTAAATCCGATAAAATAACAAAATTCATTCTTTATCCGAAAGATTAGCTACAGAAATGTTTGATGTGTGGCGAAAAGCATCGCTTCCCACTATTAGCTTTATTAGAGTACTACAACTTATTCGACACACCATATTCGATGAATATAGACGCTTATTAAAACCTTATCAAGACTGACAAACTAACAAAAAAGAACAAGAAAAGATAACTGAAGTATTTTGTCACTCAGTTTTTAATTCTCTTGTACTTGCTCAAAAGATTATACCAACTTAACTATGTGGCAAGAATGTAAGAAAACTGAGCCTCTGACTTCTAATTTATCTGAAGAAACCTTAAAAGACATCGTGAAAAGCGGTTTGACTACGTTTCAGAATATCAAAGATTTTCTATAACTTGCCCAGGCCGTAAAGAATATTATCAAATTGGTGACATAAGCTTCAAGTGCAGTTTGCTGAGAAAGTAAACAAAATGATTTTATAATGGCAAGAGCATCAGTATCACGACTGCTAATGCCTAATTTTGAAAAAAAAAACAGCGTTATCTATACTATTATTATAATCTATACTAATATTATAAAGCTGAAGATATTGTTTGTTTGAACTCGCTAATCTCAAGAACTACTGGTCCAATTTAAAAAGTTCTTTCGGTGTTAGATAGCCCATTTATCGAGGAAGGCTATAGGCTGTATATCATTACGCTTAGATTAACAGGAGCGGAGCCACGCGGGTGAAACCGCGAGGCAACCGCAAGCGCAGCTAGTACTAAATAATTACTTATTTCTGATATTTTCATTCCTCTATAATATCATTTTCATTAATGAAATAGGTTAAAACAACTAATCAGGCTATTATTTAGTGTATCACAAAGAAGTTTGTTATTTATTAGACTTGAAGGCCATAAACATACTGTGATTAAAAAATAAATCAAAGTTTGCGAAAAAATCATATTTTTCTAATTTTCAATTGGTTTGGGGCACCTCAAAACATCAAGACAGGTGAACAATATTTTGTATGCTGAATTCACTCATTAAAAGGCATCTTTCTGTCGCTATGCCTTTTGAAAAAAACAAAAAAAAATTTCTTTCATACATTATCACTCCACCCTAGTACACACGTAAGAAGTGAAACTTCTTTATGACCTTATTTTTCAAAAAATAATTTACTATCTACACTAATATTATAAAGAGGAAAACTTTGTTTGTTTGTTTGTTTGATTGATTGTAATGAATAGGCTCATAAACTACTGGACCGATTTTAAAAATTCTTTCACCATTCGAAAGCTACATTATCCACGAGTAATATAGGCTATATATTATTATCACGCTAAGACCACAGATTAGAGAATAGTTACTTCGTAACTAAGACCAACAGGAGCATAGCCACGCGGGTGAAACCGCGCGGCACAGCTTGTATACAATATTACAGAAATACGTTAGTCTAACACGCTCGTCGCTTCGCTCCTCGCTACCTATTTAAATACAGTCAAAACCGTTTATGGCGACATCGTTTATAACAAAATACCGGTTAAATTGACCAAAATGAAAGGTCCTTGCTGAATGTTATATGACCGCCTTATCGAAAACATTGGTTTTTACGGCATTGTTTACTACGACATACCGCATTAAGCGACCACATTTGGTTAATATTTTTGGAGAATTATATCTGTAGAACGACCGGCTCAGCTGTATTGTAAACAATTTGAATAGGTAACTGTATCCACATCTGGCACAGTATAATAGTCAATGGCTATTATCGTAAAAGTAATCAAAGTTTAGGGTCTTTTGTAATTCTTAGAAACAAAGCACATGCATATTTTGATTGGACATAAAGAGTTTGAGGTTTATTCTTATAAATATTGAATTCACAAAATCATATATGAACACCAATCAAGCAAACACGTGTTAACGTGAGTCATAGATTTATTAATGTTTTAAAAAATTCAATCAAAAACTGAGGTTAACTTTAAATACAATTTTAGAAAAATAAATACCACAATTAAATTATAAATTATATATTATATTATAATTATATAAATAATTTATAAATATATATATAATATATAAATAATATAATTATATATACATATTATATTATATAAATTATTAAATTAAATAGATACCATAATTCCACCCACGTGTTAGTGTATTGAAAAATACAATCAAAAACCGGCCAAGTGCGAGTCGGGCTCGCGCACAAAGGGTTCCGTAGCAGCAAATATAATAAATTACAGTTAAATCAACCTATCTCAAAAACTATAAGAGATACTTTGATCAAACCAAAAATCGTTGAAAGAGTTAATTAGCATGCATCACCTCTATTTTTTTTAGAATTTTATACCCCGTAGTTATAAAAATAGAGGGGGGGGACATACTTTTTACGACTTTGAGAGCTGATATCTCAAAAACCGTTCACTTTAAGAAAAATGTTTTTTAGAAAACTTTATATCATTTTAAAAGACCTTTCCATTGATACCCCACACGGGTATGTACATCGAAAAAAAAAATTTCATCCCTCAGTTACATGTATGGGGGGCCCCACCCCCAATTCTTTTTTTTACTATTTAGTGTCATATTTTTGTAGCGGTTCATACAACACATATTCCCATCAAATTTCATCACTGTAGTACTTATAGTTTCCGAGTAAATCGGCTGTGACAGACGGACAGACGGACAGACGGACAGACGGACATGACGAAACTATAAGGGTTCCGTTTTTGCCATTTTGGCTACGGAACCCTAAAAAGTGAGGTTAATCATAAATAACTTAGAAAAATAAATACCATTATTACACCTAAGTATTAGAAAAATAGATGTAATTACTTATTTAATTTTTATAAATTCACTGGAATTAGAATTAAAACAAACCCTTTGATTTTGCTGATCACTTTAATATAACATGTATATTGTATATAGTCAAATTACTTATTTACTTTTTTATAAATTCACTGGAATTAGAATTAAAACAAACCCTTTGATTTTGCTGATCACTTTAATATAACATGTATATAGTCACGAGTACGGCGTAACGCAAAAATGTCACGCGCGCGGCGTAACGTAACGCAAAAATGTTACACAAAATTTTTGTCCACCCCCGATAAAGAAGTTTCACTTCAAAAAACATCCCAGCTATATTTCTCAAACGGAAATTAAGCACCGTAGAGGAAGTCGATTATGTTATTAGAAAGGAAGTTTGTCAGGTGGAAACATTATCATTATGTTCGACGGAAGTTCATTTGATTAGATTGTTTTTTGGATATCGGATGAAATTCAGATTTTCGCACTCCGTTATTTGCCAGCTTTATGGTTACGAACCTATTTCAACGTCATCAATCGTCAGAAATTTGGCAACATTTTTACTCTTCAAGCGTTTCTATGGAGATAGACTTTCATAAGCTCTATCAATTGATCTATCCAGAAATACTTGCGACAAAGCCTAATAAAATTTATCGCTATTAAACCCTTTACGAGGTTCTCAGCCCACGAGAGTAGACGGAAAGTTTTTCAACGTCTGGTACCGACGTAAGCCGCCCGGGATCGATCGGTCTGCCCCATACCCCGGCGACCACCCGGCTGATGCAATTGTAGGGGGGCATGTGAAATTGTACTGTGTTTTAGAATTATAAATGGGAAAAAACTTGGACGAGATGAGAGGCGTCATGACTTAATGGGAATGTTGATTGAATTGGAGACCTCGTTACATATAATGAAATGCCCCATATATACATTTTTTTACTTTATTCTCTGTTTAAATTACGTCAATATATTTCTCAACTGTAACATGGAAGGACATCGGTACCCGTAATACAGACTATAGTCTAGTACGGGACCATCGTTTTTGTATATTTTGTAATTGTGGCTGTGAAATAAAGATATTTTTATTTTTTATTTATTATTTATATCTGATTAAGAAGTCGAGCTCTATGTTAGAATTGGAATTTATCGTACCTACATATCATGGCATTTTAATGAAGAAGAATTTTAATTAAATAATAGTTTCTAGGAAAGTTAGCGAGGTAAATGCAAAGTATACTTAATTAAATGATGTGAAACCAGTTGCAGAACCGGAACCCTTCCTTCGCCGTTTCCATCGAAAGAGAAACTTTCTGAACCGGCTTCGCAAGAGTTTGTATTGTAACACAATTTTATAGGTTTTTTATCCTTCCATTCCAAGATAAATACTTACATGCTTGGATTGTGAGATCTAAGCGATTTATTTTGAACGCAGCGTAAAAAAATCAATGTACAATCTTGTAATAAAGAACCAAAACTAATTTAAAACATCGCCATCTTGCTCATTCTGTTTTTATATTGGTTTTTATAGTTTCACGCTAAGATGACTACACAACAAAAAAACGAAAACATGTTGCAAACTGATTTGACGAACGCGATTTATGATTAATTCAACATTACGTAACACCATTCGCACTATATTTTATACTTTTGTAAAGTTTCACAAATTATTATTACTCGCTAATTAAGCTTTTCATTGTCAACAATAATTAAAGAAAATTGTACTCAATTCGTTTGGGATTAACACGCGATAAGATGCAATGAACTAGTTCATCGATACGCAACCACCGCTCACATTGTACAACTGTTGTCTGTTACATATTGACCCAAATTGCGACATTCGAAAATAATCTCTCAATTAGACACATGCACTTGCATTCAGTCAGGTCAGTTCAAAGGGTGGTTATGGGCGGGCGGCTGGAGAGGGAGGGGGGCGCAAAGCTCCAGCGTCAACGACCGCCACTCGCTTGTCTGCCATCGCGAGGGAACGTTCCATGCACTTTGCCTTGTAATCTTTAGCTTATTGCAGTCGCTGATAGCTCTACGATTTTTGCTTACAGTTTAATGTGCATCGGATGTGTGAATTAAGTGGTGATTGTGAGTGACACGAATCGACTTTCAACATTTCAGTGTTATATGGAATCGTTGCGTTGCGTTGCGTTCCACAGTGACTTATTGCAGTTTCTGAATACCAGAGAATTCCTGGCGTTATATCGCGCTTCGCCGAGGTCGTAAGAGCGGGGGCACACGATGCGTTGCGGCGGCGGTGCGGCGCCGGAGCGGTGTCGCTGCGTCGTCTTACATAGAAATATCTGTGGCATGTCACACGATGCGCTCCGGCGCCGCACCGGACTTGTAACCACCAAGACGAGGCGGGGAGGGGTGAATGCGGTGCGACGTCGGAGCGGCACCGCTCAGTTGTTTTGCGTCACAAGGAAAGACACGCTGTGCAACGCTGCTACGACGCCGCTGCGATATAAAAACGTTACGGCGCCGCACCGCTCGTGTGCCCACTGACACGGTGAAATCTTTGCGGTGCGGTGCCGCAACGCATCGTGTGCCCGCGCCCTTAGTGTGACAGTGCCGTGATCTATTCAGCTTATAGACGTGCAAACGTGACAGTTGCCCTGGACGTTTCTAGCATTAGACTAATCATATTAAAGTGGCCGCTGAGGAGCTTATGCAAGCGAGTGCTAATGCTGCATTTGTTCCTTGACTCCTGCACGTAAGCCACTTATGTGTACACTGTTCGCACGTGTGCCGGCGTCACGTTGAAAACCCTCGTAGATGGAGTGTGCCGGTCGAAAATAGATGTATTTTTTATATTTATGGCCGCGCCGCTTTACGTACGTTGACGAACTTAAAGTTTATAGACCGTGGTCGCTAGCTTGTGGACTTTGATTAGAGACGTACGTAGTATTTGTTTTGAACTAGTATTCGGTGTAGTGGCGTATTGGTAAACAAATGTGAACGTTGTTATCGGGTATGATGGTTAAGTTGGGACTAGCGATGGTGGTGGGTGTGGCGCCGGCGCTGGTGTCGTGGTGGCGCGGGAGCGGGCCGTGGCTGCAGCCGCTGGTGACGACATCGCCCTGCCTCGAGCGGGCCAAGCCGTGGCCCGCGAGGAGGTCACCCTCCCTGTCGGATTGCTTGGAGAGCAGCGATGAGGATTCCGCTCGCTCTGTCGTATGCCATGTGAGGCCGAAGATGGTGAGTCGAGATGCGTACATAATCCTTGTCGAAATTTCAACTGTTTTTAATAACATTATGCAAATTCGTATATGATTGAGAGATTAAGAGGTGATTAAAATGCGAAGCTGTAAATAGATACTGTTAATGATAACAGAACATTTGTAATACGGTTCTTTAAATTAGCTTGGAAACAGTCTAATTAATTTTAAAGTTATAAAACTTTTTAATAAATAAAGTTTGATAAAATATGATTGTTTACTAGTAATTATAAAAACTTTCTTAAATTACAACACCGGGCATTAGCGTCTATATAGAATGAGGTTGTTATTTGGAAAATTAATGGTTTGCCGAATATGAACGTGAAGTTAATAAAAACATGATTATGTAACAATAGTAATTAGTGCAGAAGTTGCATCATATTAACGCGAGTTTGTTTTCATAAGCCACGTTTGTGGTGAGCGGTCTACCGGAAGGAAGAGCCGAAAGATGGACCAAGAGCTGGCTGACCATTTACTTATGTGATTGAAGTAAAATCAAAAGTAAATAGCAATAGTAGAAGAGTTTTAATTGGATAATTAGAGCATTAATACAAAGTTTTTTTTATAAAATAATAGAGTCTAAAGCAGGTCAATGAATAAAAAGCTATAAAAACTTATGTTACTGAAGAAAAGTATACACAAAGTTTATTTTTAACATAATAGTCTAAACTGAAATATGATGTCTCAAACAGGGCTATTCCAGGCGTACATAGCTTTAGACGAGCCATTTATTTATTTTATATAAACACTAGGTTTCCGCCCGCGGCTTCGCCCGCGCAGTCAAAGAAAAACCCGCATAGTTCCCGTTCCCGTGGTATTTCCGGGATTGCGTCATTTTCCCGGGATAAAAAGCCTATGTCCTTTCTCAGGTATCAAAATATCTCCATACCAAATTTCATGAAAATTGGTTCTATAGTTTAGGCGTGATTAAGTAACAGACAGACAGACAGAGTTACTTTCGCATTTATAATATAAGTATGGATTTCTTTACTTGACGTTATAATATGTATTCTGTTAAGTTTTGCAACATTGTCACGTCATCGCCCTCAGCGGCAAGCAGCAAGCCGGAAGGAAATGCCATATTCGCACGAAAGTTATAACCACAGAGACGGTAGACTATTTGTTTGTATTATTGATAGATTATGAAAGTAAATAAGTATATAGCGAATATCGATCTTCTTTAATATTGGTCTTAAATTACATCCGATAATTTTTATATTTTCATTTTGGTTGTAGTATTTATTACATCCGTTAGCAAAGGTTTATGAATTTATATAAAATTTATTTCTTTAACAATCAAGTGTTATTGCGTTCTGGATTTTCAATTCGAAAATAACTCGATTTATTTTGATATTTTAGAAAATATTGGTCATATGGGTTCATTTAAAAATATAAATTATTTTTTACTCTATACTTTAAAATACTAACTTCAACATAATATTTAATACCAATAAATACATCGTCGTCTCTCGGCCTATTCACATACCCTTATAATAATTGGTCGGTATCAAAATACTCTGGCGCTGTGCGCACGATTCGAGCGCATCTTACGTGTGAGTCACGTAATATATTTATATTATTTCCTCGCAATTACATCGTGTCTTCATTTCACTTAATATTATGGTATAACATTTACGATTTCTCTTCAATAAAACTTGGAGGTGTAAAAATTATGCTGTTGCGAAAATGTTACCTAATGCAACATTGAGAGAAATCGGTAAGAATAAGTGACAAATCAATAGTGAATAAGCAAGTTTATTACGTTTTTCTATACAGGGTGTCCCACTGTTGGTATACTAAGCTCAAAGGAGGTTATAGTTTTGCATACGCTGAGTACGTAAAAAATACTTATAAAATTCCAGACGCATTTTTTTTTTCAAATAAATGAATTCTTAAAACTCTATGTGTACACCCATAACAAGCGAGCCGCCCAACTTTGCCACCAGCACGTGAGCTATCGTTTAAGATTATGTTTTCATAGATAAAATGCTCATATTAGAGAAGCGGTATATGCCGGCTGCGCGAAGCTAGAGAAGAAAACATGGATTTTCAGGAAAAATTTAGCAAAAAATTTTGGACGTAATTTTTTTAAAAAGTATTTTTTACGTGATCAGTGTATGCAAAACTACAAGTTCCTTCGCGCTTAGTATACCAATAGTGGGACACCCTGTATAAATTAACTTTTATAAAACTTCTACAAGTAGCATTGATTATGACGATTTATGATCAAGCGGCAAGTCGCGATATTCTCCGGGTCTACCCGGACTATAAACTAAAACAACTAGTCCGGGATCCATCGCCCATTTTTGCAAGTGATTACTATCAAGCTAATTTTTCGTGAGTAGCTTTATTTTGATGAGATGCCCAATAATTTCATGTACGAAACTCTCGATTGTGGTAGCTTACAGAGGTAACAAGGATAAAAATTTTTGATTTGACGGTTCTCAAATATTTATTACGCAATTTGTAGGACAATATTTCTGTTGGATTATATAAGTATTAAATAAGTGAAAATAAAAAAATCAGCTGGTTAGTAATCATTTATGATGACTTCGTTATCGATACACATTGGAAAGGGGGACTCTTTGATCAAACCATAGATTTTGTAGGACAAATATTTTTTCGAATAATTTAGATAATTATCTTGAGATTGAACAAAAAAAAACATTCAGTTAGTATTAGTAATTAATATTTGAGAACCATCAAATCAAAATATTTTATCCTTGTTTCCTCTGGTAGCTACCACAATCGAGAGTTTCGTACATGAAATTATTGGGCATCTCATCAAAATAAAGCTACTCACGAAAAATTAGCTTGATAGTAATCACTTGCAAAAATGGGCGATGGATCCCGGACTAAACGATGCCTTTGATATAATTGTCTGTATAATATTTAAGTAGATATAGATAAAAATTGTTTGAAAGAATTCTTTGAAGACAAGTGAGGCCGAGCGCATTTGTCTTATTTTTTGTGACAACGAGTAACCCGCTTTCTATTTTAATACCACCAGATATTCTCCCTTTGAAACCTAAAACATTCTGGAACACAACACCAGTCGCTATAGATCGTTGCATATAGTTACACATAAATATTTAACACTTTATTGTGCAATAAACCAGGTACATAAAATAAACATAAACAGATTACAATAAACAAAAGCACAAAGGGCGGCCTTATCACTATGCAGTGATTTCTGCTTTCTAAATATTTATTTTCATTTATCCACTTAACGTTATGACTCTATGTTATGAAGTAAGTACTAAGTAAGTTTCCTTAACCCCGACCGTGAGTTCTAGTATGGTTTCAAATATCAATACTGATCTATATTAAACAACCATTAGCTTAATGCAGTAGGTCCATATGCGTTCTAGTGATAAAGTAATTGGAAATACATATATGATATCTCTATTGGTTCGTTTTCGTATTTTTTTTAAGTTTATTATTAAACTATAAGGTGTTCGATTGGTATATTAATATACTTAGTTGATTTTGTCGTTTTAGAAATAAAATTTATCCCCTCGGCCTCATCGAAAAACAGTTAAATAAATATTTAAATCTATACTAATATGATAAAGCTAAAGAGTTTGTTTGTTTGTTTGTTTGAACGCGCTAATCTCAGGAACTACTAGTCCGTTTTGAAAAATTCTTTCGGTGTTAGATAGCCCATTTATCGAGGAAGGTTATATATCATCACCCTAAGACCAACAGAAGAGAAGCAATGCGGGTGAAACCGCGGGGCACAGCTAGTAACTTGATATGCAGTTACATCGATTCCTCAATCCACCGTATCTGACAGTAGACTGTTAGACAATGTAAAAAACTTGTCATTTTCAAGTGCCATGTCGAGTTTAGATTCTAAACCATCAAGGGTTTCAAAATACATACTAGGTTCTAACAATATTTAAAGCCTTCATCAGTGTCAGTATACAATATACATACAAGTAGAGGGACATGTTATAGCCGATATGTGAATATATTACCTTCCTAATTATAGGGACCGTACGATAAACGTGACGTTTTCTGGAAGTCTGACACAATTCGATCTCTGTTTAGATAGGATTTGCAGCGTTGCGGTTAAGTATGTTGCTCACTGCTGAGTGCTGACCACAAACCTACTGGCGTTGTTAGCGATTCTGTTTGTACTTGATTGTGCTTACAATAATCATAATTATTCAGAAAAAGTATTTATAATATTTAGGTTAGGAAATACAAATCTACTCCAATAAACGGCATATTTATGCAATCACAAATAGCTGTTATGTATGAAAAAGAGGAAGAATGTGCCGCAGTAGAAGTAATTTTAGCTTACATTTAAATGCGCTGCTTTTTGAACTATGCTATTGAAGTCGCATGACTTTTGCAATTTTAGATAAGGGCAGCATAAATTATAACTATTCTCCAAGTACAATTTTTGTACTACACGCTATGTCATGTATCGATACACCGCACGTTTAACAAATAATTAACATACTTACAAGTACATAATATACCTTTCGACTATACGACCTTCTGCCTTGCCTTGTGTCTTACACCAATTTTAAATTACCAATCCTTCAGCAGTCGTTAAATTAAAATTTGCACGTGATATTCCAGCTGTTAATAGTTGGTACTATGATATTTATTACCAGCTATGCTTGCCTCGAAATTTTGGTTATCTGTCACTTGTCTTGTACCACGTGATAACCAGTTTTCACAGGTTACACGAATTTTAACACTTATATCATTTGAAAGAACCTTTCAAGGTCATCCTCCAATTTTTTTTACATAATTTATTGACCTCAGGTTAAGCGTTTATTTTACTTCTGATAAATTTAAATAACCGGTATTTAAACGTGATTTACTTTTCATTTTTGTTTGGAATTTGTTTTAAGATTTATAAGATTTGTAACAAGTCTATTGATTGATATGACCCCATAAGTCCTTTTGCAATAGTAGAAGAATTATTAAACATTGATATTGCATCATTGCCTCCAAAAAAATTATTATATGAAAATCAAATCGAGCAAGGTAGACACATCAGAAATCGGAAATTTATTAACTATTTTCAATTATCATAGTATGTAATATTTATGTATGGATTGCATTCCCATTCCACATCTCTGCTGGTACAGAGCGGCCCAAGAAAGCGTGTCCCACGCGCGTACGCACTAAATGTCATGGTATTTACGTGCGCGTGCGCCGGTCCCGTTGTCAGGCTCCGGTCCAGTTAACCGTCCGATATAGCCTTTTTGACCGCTCGTCGCCAGTTTATCTCCGTTTTTTCTAACGTGCAATTGAATTGTTTTTGTGAAGCACTCTCGACAGTTGTGCACCGTGGCCCGTGCTCAGTGGTGATCTGTGCTTTCTAATTGAACTAGTGTTTGTGCGTGTCTGTGATGTGGTGTTTTGTTTCGGATTTGTGCTGATTGTGTTATCATAAGAGTTCTTACTTTAGGTAAGAATGTTTTTTTTTTGTAAGGTAGTGCCAGTTTAGCTAGATTGCATATTTAATTTAATTAATATTCAGTAACAATGTCCTCGTTATCATTATACTCGAATACTATGAGTTTGTTCTTGTTTCATAAAACGAAATACGCTACTTGTAGATCAAAGTTCAAACGAAGCCAAATATTATTCAAATTTCATCTTACAATTTTGTGTATCCTAAAGGCTAAAACCACACACACATAATTCTACTCTATCTCCAAAGAAAAATAGAGTAAAAATAAAAATGTTAACCTCTACATTTGGCCTAAATAAATCCATTCAACAACCATAATAGAAGAGCTATGTATAATGTTTTGTTCTTTCTGTTAAAAGAAATTTGATCTATACCTTTATCTATTCATGTTTTCTCAATGGATCATGAAAATCCCATGTAAACATTTGTTTATTGTTGGATGTAGAGCGTATTTAACTCTATTAGCTGCTGTATACGGTACAGTAGAGTGGTAGAGTACTAACTATCTTACTTACCATACTAATGCAGACACCATTGGTAGAGCAGAGTCCTAAAATTTGTACAGTTACTAAAACTGGTAGAGTACTGAGAACTGGTAGAGCAGTATGCTAGTTCACTCTACCGTTTACTCTACCCGTGTACAGCAGCCATATAAATATTATGTGTTATTTAATTAGACTGTATGAGCTGGTGTATGCTTTATCGCTTGTGTTATGTAAGCTCCCCTTGATAATGTTAGTAGGGCAGAGCGCATTGTGTGCTGATAATTATGTGTGTACATTTGTATAAATAGACACACATGTGTAATTATCGCAATTATTTGTCTTTGAGATTATCTCGTGCGATTACAGGCGTTTGAAATTCTTAGGTGGAAGATTCAAGATCCTCCGCTTGGTATGTTTAGAGCAAAATTTACGTTTATAATGTCAGGACATATCTGAGTATTGCCTATCTATAAAAATGTATAAATCCTAGTCCTCGTTACACAACATTTTTTAGTTATTAACAAGGAAATGGTATAGTATTCGTAAATTATTGCAGTGCAAAGTGAACAAAATATATTTTGTAAAAGTAAAAATGTATTAGCTATCTTCAGAAAACGGATCGGAAGCATTTATATTCAATCAAAACACTACATGTTAGTGAACTTAGCAGATCATTTTTAGCAGATCAAAAAAAAATGTGAGTTCTTATCGCGTGCAGTTGAGTTCTACAGTTCCTGATACTTTTTAGAAATACTCGCGTAAAATGAAACACTAGAAAATTTATTTATGTCATATTTCATCACGCCGTAACACCATGCCGTAGCATCATGCCGTATCATCACGCCGTAGCATCACGCGATAAGAACTCACATTTTTTTTTTGATCTGCTAAAAATGATCTGCTACGGGAAGTTGGCAGATCATTTTTTCAAATGTCGTTTTTTAAGGTAAAAACGCCAGAACTATTTCTAAAAAGTATCAGGAACTGTAGAACTCAACTGCACGCGATAAGAACTCACATTTTTTTTTTATCTGCTAAAAATGATCTGCTAAGTTCACTAACATAAACACTACTTCGAAAGAAGTCATCTGGGGTACCTCGTACTTCCTAACGGCTTTTTAGTATAGGGTTTATAAAATTTTTTAATATGATCTTTCTAGTACGTTGAGGTAATTGTCGTACAACCTATTTTTATCACTGTTAGCTTCACCTTGCCTCGTCTGTTTGTATACGTGACATAAATGACCTTGGTACTTTTTAATTAACGTTTTATACTGAGTTGGAAGTAATTTAAGTGTTGTGGGCAATTAAGTTCTGTTGCTTCTATTCCGCATGTTAACCTCGCATTGCATGTAACTGTAGTTAGTTATACTGAAAAATGCAAATATGCACCTAAATTAACTATTTCGTAACGTGTTTTGAGATTTAGAGTTGACTATTTAAACCTTTGTTTTTTCATAAATACTTTCCCTATTACGTAATTTATATTCTTCTGTACTATAGATGGTGTTGGCTTCAATTTGTCGAATTTTAGTACAATCATAAATATGTGTTTTTTCATCAATACGCTTATATTCGTATCCGTTTGCGAGTCAAACGTTTTTAATTACATATAAAGACAGTTCATTTGCATAAACTCCGGGAAATTACCGCTAAAGGTGCGCGTACACCATAACAATGCGCCATTAATCACTGACGAATATGACTTGCGCGGGAAATACTTGTGAGGTGTGTGTGAGGGTGGTATGAATCAGCCTTAACGGTGGCTACACAATGTGTGCTTTGCTTGATGTGTTTTGTACAAATGTGCAGGACTATTTGAATGACTTAACTTTTTTTGTTTCGAGGAAAGGTTAATTCAGGATGGAAAAGGCTTCAGGGATCTTCGAGATCTTAGTAGAACTTGATAATATATGCAACCTAGTGTATTTGTGATTCAGTTTTGTGATTCAGTTGCAAATAATATAAATGTTTTGCTTCTGGAGGCATACGTATTTAATTAAAAATATGTGATGTCTGATATTTGGTCGGAATAAATGCTAATTTGACCCAATTTAAAGAAGAACTGTTGGGTACGTTTTACTCATATCTTACTATTGGAAGAAGATACACTCTTACGAAACCTCAAGTGACGCAACTAAGATGCTCAAGCAAACTTTGTAGGATGCCTTTGGCTACACATTGACCTTTGTGTAGACTTGGTACATAGGACCTCGTCTAGACGGCGATTAGGAAATGACGTCATTTGCACATGTATGAGAAGTATGTAATAATTGTTTAATCCCAACAAATTCGGAAATTCTCGACATGTTTAAATACAAATCCACTCTAGCTGCAATAAATTTATCGTACCGTACAATAGTCAATTTTCTAATTCACTTCCATTAGTGTTACTTTCGTCGATACAGGTTATTTGATTTTGTTTTTACTGCCGATCAACTCAGGCGCAGCCAAGTTGAGCGACTACAATATTTTAGTTTCTAGCTAACTACGGTTTTTTATTAGTATCAAATTGCTGTAGTTTGTCACATAAAAGTGTGTACTATTCATCAGTGCATTGGCTATACGAAAATGCAACAGATACCGGTTGACATCATCAATCTTTAATACAACTAGATGTTTCCGCTCGGTTTCATTATAATGCATATTTCTGGTACAAAATAGTTCATACAATCATTAATTGGTTGGTAGGAGATGAATGTTTGTATTGTGTTGATGGTAGTTTTAAGTACTTACAACAAAATCATTCTCTAGATGACGTTTATTTCATCGATTTTCACAAACGAATGAAAATGTTGAGTCGAACTTAATAATTTTTTTTCTGTTGGAAAGGTTGTACTTTTTCACTACAATATAAATAAACCTACGACATTGTGTGAGTAGTCTTTTTATGTGTTTGTTAATATTTGTCGTGATAACTTATCAATTGGTTATCTCACAAGATAGTTCTATGAGGCCATCTTCAGTTCTATGATAAAGTAATTTTTATTTCATCGATGATCTAATACATTATTGTTTAGATTTTCGAGGCTTAAATAATAACATAGTTTTAATCATTCCAGTATTTTTTACTCTACATTTTTTTATTTTCTATAGCGTTATATTAGTTCTATTGAATATTAATGATATTTATGAAGGCACAATATAATAATAACGGCTGACAACAAAATAATTAACTAACGAGCTTAAAATTATAATCCGGTTTAATTCGCAAAACGGTAACCTGATGATAATTGGATACACCCCTCGTGTCCTCTAAAGTCTAAACCTTCCACAATAATACTTTGCGACGGTTTGATTACGAAAGTGATAGTCGCGGTTTAGCGATGGAGCGCACCAGTCCTGCGGCGACAGCGGGGTCGTAGCACGTGTGTACGCGACTTTAAAATAATAAAAAAAATAACGCCCTTGAAATCAACGTTACGTATATTAGTTTATTAATTAGTGGTTAAAGATACCGGATTTGTAGAACAGTTTAATAAAAAACTATAGACGTGGAAGAGAATAAAATAATTTAAAAAAAAGTTTGTTGATAAATAATAAAACTGCATAAACAAAACAGTTCAATTGTGATATCTGGGTAACGGCTTATCGTTTTAAACGAACAATGGAAACATATCGAGAGCTGATACAAGAATAAAGTGGATTTTTGATAAGATAACGAAATAAACTTGTGTATTATCGTGTCCAATACGAAGTGCATCAAGAAAATCGCGCACAAATTGCGTTCATCCTTTCTATTCAAGTGGCTCATATGGGACTGCGACGTGATTGTTGATTGTAGCTGGGAATGTGAAAACAAAGTGCCAAGATTTGTTTATTTTCTTCGAATAATAGACAATAAGTGACACAATCGCAGTATGGGCAACAGAACCGAAATGGCTACACCTGAAAACACTGATGATGAGAGTGGAGATGCGTTCACAGACGCTGATTTTGGCGATTCCGAAGATGAATTCGTTGAAAGGAAAGATGAAACAGAGTCTTCTAGTATACCTATCAACGAAACAATCAACACAACTCTAAATAGTGAAAATGACTGTAACGAAAACATTATTAACGGTTTGAATGGTGTAAGTAGCGTGGAAAATTGTGAGACGAATGGTAATGTGCAAAATGGTGATGTGGAAACAGTTGATGGACGTAAGGATTCCGACGTCGATGATAACCCAATAATTGGTATCCTTGGAGACCAACACAATCATGTACGTATTTTTCTTATAAGGAATTCCGACCCTAAGCCGTCTATTGCATGCCTTATTAACATTTTTATGTGCAATAAATGTTGTCATTGAGATGACCATACACGTCTTTATTTTGGAATGTACGATTAGTCACCGAAAATAAACCTTTCCTCGAATATTAATTAGTGCGGTCCTGCTATCGAGTGTTGTCAATGCAAATTATTCACGGCATTATCTTATCGTTTTTCATCACGTATGACGTTACTAAAGGCCACTGTAGTAAAATTGTCTCGGGCGATTGTTTGCGTTACTCATGAGCAGGTATGGTCGCTTTACGTAAGACCATTTAAAATATAGCAAAGTGAACTTTAGTTATCGAGGTTAGGAGCATTATTCGTAGCTCAGTAATGCAAATGTCACGGTGTCAGTGCTAAGTTTGAATACGTGACAAATACAGGTGCGATGGGGAGGAGATATTTAGAGTGCCGAACTGTTGGGTATCTTTTGCGTCTATTTGCATAATAGCCGGCGTGATCTATTGTTTATTCTATGAGTGCCATAGAACCTTACGTGCGTGGTGACATCAGCGGCTTCGTGTGGGCTTGACCAGTGAATAAGTCGCGAAAAATTTAATATCAATATCATAAATCGATGTGAATGACTGTTTAAAAGTGTATTTTAAATTTGTCTTTTCATAAAATATTTATGTATAGGTCATTGAGTTGTGACCGTGAAGGTGGTATTTCGATACGACGAAAACAGTAGTCACGGTGGTCATGTTAGAATAGAATAAATTTTATCGTACTTAAAATTAGTACCTGTTCAACACATGAGATTTGTGTATAACTTTTATATTATAAAATTTAAAGTCGGTGACCAAATGTTAGTAGGTTGTTGCCAGTGCACATGTGGGGTCTGCTGAAACACTTGTGTTGGTTTATAATTACACGCGACCTTGGTGGTACCATTTGATATGTCGTCCGTGGAGAGTATCGTTCGGTTAGCTGCTGAACTCGTATTATTGTATGTGAGTATGTTTTATAATTTAAAAATAAAGTCCATACTATCATACTGTTACTAATACAAAGGTAGATCTGGGAATGAATGGCAAATTAGCTGTAGGTACTAGTAAATATTGCACTGACGTTTGACCAAGATAGTGTCGAACGTCGGTAAGCCAATTATCATGTGACTTGATACTAATTAAATAGGTCAAGTGCGAATACACTTGAGCGCAAAAGGTTCCGTACTTGGCTGATGGAATGGACCTTAAGAATTTTGCTCAATTATTGCAACTATATTATTTTACGTTGAATTTTGGTTTTATTTAGATGCGGATAATGTTGGCAATGTTTACCTTGCTAAAATGACTGACAGAGGAGTATATTTATTCGGATGTATCAACAAAATCATCAAGCATTACGATTAATTAATTAAACGATGTTTTGTAGCAAATAACCGGACGTGTTCTTGAAATAGTGCGATTACAATTTATCAGCGTGAATAACTCTGTACACAATGACATAATATTGTCATGACTTATATGAATAAAGTATGTATGTTATTCCACCTTCCACATCATCCATATCATATGTAATTATTTGTGGTTATAAGGAACGTGACAACGTCTTTGTTTATACTTTAGGATCGTCAATATGGTCGAAGAATAGAGTTTTTCCAGACAACAAAATTTTCTGCAATTTCACCCTGTAGTATAAATGCCCATACCACCTAAGTACAAGAGATTTTGTTGGAAGATACCTTCTTATGCGTAATTTAAAAACCATAAGTTTTAAAAGAGATAAAGTGAATTAATAGAGTTCGTGAGTGGTTTTCAGCTTAAGTATATAAAATTCACTCTATTTTGATTTTTTCAAATTAAGCAATTTTTATGATAAATGATTTAAATACCATCACAGAAAGAAAATAATTTAAATGATAAGTTATGAAAAGAGTCCTGCGGCGGCGTTATTTATTTAAAGCATTTGAATAATCTGACCAGAAGTAGGGCAATATCTTCGTGTTATAAATATTTACACATTTCTAACATTCCGATGTATACAATAGGTACTGTCTACTGATATACATGTGTCATTTAGTATTTGGAAACTATTGATAGATTCCGTGCAGCTGTAATTCTTTTTTTTTTGTTAGTCTTTTTTTTCTCGAAATCATAACAAATTAATTAGTTATTGAATCATCAGCCTATTGCGTCCCCGCTGCTGGGACACGGGCCTCATGTAAAGGATCAAGCCGATCAACCACGCTGGCCAAGTGCGGGTTGGCAAAAGTCACATGTAGTCGAACTTTTGATTCTTTCACATGTTGGTTTGAAAGTTTGCTTTCAAGTGGGGGTGATGTTATAAATATGCGCAGATAAATTAAAAAATCAATTTATTTCCTGCGCGATCGCCTGCTCTCGAACAACCGACTTATCCATTTAAAGTTCTCATCGCTGAGCTACCACTGCATTTAAAATATGTTGATGGTGAGGTTATCTCGGCAGTTATTTTAGTACAGTTTTTAATATATGTAAAAGTTAATTTTGTACGTGTAGATGATAAGTAACGTATGGTTTTTGACGGACCAGTGCACCAGAGGATGTTGGTTCTAAACCTTCACGAATGTTACAATGTTTGTGATAAGCGTCGTTTACAAGTTTTACCTTTAATTTTAATTTTAAATACCTGGTTATTTATATTTTATATATGAAGTACCGCTTTTTAAAATAATAACTCATTTACCTACTTAATAAATAAGCTATAGGTATGGGTATTATGTTTACCAATTCTAGAGTTTTAGTACAAAGTTTCTAAGATTGTTCACGAATTTATGCTCAATATACCTATACAAAATATAAACAGTAGTAAAGTATTCGGGAACGAGTTTCGTTAGAATTAACATTTATATAAACTTACGTGCTAATTACTATGTAGGTATGTGTTAAATTTCTAATTGTATGGATTAGCGTTTTTACACCGCTTTATATATATCGGTACTTATAAATTATTCATGTCTATGTTCTTCGACAGCTGGCTTTGACTCCAATATATATGATATTAATTCTACCGTTAAAGAAAATGTTTTGACATAAACGCAATAGTTGCGATACTAACTTTTAAATTTATTGGTGTCATAAATCGAGCCCGCGATTATCTAAGTCTTTGCTTTTATTTAATTTCCATTTATTAATTGACTTTTACGGTTAGCAATAGAACGACGAGTTTGTAAATATGGATTTCAGGTTTTAGATTTAGTCTGTCGAATGGTAAAAACAACATCTGTTTTACTGTATCTATTCTCACGATATGATTTTCCAAAACAGACTAAAATTTATACGCAGTTTTCTCGATACGATTATATTGGTTTGCTTATATAGACATAACCTAAGTCTGGAGAAATGTGACTTTTATGTAATAAAATATATAATATACATATATACAAATTTCCAATCTTCTAGAAAGGTAGAGACAATTAAACATCACGCTCACATCAACGCTTATGAGATTTGAGCTAAAAGAAGATCAAAAGTAAGAAATTACGTTTGGTCACAATGATGCCCAAATGTTGCCCAATGAACAGTATCGCCAGATATTACTTGTTTTTGTTTTAAAAACGTTCTTCCTATCTGTAAAGGATTACGAAATGTATATCTAACTGTCTACTACCATTTCGGAAACCTCATTACCCGCGTCATGTATGGTAGTGGTCTCTACTCGCATAAGGATCAACCACCTTATTAAATAGACGACTAACGGGTCCTAAGTGTTCGTAGAAAGAAGTGACGCAGAGCGGATTAGTTTTTGAAGTGACGTAATAAGTTTTTGTTGGCTTCTTGCAGCTTAATCAATTGTCGGTTACTAAATGCCGTACCTTAGTAATAAAGAGGTGGTACCTCAAGGGGTACAAAGTTTTCTTACTACACAAGAAGCCTTGTTTGAACTAATGGTCGTTATTAAAAACATTGTCGTTCCAAAATAGAAGAAGATGTGCCTCCAAGTTGCAATATCAATTACATAGAACCACCGATAGTTTTCAGTGTTCATAGAACCGAAATTCAAAAGTTTGAGATCAATTATTGTCTTATCCAGTCGTAACAGATATACCTCTCCAAAGGAATAAGAGAGAGTTAAATAGAGAAATGTATTAGGTCCTTCGTGCATAGTTTCATGTATACAGTTGACTAGTCTCCACGGTGTCTGGCCGCGGTCACCTTATTAACTCAGGAATGCATTACTTATTATATGTTCTTTGCTCAGGAGGTTGTTATTAAATTTCACAAGTAACTTTGTAGCAAATTGTATTCTATTATTTTCTACCGTTGTTATAGCATCGATTTCGGAATGCTCACAATTTCGAAGGCTTCTTCAAATTTATCTATAGTTCATTCACAGTCGACCATAGGGTTGGAATTTTAAAATGCATTTGTGTTATCACGTCAGGTTATTGTTCCAAAACACGAGATAACATTTTACAACTTGTTTTCGTTGTAAATTCTTGCCTCTTCGCTTCTTGATTGATTTATAGTTAGTTGATTGACATTTGTCACGCGATGTACTTGCTTTTTATCGAGAAGTGTTTTATTGTTTTTTTTTGTATCATTTAACTCTTAATTAAAAAAAAAAACTGCTTTAATCGATTCTTATAATTTGTTTTTTTTTTTATCAAACAATTCGTTTACAATTAACAACCAGAGTTTGAATAGCACTATATTCTGTCCTATACTTTCGTCATATTTAAAGATAACTGTAATCTAGTAATGATAAAAAGCTATTACTGGTTACGTGACCTGAAACTTTATTACAGTATTTTTCACAAACACTCCCAAATAATGAAGTGTCGCTAAATACAAGAGCGTCTAGACTGGGTGGCTCCCCTCTTTGTTATTAATCAATGGGTCGCGAACGCCCACCTAACTGCGTACCTGCAATGTTATGGAGTTTAGCAGTTAATAATAGCTCACAAGGACATGTTCAGATTAAACTCACAAAATTTATTGACAGAAAGATTGCAGAAAAAGGTATTGGTGCGATAACGACGTAAATGTTTCCCTTATTCCCTGTTTCAAATGTTCCTTTACTTTACAGTAGTTTTATCAATAGTTTGATTTTCATATAGTTACTGTTAGGTTATGTTAATATTTTACTGTAAACAACATGAATGGTTTAACATTATGTGAAATCTTATCATCTTAAAAATATATTGGCCACAAAGAAGGCAGTTATTAGAGATGATCGATCTCGTATAATGAAGTTTCTTTAATGAAATAACCTTTGCTTTGAATTTGTTGGTTCCAAAGATAGATAATTAGATAGGTATAAAATATATTATCAGATATTATATTAAGAAATCACAATCTCATAAGGTAGCTGCTGCATTATAACCGCACTGTTGCATATCGTGAAGCAATAGCGTTGTGCTAGCCTCCTTTCGAGAAAATATTACGTACATAAGAAGCTATTTTAGGTATTAATAAAAATAAAACTATGTGACCAGTTCTACCAAATATTTTAAAGTTCAAGTATTAGAGCGACCTTATGAGTCATCTCATCATGAATATTTTTCTGATAATTCATTCTGTGTTTGAAAACTTATACAGTATTTTTATTAAGTTAGTGATGTTTTTATAACTCTTTATTAAGTCTCATTCTTCACATTCCATCATTTATCTGAGTTTGTTTTGATCAGTTCAAATCGACAGCATCATAAATGCATCTGAAATAAAAATTTAGTAATTGACTTATGCTTTCGATTATTTGAGCGTCAAATAGCTCAGGTATAATGAAAAACAGCTTAATTCTTTACAAAACAATGTTGTATTTTATAAACTGCAACGTTTACATTTCGCTCGCTCGAATCGGGAAATTACCTGACTTTCGTATTGCCATTTTGAGCATATACAAGCGTGTCTATAACATTAAAATATCGCATTTTCTAAATCGTATACCATTGCATTAAGGTTTCCATTTTTTCCAGGCTGAGCAGCGGCTAGCTGCGCGGCGGGCTGCCCGGGCTGAGGCGCGCGAGATCCGCATGCGTGAACTGGAACGGCAGCAGAGGGAACAGGAGGACCATGCCGACAAGGCTTACGATATGTATGCAGGTGGGTTACTGAACATATTAGGGTTATACGTATGGGAGTAATTGTTGCTGATCATGGCAGGACTGATGATAAAGATGTTGTCTTTGGGGATGATGTAGAGTTTTTTAACTTGATGCTTATAATAAGGTTAATTAATCGGACCTACGGAATTTCATTTTTATCGAAGCTCGTGCTGAATGTTGTACCAAAGCTATAATTATTGTCATTTGTTAGTAAGAACCATGTTACGTAGAGACATCTTCGATATCGAAGATCAAGTAGAATATTATGCTTGAACTATAAGAATGTTTGGACTTAGAATGAGATATTAAGAGAGAAAAAGCCTGGATATGGAAATGAATCTGTATTAAAATTTCGATAAAACTATTATCAATTTCTACGTCTGAAAAGACAAGTTTGAATTCACAACGTCGAAATAAGCACGTCTTATTATGTTATGCTTATTTAACGTGAAATAGCAATTTAAAATTATTATCTACTTGTGAATAATTTTGCTTGTCGGTTGCTAAATAACTAATTAAATTCATAATGAGTTTTATATTGCATAGATAACATTATAGAAACTCGTTTCTGAGACGTTTGGTATTTGATGCAAATTGCTGAATGTCGTCGCGCGAAATGACGAAATTTGTAATCATTGTGTCAAAATTTATGATTAATTATGCGAAGTTTGTTTACTTTTGTTGCAATTTATAGATTTACAGCTTTGCATTGCAAAACTGGTTTGCACAAATTATTCGCGAATTTATTATTACAGCGATCGTTTTCAATTTGCGATACATTGGCAATATTATTTATTTTCTGAACTGCAAGTGTTATTGCATGTTTTGCAATGATTTCTGGGAATGTTTATTCAATCGTATAATTTGAATTGAATTCAAAATATAAACACTTTGATAATGCAATACAAAGCAGAGTACTTTTAAATAACACTCTTAAATGGATACCGATTATGTTGGATATTGAATTTAACAATTATTCAGGTACAATTGGCATATTTACCGTTTTATTGAGTATTTATCCATATTTCTTACAATACGTAAGGGATCTGAAGCCAGCAATATCTCCTTTCATTCCTATTTACATTGCGTAATTTAATATTGGTAACATGTTAACCAGTTGTCGGCTTGTTTACCTTCTATACGTGCATAAAAACAATTCCTAAGCGTGGTTATAAAATTTGTAAATCGATTTTTATCTTTATAATAATGATCAGTTAATTGTCATTGAAAGACAATTATAAGAACAATAGATCTTATAGATCTAAGATTTTTAAATAAATATAAAGATTTTCAACTTATTTCAGAGACTGTGGGTCGTCGAGGTGGAACCAGGTTAGCTGCGTTAAGCCCGGGCGGTCTGCACTCGCCCAGACGGAGTTCAGAGGATTCTGATGAAGTGCTCAGTATTAAGGATTTGAGGGTAAATATATTTTGCCTACATTCTTTAAAAGATTCTTTGCTGCTCGATTTAATTCCACTATTGGGAAACATATTTGCCGTAAGGATTATTTAGGCTGATTTGTTGCTTCACCAATCGAAATACTTGTCGTTTTGATTTAGTAAGGTTTAACTTTCTTTCACGTGTGTCATTTCCACAAACATTGCATAATGTTGATAATTTGATAATTTCAGCACGAATTAAAAGAAGTAGAAGAGAAGTTCCGCAAAGCGATGATATTGAATGCCCAGTTGGACAACGACAAGGCGGCGCTCGGCTACCAGTTGGAGCTGCTCAAGGATAGGATAGAGGAATTACAGGAAGAATACGCTCAACTACAGGTGACGAAGTGTATTTTGTATTATGAATAAGCGAATTTGTAAAAGTGGTCTAAGTGTGCTACCTTGTGGAACACCATAGCTGTACAAGTAGTGTGTTCTTTTTCTTGGTTTTAAATTTTAATAAAGTAGAATAACATGTTTTCTTGGAATGCATTGACAATTATTATTTTCACGGATTATTTTGAAGTAAAACAATTTTTTGTACCCACTAATTTAACTGATTATTTTACACTTTTTTTATGTTTGATTTTAATTTTTTGCACCTGATATGAAGCGAATTCATCACGTACATTCTGTTATCATTCCTCAGCGTGAACACAAAGAGAAGTGCTCCTCACACGAGCGGCTGAAGCGCGAGCACGCGGCACTCGAACGCGAACTGGGCGCGGCGCGTGACGCGGTGCGAGCGCGTGACGCGGCCGCTAATGACGCGGGCTACGCGTTTGTGGACGCGGGGGACACTGCGGCACCGAGCGGGGGGAGCGGGGTGGGAGGGGGGATGCCGGCACTCGCGCTCGTGTCGCACCAGTCGCAGGCGCTGCTGGAGGACGGCGGGGAGGGGACGCTCGGTGAGTAAATTAATACAAAAAAAATTGGTTGTCTGTAAAGTCGGTTTACTGACGATAGTTGAACGTGACAACGTCCGATTGTGCTTGGTCGCTCGTTCCGCGCTCTCGCTTGCACTTCAAGCCTTACATGGAACGCCTCAGAGCGAGGTAACGCCGCATGAGTCAGGTTTTTTCGTGCGTGCAGCCGGCTCTATCGAATTATAAGACGTTGTCACGTCTAAAGGTGGTGGCGTATTGTACGAGGAAATGTACTCTTCAAATTGAAAATGTTCTTGAAGAGCAATGTCATTATATTCCGAAAACCGAAAAACGTAATCGTAGCAAAGTTTTGTATTTTTTTTTTGAATAATCTACATCACATTTAACATGTTTTAAAGCTAAGCCTTTTAAACTAAATCATTCACAAAGAAAATTAAAAACGTTGGTCTCAAATAAGACCCTTGTGGAACTCCCGTTGATATCGAATTATCTCTAGAAATATACTTGCCAGTTTTAACCATTTAAGCTTCATTGTTGATATAGGATACACACCATTATAATAAAAACACATGGATATCTATATCACAGAATTTTCTGAGAAAAATAACGAGGTCCAGTAAATCAAACGCCTTGCTGAAATATGTCGATTTCTAAAAAAACAACTTGGTAAATAGTAAATACTTTTTTTTGTCAAATTTTAACTAATGAATTTATTTGTTATTCCAGACGTCCGGTTGCAGAATCTGGTTAATTCGAAGCAAGCACTAGAATCAGAAGTGCGCAAACTCAAACTACAACTGAACGAGGAACGAGCGGCTCGACAGAATGGAGTCGCATCACATCACGACCAGGACTATGAGAATGAAGGTGAGGATTTGTTAATTATCAGATATTTGTATGTTCGAAAGTAATGTTGCTTTATTTGCATTTTTTGTTGTTGTCTATTTTCGTGTTACATTGTTTCGTCTCTTATTTTTCTCGTCTAAAATATAGTGTTAATTTCAGTTTAGTTCATTGTCGCTATCTATTGTGTATCACATTGTGTTTTCGAATAAGTATTTTTCTCCCTTTTCCTTCTTTTCTTACATTGTATAAAACATAAGAGAGTGAAAGAGAAATAATGATCAGAGGTCAGGCTCGCATAAGACGTGCACCGTTGCACACGTTAACTAAGCCTTAAAAAATTAATTATAACAAATACAGTTCATTAAAAGTTTTTGTGTGGGCTTTTATTTCACCAAAACCAGCGCCTGCTCACAAACCTGTAGTGTTTAATTTTAGTGGAGTTTTATGTTGTCTATTTTGGTAGCACTTTGTCTCGTTGATTTTTTTTTATCGTGCCCAACTAAGTGTTTTCCTCTTTTTTCTTTCTTATGTAATATGTAGTGTTTAATGATAGTTTAATTCTTTCTTTTTGTACTATTTCGGTGGGAATTCCTCCTGTCTCGTCCAATGTTTCTCTCTTTTATAGTATTGCATTTCCGAATGCGTATTTGAAGTGAAACTTCTTTATCGGGGTTGGAAAAAAATGTAGTGTAACATTTTTTCGTTACGCGTGACATTTTTCCATTACGCGCCGTCTTTTTCTTATCCCTACCACGCGTGATTCGACGTATTTCTGTAAAGTTGCATATAGTAAATTATTTTTTGAAAAATAAGGTCATAAAAAAGTTTCACTTCTTACGTGTGTACACTAGCACACATTTTTTGACGTGACAACGTCTTATAATTTGATGGAGCCGCCTGCACGCACGAAAAAACATGACTCATGCGGCGTTACCTCACTCTGAGGCGTTCCATGTAAGGCTTGAAGTCCAAGCGAGAGCGCGGAACGAGTGACAAAGAAGCGCAATCGGACGTTGTCACGTTCAACTATCGTTAGTAAACCGACTTTACAGACAACCAATTTTTCTTTCTTATCTAATATGTAGTGTTTAATTATAGTTGAATTCGTTGTTTTTTTACTATTTCGGTGGGAATTCTTCCCGTCTCATCCAATGTTTTTCTCTTTTATACGCATTTCGTTGCGTTTTTCTTTCTTTTATGTCTATTGTAACGTGTATGTATTTGTGTCGCAGTGGAGACGCTGCGCAAGTGCGTGTCGGAGGCGAAGGGTCGGGCGGCGCGGGCGGAGGCCGAGGCGGCGCTGGCGGCCGGCGGCGTGGCGCGGCTCGAGGCGCAGCTGCAGCGGCTCCGAGCAGCGCACGACGCGCAGGACGAGCGCGAGCAGGAGCTCAAGCAGGAGCGGCGCCGGCTGCAGCGCGAGGTGAGCGGGGGGGGCACTAGCTACGTGCGTGTGAGGAGGGCTGCGGGGGGAGGGGAAGTATGACGTGGGGGGGTGCATTAGTAACGTGGAAGTAAGGAGCAGGGCTGCGGGGGCCTGGGACATGTGACGTGTGGAGGGGTGCGCGGGGAGGCGGAAGGTGCACTAGTAACGTACGCGTGAGGAGAATGGTTGCGGGGGCAAGTGGACGAGCAACACGTCTACGAGGAGAATCTGCGTTGCATAAGCATAGTGTGTTACGTGTGAAAGGGCTGCGCTAGCGGCGTACAGATGGCAAAAGTAGTGGAGGAGCGCGGGGGGGGGGGGAATAATTGTCTTTGGTGAAAATGCGTGGTTCGTAAGCGGGGTGTGTGACGCGTGCAATGTGCATACAGCAACTGATACTATATTAGTTGCCAGATTGCAATGCTGAATACCGGATATCAACCACTCATGTGAGCTACATGGTAAGTTCAGAAAAAGCAGACATAGACAACGAAGCAATGCGAATAGGTATGAAACGTCATCTTCGTATCAATGATCATCGAATAATCTTACGTGTTAATGTGTTTTTCCTAGGTGTTGCCACAACAAAATATACTTCATTTTTACAACAGCAACCGTCTTATTAATTTTAAAATTTATATAATTTCATTAATTTTTCAGGAAGTGGTTGATTTCTGGGCTGTTATCAATAACGGTGATAGTTAACGGTATTATTTGAAACCTAGTGTGACCCTCGATGTGTTAAACATAGACATCCACTTAACGTGCCGATTTTACACGCATGGCAATAACGTTGAATTTATTAATAATTCTCTTAGAAAATAATTTACTGTACATACTTTAAAAATTTATACTATTAAAGCTGGTAACACTTCCGCCCGGTGAATAATTTTAGCTATTAAGTATACGTCCTATTTTAAAACCTAACTATGTAATATAGACAATTTTTCTCCCAATAGAGCTAAAAAATGTATTAACGTGCAAAAAGCTGTTTATAAGCTTATCTCTAAAACTCTAAACTCAATTGAATAAAAATTTTGGATGTACCGTCATTTAATTGTAATCATAAATGAGGGTACTTTCAAATTTCAAAATAAATCGATGGATAAATAACCACCAATAATTTTGAGATATTCCAAACTATATCTATATTACAACCTCTTAAATTATTAACTTTCTCAATCGACAAAAATGTGTAAATACCCTCCAACAATTTCTCCAAAAGTACCCTACTGAGTATAGGGTTGTCGAATCGGCAAAAAATTAAAACTATAATTTATTTAAAATTGCTTTAAAACTAAAAGTACCCTCACTAATTGTAATTTTGCGGATTCCAGGCTAGAGAAGCTCTAAATCGCGTGGAAGAATTGGAGACAGAGAACAGTCACCTCACGAAGCGGCTCGACAAACTGAAGAACGCAAAGTCGGCGCTACTTAAAGAACTGTGACAGTAAATTTAGGGTTGCCATAGACATTTTAAAAATGTACATACACATTTTAAGGTGATTGCAACGATCTGTTCCCAGCCAATATCCCGCTAGATGGCGCTGAATTCTACATTTCTAGTTTATTTGAGTTTTTGCGTAATTGGAATAGTCATCAAACCTAGGAATAGTCATGGCGGTTACTGAATATTATATTTTATTGAAATATGTTATATCATTGCCTTAAAATCCACCCAATTCGGTAAAATTATGCGTTTTAACATCTGTCATTGCATACAGGGTCGTTTACACACACAGACGTATACAAAAATGATAAAGATTTAACTCTAGATGGCGTGAATGTAAAGCGCGTCACACACGGTGAAGATACTACCTATAATATTTTATCTAATCTAGTAATATTTTATATTACAGTATCTTAAGGTATCCGGTATCAGCGTTCTGACCATCATTTTTCTTTTTTCGCTGTAGAACCGCCATCCTGTTACAAATGACCCACAAAGGAGAATGACCACGGGTGGTATCGGTAAAATTTTAGTTGTGCCACGTATTCGTTATATTGTTAATTCCTATTTGTATTTATAATGATCATATGTATCAATATTAAGTCTTAATTAAACCGGATAAATTGAAATAATAGTAAAAGTAAAAGTTTTTCTTTTGAAACATGTATGACTACGTATGGAATCGGTAAAATACTAGTTGTGTCACGTGTTCGTGATATTGTTAATTCCTATTTGTATTTATAATGATCATATTTATCACTATTAAGTTGTAATTATACCGAATAAATAGAAATAAAAGTAAAAGTTTTGTTTTGACACATACCTATATCTATCTCTCTTGCAAACGTCATATGTCATAGTTTCTATTTGAAATGTCAAATGAATGTGTTCGACGCATTGTTCGATGTTATTTTGAAATAATGTTTAAATTACGATTTACTTTTCACATTTGTCTTGTAAATTAAAATATTACCTATGTAATAAATGTAAAACTTAACGTTCATCGTTAGTTTAAACTCGATTAAGTAGTTTTTTGAAGTGTTGAATAAAACTATTGTTTTATTTTTATTGTCGCGAACTGCGGCTTATTTACATAAAAACTTTAATCATATCTAAAAGTACTAACATCAAGCTTTAAATTGAGCTATATTTCATCTTGACACAATAAGTTTGATTGCGATACCAAGTGCCATAGTCACTTGGGCAATCTCCTGTGGTTTTCATTTTTCTGTATGGGTAGACAAAACTTCAAAACGCCACCTGCTACGGTTTATATTATTATGAACGATTAGCTTTCCGCCCGCATTTTCAAAAAAAAAACCCGTATAGTTCCCGTTCCCGTGGGGTTTCCGGGATAAAACCTATTCAATGTGTCCAAGTTACGTTCTATATGTGTGCTAAATTTCATTGTAATCGGTTCAGTAGTATTTGCGTGAAACACACACATACACATCCTCACAAACTTTCGCATTAGTAGGAAGTAGGATTGTTATAAAAATAAAAGTTATATTTGTTGGCGTAAACTATTTTATTGTAATTTTGGGAAATAAATAATGTCAAAATTGATTACCTACAATAAAACGCAGTTTTATTTTATTACCTACATTACACTATTGTTTTTTTTTTTATCAAAACATGTATTTGAAGTAGCAAATATGATATTATGCTGATCCAAGCATTTTCACTCAAAACTAATATCACTAATGATTTGTAAAAGTAAATTATTTCAAAATACATTTCATAACCAACAAGTAAGAATAATTATTCATACAACAACAAATCAAAAACACTATTTACTATGGAAAAAAAAACCAGGAAGGTGAAAAACATATTTACGATTTCGATGCACTCGACTTTTAGTAAAATAATAGGTAAAAATATTATTATGGTTTTGATCACAGACATATCTGTGGTTTTGATTTTAGCTACTAGTATCAGAAAGCTGCGTGTTCAATGCACGTCGGGGTCCCACAACTGTGGAGGAAGGAAGGTAGAATACCTCCATCGAATAAGTGAAGTTTCTCGACATATCGATTTGCCGGCCGGCCTCAATGAAGATTGTCCGAAAGTTGTATATGTGCTCTGTAACGAAAAAATTTCGCTAGCGCGATTCAGAGTGAGGTGTCGTACAATATACCTAATGAAGTTTTTCATCTTTTTATTTTACTGCAAATACAAAATAAAAATTAAACAATGGTAATGTAAATTCTAAACAAACTACTACCAAAATACAATTAGAACAAAAATCATTTGACTTGTTTATTTCACTCAGAGGCCAGAGGCGGCTCGTGACAAAATTGTATAGGTGTTCACTTGAAATAAAACAACGAAAATACAATAGCGTTCGGGATGATTTATTACAAAAAAATGAGCACCACATTTTATAAATGTCTATAACACTAAAAATTACAAAGTACAGGCTATTTCAAAACGAATTCAATGACTAGGTATCAATAATTAGTAAATCACCGAATTTGCATTCGCGAGCGTAGGTATCCATAGTGTTTGTCACTGACGGTCACTGACCTCTATAACTTATAGTTATAGAGGTCAGTGGTGTTTGTTGTGTAAACATGTATGTATTTGAGTAGTTAGTAGCATATTATATTCTGAATTTCTGATCCATGCCTATTCACTCAAAACTAATAACACTAATGATTTGTAACAGTAAATTATTTCAATAGGTAGGTATTTGAACATTTCCCAACAAGACGTAAGAATAATTATTCGTAGGTATACAAGATACAATAACAAATCTAATACACTATTTATTATTTTATTATTTACTAGCGGTCCGCCCCGGCTTCGCCCGTGGTACATGTTTACGTTTTCTCTCCATAAGAAGTAATAGCTAGAGAGCTAGCGCAAAGCTACCTGTATGTATTTGACCAGACCTGGATTTTTGTGTGTTGATTCCCCTATACCTACTATACATGAGATGAGGAGTCACTAAGCCCAGAGTGGTGGACGGGGCGCGCGCTTAGGTAAGACAGGTGGAAATTTTTGGCGAACTTTGAAACCATTTGACCACGTCTGCCATTTTGATATTTGAAAATAGATTATTATTACTATCGGAAAATAACAATGGCAGACCATTATCACGCGGATAACATTCTGGCAGACACTTATGAAAGTGCTGAAAAAAATACAATTTTGAAAGTATTTGACCAGATCTGCCATTCATATATTTTATTTATTAGGGTCTTAAAAACTTATTTTCGAAACGGCAGACATTTTCATTGCGTACAGACTTCAGCAGACAACAAAACTTTACAGACTTCAGCAGTCAACAAGACTTAGCTTCTACATGGTCAGATGTATATATGTATTACGTTCCCTGACCTTACATCAATGATTTACTTTATTAATGTTTTTATGGTCATTTACATTTAATTTTGAAAACTATGGAATAAAATTTATAAATTTGATGATACAAAACTAAATATACATTTGTAAAGAATCTCAAATATAAAGTTGTGTTGCAAATAACAAATCATCATTTAAATATTTAGTTTATTTCTTTATTTAAGAAACAATTAACAATTACAAAACAACATAAAAAAACACGCATGCATTTATTGAAATGTTCATTCATCATCACTATCGTATGGCGTTGTGTGACTCGTCTTCATAATCCATTGAATCGGATTCTGTAAAAGTAAAACGTAAATTATATAATAAAAGAAATGAGTCATTATAAACTTACCTAGTAAGGCAATGCCTTTGATGTCGCACGATGCCGCCGCGCCGCCAGTGTAGGTACTTCTGCTGCTACATGAAAATATGCTAGGGTTGCAACAAATGGGAAATAAAACAATTGTGATTATTACTATTATGATGTAATCATTTATTCATATTATGTACATTCAAAACAATTGCTATTATTAAATCTGATGTAATTATTTTTTCATAAATATATAATTATTATTAATTACATAATATATTGCACTGTGAAATATTTTACACACTTTATTTTTGATGTTCTTAATTGTCTTTTATAAAATTTAAGTGACGCATTCGCATTGGGATCAACAATCCGATAAGAAAAGAATGGAGACAACATATACATAGCTTTGATTTCAATTCTACAGATACAAAATATACAATCTATCTAAAATGATACAACGGATGTTTCCTGCGTTTTCTCGTCAAAATACTGAAACAACGTAATTATTGTATAGTAGTTGGGCGTGAAAGTAAAAAAACAAATGAAAAGTGTTTTCCATATGATTATTTATTAAATTTACGCGATTAAGAATAATTTCAACGATACAATTTAGTAACCGAGAATTCAGAGGATTAAAGAAAATACCTGCCTGATCATTTTATCAAACTCTAAAAGAATTATGGTTATTTCGCATCACTCGGTTTATTAGTTTGGTAATAATTATTAAAGGTAGTTACAACCCTAGCCATTGAGTCGAACGGTAGGCAACACAATATCGACTTTGTGCGGGTACATATGGTACATTTCTTCTTGCTGTGAAGCGTAATTATTATTATTAAGATTTTTTAGGCTATTTTGAATCAGCTGTTCTAATTTAATTCTAGAAATTTATTAAAACGTGATTTTTTTAAAAGTATATTATGAGTTTATAAATACCTCAACCAATAGTTATTGTGTCCTATCCTCATTTCTTTATATCTTGGTAGTTAACTAAAGTGTTAAATTTACATAACCTCAACAACAACATTTACACTGCCACTGCACTAAAACTAAACTAACTAGCTCTCTAGCTATAAGAACCATCCTCGTACTTCAAGGGATATAATAAAAAAAGAATTATCGAAATCGGTTCAGCCGTTCTCGAGTTATGCGCTTACCAACACATTTTGCGATTCATTTTTATATATAAGACTAGCGGTCCGCCCCGGCTTCGCCCGTGGTACATGTTTACGTTTTCTCTACATAAGAACCATCCTCGTACTTCAAGGAATATAATAAAAAAAGAATTATCGAAATCGGTTCAGCCGTTCTCGAGTTATGCGCTTACCAACACATTTTGCGATTCATTTATATATATATACTAGCGGTCCGCCCCGGCTTCGCCCGTGGTACATAATATTTACGTTTTCTCTACATAAAAACCATCCTCGTACTTCAAGGAATATAATAAAAAAAGAATGATCGAAATCGGTTCAGCCGTTCTCGAGTTATGCGCTTACCAACACATTTTGCGATTCATTTTTATATATAAGAAGATAAGATTATGTGAAAATAACCAGGAAGGTGAAAAACATATTTACGAAAACATAGTAACATAATATGGCTGTCGCTACAATAATTATATTTCAATTTTATCTTTTTATACCTAGTAGAACTGGCCGACGAATAAAAAAAATCGTATTAGAATAAATACAATAAATTACGGAACAAAAAAAGGATTGTAACTGAATTAGGTATGTTTGTTTCTGGGCGCACCGTTTTCGACGACGCGACGCGCGACGTAAGCGTATAGGTATAGGTACCTACTTTGCTAAAACAAACTAATAAAATTGTGTGTCTGTCTGAAAATTCGGAAAAGCATATTTTGCAAGTTTGTAATTACTTTGATAGTTTACCGATTTATAATAATTGTAATTGTAATTGTATAATATATAATTTGCAATGTGGTGAAATTTCATAAAAATCACGGGCTAATTTTTTGTTTTGAATCCCACCGAAAATATAATTGCGTTATTAGAATAATTAATTACTATACCTACCCACGATCAATTATTACAATATAGTCTCAAATGCATACTAGAGAAATATTGCAATTTGATTCAATTAAAATGCATAGCATACAAAAATAAATTCACAACACAAGAAATTCCGCGCGCAAATCATAGCGCGTGTCAATGAAATCAAGAATGTTTTATATCAAGCCGACGCGGACGACGACGCGACGCCGAACAAAAGTACCTACGACGGACGACCACGCTTCGAGTTGCCAAACAACATGAGTAATAAATTGTTTACAAAAAAAACAAGTTTTCCATTTTTCTGTATGAGTAGACAGAACTTCAAAACGCCACCTGCTACGGTTTATATTATGAACGATTGTTATAAAAATAAAAGTTATATTTGTTGGTGTAAACTATTTTATTGATCAATAATTTTGGAATTTAAAATTGTCAACATTGATTACAATAAAACGCAGTTTTATTTTATTACACTATTGTTTTTTTTATCAAAACATGTATTTGAAGTACCATATAATATTATGCTGATCCGAGCATTTTCACTCAAAACTTATATCACTAATGATTTGTAAAAGTAAATTATTTCAATATACATTTCATAACCAACATGTAAGAATAATTATTATTATTCCTACCTACAACAACAAACCTAAAACACTATTTAAGGTGAAAAACATATTATTATTTACGATTTCGACGCACTCGACTTTTAGTAAAATATAGTAGGGAAACATAATATTATGGTTTTGATTTTTGCTACTAGTATAAGAAAACTGCGTGTTCAAACTACTTGTTTGTCTGTCTGAAAATTCGGAAGTACTTTGGTAGTTTACCGATTTATAATAATATTGTATATATCGTTGTTTAAAAAATATTCAAACACAATAAAATATGATATATGTACTGATTTATCACTGGTTTCAGTGATGAACTGATGAGTCAATTATAGCCACTATACTTTCGTCATACGTGTGTATGATTGATGTGATTTGCAACGTGGTGATATTTCAGAAAAATCACGGGTCAAATTGTCCCACCGAAAATATAACTGCGTTATAAGAATAACTATACCTACGATAAATTATACATAATACAATATAGTCTCAAATGCATACTAGTGAAATATTTTATTTGAATCAATAAAATAAAAAAATAAATAAAAAATAATAATAATACAAAAATAAATTCACAACACAAGAAAATCCGCGCGCAAATCATAGCGCGTGACAATGAAATCAAGAACTTTCGAGCCGACGCGGACGACGAAGGAGCCTAACAAAAGTACCTACAATCATAGGCGGCTCGTGACAAAATTGTATGGCCGTGTTCACTTGAAATAAAACAACGAAAATAGGTACCTACAATAGCGTTAGCAGTACAAAAAAAATGAGCACCACATTATAAATGTCTATTTATACACTAAAAATTATAGAGTATTTCAAAACGAATTCAATTATTATTTAGCAATAATTAGAAAATCCCCGAATTTGCATTCGTGATCGTATTCATAGTGTTTGTCTACACTAATATTATAAAGAGGAAAACTTTGTTTGTTTGTTTGATTGTAATGAATAGGCTCATAAACTACTGGACATTTTACCAATGTTTGCAAGTTTGTGATTACTTTGATAGTTTACCGATTTATAATAATTGTATACTTATATCATTGTTTAAAAATATTCAAACACAATATGATATAGGTACTGATTTATCACTGGTTTCAGTGATGAACTGATGAGTCAATGTTAGCCACAATACTAATCACTTTCGTCATACATGTGTATGAACTATGATTGATGTGATTTGCAATGTGGTGAAATTTCATAAAAATCATGGGCCAATTTTTTGTTTTGAATCCCACCGAAAATACATATATTACTAATTGCGTTATTAGAATAATTAATTACTATACCCACGATCAATTATTACAATTTACAATATAGTCTCAAATGCATACTAGAGAAACATTGCAATTTGAATCAATTAAAATGCATAGCATACAAAAATAAATTCACAACACAAGAAATTCCGCGCGCAAATCATAGCGCGTGTCAATGAAATCAAGAATGTAATTTTATATCAAGCCGACGAGCGACGACGCCGAACTAAAGTACCTACAGTACCATTTACCTTCAGTGTACAATACAGTTTACAGACCTACGACGGACGAACAATAATGAGTAATAAATAAAAAAAAACATAGTTTCTAAGGTCATTAGTTTTATTTTATTTTATTGTTATTTTCTTTGAACGATTGGAAATGAAATTACTCAATTTTTACACAGAACTTTGATTTATTAGAATTATGCTCATTATGCATAAGATAACGAACGCGAATGCACGACATCTAGCGCGTCAATGTCTAAACATCGCCTTTCGTTTAGACATTGACGCGCTAGATCTGTAATAAGTATATAGTCTATGCGCTAGATGTCGTGCTTTATGTCGTGTTTCGCTTGGCAAAAGTCACGCACACTACTGTAGAAGTGTCAAATTTTTCCGGTATTTTACTGTTGTTTTTCTAAGTAAATATTGTAAATTATTGATTAAAAAGGTCGAACGCGCACACATTTCATTATAGAGAAGTGATAAAATGATTAGTTTTAAAGAAATAGTGTCTGTGTTAAGTGTTTAGAGGTAATCAAAAATGTATGGAGGGACGGTCGGAACATCAACCTTAAAATGTATACTTTTAAAGCTAGTAACACGGCGTGAAGGCGGTTTTACCCACCTATTTTTTGTTGTCACACTACTTTAAAAAAAATAATCTGTCTTGTATTTTTGTTATCACACTAATATCAAAATCTGTGTGCAGTATGGATAATTTTGTTGTCACACTACTTTTGAAAAATTATTTTTCTATGCCTTTAGTATGGATACAAGAAACACGTTTTTGTGTCTATCGTAAAAAATATAAATGAATAAATGAATATGAAAAAATCAAATCAAAATCAAAAAATGTGGACAGTTGAATTTTGATGTATAGTTATGTGAAAATTCTACGGTTCGTTTTAATGTATTTCAATGGGATATAAAAGTTATGGGATATTATCCTGTTATATCCCATGAAAATAATCTTTTATTGTATTTGGATAGAATTTATCCCGGATAATAATTTATGAATTATTTGGGACAACAAAGTAACAGCGCCTTCGTGAATTTGTAATGTGTATGGTATCTGCTATTTGTTATTTTTATGGAATTGATGTTTTTATATGTATACAGTATAAGGCCTATAGTCCAAAACGAAGCTTATACAATATATTCATAAAGTGTAGTGTGTATTTGTATTGCAAAAGTTTAAGAAATATACTGTCCGTGGTTTAAAGTTAGTGATATGAAATGTATGGATTTGACTTTTAGAGCTTTGCGCCTATTTACGGCACTATTTGTCACATGAGGGTTGATCTCAATCTATAGTCTGTGGTATAGCAAAGCGAAGGAGTCTAAAATTTTAGAAAAAATGATTAAAAGGAAGAGATAAAATAGAAATATTTTAAAAATGATGGAATAAGCTATGTTCTTTACCATAAAAATAACATTTGCATAATAATATCTAGCGGATGTTGGACGTAAAAATGTCATTCACATTTATCAATACTATGCATTTTATATTCTGAGTACGTGATCCAGCTGTGTTTTCTTACGTGTATCATTTACTTGTGTTTTTAATCGAAACTAAAATTAACTAGTCGTGATTCATAGCATACATTTCGTTGTAACAGTTTTTTTGTAAAGAAACGATGATATCGTTATATCGATGCAGATAAAATATAATAAATAGTAAATGCTGTTATCATTATTCTGTTATAAATACTAAGCATTACGACATCGTTTACATAATAAATATAGAAAAACTTGCTTATCATAGCAGTATATTTAGAAATTTTGAAGAAAATATTAATAAATGTTGCCAGTGTGAAACATTTCTTTATCTGTGCAATTTCTGTATAATTTGTTAAATATAATGTTTTAATGTGTACTGTATATCGAACGTGCGTGTATATTTTATTTGTAAATAAGTTTTTTCGCTACGTTTCAATATTACATTATTTGATTTTTTATGAATTTTGTATAAGAATCTAACAGCTCAGATGTGACATTGTAGATAAATAAATACACAAGTAAAACCATAGAAAAAATGTAATTAAGCCTAGCTAGATATTTTATAGTAAAATAATGTCTACCTTCTAACATGGAATATTTCAAAGGTCTTTCTTCAAAATCGAATAATGTAATATTAAAAAAGCGAGATAGCCATATTTTTTTCAAAGTGTCAGACAGAGATAGTTGTAGATATGTGAAATTAACGGACTGTGTACTGTAATGCAGGGCCTAGACGATCATGATGCATGACATGCTTATTTGTCAAACTTTCATACTTATAAACATTGATACACTTGAACATGATTGACTTACATTGTTAAACTTTTTTGTATGATAAAATGCATGTCATGCAACAAGATTGTGTAGGTCCTCCATTACATTTAGTTTTAAATGTATTGTAAATTTGACCGTTGTGAATGATTTTGTATTATAATTCAATTTGTATAATCTAATAATAATAATTGTTTTAAATACACTTGATTATTTATTTGTTACGAATATAAATATTTTTTGTAGGTTAGATAATTTTTATGTTTTATTAGCTTGCCCAATTTTCGCTTTCGACTAATTTCGTAACTTGCCAATAAATGGATCGCTTTTAAAAATTAAAATTCGCGGCAATAACTGCTCATTATTTTTTTTTTTTCGTTTATCGATGCTTAGCTATAGGTATTTGGATATGAAATTATACACGAGTGAATATTTTTATGAAATATGGTCATGAAATAAAACCAGATTTATAAAGGAAAAATCTTAATAGTATAAATGAGTTACTGAAGGCCATAGTCTATGTTTTTACTGATACAGTATGCTCACAAATACAATGTTTTTTCATAACACGAATAAATTGCATTTTAATAATAAAAGCTGTATAAAATTTTAGCACTAAATATTATATCAATTCTTTCACTTTTTATAATTAAAAATGATCTATTATTGTAATTATTTTATCGATCTTTTGAATTGTTTACGTAACAGGGATTAGCAAATATTGCAATAATTTTGGAGTTAATATTTGTGGTATTTGACAACGTGTTGCTCAAAATTGTGACAAATGTGATGTCGTCCAATAGATCTCTTCGGTTCAGTATTGTTCGAGGAATTTATTACGTTATAAAGTTTATTTGGAAGTTACCACTATGATATATTATTTTAAACTTAACAGGTCAAGCGAATGTCTTATGACGATGTAATTATAGTGAATGCAGTGCTTTGTATTTGATATGCATAACACGTTTAGTGTAATAAATAATAATGATATTTGACAATTTTTACAAACACAAGCAGTTTCAATTTTTCTATTGAAATTTTCAGGCATTTATTGCTTGTGGTTTCGCATTTGTAGTAAATTTAAAGTTGAGGTTGAAGAAGATTGCAATTTTGTTTGCCCTTCTAACTCATTGCATTTTATTTCATTTGCGCATATTCAAGTTGCAATAATTTTACATGAAATATTTGAGTCGTATGTATATTTTGTCATTATGGTTAGTAGTCATAGTATTAATGACTGTCATGACCCAAAAGCATATGAATAGTGTATAAGTAGGCATTTTGTAAGGATGGTGTATGTATTTGGTGCTGCATTACTAATTTATTTGAATTAATGAAATCCCACACGTTTTATACCGAGCGAAAGCTGCGAAACTGACTTAATATTATGTAAATCTATTACTTTTAATAAACTTCGCCTGTAAATCGTTGTTTTATTTACCTACCTTTATTGGTCCATGCTTTAACACATGTTATTGAAAAAGACAAAGCAAAGGGGTTTCACCCACAAGCAATAATGAATAAAGAAAAGAAATAACTTTTTTTTCTCTTTTTACTCCTAAGTGTCTTCACACACTGCCGAAATTATGCGATCGAAGCAAACGCATGCAAAGCTATTTGAATTACTGGCGACACTTAATGCCGAAATTAGCGTAACATACACGGAATACACACACAAAGTTACACAGCTAAATTTCCGCTGCGTGAATTCGGCACTTAGGGTACTTTCCACACACAATAATGTGCGAGGAAAGTCTTTTAAAAGAACCAATAGTAAAGCTTCATTTACCTCGCCTCGCTCAACACAGCTCAAAACTTGTTTTTGTGCAAAACAAGTGAGCGATGTGTGTGAGGTATGTTTATTAGTTGTATAATTTTGAGTAATAGAAGACATTTCAACGCATTTTCTACACATTTCCCTCGCACATTATTGGTCGAAAAGCACCTATATGCACGTGTATGGTATACACTAAACAGGGTGTAATCGTTAAGTGTGCGCAGGCGCATATTGCGTAACTTACAGGTATTTAGTATTAACTGAACTTTAAATTGATATCGAAAGTTCTTTGCCTAATGAGTAAAATAAAAATAATATTTTTTTAAATATAACGAAAAATATCTAAAATGTTAACTTCAAACACATGATACATTTAGTATGAGATATGAAAATCACAATATGTACATTTTAAAATGAAAGATTTTATTTATTTTTGGTTTTTTGCTTTTCTTACTTCGCAAATTTTAAAGAATTTTATTGAAATTTAGAAACTGTTTATAGAGCTTATTGTATTTCCGTGGTATTTCCCAAGTGTTTTTATAAACATTATTACATTATTGTAAGATTTTTGGATATTTCTCGTTTTATTTTAAAAATGTGATTATTGCCATTTTACATAAGGTTAAGTACCTAATGAGGAAAATGGCAGTTTGATATCAATTTAAAGCTTTTTGATATCTGCAAAAATTACGGAATAATCGCCTGTGCATATTTAGCGATACACCTGGTACATCAGCCCAATATGTCGGAATGTAAAAAAGCCGTGTAAGTTCTGCATAGTGTGTTTAGACACTTATAGCCGATGTACTTCTATCTGTCAGCTAAGTCCCGTCAAAATCGGTCCAGCCGTTCCAGAAATCAGCTGGAACAAACAGACGGAAAAAATAATGATTTAGGTTTATGAATGCGACATAATATGTGGCCTTTATGTGGCATCCCTATGCAGTTAGTAAAGAGCGGTTATATCTATTATTATTACAAACAGACACTCCAGATTTATGATTGATATTTAACGCCTCTGTCACGAGGCAGGAATAAAAAGGTAATAAAACAAATGCTGTAGTTTTTAAATTCCCTTATTATTATCATAATAATCATACATAACATCAAATAAATACAGACTCTTGTGTAACGGAGTCCCACGCATGATTTATTTTTTCAAATGCCGACAACTAAATGTATATGCAAGTAGGCCAAACTGTATCTACACGAATTTGCATGTTCCCATAGTTTGGATATTAGATATATTTCAATCACTAAACTCAACGAAATATCGTAAAGTACAACAACAGGTATTTCTTGCGAGATTGATACATAATAAATTGAAGGAATTTTAACATTTCTATGAGTAATATAAGGGCAGATATAAGAGACATAGTTTTGAGAAAGTATAGATCCACCTTGGCCCCTTATAGTAATGAATTTTCTAATTCACAATAGTAATTTAAAATTAACGTAATTTCGCGCACAATTCGTAAATTAGAGATCTTAGTGTTAATGATTACTCAATAACTAAAATTGTTTGAATTGTATTACAAATAAATGATGCTCAATCTGTATTTATCAAAAGGACAGTATTTTAAGGCGTAATTACGAAGGGCTTTATTAGTAGTGTTTAAAGCAGTATGGATATTTAAATTATGGTAATTAAACACAAATAATTTATTATTTAATTTAAGGATAAAAATTATATTACATACTTGATTTGTCATTTTTCTATACAAGTTAGAAATTAACTAACTCAAAATAGCTGGAAAATTAAGTTAACAATTAGGTATAAAAATCTATCTGATACATAAGCCAACAAAATCAAAAGATACACCTGCATTTATGCTAAGTGTGATTAACATGATTTTCGCAAATTTCAACATTCGCTTAATCAAAACCTACTGCTACAACGTATAATAATCTCGAATATGGAGAACACTTGTACCAAAACATTACGCGTGAACGGATGGACTGATTTCGATAATTCTTTTTTTATTATATTCCTTGAAGTACGAGGATGGTTCTTAAGTAGAGAAAACGTAAATATGTACCACGGGCAAAGCCGGGGCGGACCGCTAGTTTATAATAAATTATCAAATCTGCTTTGATTAATTACAGTTTGAGCTCTGTATAAATTTATTCACTATTCAGATATAAAAACTAAAATCTATCACTAACTATACTTGCACTAACATTTATTTTTACTCTTAAAATGTTACTTCATAAATAACTTTTAACAAACCATTTCTAGATGAAGAAAAAAAGGAAACAATATTCTTAAAAATTAAAGAGATGGAGGCCAGAGAATTTTTTTAACGATTTCATTAATTGTCAAAAAATTTCTAGGTGCCCTTTAGCTTATTTAATAGTTTTCTATTTAATTCATATGACAGAATTAAAGGCGGTCTTTGGATTAGTTTTACGAGATTGGAAATAGACTGAGTTCAAGATGTGTGGATCGAAATAGAAACTAAGTTTAAACAATTTATACAATGATATAAAAACCAATACAAAGTGACACTAAAACACAGATCTGGAATTTTTAAATACCAATAGTCTTTGATATACTTAACGATAATAATTATAATTACATGACTGATTATTCATGATTCAATATATATCAAGCAATAATTTCAAGCAAAAACAATTATTTATTTCATTGTTTTAATAATATAGTGTCCCTTTTCTACAAAAATTACAAGTCTATGTGAAACACAATGTGGTTATATAAAAACAGATTTTTAATGGCAGAATAGATCACACATTTGCTTGACATCTCTCATTAAAACAATTGCATAAACAAGACAAAAGTATATTACCTCTTGCTGGAAAATTCATGCTTATAATATTTATACATTTTTCTATACTTCCCATAGAACAAGGGGGCGTTCAAGTATTACATAATGCAATATTGTCTCATAAATTGCGATGCGTTACTGGGGTACAGAAATAATGCTACAGTATGTTACAAGGACCGCCTCCTTGGTATAGTGGTTGACGCGTGAGCGTAGAACCGAGAGGTCCTGGGTTTGATTCCTGGTGGAGACGAAGAAAAAAAAATGTCTCAGTCTGGCAGGACATAGAAGGCTGATCACCTTCTTGTCCCTAAAGAAAATCGATCAGTGAAACAGATGTATGCATAATGCATCTGCCCCTTACCCCACTTGGGGACATGGGACTTCACTTACTATGTTACAAGGAAGGTCAAAAATCTTCAAAAATTGTGTTATGTAACACTTGAACACTCCCTAATAGTAAAAATCCTCAGGACTATGTCAGCAGACAATTTGAACATTATTTACATTATATTGGTTTCCATATCATTGTTAGACCCAAGAAGCTTATATCTATTACACTGGAGATTTCAGTATGAACATTAACTTGTAACAAGAAAATATGACCTTGAATGACGCCTGTATGTATTTTTATCCCTTTCACACCCACTTGCCACTTGCCAATACTGAAATCTCCAGTGTATTAGATATAAGCTTCTTGGTTAGACCATTAACTTGCAGTATATATCTAAGGCATGGGGTGTTGATGTGGTGTGAGTCCGCCATGCTCGGGGCTGTGCTTCTGTTTTTTCCTCTTTTTTTCTTTTTTACGTTTCTTCCGCTCTTTGTCATCGTCATGCCTCTTCTGCTTTTTGTGTTTCTTCTCATATGTGTCTGGATTTGAAGAGTCTGGAATGAATTTTGTATATAAAATAAAATATACATTGCAATTGTGTGTTTTATTGTAAATTTAATTACAAAATATGTTTATCCTGTCAACTTTCTAAATAATATTTTTTTTACACGCTTTATATTAGCTTCACCTGTATGTTTGTAACCGACTTCTTTGGGCGCGATTTTGACCCACTTTAAACGGCCAGATTTCGTTCAAACCACTAATTTGATAAAATTGTCAATACACTAATGTGATAAAATTTTCTATTTTTTAGTCCGGTTTTCTATAAAAAGCGTGTTTTTTTAGTTTTTTTAAACTATTTTTATTATGTTCCTTCATTTATAAAAAGTAAACAGGTAAAATAACCAAAAACGTCATGTTTAGTGCACCAATAATAATTATAGAATTCCCTTAACTTTCTGCACAAATAGTTTACTAAGACTTCCTTCTAAATATACTAGTACAATAAAATAACTGGTATATAGTACATACCTTGTAAAGGAGTATCTTGTCCGGGAGGTGCACCATCTTTGTGCTTGTGCTTTTTGTGTTTACTCTTGTGTTTCTTTGGTGGTGTAGCGCTCACATAGCGATACTGCTCGGGCAGAGGCCCAGGGTGCAATCTGAAGCCAGCCAGCTGCGCACTCGTCAACGGTAACAGTTCCTTACCACCTATGGGTCTTTTAGCTATCACAGATCCTAATGTACTATTGTCCTCCTGCCCTGGCCCGTCCACGATGCCAGGTAAATTAGGTAGAAAGGATGAGAGTGATTCCTTCAATTTTTTCCCATTAAACTTACTATACGAGTGCTCGAGACCATAATACGCCATTAAATTTGTCGCCCCTGTTAATTCACATTCTCCTAGAAGTAAACAGTAGATATTAATGACATTAACAAGATTTTAACAAGCGAAAGTGCTTGTGTTTATAAAATTTTGATAGTAATTATTACGAATTTAGTGGTGATTCGTACCTGGAGGTTCTTTCATCAAATAGAATGGTCCACTATGTACTATGGACGGGTTTTTGCCCAGCGAGATCGTAGTCTTGAGGGTACCAGAAGAATCCTGCCGAGACACAACTGGTGACCTCGCTCCTCGGGGCGAGGACTTTGGTGAATATGGTTCTACTTTTCTAAACTGATCAGACATCATCTTGTATAAGCATGTCTACTGAATTGGATATAAATAAAAAAGTTATGCGAAATAAAATGACAAAAAAATTATAAAAACTCCCTTCCCTGCTTGTGCTGAACCTTCTCTAATTTTTACCACAGATAACAAATATTATAACAGTGCTCACAGATAATTTTCAAATATTTTTATTGTGTAACCTTGGATTGTTTAACCGAGAATATATTTTTATAGTTTTAATTTAAATAGTTATATTAGTTATTAACAACATCTATTTAATAATTTAAATTAATTTTAAAAATACCCAAACATTAAAATATTGTCTATGCCTGCACCACGTGTTTAATTTAGGAACGCCACACTCGACTAAAAAAGAAAAAGTTAAAATTTACTCTATGGTAAATGAATTAGCTTCTCGTAACGCGCTACGATTTTCTATAATGTGTTTGGAAATAAACAGATCAAGGAGATATATTTCAATAAAATAGAGCTTAATGTGTCAGTTTAAATGTGCAAAATGTTTGTTTATTGTGATACTAGTGGTAAAAACATGGTGCAGTGATTCTGATAACACCAATCTACACTCTACAAAGTGACGCCATTTTACGGGAATGACCAGCCCGCGGCTGCCTCATATTAGGCCTGATGTAAGGAGCGCTGTTCCCAAACGGATGCATGGAAACAAATCTCGATTTTTGTACTCGTACTGGACGTACGATTTCACAGGTATAGTAAACATTGTTATTTGTTTTTGTTGCTATCATAATTCGAATCAAAGTTTTGAGTTCCTCTTGTTTGAATGTCTTTTGTTTCTCGGCAGTCATTTGAGCACGTGTTTTATTTTTTCAGAAAACTATGGAAGATGGTAATATAGCAAATACGAGAGACGATAAAAATACCGTTGCGGCGCTATGTAACTTATATGGAGATCGGGCCGCGACATTTACGGCAAATGGACACGATTTCGCAGGCGAATCATCGAGTCCTCCGGAAAAATCCTACGAACAACGGCGACACAGCGCGGATACTTCACATGAGGACAAGTTTAAAAAACGCATCAATCCATTGAGAATACACCTTGGCAAGCGGCCTTTCGTTGATAATGCAGCTCCATACAATAGTGTGTGCAAAAAGAAAAAACCGTTTGTAGTGAAATCTAGTGAAACAAGTGTAAATAAGGGATCAATTCCACGAGCACCTAAACTTATACCAAAACGCATTGAACATAGTCAATTTCATAATGTTACATCACAATTGGATGATAATGAGCAAGACAAACCAGTACCCCGCCTTGTGCCCAAGAGCCAATTATCACAATTTAAAAAAAGTAAGATTGAAAAGGGACCTCAGTTGAAGGAATATGCACAGAGCCTCGGCTTGCAGCCAATGGTAAAGTTCAAATGTCGAAAATGCTGTTCAATGTCATTCAAGACCCTGGCTATGTTGAAGGAGCATCAGTTAGTATGTCGAGCCCAAGCTAAGGAACCCGCTCTGAGTCCCGAAGGTGTTACACATACAGAAACAAACTCAAGCGGCCCATCCAGAGTTACTCGTAAAGTGTATTTATGTTCAGCATGTGGCACTTATTATGAAAACTGGAATCTCTTTCTGCACATGAGAGAAGTTCACAACCGACACATATGCCTGTTTTGTTTAGGTATGTTTTCAAAAGCAGAAAAACTGTCTTCACATTTAACAAATAAACACAATGTACAAGAATTCAATTACAATAGCAAAGAGGAGTTTTGTAATGTCTACAATGGCAGTTTTTATTTAATGTGTTGTGCCTGTGATGAAATATGTAGTGAACAAGATGATTTCTTTAATCATGACTGTAATAATGTGAAGCCAAAACCTGTCCCAGTTCTTATCAGTAAAAACTCATTAAAACCAAACAATCTGAAACATGCAAGGAATGACAAAGAGCCCATACAACATACTACAAATGGTCCCACATTGATGAAAGAGTTATTGAGGCCCAATGGTGATAAAAAAGAATCCATTGAGCATAAAATTGAAACAATCACAACACAATCCCAGAAGGCTATGAATAGTATACATAATAGTGATAATGTAAATAGTGATATAAGTTTAAGCTCCAATAATTCTTCTGATGGTAAAGACACAAGTAATACTGTGGATTCGGCAATTGAAATGGAAAGTCCTAGTTCTAAGCCATTAACAAGCCCCAAGTCCACAAATGAATCAGATTTCATTCCTTCTCATATTCCTAATGGAGACGATAAGGTTAGTAATGATTATTCTGATGAGTGTGATTCTCCATCAGCAAGTGACATTCAAGCACCCATTCCTGAACCAGTAGTACCTAAAACTGAAGAACCAACTAAAACTGTTGAAAAAGAATGTGGAATAAAACTAAAGCTCAGTTTAAACAGTGCTAAGTCACCGGTAATTATAAATTCTACAGTGGATCCTACAATTGGCCAACAGTACTCACAACATATGAGTCATAAACCACCATCAAGAAATAGAAGACCTCCGAAACGATATGAAAAAGATAAACCTTCAGATCCACCTCCACAACCGAAAACTCCTTCCATTAAGATGACAATTTGTGATAAGGCTGAAAGTCCATTTGTTAAAACAACTTTCTACGAAAATAATAAGGAAACAACCCTTAAAACACTTGTTAATAACAATATCGAACCAATATACAGCCCCATGGAGACAAAACCTGAAAACACTATTAAAACAACAATATATGACAACAAAATTGAGGATGTCAATACTTTAAATAGGGTACCAAAATTAACAGTCAGAGTTCCTAAAGAGTTTCTTGACAAAACTTCATCTAGTGACGAATCGTCTGATAGTGATAGTAGTGAAAAATTAACTGTTGATGAGAATGTGACAAAATCGGAAGAAATGGAAGTAAAGTCTGAGGAAGTGCCTTTAGAAAAGACACAAATAAGTCCAGAACAAGGGCCACATGAACAAGAACTTGAAGAAAGTATGAAAGATGATTCTGAGACTGTACCACACGAAGAAGAGCAAAAACCATCACTGGAACCCAGTGTAGAAGATGTAACTCCAAAATGTGAGCCAAAACCGGAACCCCAAGACCAAGATATGACAGGTGATGTCAATGTTGAAGAAATCACTCCGTTAGATACTACTCCTGTTATTGAGCTTACCTTAGACAGACCAATTGATAAATATCCATTAAAAGATCTCTTAAAGGTATTTTTGGGATCTACATACTTTAATTGTATCTACTGTAACCATGCACGAAAAATTGCAGTAAACTGTGGGCAGCTAGCTTTACATATGGTAGCAGAGCATAGATTTTCAGCAACAGTGAACAGTATTACTGCAGAAGAGTTAATGCCTGAGACGATAGCTGCGAAAGTGAAAACTGGTGTAGATGAGGTTTCATCAATATATATTAACTTGGACTCTTATGATAGTGTTGATAAGTGCGAAGATGTGCAAAATAGTCTTAATTTTGAGTGTTTTCAGTGTTATTTCAAAACTGCAGCACATAAAGATCTCTACTTACATAATCGAAAAATGCATCAAAAAACTATATTGTTGTGTGTTATGTGTAAAAATAACTTTTATACTTATAGTGAATTACTCTGTCATTTATGCCCTGGAACTTATGATTCTGACTATGTAATTAAGTTTAGATGTTGCTTCTGTATTAAAGACTCTATCTCTTCTTCTTTTAGATTAATGGTGCATCTTCGAAAGATACACCATACCTGTGATGTATGTTTAGAATTTTGCCAAAGTCAGGCACGGCTTTCCAACCATGTTTGGAAACATAAATTGCACCATTTGTGTTATCGATGTGGTATCGCCTATAGGAATAAACCTGATATTAATAATCATTTGTTCTGGAAGCATGGAACAGAAAGTGTATTGTGTAAAAGATGCCTGCAGAAAAAGTGGCCCCATGTTTATCATTTCTGTACTCCTCCTGCAGTGTTTGTCTGTGATGAATGTAATTTGCAATTTACAAAAGCAGTTTATTTGAAAGTTCATAAGAGAATACATTCTAGCGAATTTCCCCACCCATGCACGGAAGAAGGATGCGAGGAAAAGTTTGTATCCAAGAAACTGTTAAGTAAGCACTCAGATGTGCATAAAAAGAAACAGTTAACAGAAATACTTGATGAAGAAAAGCCTGCTATTTTAAGTAGTAATTCAGAAACATCTAAAGACCAAATTCCCGTCATTGATTTAGTTGATGAACCTCCTAAGGATGATGGCACTTCAGAAATAAAAACGGAAACGGATACTGAACATGTTACTAAAAAATCTAAGAAAAAGAAGTTAAAAGACAAAGATGCATTATTGCTTGATGTTAATTTACCAGCTCTTAATTTATCGGAAAGTGATAGCAGTGATGAATCCGACAGTGGATTGCCACCTTCTGTAAAAGAAGAATCACAGACACAAGAGAAACAGATGGACGAAAATAAGATTGAGTCTTCTGATAAGATTGAAGAAAAAGAAGCAGCAAGTAATACAGAGATAGATTCACAGTTACCCAAGTTGGATGACAAAACAGATCTTCAAGATGACGACAAACCAAGTGAACAACAAGTTCTTCAAATATGGGATAACTTTCAAAAATATCAAGCTAATGTTGAACAACACAAAGAAAAGACGCCGCCACCCATGCGAAGACGCCACGTGTGTGAATCTGATCACGATTATTGTTTAATACCCCCCGATATGAATGGAGATGAAGATATATTCAATTCTGATAAAAAGAAAAATAAAAAGTCACCTAAGAAAAGACATGGAGATATGTCTTCATCTAGTAGTAGTAGTAGTGATAGTGACTCGAGTTGTTCTTGTGGTTCAAACTGTAGTTGTTCTTCAAGTAGTGGATCATCATCTTCAAGTTCCTCCGATTCCGATTCCTCTGACGAGTCTGGAAATGAACAAAATAATGGAAGAAGGATGAGAAAATTGTCTCGAAAATCTCTTCCGAACAGGAGAATCAGTAACGGATCAAATGTTGATGTGATGGGCATGACTGAGACACCTGTACTTGTACCAGAGAAAACTGAATCGCCCATTGCTGAAACAGATTTAGATACTGAAGAAAGTGAAACAGATGAAGAATTCTATGATGAGAATCCACAAAAAATAGCAAACAAAATGTATAATGAAAAGCGAAACCAGTTATTAGCGTCGATCGCCCCATCAGATGGTGGTTCCATCTCGGAAGAAGTGAGTCGTTGTGCAACCCCTGTAAAAGAAGAAAAAATACCCAAGGAAGAGGTAGAAAATAAAGAGAAGTCAAGCAGCAGTAAGAAAAAGAGTAAAAAGAAGAAGAGATCTAAAAGTTCTAAAAAACATGGTCCTATTAAGATTAACATTCCTAAAGATGTTATTGCCAAATCAGAGCCTGAACCTCCTATTGCGCCATTGATACCGAACAAAATCACTATTTCTTTGCAATCGAACACTGTACAATTGCCAGAAACTCCTAAGCCAATAAATGCAAGTAAATCGACGACCACACCCATGAGTGCGGAGAGCAAGAGGGCGTCAAAACGAAGACGCGTGCCAAATAAGTTCTATGGTTATTCGAGCGACGAAGAGCCGACAACACCCGCTGCACTTAAACCTCAACAACCTCCGAAATTAGAATGGAGAAAAGAAGACTTGCCATCACCTGCCCCTCATAAAGCTAAGAAGGAAATACCATCTACCGTCATACCGCAAAAATTGTTTAATTATAACGAGCCTATAAGGTTGACTACTCCCGTTCCGGACCCTGAGCCACCGCGGTTCTTGATGAATTCCGAATCAATGGAATCCAGTGATTCTGATTCAAGTGAGGAGGGGGCTTTAGAGATATTTCAACCTAGCAATGTACAAAATACATTATCTGTCCCGCCGCCGACATATCTCAATTCCGGTACCTCGAGTTTACCGTACGCCTTCCAAAGACCGGCCGTTCGCGAAGCAAAAGAAGGGGAAAGCGTATATTGTTACTGTAGATGTCCTTATGACGAGGTGTCAGAAATGATAGCATGCGATGCCGAGGGCTGTCCCATTGAGTGGTTTCATTTTGAGTGTGTTGGTATCATGGTACCGCCTAAAGGCAAATGGTACTGTCCAGAATGTAGAAAAAATCAAAGCTTCTCAGGTTACAGATAAGTCTAAACACAATTTAGGTGTATATAACATATTGTTATCTGTATATAATTTATTGACGATTGTAGATAATTTAGCTTTACCTGTGTATATATCTTTAGTTAGGTTGTATGTTTAAGTTAGGATATTAGGTCTGAAAATTGTATCATTGTTATTAAAGTACATGTTATGCTTGATGCTGGCTGTGCGGCCAATCTGTAACCTGGCGAATTGTTAATTGACATTAACTATACAGCAAAACGAAAATATAAATCCAATTTTTGATACCAAACCGTAATTTTATTTCATAACACATAACATCACCGAATAGTTAAGTACAAGTTTACTCATCAATAAATGTTCCTAAATCCTATGGAAAAATAGCTTGTTTTATTAAGATTTTGTAAAATTTATTAAATGAGATCATACATATATGAGTCATATCACCTATCTTAATATATGTATATAAATCTCGTGTCACAATGTTTGTCCTCAATGGACTCCTAAACCACTTAACCGATTATAATAAAATTCGCACACCATGTGCAGTTCGATCCAACTTGAGAGATAGGATAGGTTTTATCCCGGAAATCCCACGGGAAAGGGAACTATGCGGGGTTTTCTCTGAAAACGCGGGCGGAAAGCTAGTTAAAATATATTCCTAGAAGCATCTCTATAGTAAATAACTAGCGGTCCGCCCCGGCTTCGCCCGTGGTACATGTTTACGTTTTCTCTACATAAGAACCATCCTCGTACTTCAAGGAATACAATAAAAAAAGAATTATCGAAATCGGTTCAGCCGTTCTCGAGTTATGCGCTTACCAACACATTTTGCGATTCATTTTTATATATAAGAAAGATTATGGGATACTGTATAATATTTTTGTGCATGCAAATATGTCTCAATAAAGTAACGTAAGCTACGATATCGATACTATTAAAAATCTCATCAAAATCAGTTAAGATATTTTAGTGGTTAGTTTGAATAGAAAAAAAATAAAAACATTTGATTTGTGGCGAAATGCTCTAAGTTCATATACTAGCCGCTCGGTCCTGTGGTTCAACCGAAATAATCAACTATAAAAAAAAGTAAACCGTCTTCAAAATTGTTAGAACTAGACCGAATAAAAATAGGACCACGCGGGAGGCACCAGCTTTTAATTAAAAAAGTATCATCAAAATCGGACCCAGTCGAAAATTTTGTCGTCGGAGGTAGGAAGCCAAAAAAAAAATACAGTCGAATTAAGAACCTCCCCCCTTTTTTGAAGTCTGTTGAAAAGTGATACCTATAGGCCCATGGATTTATCCCAGGCTATGTCTATTTATAATTTAGGTATATTCTTGGGTATATTACTGAATTTTTTATCGATTCAAGTAAGTAGTTGAGTTCATACATTAAAAAAAAATTAAATCAAACGATTATTTAAATTTAGATATTATATCTTACTACTGAACGCTTAAAAATTGATACCAATTTTCAGACACTTATTAATTCATACACATCATTAATTTTTGCAAATTGTAACGATAATATACGCTCGTCTCACAGTATTACCATATTTCCTATATTGTAATACTGTGCTCGTCTGCTATATTGTTGTGCGATGAAAGGAAGTGCTACATCGATAAAACAGCGCTCTCCTATACGCCCCGTTTACACAATTACAATTCTGTTTTGCAAGGGTTATTTGAACGCGCCGGTGACTGGATCGTGTATACTAAGATAAGGGGGATTTATATTGAGTCGTATGTAATTGAAATAGAGTCTAATTTGCATTATTTAAACATATATTTGCTGTGGTAATTTGTGTAATAGATCAAGAGCCCACGACGGCCAGACTTTCCTTTCTTTCGGAAAGTTGAAAGTTTCTCTGTATATGTCTCCTATACAGATAAGAACGACCAGCGACTATCAAGTTTGGGTTGTGGTTACTTTGGCAGGAAACAGGTAGTGGAGGTGTATAAAATAGTACCTAACTTTCATTATAGTTTAAAAGCTAAATTTTATATATGTTACTTGGGGACCTATAAAAAGACATTACCTTAAGAGCCAGACAGTTTTCATGGTTCTTACATCTAGCCAGACACATTTAAAAAATAACTAACATATCATCAAATTCACATAACTACCTAAAAGCGTAACAAATATGAAATAACCCACTAAAACATTAGTTAACTATAATTATTAAAAAAATAAAAGTATAATATTTATGTAATAAAGTTATTACTTATCTTTTACGGGGGTTTATGTTGATGAAATTTCACGTATCTCGATGACACAATAAAAAAGTCATCGGGATACGTGAAATTCCATCAACATAAGTCTAAGTAAAAGATAAGTAATAACTTTATTACTTATATATTATACTTTTATTTTTTTAATAATTATAGTTAACTAATGTTTTTAGTGGGTTATTTCATATTTGTTACGCTTTTAGGTAGTTATGTGAATTTGATGATATGGTAGTTATTTTTTAAATGTGTCTGGCTAGATGTAAGAACCATGAAAACTGTCTGGCTCTTAAGGTAATGTCTTTTTATAGGTCCCCAAGTAACATATATAAAATTTAGCTTTTAAACTATAATGAAAGTTAGGTACTATTTTATACACCTTCACTACCTGTTTCCTGCCAAAGTAACCACAACCCAAACTTGATAGTCGCTGGTCGTTCTTATCTGTATAGGAGACATATACAGAGAAACTTTCAACTTTCCGAAAGAAAGGAAAGTCTGGCCGTCGTGGGCTCTTATATTATAAGTTTTTGTAGGAACTGCTGCGTCGGGGATCATTGGACACGCTTAATAATTTATACTGAATGCGCCGTATTACGTATAAGAAGTACTAAGGTTCACATTATTGATTATAATATTTTATATCTTTGTAGGTATATAGAAATGCATTGAAATATATATTTTGTAACAGAAATCTATAGTAAGTAGGTATATAATGTTGAAATGTCCGCCTATCTTCCAGTAATGGTGGAGAATTTCTGAGAGCAGTAGGTACCTATCTGGAAAATTATAAGCGGTTCACGTGCTTTTATTACTAGCGCCCTTCCTACGCCATAACATTTCAACCACTGAAGTTCGGCATCAGTTAAAACCTGTGTCCTATACCTATGACTAATTAATTTTATTAAAATCGGTCTATCGGTTTAGATGCAAACGCGTAGCCCGTAACTACCTAGGTAATAGACACAAAAAATTAGAACACAGCTTAGATACAAATATTAGATAACAGCTAAATGCACAGGTAAATGCGATAATAACTGTCTGTTTGTCTTGGTTTGTCTATATTACGTGTTCGTAGACTGCTGTAGCTACTAGCTCTTCTGCTAAGTCTCCTGCTTTAAAAAACATTTGCCTCTTTCCTAGGTTTATGATCCAAAAAAACTCATGACAAAATCTTATTTGGCAGCATGGCAGTGTCAAAATTTCAGCGTTGAGATATCTAGATATTGACGCGCAATATTGTGAAAAATTTGAATATGTAATAGTATAATATAATTTAAACAGTTTTGTATTTATTGTGCAAAATGTCAATTTCGATGAACTTTATGGAACTGTGTCCTCACAAAAGCACCTGCAGTAGGTTTGGTAAGCATATTATAAAACTGCCCATTTACCAATTACCTACTCTTGATACCACACTTGATACCTTTAATTGTTGAATGTTTAATTTTCAAAGGGGTATTTTCCGTGTGAATACTGCAGCCTGCAGGTTACTGGTACATAACATATTCTGTATATTATAATATTGTGGGGGTTTAGTATGCCGTATACAACTAAACAAACAAACAACGAACTATTTTCTAAATTCTAATATAAATTTCCATTCAGAATCATTTACGAATTAAATTAAATTAAGTAACTAAGCAAAACATGACATTTTTTATGTGGCCAGAGTTAGAAATTGATAATATTTTCCTTCTGATAGGATTATGTGGAAATGAAAAACATGAAGGAAGAAGTTTTAGTAGGTATATAAATTGAAACTCGTCTTCTTATATACTGATAATGGTAATTAAAGAAAGAAAAAGTTTATTCGCTTTACTATTAGCAACATAAAAAAAATATAGTCTGTGTCTGACCACGGGTCTTCTTCCAAATCAAGATTTTGGTTTAGCCGAAAAAGCTTAAAAGACACAGACAAACAGCCCTTCCCTATGTAATGTAGGTATGGATTTAAAATACTTTACGCAATCCTTAAGACCGCCAAAATCTATTTTCAGGAAAACCGCGTCCTAATCTTAGACTACATTCAGTCGCTGGAGAAATGATGAAACCTGCTGGCGAAGGTAAGGTAACGAATTAAAAATATGTAGTTATACACAAATAGAAAATGACTTTATTTCTATAATTAAGATAGTTCTTACAATAATTACTAGTAGAACAATCACCAATAAAGCTTAAATTATAATATCTTTGCCTTTTAAATTATTATTGATTTATTTTGTTTAATAATTTATTATTTTAATATTACCATGGCAACTCTGAGCCATCATATTGCAAGAATTTTCCAGTGTCGTTTTCGCCGAGTTTGTCTATGGTTGTGAAAATACCGCCGACACTGGTATCGACATCTAGCGGCGCATTTTTCCCACCCATGTCGGTTTTTACCCATCCCGGATGCATGGACGCAACGAGAATCGCATCTTTCTTTAAATCAATGCTCATTGACTTTGTTGCAGCATTTAGTGCGGCCTGAAAAATATTTTAATTAGGAATAATAATAAATGAAGAGCTGAGTACATGATTATATTCAATTTTAATTTCATTATAAGAAGAATAATTAGAGATAAATAATTCATTATTCAAGTTCAGTTTTATTCACTTTCTATTTGAATTTATCTCCTACTAGATGTCGCTGACGGTATCCTAGAAGGCGCTATCGAAATGTTTTACGAATACCGTATATACAGCGTAGGGAGTGTGGCACGGCAAATCGGTTCAGTAGTTTTTGATATTTTTTGATGCACTGTCTTAGTACTTTGTGACTATGATAGTGCTTATAATACATTATTACATAGTTGATTTCTGATAAATGTGTTCGTAATTTTTGTATATTTGTTTGTGTGTGTTAATAAACCACTTAAGTCTTTAACATCTGTACGGTTACATACCTTTGAGCATCTATACGGATAGAAGCCACCCTGATCGTTCTGTGCAATTGAGCCAAGAATAGAGCTCATGTTTATGACAGCTGCCTTCTCGGCGCCCATTGGCTTCCCGCTGTTAGCTTCCGCTGCTTGTTTCAATAATGGAACTAGAGCCTGAAATAATATACGTGTTAATGTACGTAATAATATTCTACGACAAATTCTAGTCTCTTTATTATGGTTAACAAATTGTGTTATTTTGACCATTAAGCAAAGTAGAAAATGCCCTTCAGTTTACGTTAATATTGCCATACTCATATTTTTAATTACGTAAATTTTAATGTACTATTCATTTCATAAGGATTTGGACCAGCAGCGTATATGCAGTGCCTTTGTATTGTATCACTGGTACAAGTCATGAACCGGTATTCTTCATGTTTGTCAAATACAAAATTAATTAAATTATAAATAAAAACCTTCGTCAGCATTATAGGTGCTACTGTGTTAACAGTAAGATTTTCCATTAGCTGATCAGCTTTCACCAAGTTGAGCTTTGTGAAACGCGTGGTGACACCAGCATTGTTGATCAGTAAATTGAGACCTTCCCTTCCCATGACTTTTGCTACTTGTGTAGCCACATCATCAAATTGCGAAGTATTGGTAACATCTATAAAATTTATATTTCATTATAATAATATGCAGTGTTTTTTTGAAGTGAAACTTCTTTAGGCGCTTTGAGAGTAAAATTTCAAGATCGCGTCATGGAAATACCGTCATGTCATGGAGTAAGGCGACGAAAGAAGTTTCACTTCTGACACGTGTGCTCGGCACACACGCTCTTCTTTATATTTTGCGTTTTTCCTTATACTCTAAAGTTTAAGGTATTGTTTTTATCAAATATGAATTGAACTTCTCGTACTAGGCATTCGGTTCCGCTTCCTTGACACAGAATACTTAATAATACTAACGTATCCTTGAGGCATAACGTTTAGAACGTTCTACCAGTAACCTTGTAAAAATAGGTTTAACTACTTGTACCTACGCATTGTATGGGCACTTTCTCGAAGATAGTATGTACATAAAATTAATAAAAAAGATAAAAGTTCTGTTTTTAAATATTACCTAGATTCAATATATGCAGGTTCTTATGTTCTTGGGAAATTGCTTTAAGTTCCTGAAAAAAATCAATAACAAAAACAATTAGTAGGTACAGATCGATACAAACTTAATGGCGGTTCGGAGGTTAGGTGCAGGTGCGAGTGCGGTCCCATAACGACCCGCTAATACCTAAAATTGTTTTCTACGCATCGGATCGTACGATCAACGATGTTCCGTGTTCCGAGCCGCCATTCAGTTGAATCGTACTATACAAAATAGTACGATTGATTTACATATCATGCATTTCTCAAGAAATGGGGTACAAAAACATTTTGTAATATATATTAACTACTAGCTTCCGGCTATGCACATGTAGTCAAACGTAAACCGTGCTATGCTTTTCAGGTTTCCAACTATCCCTGTACCAACATTTAACCTTACGAATTTATAATATTAGTAAGGTTATCCATGCATAATTGCATCCGAGACAAGCCGGCTAGTTTTTAATAGATTCAATTCAATACTGAAGTCAGAACAGAGAAAATCCTAAATAATTATGATAAAATATAAAACACGTATGTACATCGCGGCAAATTTTAAATAATTGCCCGCTGTCAAAATATTTCTAGTATTCTAGTAAAATACCGTTCTTAATTTGCATGGTCCGCAAGTAAGATTTGAATTTTAAAATATTATTATTATGTCTCTATTTGTATTATGATTGAGACAGATTTATCAGGATTCTTTGCTTCGTCATCTAGATGTCGATGATACGTCATCGTTTATAACGTCATTTGCCTAGTCACGATTATTCGATACTCGACGTTCCCCACTCGATTTTCGATTGTAGGTAATAGGTATAATAATTTAAGTGTTGCCACTTGCCTACATAGTCGTTTAGTCGATGACTGGTAAACGGTACTCTCAATAGTTGGGATTAGCCATCTCTTTCTTGCGTTTATCTTTACAAAAGTTAATAAATATTACAACGCAGCTTCAACTCGGACATTATATTTGATTTATAGTTGTAACGTGAAGTGCTAGTGTGATTTAAAGCAACAAAAAATGGCACCGATCGGTAAGTTTTGTTAAAATATACATTTACTTTAGTTCTTACCTCAGAAGTGTTACGACAGGTTGCGAAAACATTTTCAGCCTTATTGTTCTTGAGAACAAATTTAACCATTCCAAGACCCAGCCCTCTATTTGCGCCGGTAATCAACACGGATTTCATTGTGCAATTTTAGTTGAATTTCGTTAAAAACATAAACTTGACGTTTGAGTAAGGTTATCTACCGTTCTTGTGCAGCAGTAGCAGTGACCTTTGTATAAATAATTTTCTGTCATTTATGGAGTAACACGTCAAAATGACAATTTTTAATAATTTTCTCAAGATACGCAATATTGTGAAACCGTTAAGTAGAACTGATACATTAATTGTACTGAGCCGGCGCACATTTTCTAGTAAGTTGAAAATTATCGTAGCGTAGCCTTGAAGCAATTATCGACTAACCTCTGATGATATGACTGTGGTATTTTTCTTGTCTTGATTTTATTATTCAATCCAATTTTTATCCACCTACTTATCCGATCATCGTTCCTTTTTGTGTTTTTGCATTACATTATATTACGCCCTCATAATTATTCATTTACCATCTATTCGTTCTAGATTTTTTCAAATACATATCATAAATTGAATAATACCAGACATAACTTACATAACATCAGAATGGGTGCAGATAATGCAAATTTATTAATCTAAAATTTAACAATCATATTTGGTAGAAAAAATGCATCATACCTATTTTCCATGATAGATTTAAGCATTGCATTGTTACCAATATAATAATAGACAATTTTGGTTGACTGCACAAATAGGTTGGATGTGTTGTAGCCGTAAGACAAAGTCAATCGCTCCTTTTGTACAAGAAGAAGGTATAAAAATTATATTCACTGGAAATTTTGTGCTGTCTGCCTGTCATTGTTGTTGCACAAATAGAGCTTCTTATTGGGCATATTCTATTCACCTTTTATGTGTACTTATTATTAAGATTTTGGCGGGTTTACAGAATTTCTTAATTTTTATTAAAATATACAAGAAATATACTGATGCAATGATCTCTTATACTATCACAAATCATTACTCATTATATAAATTCCTTATATGATAATTGAAATGATTCCATTTCGCTATTGTCATCTAACCAATTATCAAGTAAACATAAAAAGGGTTTCAAAGTAGGAAGTCACACTAACTCAATTAACACTTAAAATATGACTGAATCACATATTTTTGTATCACAAACATTGTAAATAGAATCACAATTTCTAGATTCATCCATTTCATTCAATGTCAGTTCTAATCATTAATTAACATACACCTATTTAAGTGGGTCATTTTCCTCATTATATTATATTGTTCTTTTTGTAATTTGCACATTACAACCTACACTTGGTCACCTACAGGACCGAGTTAACTGTGTGCGTTATAACGTTGCTTTATACTTCATGGGTACATAATGCAATTGTAGATGGGGCGTATGATTATGACTTGGCGGTCATTGGTGGTGGCTCGGGAGGGCTGGCATGCGCTAAGGAAGCAGTGAACCGGGGCGCTCGCGTGGCCGTGTTAGATTACGTTACCCCGTCGCCTCAGGGGACGAAATGGGGGCTCGGAGGAACGTGCGTCAATGTGGGATGCATACCGAAGAAGTTGATGCATCAAGCTGCACTACTTGGAGAGAGCATACATGTGAGTATATTTTATATTACATGTTTGATGCCTGTCAGATTACTGTAAATAATCTACAGTTTTGTGGCCAATTTAACAAGGCGGCGACCCTTTTGTTATTTTATTGCCTCATTAAATTTTTAGTGTGATTACATGATAGGAATGATTGAAGTGTGTTATCATTTAACACATATTTTTAATACAAAACATTTTAACTGTTATTAATCCGATAAAAATAATGAAATATTTAGTACAAATAAATTAGATATTTTGTAAAATATCACTTTAATTACCTCCAAAATATAATGGGATCATAGACATAGATAGAATCTTTGTCATACAGTTTTGAGATTATATCATCAATAACATTCATAAATAACACTGCAATTATCTTCATAAGTGAATGTAACTGAAAGTGGATTGATAATATAATATAGAATTTATTTCAATAATCTATATATTTTATATCATGTATAGACTAGATAAGATTGTGTATCCTGCTAGACATCTATAAATAGACAATCTTATAGGTCATCACTATTAAAAAAAGTAATTTAATCAATCTTATTGACTACTAATTTAACTAATATGAAATGGCTATGATGCATAACACATGTATATTCTTGTCATGTCTTTCCTTGTTCCAACACTATCCTGTTGATCCTGAACTCAAATTATGTACAAGGAAATGTACTGTAATACCATTTACCTTACATTTTCGGCTGACCGGTTGGCTTGGTTGGTAGTGGCCCTGCCTTTCAACCCAGAGGTTGTGGGTTTGATTCCCACCTGGAGCAAATATTTGTGCGATGAAATTATCTATATAAGTCTTTAATTAAAATTATATAGGCATATGTTTATTAGCCATCTGGTTACCATAACACAAACAAAACCTTAGTTGGCGTCAGATCGCGCCATGTGTGAAAATTGTCCTGATTTATTTATGTTTTTCATTAATTCATGTAAATATATCCTATAAAGTCAAGTACTTAAAGAGAAAGTTTGAATTTCAAACTGGTTGAGTTTAATTCATATATAATTTAAATAAAATAACATTAACTATCAGTTTAATACAATAAAATATGTAGTTTATGTTAATCTAGTAATTTTTGAAGGTTAGATAATTGATAAGATAAAAAATACAATATTTCAATATAATTGTTTGCTTATAGGACTTGGTAAGTGCATTGAACCTCAATCCCTCCTGTCCGATCCTTCCCTGATTCCTGGATTCCTTATATCTGGTAACGCATTTCTTTATGATACATAGTCTAGTCACTAGTGTGTCTAGTTAATACCCTAGCCTAGTTTCGAATTTACTATTAAAAATATTCGGCACATAATTGAGTAATTAATTTTATCCAGTAAATGATGTTTTATTGCTACTTGCAACCCTATTTTCATCTCTAAATCGGGTAATACTTGTACAGTGTACACACCTATAAAGTTTTTCTCGTAATTTCATAATTCACGATGCAATACTGTAAAAACTATCATTCTTTTATTACTAAAAAAGAGGTCAGGCAATAGTAATTTTGATAAAAGCGTATAACAATTCGACTTTATCTATCGTTTCAATGTATTAGCAATGTAGTATTATGGTAGTTTTAACGACTTAATCACAAGGTGATGTCAGTTGCGGGGTTCAGCATAGGTTTTGTTTATCTATTCGGAATAGCAGTGTTTGAAATTTACCATATGCTTTCCAATATTATAAAATCTATACATTAATTCATTGACTATTTTAGTTAACTAAACTCACAATAGCTTAAATTTAAAAGATGGTCAATAATTTCCGAGCGATGTTTTGTAGGTAACATTCATTCATTCCTTATTACATGGCAGTTATGTTCATAGTCTGTTGTGTACGCTCATTACAAAACTCTGCCCATACAGTTATACACGCACGTAGGCAGAGTTATGCTTTGGACAATTTTTGATCACGATTGTTAGTCTAGTTGCTTATTGTAAATTAAAGTAACAGTTACACTGTCTATCTATTCAGTTTTGTTATTGGAATACATATTGTCTTTCCACTTTGAATGCATATATACCTAATTATATATATATTATTGGGGGTGTGGAAAATTCCATGATGAAATTTCTATGAAGTGAACATATTGTTAACGTACAATAGAAGAATGAGAACGGAAAATAAAACGACGCATGGTTATATTATACAAGATACATAATTATGGGTACTAATTAACATAATGTCTATTATATAAGTAGGTGTATGTTTTATTATATGTACCTGTCTGATAAATAAATGTAAGTCACAATTTGGAACTGTAGTGGGAGTAAGTATTTGAAAATAAATATTGTTGTCTGCGATGAAAAATGTTTTCTAAGTTTCTAAAATTAACCCAACTTTAAAGTGAAACATACTATAACATGTAACTTATTTTTACACGCTTTATATTAGCTTCACCTGTATGTTTGTAACCGACTTCTTTGGGCGCGATTTTGATCCACTTTAAACGGCCAGATTTCGTTCAAACTTTGTAGATTTAATGAGGACCGATGACAATACGAATACACTAATTTGATAAAAATTTTCTATTTTTTAGTTCGGCTTTCTATAAAAAGCGTGTTTTTTAGTTTTTTTTAAACTATTATTATTTAACTCCCGACCTTCATGAGAGCGTCGCGTCGGTAAATAATAAATAAGGTATAATGTGTTGTGCTTGTAATTTTATCTCCATCATATTGGATTTACGATCTGTATTTTATAACTAATTAAAATACTTGTTTGACTACTAATGAGAAGTCTTGCTCATGATATTTAAATCTTTAATTGGATGTAAATATAAAGTTTTAATTAAAAATACTGTAGCAATATTTTAAAAACATTTTGCCATTTGTTATGCATCACTGGCTAGTTTGTAAAGCAATTTTGTTAAATATGTAACTATTTTTAATATTGTGTAATAGAAAATTGCAGTGATATTTATGTGACGTGTGATTCTCTAAGAGCTAGCGCGCACGAGCAACTTTGTCTCCGCAACTATTTTGTCTCTCCACCCATGGGCTAGTATGAAAGTGCGCGCACGTAGCGACGCAACTCCCCATACAATTGATGGGAGAGACAAAATAGTTGCGGAGACAAAGTTGCTGGTGCGCGCTAGCTCACACTTGATAATTCATCTTACGTTTCGGTCCAACGTCATCTATATATTAATACTAGCGGTCCGCCCCGGCTTCGCCCGTGGTACATATTTCGCAATAAAAGGTAGCCTTCTTTCTCAGGGTCTAAAGATTATCTGTGCCAAATTGCATCGAAATCGGGCCAGTAGTTTATGCGTGAAAACTATATATACAAACCCTTCCTCTTTATAATATGTATTAGTATAGATATAGAGCTTTAGAGTTTGTTTGTTTGCTAGAACACGCTAATCTTAGAAACCACGAGTCAGATTTGAAAAATTATTTCAATGTTACATAGATTTATCAAGTCTATAGGCAATAATATATTATTAGGCTAAGATCAATAGGAGCAGAGAAATGCGGGTATGTATAATGTATGGGAGTTTTACTTTTTGGATTAACCGGAAAATTGTCTTTTTTTTTTTAAATGTCATGAATTTGGTAACTCATTATTTAATTGAGTGTTCGAAGTTTCCGCAACAATGCAGATATTATTTGTTTGAATTTAAAGAGGAAGTATTGAATGGGAAATCCATTTACAAATTGAAACTGTGAACGGTTTTCAATTTCGTATGCTTTACTATTTGAAATATAGGAGATCTTAATCATAATGGTATATTTTTAGAATCACTTGCATAAACGAACAAAACTGTTGTACGGATAGAAACAACATGCAACATAATAATATCATAATTACGACACATAATGAGAAGCAGCTGTTTTTTATGTTGCATATTAAACCATCTAAAATGAGCTTGCAAATAATTTGTAATTATTGGCTTTTAAAGTAAGATTTTTCTCAAAGCTTTGATGTATTTGCATCTCTTAATGTTTTGAACACAGCATCCCTATAAGACGTTTAAGAAATTAGAAAAAAAATTTGTTACGAAAAAGTTATATTAAATATCCGCTCTTCTATTTCCAGGAAGCGGTAGCGTACGGCTGGCAAGTGCCCGCCCTAGACCAGATCAAAATCAACTGGGCGGCCCTCACAGAGTCCGTCCAGAACCACATTAAATCTGTCAACTGGGTGACCAGAGTCGACTTGAGAGACAAGAAGATCGAATACATCAATGGGCTAGGCGAGTTCAAGGATCCCCACACAATAATTGCGACTATGAAGAATGGTAGCAAGAAGGAATTGACAGCGAAGAATATTGTGATCGCGGTTGGTGGCAGACCCCACTATCCGGATATTCCTGGAGCGTTAGAGTACTGCATAAGCAGCGATGATATCTTCAGTTTAGGACACCCGCCTGGCAAGACCCTAGTGGTTGGGGCTGGATGTAAGTATCTAAATATACACATAACTGTTTTTATTTAAAACTAGGTGAATAGATTTTTTTTTGAGAATTATCATTTAAGTACTATATTCTTATGGTAACTACTTGAGGTAATTCACTCCATCTTTGAACATCTTGAAAATGTGCTCTATATGCTACAATATGCTCTTATTGATGCATTCTTAAAGAAAGTGAATCCTTATAAGCTAACTTTCTCGGTCCAGTTAAGACATTTTCTTAGAAATTACTAATTAAAGAATAAGGCCATTGTAACATTTACGCATGCTTCAATTATTTTCTGTAATGTTTAATTTTTTTTATTGTAAACTTAAGTATTATCTTTTTAGAAATATCTTACAACTGATAAAATTTTATCGATTTTTTGTTTTTGTTAAGTTTTATTGCAGTTGATTATTAATTATTATGTAACTACAAATTGTTCCAATTAATACAAGCTGTAATTTTGTGAGTCATATTTTATTCAATTTAAAAGCTGTGAAAAGTAACAACCATTTAATTGATTGATTACGACGAAGAACACACAACATTTTTTTTAAATATATTTTCTAGACTAACGAAGATGAACACACTGGGATTGTTAATTTTTTTTCTCTGAATTATCATCTCACAAAAAAAAGACGTGTGGCACTCGGGGACTGCCGCGGTAAAGCTATTGCATAAGCATAGCATGCCTTCAAGCCACACCTCCGCGCCCGTCGGAGTGGGGAGCGTGAGGTTTTTTCGTTAGGGAATTTCTCGATTCGGTCCCCGCGCTCAAGTCCCGCGATAGAAGCTAAAAATCTTAATTTTTTCCAGACATTGGCCTTGAGTGCGCCGGTTTCCTCAACTCCCTGGGCTTCCCGGCCACAGTGCTGATCCGTTCTGTACCCCTCCGCGGGTTCGACCAGCAGATGGCGCAGATGGTCACCAACGAGATGGAGACCAAGGGTGTGAAGCTGCAGCACAAGTGTGTGCCCGTCTCGGTGGAGAAGCTAGAGACGGGACAGTTGAAGGCCAAGTGGCTGAACACGGAGACGCAGGAACAGTGAGTCTTAACCTAGTTGTGCTAAAGCATATTAAACGTAGTCTGTTATATTCAGCTACGTTAAGAATTGAAATATAAATTTGCTAACATTTTAATTTACTGGTTTAGGCTACTTGTTATAAAGATAAACATTCTTCGTTTTTTCTAAGTTAATACACTTGTTAAAAATAGTGGCAACATTTTGTGTATCATACTATATATATACTTCAAACAAAAATAATAATAAAAATGTTGTGTGGTTTTATGAAACCACGGTAAAAGTGAAACTGTTCGAACGGTTCCGAACACTGCTTTGTGTAGCGCATGTCGCGTGACGGTCGGCTGCCGAGTAGGTATACCTACTCGGCAGCCGCGATACACGCGACATGCGCTACACAGACCAAAAAGTTTGAGACGATGTAATAAAAGTTTCACTTTAAAATACTCCAGCTGTATAATATACAAGTAACAAATTATAATGTTATAACTTTTATCAATTCCAGAAGCGAAGACGTGTTCGACACAGTGTTAATAGCGACTGGACGTTACGCGCTAACTAAACAACTTAACTTGGATGCGGCTGGTGTTAACGTGAGTTCGAATATTTATAAAATTATTAAATAATTAATTTAAGACACTTTTCATACACATAAAATTCATATGGGGATACAGGATATTCATTCAAGTTACAATGCGTTCAAAGTCTCTTTTAGAAGCACTTTTACTTCATGCTATCCCCTTTTAGAAGAACATTCGAATCATGTTTCCACCCATTGGGAAAATAGTTAACAACACAAAATAGTCAGCATGCAAATATGTATAGTAGAGTCATTTTAATAGGCAACATTTGATAGTTCAACAAAATTCAACAACGTAACCTAGTAACGACGACATAGAATAACATGATATTTCGTTCTGTTAGATCTGCACATTTGTTTAACTTTTTTCAATTACGATTACATATTTAATAATATAAAAATGAATCCCAAAATGTGTTGGTAAGCGCATAACTTGAGAACGGCTGAACCGATTTCGATAATTCTTTTTTTATTATTATATTCCTTGAAGTATGAGGATGGTTCTTATGTAGAGAAAACGTAAATATGTACCACGGGCGAAGCCGGGGCGGACCGCTAGTTTATAATAATAATGACCGATACAAGTAATGAGATACAAGTAAGATTTCATTTTACTGATAAACCATTCTAAACATAATAAACAATTTCTGAATTGAATAACTGACGTCGCTACAATTTTGTGTCAATAAACCTTTTTTTTTTAACCAGAGATGTTACTCTAAAAATCGAGATCTGACATCTAGAATCGAATGCATTGATTACTTGTGAATAAAAATCATCATAAATTAATAAATTATAAGTATTGATTAATTCACTTTAATCGATATTTTTAAGCAGGTTACCTCTCTTCGAAGATAAAATTGATAGACGTCAAATGTTGCCTATTAAATTGGCTCGACAATAATTTCAAATCTGTGGAAATCCAATCTAATACAAACATCGAACACTTCCAGTGCCTCTCAGAGAACGGCAAGATCATAGCTGAAACGGAACAAACGAACGTGCCCCACATCTACGCAGTAGGTGATGTTCTCGAAGGTCGACCAGAACTGACTCCAGTGGCCATACATGCTGGTCGCTTACTGGCTCGCAGGCTGTTCGGTGACTCCACCCAGCAGATGGACTATGATAATATAGCCACTACAATCTTCACACCGCTAGAGTATGGTTGCGTTGGACTCAGCGAGGAGACCGCTGTGCAGAGGTGGGTTGGATATATGATAGGAGTTTTACTGGATGTGTTCGAAGGTACCAGAACTCTCTAGTGGAAATCCGCTATGCTGGCCGTTTTCTTTTAAATAAAAAAAGAGCGTGTCCAGCACATGTGTCAGAAGTGGAAGTGGTACTTTGGCAAGATTCAAAGATACCAAAATCGTCGTCTTACTCCATGACGTGACTGTATTGCCATGACGCGACCGTGAAATTTAACTCTAAGAAGTTTCACTTCAAAAAAGTGAAAAATATGTCAAAAATAAATGTTATTTTAAAGTGTAATATAGCAATTATTATTTATTACTTATTTGTTAATTGAACGATGTGCCCTATTAACTTGTAAAATTTGTTGCTAATTGATACATATCTGTGTTTGCAGACACGGCGCGGACAACATCGAAGTATACCACGCGTACTACAAGCCGACCGAGTTCTTCATACCGCAGCGCAACATCCGCAACTGCTACCTGAAGGCGGTGTCGCTACGTGAGGCCCCGCAGCGTGTGCTCGGCCTGCACTTCGTGGGGCCCGTCGCCGGGGAGGTCATACAGGGCTTCGCTGCGGCTGTCAAGTGAGTGTACCGCTTTAGCTATACTGTGCTATCGAGCGGCTTGTATACGTAGTCTGAATACAGGGTTAGTTTTCAATGACCAGCCAAAATTTAAAATTAAGATCTAGATATGAAACCAAAGGTACATTTGAAATATTATTGTCGAAAAAAAAATAATAGCATTCATTTGAAAATGTCTTAAAAATTTCCTAAATCGTAAACACGCGATAAGTTCAACGACCTCGACGCAAGTGTCGGAGCGTCCCCCGCGCGCGGGGTGGGGGTGCGCCGGCGTCTTATTGAGAATCAATCACTTGTGTGCGTGCGCGCATCGCCAAATTAATGTGTGCTAACTTCTACCTATCTAGGTTGTTGAAATGAATTGTGCTTTTGTGATGTCCACACGTTCGTTCGTTTTAAGTGGCGGACAGGAATGAAATCTAATTTAAAAAAAAAGGTTTTTTTTTTTCAATTAGATCGAAAATGTTATCGATTCTGAACCATTTCTGAAAATTTGGCCGGTCATTGAAAACTAACCCTGTATAGTCATAATATCACTTATAAGTGATAAAGCCGCCATCTGTGCTGTGTCTTCTTTTAGCCTAAGTTTTCTTTTTGTATTTTTATTTGATGGTAGTATAATAAAGTATTTTAATAAATAAATAAATAGCGCGGCATATGCAGTGGACACGGACCACTGCGGCGTATATGCAGGGTATAAGGTGTGTCGATATAACGACATGTACAATTTTTATATGACGGAAGAAGGGCCCCAAAGGCTATTTTTAAAAGAGTGACGTCAGCAATTCTGACGTCACCATCATCAGGGCAGGCGCTCATACTCGAAGTAGAACGCCCGTGGGTATTTTTACTGCCTTTTTAATCTACGTCGAAATTATAGAGAGAGCTCCGTACGCTCTGACAGCCGGCGAGTGAATGTGTCCTGTGCCGTCGGGCGCTCGTATTTAAAGCGAACCATGACTCACAAGAATTAGTTTGAGTGTTGCCACTCGAATTTTTACAATGAATTTTCATCAGTTTTAACAAACATTAATTATTTCGTTAATTTAATTGTTTCATTAGTGGTTGATTAATGAATCAACCACTTATTTAAAAAGATCAAAGTAAACTTTAGCTAGTTATAATTATTTAGTAGTTTGAGGGTAGTCGTTTATCGTCGTTGCGCCGACACGGCCATACTGACAGGCGGTGCGCGCTCTGCACCAGCCTCGTTGTAAATGTCTGTAACAATGCCAAGCAGGTCACCAATGCTCTGGACCGACCAAGTGAAATCTGCTATAGGAATTTGTTTATCAGACTGCACCAGACAGTCTAGTAACAGGTTCTCGGAGAGTCTCGAAGGTTCTCGTAGATTTCTCGGAGGGTCTCGTAGTTTCTCGGAGGTTTTCGAAGGTTCTCGTAGATTTTAAGTCTAACACGGCCATATTGACAATCGTACGTCCTCGTAAGCCTTTTCTCGTATTACAACACTACGGTAGTTCATCTCAGGATTTCAAAAACACACTGCCTCGGCCACACTGACCTTTCAGAATACTGAACACTCCACATGACAGACACAGTCCGTTCGCGTATCATGTGATCAACACCTACTCATTTGTGATATAGGCAGATTCTCGAAGGTTCTCGTAGATTTCTCGGAGGTTCTCGTAGATTTCTCGGAGGTTCTCGTAGATTTATGCTTATCACAAAGAGAGGCGCAGCTCAGATAACACACACAATTCCTTCGATGAACTACACTCCCGTTACAATAATCCACGTAACAAACTTTTACTTTACACAACGCACGAAAAAACACAAACGCCAGTATGCCGTTACAAAACTACGTTAACGTTTAACATTTAAAAAGAGAGAGCTTGAATTCTATCCAACTTCTGATGACGGAAGAAGGGCCCCAAAGGCTATTTTTAAAAGAGTGACGTCAGCAATTCTGACGTCACCATCATCAGGGCAGGCGCTCATACTCGAAGTAGAACGCCCGTGGGTATTTTTACTGCCTTTTTAATCTACGTCGAAATTATAGAGAGAGCTCCGTACGCTCTGACAGCCGGCGAGTGAATGTGTCCTGTGCCGTCGGGCGCTCGTATTTAAAGCGAACCATGACTCACAAGAATTAGTTTGAGTGTTGCCACTCGAATTTTTACAATGAATTTTCATCAGTTTTAACAAACATTAATTATTTCGTTAATTTAATTGTTTCATTAGTGGTTGATTAATGAATCAACCACTTATTTAAAAAGATCAAAGTAAACTTTAGCTAGTTATAATTATTTAGTAGTTTGAGGGTAGTCGTTTATCGTCGTTGCGCCGACATATACATTCTGCTTTATTTATACTGTGGTGCAAAATAATGAGAGATGGCGTAGTGTGTAAGCAGTTTAGAGTACACAAGTAGTGTGTGGTAGGATAATGCAGGCGTTACGCAAGGTAATAATATATCGTATAAGTACCTAGTACTAATGTCGTCACCAAGCCGGAACAGGCGTTGTCGAAAACCGTACCGTTAACTTGTTCCTTAATTGTATAGAAGGTATAACAATGCACAAAAAAAATTATAATACCAAAAAGGAGAAAATTTTAATTGTAATGTCTCTTGAACACAGTTTATGAGACAGACAGACGTTTCAATACATATTATCTAAACATTCATGATAATTCCACTTCCAGATGCGGCATCACAATGGAGCAACTGATGAACACAGTAGGCATTCACCCGACAGTAGCCGAAGAGTTCACACGTCTGAACATAACCAAGCGCTCCGGGAAGGACCCCAACCCGGCATCTTGCTGCAGCTAGGCAACCACGCACAGTGGGACAGACTGTCCACAGAATATATATACACAGATAATAAATAGTAAATTATAAAATCACTGTACACAGATATAGTATGTTTCAAAGTTAATGGCGGCTCGGAGCATCGTACGATCAGATGGTCAAAAACAATGTTAGGTATTAGCGTTGACCTGTGCCACCTGTGCGCACTTGCACCTAACTTCCGAACCGCCATTAAGTTTGAATCGAACTGTAATAAATAGTAAATTATAATTGCATTACTGTATACACGTTAAACAGATAATAAATAGTAAAATATAGTTACATCACTGCGTTTCATACTTTTAGCGGACTCGATTTTATTGATTGGTGGATGGTGGGGTTCTTAATGCTTCTTAATTTAATATGAAAATAATACTTACGGACGTATAACTTAAAAGATCGGAATTATGTAGGAAAATGTTTTAATTGATATTATGTTTTGTGGGTTATTAATAAATTGATGTTTTTTCTATTCTATTGTTATCAAAATATATTAGCATCATTTTTTTTGTTTTAATGAGAATGCAAGACATTATAATTTTGTCAATGATCCCACTGTGCATTTCGATTTTAATTTATGCACCCTCGCACATTAAGTATTACAGTAAAAATAATGTTTACAATTTTCACGATTACTTGTTGTAGAATAGATAGTTATGGGCATTTATAAATTAACTAAAATTATAACAAAAGACATGTTTATAAAGTTTATATAAGATGACTTTAAAAGTTTCGGTGCTCACACCTTGCCTTTGTTTTATAGTACAAAAGATCCCCGTTATTTTGTAGTGACGTCATGAATGACAGTTTTGGCGCCAAACGTCATGTTTTGCACAGATTCATAATTAAAAATATTAACGTTGTAATGTATAACATGGTCAGTTTGTAATGGTCTTTAAATATGTATTTAAAATTATAAATCATTAACAAAAATATTGTAGTTGTTATAAATGACGTCATATGTTAATGTCGAACAATATTGCACTCAGTATTATATTTGTATTGTCTGTTCCCCGCATTCGATGTCACATTCCGGCTGCGAGTGCGCGCCGATAACGATTTCTTATTCATGTGATTTTAATTTGTACCATAATAAAGTGATATATTTTTATGTTTGTCTTTTATTTACTGTTTCCTACCTTTTTTGATTGATAAAACCGAACAAAAATATTAATATTGCTTTATAACTTACATATTGCAAATGATTTGTTTAAAAGGGTAATTACTTGCACATTACATAAGATATATGTAATATCTGGATATATCAGTAAGGGCCGATTTTTCAATGCTTGGATAAAACTTATTCGTCGAATAATGTATAAAACTACCATTTTAAAGACGTATTCTAATTGCCCGTATATTTGACAGTTTACGTGACATTTTAATATTATTTCGTAATACTTTATTGGACGGATAAGTTTTATCCAAGCATTGAAAAATCGGCCCTAAGATCACAAATTTTCATATAATATTGTTTTTCATATAAGAAAGTTTTTACTATTTATTAAAACGAGCCTAATTTAAATAAGGAGTGGTTGAAATAAAATCAATCAAAACTTAATTAATATTTTATTAACAACATAATATTATACGTAACAAATTAAAGCAATTTACATAATAAACCTTACATGGATTAAAAATAGCTTATATTATTTTTGGTAACACCTAGCACCATAGAGTTACACAAGCTTGTATATAACCATGTATAACGTGTCTATAACGCCACAACTTTTTCACGGTAAACAGATAAGAACGGTAGCTATACTTTGTACAAAATATAACGTTCGTTTTAGTCAACCGTTTCGAACGTTTAGTTAGAAAGTTTCCGTACTGATTATAATTCTGATTACTGTGGTTGTCTATGGTTCATCATTAGTGATGTACCGCGACATTTCTGGCGTAGGGTCACAGGGGAACCAGATTTGTGCTGTAGGTAGCGGGTAGTACTCATGCGCTTGGACTAGTCTGTCGTCGAAGCGCCAGAAACGAGGCCCGCGGAAGAAGTAGGTATCTGTAAGAAATGAGAAAATTGGCTCAAGTGAAGTATTTTAACAATTTTAACGTGTGTACTGTGTAAAGTATATTTTAACGTGTGTATGTTATTTCATTTTTGATGGTATTTCCCATGTCCTTTCTGTAAATTAGATTTAAAGCAAACTGAAAATAGCTGTTTTAGAAATATCAAGCAAAATTCGTAATCCATACTTAATATAAAACTTTGCCTGCCTGTTACACTTAAACCACTTAACTAATTTTGATGAAATTTGAAAGCACTTAGGGCAGGACGAATCACGAAACTGATCAGGCAGAAGGTTTATTTACGTAACGAAGTGCAAATTTTATTCTTTAAAAAAAATGTACGTAACACTGCACTTCGGTCAGTACAAAATATATAAACGCAACTATTTTCTTCAAATTATAAAAAAAATCTCACCGCCTTTCCATACAATGGCTGCATCAACAGGATAAGGCACTTTCCTCCACGCAGACATTTCTTTAGGATATCCCTTGTCCATAAGCCTTGTTTCTTCATCAAATCTCCAAAACCTTTCATCCTCAATTAAATAGGTCTTATTATTGTAATCTGATATAAATACTGAGGTTAATTCAGCTACGTGTTGTGGAATCGAGTATTCCGTTATTCTCCCGCGCTTTATTAAACGGAAGCGGGAACTAAACTCCCAGTAGCTGCGACCTTAAGAAATAGAAATACATATTGTTTAATATTTATGTGTTACTAGATTTCCGCCCGCGGCTTCGCCCGCGTTTTCAAAGAAAAACCCGAATAGATCCCGTTCCCGTGGGATTTCCGGGATAAAACCAATGTGTTAATCCAAGTTACCGTCTATATGTGTGCTGAATTTCATTGTAATCGGTTCAGTAGTATTTGCGTGAAAGAGTAACACACACACATCCTCACAAACTTTCGTATTTATAATAATTACTAGTAGGATTCTGCTTCATATAAGCTACATTGCTTTTGCATGAAAAAGTAACAAATATACATCCATGAGTTTCCGTGCGCCATACTTACAAACTTTCTGGTTTATAATAGTAGCAGGTTATGAATTTAAATTATTTTTGGCGCCAAAAATTTAATGATCTCACTCAATATGGAAAGCAAAGCAATAAATTAATAATTTGAATCTTACTCCAAAATATAACAATATGTCCATTCCGTTTCTCGTAAATAGTTTTGATAACGCCAATGTACTTCGGCAGACCAATGAATACGTCGTGAAACCGCTTGGGATATCCTTCTAGTATCATTTTTCTGTCCGATAACACCCACATCCACTATAAATAAAATTAAGATATATTTTAGAAAACCTTCAAATGAAAAAAGTAGTCGTATGGTTACAATAAAATAATAATATAATATAAGAATTAAATATTTTATTAGAATTTTCAATAACAACGTTATTTTCCTACTAACGTCTACTGCTTCTAGGTACTTTTACAAAGTTTTCATTTTAAGACAATTTCTACGATTATATTCAAATGTTTTGGGATTGAAATCAGGCTTGTAAATTGTTTAGTTTTAGAAAGTACGCAAATTAAACTACCCACCTCCTCCTCAAACACGAAAATCTTGCCCTGTATAACCTGTATCGTGTCATAATTCGTGAAGCACAGATCCGGTATGTCATCTTCATCGCTATCTGCTTTCGTGAAGCGCGGCACTAAAGACGACCTCGTTTGAACCGCCTCTGTTGTTTCCTCTGACTCCTCTGCTGAATGCTCGTTGTTTATTGATGCTAAAAATGTTAATTGTAATTATGATAATGCGAGAGTTTCATGGATTTGCTCCTGATTGAAAATGCTGATCATGTTTTATTATTCTCGCGTTTTATTTTTAAACATTGAAAAGAGTAAAGATTTATTATTTCAGTTACCTACTTACGATGTCAAGTTATAATCAAACGATCAATTATAAGGTTTAAAAAAAAGAAATATTTTATTATTTCATGACTGTGTCTACGAATATTTTATTTGCGCAAGTAAAGTTTGCATGCGCGTAAACTAGAATAACTACAGCATATATATGCAGAGAAAATCGATCAGTGGTACACGAAAAATATTTCTTCTTATACTTACCAGTATAAATACGATTCTCAAATGAATTATTTATGCTTTAGAGCCTTTAGATACATGGCTTTTTCCTGGAGGCATTCTTACTCTATCCAAAACACATAACATCTCTATGAAACACTCACAATACAACTCCTGCATCCCCAAAATATCGTCTTCATGTAACTTCTCAACAGGGACCTGGTAATACGGGTACATAACAGACGCCTTAACATTCGAGTGTGACAACCCTAGCGCATGGCCTATCTCATGTACGGCGACTGCGAAGAAATCAGTGACGTCATCGTCTTCCTCGTCAGGGTTGTCGCCCCAGAACTCGTCGTCATCGAAGTGCATCGCGCCGTGGGGAGGAGGGAACGCGTGGGCCACCACTCGGCCCGGGCCGTCGAAGGGAAACCTATAAGATGGAAAGGGCTTTGAGTTTGTTAGAGAAGGTTAAAGAGAAAGATAGTTGAAATATTAAAAATGTACTTCCTAGTTGAAATACTCTTGTTATGATGATAGCGTTGATGAATCGAATTGAACTATTATGACAACGTAAAAAAAGTTCAGCAACTTAAGCAGGCAATATTATAAGCTTAATGATTTTTTTTAATGTTTAAAATTAACTGTCCCTTTCTTCTGTACTTTATAATCCAGTAAATACATTAAATACGATTGGATATCATTTAGGCTCTCCATTAAATAAGCCGATTAAGCAGCGATAACGGATAATGTTTCAAGAAATAACAATCTACCCAATTTTATTAATGCTAAACTAACTCACCCATCCCCATGGTCCCTGCTAACAAAAGAAACCTGTATATCAGGCTTGGAATCATGTCGTAGGAAGGTGAGCCCCCCGTGCGGCGCCCACACTGCCAGACCTGCTTCCATGATAGCTTCTACTCGAGATTTCTCTAACGTACTCGATCCGTTTAATACACTGGAAAATAGTAATGTGTATTTTAAGAGTAATACATTTTACAACAACTCAATTCCCGTGTAGTTATAAAAATCATTGAACGAAATCCTAGTCGCAAACTAGGCGAGATGAAACGGTAGGTAAATACATAAAGCGTTTTTGCCACGATTCTTTAAATCAATTTAGAAATTAATTTTTTTTTAAATAATAGATATTATTTTTTACCTATAAGTAATGGTCTTCTTGTCCCAACCTTGCTGGAGGATGTATCGTTTATTCCGATGTGATTTATTGTTAGGAAGGATATCTTTTACACCGCATCTTTTCCTTCGAAATAGCTGAAACATATAAATGATAAATCTCTTGACTCTTTAGTAGTGTTAGTTAGCCTTTTAGCCAAATTAGAATTAAAAAGCTTGGTGACAAAATTTACGAAAATTACTTATTAATTTTCGTAAATTTGTGTCACCGGATTAATAATTTAAAAGAGTTGTTCTATCACCAAGCATTGATACCGTTAAACGGCAATAAAGAGGCAAGTCTATATACTTATTACCATTTACGTACTTAATTTCTCGGATATATCTTACTTTTACTGTCGCTTCGTCTATTTCCCCGGTCGGCGATAAGCCCGCGAAAGTTTGCATTTTCCGGACTCCCTCCATGATCGCCTGTTTTGTATACGTGAAGTCAATGCCTTTTTCTCTTTCGGGAAGGTAGCCATAACGCGTCAGAAATTCGCGCTGAAGATTTAATTTGTGTTTTCAGTATCGGATTATTGCATGCAAATTATGTACATTCTACTTAGGTACTTTTAAGGGTAGATAGATACTTTTATTGTGAGGAAAATAATTTATGGAAATTTAGGGGAACCTAAGCTTTTATCGAGTGATTTATAAATCCTGTTTATTCGATGCCTAACCAAATTTAAATAAAAATGAATTATTAAAGCTTTTTATTGCTCACAAAGAATTGACCTCAAAATAGATAACATAGCCAGGCTATTTCCTATTTTTAAAGTGAAACTTTTTTTACATCGTCTCAAACTTTTTGGTCTGTGTAGACTGTAGCGCATGTCGCGTGACGGTCGGCTGCCGAGTAGGTATAAAGCAGTGTTCGGAACCGTACGATAATTATTATCGTACAAATACGATAATTTATTTTGTGCCTAAGTTTCACTTTTACCGTGGTTTCATAAAACCACACAACATTTTTTAAATCGTTTAAAACATATTGAATTAATATTGAATTGAGGCTAAATATACTTTAGCCCTAAGCTTAGGCTCAAGAACTAGACTAGAGAGACTTAGAACTAGATTCGAGCCTTAGATTTGCTTTGCGATTTTGGTTATAGTGCTATTTTACTAAATGCATTATTAGTAGTACTAGGTAAGCAGTAGGAGCTTTTATACGAACATTAGCTTATAATACAAAAAAAATCTATATTCGAAAAAAAAAACACAAAATAGGTTAGAAAACAAAACTTTTTGTTGATTTTAAAAAATTAGGCCAATCGATAACCCATAGATAACACTGACCACAGATTGCACAGATGGCGCACTTTCTTCCCGAAATATAGTCCGGCAAGTCACTGAACTATACAAAAACCACAGCACCACGTACGTTTTCATGATGACCAAGAAACTAAATGACGATACATTGAATACAACTTGAACTTTGACTGCAGATAATATTAAATAAATAAAACAATGTTAACGCCCTGACGGATATGAGTAATAACTCTTGAAATGCGCGGAAATGCAAATTTTAATGATTTATCGGTTAATTAAATTAGCCATGATGAGGACTAAACAGGAACTTTAATTGTGTTCCTACATAATTAAGGCTATTCTGTCTCGCCTTATCATATTCGTGGACAGCACACAGTAAAGCTGATACGAATTCCTTACATAACTACATAAGTCATGAATAATAATAATTATATGCGTATATATCTTGCTAGATAGCAAAGTGGATACTAATGGCTATTTATAAATCGTATTAATATTACATATCCATCAAAAACATCCTATTTTACCTATTTACAGAAAGTAAAAGGCTTCAAAAATCCTAAGCAAAAATCTCTACCACGAACTACTTTACTGTAGGTAATTTATTTATAATAGAACCTATTTTAAACATTAACAATTACCCATGACATAATTGACACAAGTTGAAAGTTCTGAGAAATCTGGGCGATAAATAAACAATTATAATATAATTAATTTCGATTTATCCAATAAACCAACAAGATTAAAAGATCTACATCATATCGTTCTAGTTCTTAGTAACCTAACAGGAGGCATTTATAATGCAAGCTTCAAAATCTCTAGAAAAGTTTCACTCCCTTCCAAACATAAGGTCTGGAATGAGTGAGGGAGACCTGCGCAAGTTTTATAGTCTATCCCTATCACAGTTCAGGAAGCATGCTGAATTTGGGGATTACAACTATAAACCAACACCTTTTGTATGAATTATTTTAGTATTCAGTAGTAAAGTAGAGTCTCTTTCTTCATATTAATTGATAGAGTATATAAATACAACACAAACAAACATTCTTAAAATATATAACTACTAGAGGTCCGCCCCGGCTTCGCCCCCTTCGCCTATGTCCTTTCTCGGGTATCAAAATATCTCCATACCAAATTTCATGCAAATTGGTTCAGTAGTTTAGGCGTGATTGAGTAACAGACAGACAGACAGAGTTACTTTCGCATTTATAATATTAGTATGGATTACATGTAGGTATCAAAATATTTTCTTGTAGAAGAGTAACAAATATTTAAAGGTTAACACAGCATGCGTGCAGTACTGCTACTTCAATAGTCACTAGACTCTAGAGCCTAGGCCTAACCTGGAACCAAAAAAAAATTGAAAAACTGAAATAGTTCGATCGAAACCGAGACTTTAAATAACACGTATACTTATAACATTTACACTTTTACCCAATGTTTAAATATTTTCTATCATTCTACTTATCTAGAACCTTCGCTGGATATACGGTTACAAACACAAAGCTGGTGTGATCAACCTCAATGATAAGGACCGTACTGAAGTGTTCTACGCAGCCGGTAATTGTGGTGTTGTCTATGACTGGAGTAAAGAACAAATGAGGATTTTGCAAGGGCACGTAAGAATCCCTATATTCTTTTGCTATTGTTATTTAACATAGAAAATAATGAAATATTTAAGCATTACTATCGTATACAAATTTAAAGAGAGTCGCTGTAGTTAGGCCGCGGCCGTTAAATATATCTAACTGAAGAAAAACTGTACAGATTTTCCTCATATTTAATTTGTTAGAATAAAACCACCTGAATAAGATAAGACACACTCAAACATTTATTGTTAAATAAGACTTCTTTCGCCTCTGATCTGTCCTTCCTTTTTCCCTTATAAAAAGTAGGCAAAAATCCACAGAGACACGTAGTCACGCACTTAGCAGCAGATGCGCAAGGAAAATGGCTGGTCACGGGGGACTCAGGGCCTGAGGACGTCATCATTATTTGGGACAGCAACGACTACTTCCCGCAGAGGACCCTCTTCAACCCCCATGGGACGAGTAAATTGGCTAAAATAGCTTTGAGCGCTGATGCGAAGTTTCTCTTGACGTTAGGATATCACGATCAGGCTATGTTGTATTGGTGGATTTGGTCCTTTGGTCTCGATGTTCCGCATGGTAAGTTTTGTGTAACATGGTAAGATTATTATGGAATTTGTTTAAATAAAAAATCTTTTATGATACAAATATGATGGATTGATAATACAGAAAACAGAAGTACATATTACATAACTTAGTAGTATTTTTCTCTTTGGTTCATAAAATTATTGAATTCATTTTAAAATAAATGCTACAAAAATAGATAGTTAAGACGAAATTATTTATTTCAGCAATGTTAGAAGTAGAAATTCCTCGGGGTGGTGTTATAGACATGAGTTTCAATCCGAATAATAGTCAACAGTTTTTGCTTCTCACCAAATATGATATTTGGATCGGAGTATCTCAGGTATTTCATTTCGATCAATACCCACTGCAGATGTCACCATATTATGTAAGAACATTTTAGACTTTTTTATTGTGACTGTGAAATAATAGACAAATAATAATTTGTAATAAAATAATTTTGCGACTTTAAACTGAGATGTATCTAACCTATCCTACCTTTCAAGTTAGATCAAACTTCACTCGGGGTGCAAATCAAATTTAAAATCGGTTCAGTAGTTTTTGAGTCCGTCGCGGACAAACAAAGTGACACGTACTTTTTATATATTATAAAGTTTTTTTTATAAGCTAAATTATTTACAAATGTCAATTATATAAAAAAGTATAGATGTAAAACACATACACAACACAACATGTATGTGTGTTACATCTATAAATTTACTTAATTATCACAACAATCGGACCTCATTTGTTTTATTATTCTTATCACTATTGACATTGAATATTAAACACAATCGACGCCACCTGCATTGTTTTATAGTTATCTTTTTATATTTTAAGTATTTAATGCATCTTGAGATATACACAATCTGAAATATGCCTACAGATATCGATTTTTGTTGAAACTAGCTTCAATCCTTGTCTTCCACATCTTAAGCAGTAGGAATCTCACAAAGATTATTTGAAGTCTTTTCTATCTGAAAAACCTAATAATTTAACTTTTTAAGTATTTGCGAACAGAATATATCTTATACGACTCTATATATCTTCGTTTGCAGAAAGTATTCGTAATCGAAAGAGGGCTTCTAAAAGAGACCGATGATTACGAACTAAAAATACGATTACCAGTTCGGAAGACCACGCCTGATGTTGGCAAACTGACCTGCTTTACGTTCACCAAGTCCCAAGTTATTGTTGGCTCCAGTCGTGGAGCTGTTCTTTTATATGGGTATACGATAGGTCTTCAGGAGAAGGTGGATATGGATTACGAGGGCCTGAGATTCATTAAGACGTTGAGAGTGGAGAGTAAGAAGATTAACGTCATTAAGAGTATTGATGGGTGTGTTGAAATGTATAAATTCTATTAAAAAATATTTTAGTAACTAGGTCCTAGTTAATTTGAATTTAGTTATTTTTGGTGAATTTACTGTGTTGACTGTAGGTATAAAATGGACGGACTTTAAAACTTTAATATGAACAATATTTCCCTATAAAATAACCAAGACAGTGATATTGTCACAAGGAACTCCTGCGGGGGCGACAGTGTCGCTTAATGGCACGCCACTCGTTGAAATTGACAGATTTTGCTACCTAGGGTCAACCGTGTCGAACAATCTCTCGCTTAACTCGGAGATCGATATTCGTATCGGCAAAGCGGCGACCATGTTTGGGAAGCTTAATGAAAAGGTATGGCGAAACAAACATCTCACTGTTAAGACTAAGATGATAGTGTTCCAAGCTTCCATCATGAGCATTCTTTTGTACGGAGCTGAGACATGGACGTCATATGCCAAACAGGAACGACGATTAAATTCCTTCTATATGCGCTGCTTACGTAAAATCCTAGGCATAACATGGCAAAACAAGATCACAAACCAGAAAGTTCTCCAAACTGCACAGCTACCTAGCCTGACTACGTTGCTCAAACAGAAACGCCTACGTTGGCTAGGGCATGTGTACAGGATGGATCCTTCTCGGTTGCCAAGGCGCGTTATGCTAGGTGCAATCGCCGACGCAAGGAGAGACATCGGGAGACCTTTGCTCCGCTTTAAGGACTGTGTGAAACGAGACATGGCTTCTTTCAAGATTGATCATAATAATTGGGAGAAGCTCGCTACTAATCGATCAGAATGGCGCAAACTTGTTTCCGAGGGTTGCAGATCCTGTGATGAGTCTTGGTTCAGAGTACTCGCAGACAGAAGGAGGAAACGCCATCAAGACGACTCTGAATCGGCTTCTGCAAACTTCCCCTGTCCGACCTGCGGAAAAGTGTGTCGATCCCGCATTGGATTGTTTGGACACCAGAAATATTGCTCAGGCAGGCACCATAAATCGTCTGTGATAGACGTAAAGGCCAATGAATGACGTCCTACACCACTGAAGGATAAGCCCGTTTAGTTCGCCAAAACTTTTTCAAAGCCAAGTTTTGGCGGGAAAATAAAATTTTATAATAAATAAATGATTTCTTCAGGGTGATAGTAACCGGCAATGACATTGGAGAAATACGTTTCTACGACGAGCAAATGATGTTGCTGTACTGGGTCCACGGGTTCCAAGTGGACTCCGTGAGAGGCATCAGCTTTGACCTCATCAAGAGAAGCTACAAAATTATAGATCCGAAATGTTAGTGAACCTTTATAAATATGAAAAGTCATTTATAATAGATTATGTTGTTAGGGAAATATTTCTCAATGTTTTTCAGTGTGGTAAAGTAATATTTATGGTCAACATCGTGATAATAGGCAATTGGCGATTAAATCGTAAATTCCGATCGTAAATCATTCATTTGTTAATAAGGAAACTATTCAACAACTCGCCTATATACAAGTCTAGAACGTTATTTTTATTGAAAGTAAAGTATATCTATACTAATATTATAAAGAGGAAAGGTTTGTATGTATGTATGGTTTTCACGCATAAACTACTGAACCGATTATAATGAAATTTAGCACACATATAGAGGGTAACTTGGATTAACACATAGGATGGGTTTTATCCCGGAAATCCCACGGGAACGGGAACTATGCGGGTTTTCCTTTGAAACCGCGGGCGAAGACGCGTGCGAAAAGCTAGTAAATAATAAGTATACGTAGCATGATCATGAGGCATTTTGCAGTGCCATTTTATATGATGCTATATTCCAGATATTCTAAATTCTAATAAAACAAATTACAATCCAATCTAAGGCAACAAGGAGTGTCCCTGTTTCGAGAAGGTGAACCCAGGTGTAGATCCAGAAACTGGGTTACGACGGCAGAAGCTGATGAAGACAGCCATACCCTCGGATGCTACTACTGCCAATAAGCCCTTTTTGGTCAGAGATTTTATTCTATGTAAGTTGGGGATTCTTACGTTTCCCTTAAAGGTAGCTAAGTAGCTACTAGTTATTATTCTGTGCCTAAGGAGACAAAAGTGACGAAATTAAATACATCGAATAAAAAAAAATGTTGTGTGGTTTTATGAAACCACGGTAAAAGTGAAACTGTTCGAACGGTTCCGAACACTGCTTTGTGTAGCGCATGTCGCGTGACGGTCGGCTGCCGAGTAGGTATACCTACTCGGCAGCCGCGATACACGCGACATGCGCTACACAGACCAAAAAGTTTGAAACGATGTAATAAAAGTTTCACTTTAAAATTTTTATTCGTTGTTATTGTTAGTTACAATAAATATAATAATGTAACATGTGTCATTGATAACAATTATATGCTTATTGGATATTCCAATGAATAATTCTCTGTAATATCTGGTTAATTTTTTATACGTATAAGTAATATAAAATGTGAAATCCTACTTCATTCCTATTTTAAAACAGTCATCGGTTCTAAAAATATTGGTCAATATATTTACGTTTAAAACATAGGTACTTAGTTATATTTATTTTTTACAATTATATTTTTAGCGCGTAAATATTCATTATATAATAAAGTTCTATATAATTACATTACATAATTAAAAAATCATATAATCCGGTAAAAATTATATTATTTCCAAATATAAACAGTAAGTTAAGACTATGAAATAAAAAGTCAAGGTTAGATAAGAATGAATGCATCGGATTACCACTAAGATTTCAGATAAGGATAATTATTTGTTTTCATCAGATATACCAGTATTGTATACTTAATTTATTTGTCAACAGGCACAAACAACGAGGGAGTCGCATTCGTGGATTTTACATCGGAATCTCTGTTGACTATCTTGGATAATAAAATAATGCACGCTCTAACACTTACGGTCCACCCTGAAAAGTTATTATATTTAGTTATAAAATATCAATAATCACACACACGTACCTACGTAGGTCTTTATCAAAGAAGAGAGAGTCGTTGTATTAAAGATTGCAAGCTTTTCCCCGCTGCTTTTGTCGCATTCGAATTGTAATTTATAAACCGTTCTCGTTTCCGATTGAAAACGCACGAATCTTTCTGTAAAATCATTCTGGCCATTAAAGAATTCAGTGATTATTATGCACACCCACAGCAGCAATATAAACATTAATTTTATCAACTTTGTTAATTTTCTATTAATTTATTTTCAATAACATACATTTTTCAGACCCTTTTACTGTGTGGGCTACACTGGCGGTTTACTGGAGCTCCACAATTACCAACAGCACAAGTTGTTTGCAAGGCTGGATTTGCGCGATAAATTCAAAGTTATCACGCCCCCCAACGATGATTCGATTAAGGGGGATTATGAAGTGACGTTTCCAGTACTTTCTGTCACCTGCCTTAAGTATTCTCCTTCAGGTGTATAAATATACCTTTAAATACCAGAAAATAGATTAAAAATTTGCATGATATTGAAGTAGACAACTATTGTGAACTATGTCTTTGTAATAAGGTATTCTATATTTATTTACTTAACTTACTTCCGGCTTCTTTATTTCTTAGTTAAACTGTGAAGAACCGGAGTTCCCCGTGTTTATCTATTCTACTAAATTTTCTTCAAATTATCACTTTTTACACGCTTTATATTAGCTTCACCTGTATGTTTGTAACCGACTGTATGTTTGTAACCGACTTCTTTGGGCGCGATTTTGACCCACTTTAAACGGCCAGATTTCGTTCAAACTTTGTAGATTTATTGAGGACCGATGACAATACAACAATTTGATAAAATTTTCTATTTTTTAGTTCGGTTTTCTATGAAAAGCGTGTTTTTTAGTTTTTTTAAACTACATATTATTAATATCAAGTCTATCAGCAATCAAACTCTCTACATTGGAATTTATGAAGTTGTAAAGTATTTATTGACGCTTTTTATAAATTGAAGGTTTACATTTGGCGTGTGGTCTTGATACTGGTGAGCTACTCTTTCTGGATCCAGTCACAATCGATATTTTGACGGAGACACCATTCAGGGACACGAGTCACGCTGTAAAGGAAATAAGTTACAGTCCCGATTCATTGACCCTGGCGTTTTCTGTATGTTTTCCATTTGTATAGTGGTACCAATTGGATTTTAAACTGAAATTGACTTGAACTTAAACTGACTCCATCTGCATTGAAATTGACTTCTATCAAATTAAACATTTTTTTATTAACAAAATGAATTGTAATTTATAATAATCTTTTATTCAACCTTGAGTCTTAAATTGCAAAAGAAACAGAAAAGATCTTTGCAAAGAAACTTTATTTATAACTACATCTTTTCTATTTTCCTTCAAATTTTCAGGATACAGGCAGAACAGTTTGCGTCTATAAGTATGATTGTATCAATCTCGAGTGGCATTTCATTGGCAAGCATAGAGCCCACTATAAGGACATCACCACACTCTTCTTTCTACCACAGAAGAATGACAATGGGGAATATAAGCTGGTATCTCTTGGTACTGATAGAATGATGGTGGAGTATGATATAGGGGAGAGTTCTGAGGAGTACCTGGAAGTACTTAGTCTGGATAGGTGATTTTTATGTGAAATTTTAACTAGAGTAACTACCAATGTTCCCATAAACTGCAGAAAATTCACTTTGTATGTTATAAGATTCAAACAAAGTGGAGTTTTGGATATCGGAATATTTATAGTACATGACCTGGAAATTAGTTATTTTTACCTACATAATTATTTACTTTAAAATAAAATATTTAAATGCGACGTTGGTTTTACAAATCCTTTAGTATCATGCTGCTTATATTTCTCGGTATAAATGAAATTATAAAAAACATGTAAACACAATAATAATCAATAATATCTTTTTGATATCAACGCGAATGGACAAAAGATAAACAATTATTTACTACAGGTTCGATCAAACCGCGGTTCCTTTGGCGGGAATTCCGTGGCCGACTCCAGCGGACACAGACGCAGAGAACTACCGAACGGACATACCAATGATCCTTGTGGCTAATGATGAGGTTAATCCATTGAATCATAAAATTACCTGGGGTTACTATTTTCAATGTGGGAAAGTGATGGCGAGAATGGCAGTTGTTTTTAAAAAATATATTTTTACATCCTTCTTTACAGTTTTAATTAAATTAAAGTACTGTAGTATCTGTGTGTTTATTTAAGATCTCTAATCTTAATTTACTCAGCGTATATCATACATAATAAATGCATTTTAGTTGATGCTCTTGAAAAGAATAAAATAAATAAAAACCTTACATATCAAGACAAGATAAACAATGATTATTTTAGCACAAATACAAGATAGTAAACTACGCAACAACAATGACTTTATCAACAATACTCGGGCCACGATTTGAACATCCTGTATGTAAAATGCAACTGATAACGAAAAGTGGTGAAGATGAAGAGAAATATCTGCTTTTTGCTACGAAGAATGTCATCGGCTTACAGAAAATGCCGCTAGATGGCAACCCGTGGAAACATATAGGACTACTAGGACATCCTGTACAAGTAATTATTATTAATGCTTAGCTTATTGTAAAGATACCCATCTGATAATTACTTTAAAAAAGATAGTTAGATAATAGATAATCCATATATTATTTTCTTGAATTAAGGAGGAATGATAATTATATATATATAATATGTAGAAAAACATTTCATCAACAATAATGAAAGATAATGTGTAACTATTAAATAATATGAGTATTTTTTTTTTCAAGGTAACAGGCATGTGTTACCGTGAAGATTCGGGTACGCTGTTCACAATAGGTGCCAAGGATACATGCGTTTACCAGTGGGCGGCAAATTACAGGTCAGATACAACTAACCTCCTTTTTTCCTATCCTTACCTTTCTCCTTTTTTTTTTTGGATACCTAGCTATTCTTAAATGTAAAATCATTTGTAAGTTTAGAATGGCAAATTATCCTTTGATTGTTAGAGCAAAAATAAATCGCGCAAGATGACCAAAAAGAGCTGGGTCAATTCCTAGTGCACTTATTAGAAACTAGATTTCCGCCCGCGGCTTCGCCCGCGTTTTCAAAGGAAAACCCGCATAGTTCCCGTTCCCGTGGGATTTCCGGGATAAAACCTATCCTTAAAATCCTTTCTTAGCGGATGCCTACGTCCTAACATCTACCTGCATGCCAAATTTCAGCCCGATACGTCCAGTGGTTTGGGCTGTGCGTTGATAGATCACTATATCAGTCACCTTTGAGTTTTATATATGTAGATAGATTAGTATTTACCTATGTAATAGTCGGTAGTCGTGACAGCTTAAATTTTTACAGGGCGGTAGAACTAACAACAAAGCAGGGCGGCGAGGACCTCGACCCGTACTACTGTCTCATAGAAAACGGCAGACCTGGCTGGCTGTTCCATGAGATTCGAGATCTATTCTACTACATTCAGATACTATGCCAGGGCACTTTTTCTCCAGCAATGAGACGCGTTAAGGACTACATTCCTATTGACTCTTTGCCAGATCTGATGAGAGCGTTGGGATACTTCCCGTCTGAATATGAAGTAAGGATATTGTGAATTTTCAGGCATTAGATTAGAAAAATGAGCATTCGCACTATGCTACTTTCTAACAATATTTGTCTGAAAAATTTGTTCTTTATTTACCTACTAGATCTACTGCCCAGTGACCCACTTAAATCGACTCTATCCTTATTATGGTATCTAGGAATTCGGTATGACTTATGTAATATTTAGAACGAATAGAACGTATTCTCATTAAAATTGTTCCCTCAGGTTGAAAATCTCCTAATAGAAGCGAAATACAAAGTCTACCAACGTGCTCCCTCATTGGAGATAGACTTTGAAGAGTTCGTCAAACTATACCTCAACCATCGGCCAGCGTTTCCCGACACTTACAAGAAAATCAAAAACGCATTTAGGTACTTCGCTACGCCGAACCATGAGAATGAGTTTGTTATATATCAAGAGGATTTCGTGCAAATGTTGAGCCAGAATGGTAAGCTATGCTGTGCCTTTTTTTATAGTGGGAAAATCTTCCAAAGATACCCACGGCCCCCGGGAAAGGAGCCGTGGGTTATGTCGGATTCTTACCGACTAAAACCCCACTGTATTCCGTCGAGCCGCTTTAATGAAAGCTGTGCTGTGCCTAAGATTTGTATTTACAGTTTTAGTGTGGTTTTAGCTCAGTTGCATTCAGAAGTTGCACAATTTTAACTGAAATGCATGCATTCGATATTGGTGTCGCGGATACTACATTTATATCTTATTGCCCATAAAACCTGGGGTGTTTTCATTGAAAGTATTTGATCTGTATCTGTGAATCCATTTGCCTGTGTCTCATAATTATTTTTAGGCTTAAAAATACGTATTCATGTAATAAATTAAATTTTTATTGTTAAAAAAGAAGTTATTTACTAACAGGAGAGCATTTTTCCCGCGAACTATCATGGTATCTGTTGTCTATTCTCTATGGACAATCGTTTGATGATCGGGCAGCGATGAATGAGGAAGATTTTTCGTTTATGCCAGAGGTAATAAATTCTTACATAATAATTAACACATTACAAATATATATTTAATTTAATTCTATCGGTTTCTTACCGAAGTTGCAATTTTATAAATATTTACGGTCTATAATTTTTATCAGAGGTTCTTTTCAAAATGCTAAGTATTTTTTTTTTGTAAAGTTAATATGACTCCCAAATACGAGTATTACTCCCCATTTCGCCTTACATTTCAGGAAATAACTTTGAGTGAACTGTTAACAAATATAATCGGAGTTGAGGACATAGATAATATTTTGGAGTTCTCAACAAAAGATTCAATTCCTTCACAAATTACCGCTTCTTCGGACACTGAAGACGCTTGAGTTTTAATGTTATCTTATTTATAAATAAACTAGAGGTCCGACCCGGCTTCACCCGTGGTACATGTTTATATTTTCTTTCCATAAGAACCATCCTCGTACTTCAAGGAATATTAAGAATTATCGAAATCGGTCCACCCGTTCACGCGTGATGCCGTGACCAAGGAAAACGGGTTTCATTTTAAGGGTGCGTATAAAGCAAAATTACCAATCTTCTATTAGATGATACGTGTAATATTCAAGACCAAATCTAAAAAATAAAATATATATCAAACTAGATGATATGTTCAACGATTCTGTTTAATCAAAAACATAAAATATTAAAATTTACTCGATAAAAAAAAATCACCAAGTTAGCTCTAATTTTCACACTTTTACGTTTTCTACTTGACATGGTAATACTTATTATGATTTTTTTTTCATAAACAATTATATTAAAACATTTGCAAGATATTTGTCAGAGCATTTTGTGTAATTACTTTTAGTTTTGGTTTTATCTGCGATAAACCATTTTATCGTGACAAAACCAAACGTTTTATCTCGAGAAAAAAAGAGCGCCAAAAGTGGTTTATCGCAGATAAAACCAAAACTAAAAGTAATTACACAAAATGCTCTGACAAATATCTTGCAAATGTTTTAATATAATTGTTTATGAAAAAAAAATCATAATAAGCATTACCATGTCAAGTAGAAAACGTAAAAGTGTGAAAATTAGAGCTAACTTGGTGATTTTTTTTTATCGAGTCAATTTTAATATTTTATGTTTTTGATTGAACAGAATCGTTGAACATATCATCTAGTTTGATATATATTTTATTTTTTAGATTTGGTCTTGAATATTACACGTATCATCTAATAGAAGATTGGTAATTTTGCTTTATACGCACCCTTAATATATATACTTACCTACATGTAGTATATTATTATTAGTCTGTGGTATTAGGTATGTACATTGATTAATTTAAATACATTAAATCCACCGTTCTAAAAAAATCCTAGGCTACTGTACAAACTAGTATTTCAAATAGTTTTTCTTTTTGTTATTAAATACAACAATTATTTTATTACAGTACCTATCAAGTTTACAAAACTACGAGGACAGAAAAAAAACTTTAATGCGGTTTTCGTCTCCGAGACTTTCGATTTATAATACTTGTAGTCTAAAATATATTTTGAATTTTGACAACTAAAACATTGCAATGTACAGTACTCCAAAATTGCGCATGCAGATCTTCGCTAATTATCGTATTTCCAGAAACACCCGAATCACCCCGAATCATTGAATCGTAAGTGCCCTAAACAATGCACTGCATCTTGCACCTTGTTCGAAAGAAATAGGAGTCAATTCAGAGTCATACACAATCCAAAACAATTCGAGCGGTAGGTGACGGTAGCCGTATATATTGGTGGTGACCGCACGTATTATCTCTGTATGGAATTATAGTTGGGTCGGCTAAGATCGGACGTATTTGCCGAAAATTTTATACGTACTGTATTTTTTATTTTATTTCTCATGATTCGATGTCGTTTTTCTGTTGCGGTCAACTGTAAATTGATGACAAAAAAATATTGTTTAACCCCTAATTTTTTGGTTTGCGTAGATGCTATCTATCTAAGCAAACTAAGAGCCTAAAAAGTAGACTTTTTTCGACTTACCATAGTGAAGAAAATAACAGTTCGGCCGAAGATCGGACTATGTAGTATCTTCACTTCTATGCGTTTAATAATAAAGTTCACATTAGGAAACCATCTGGACTTACGTCCATACATTGAGCATCAATGATTGGGTCAGGAAATTCCTCAAAAAATTGGACAAAGAAGTTTGCCTGGCCGGCCGCAAAGTGAAGAGAGGGGCAGAACAAAATGGCGGATCTAGTAGTGTTGGCAGCAGTAGAGAATATTGCCTAGTTTGCAAGTTATTCCATGCATCCGATCTTATGTCACATCCGATCTTAGGCGACCCAACCTTATATTGAGCTGCTGTTACATACCCTTCTTAGTTTTGTTTCAAAGTTGAATTTTCCGATAAAATGATTATTTACACAGGTAGCAGATAGCAGTGGGGAGAGTGAAAACTAATATGAGCATAATGAAAGTTCTGATCATTCTACGATATCAGAAATAGAGATAATCCCTGATTCTGTAAATCCTTTGGACTGAGATTTTAATGATAAGATTTCTAAAATTTAAATGTAAACCAGTATTTGAAAATCATTTTTTAAATATAAACTTTGTCTTATTTTAACCTTGCATACATCTATCATTACGCCAGCTTCAGTAAGACACTTTAATAGTTCTAAGTATAGAATTTTCCAAGTAAATCAATACAACAAATGTATATTCGCAATCGTGTGGCTTATCCTCCCTATTAACTTATACATTGAATTATCGAAACAAATTTCGTTACTTATCTCTTTTACCATGAAATCACAATAAAACTCTTCTAATAAACTACGCATGAAGAAAATACATTTAACCACTCTATATACATATCGTCTTCGGAGGCTCGGGGAATATGACAGTTGCCGAACAGTCAGTGCCGTCTTTAGGATCAACGAGGCTATGGGCCAAGGTACTGGCTGGGGCCTATGTAAGGGATGGAAAATCCTTAAATTTTAACTTTATCATTTTTCAGTTTACAATAACGCAATAGGCTAAATCGTAACCCCGTCTCTTAACACCCCACATATGAGAGTTCAATAAATGTGTGATAAACAAGTGTGTGATTTGATATTTTTCTTATTATGTTATAAAATTTGTTGTTGTATATCGAAAATTTTCAGAATTGTGGGGCCCCTGCCTACCTCGGGGCCTCGGGCCAGGGCCCTGCGGGCCCTGCCTTAAAGACGGCACTGCGAACAGTGACGAATTTTTCTATGCGCATTATCAGTTTGGGAGTACTGTAATGGTATATAGATGTTTTATGTATTGCTGTTATAAAAACGTGAAAATGGCTACAACTATTCAGAAAGTTATAGTATCGAACAGCTAAAATCTCTAACGTTACATAATATGGTAGAGCTGTCGAATCTTCCCATCAAAGTACAAGAAGGATGAAATGATGAAATAAGCTTTTTTTATTATATTTTTCAAAATATTTATTATTCTTTTTACGTGACGAAAACCCAAACAAAAACCATTTGATTTTTTTGAGGTAGTTAGTGCTGGCAAACTTTTCTATAAAAAAAATTAACATTTAAACGATGGACATAGTCTGAGCGTAGGTAATTGGTATAATATTCTTATTCCCCGATGTACAATAGTCTACGTCCCTAACATTAATAAGCTGTATGTAAATTGGTTATAATGTACCGACTACTTCATTTGCATACTGAAACGTCACATTCAGTTGCGACCTTTGAAATTATTTGCTGAAGAAAGCATGTTGAATGTTTTTCCTATTTAAACAAAGCTTAAAAGTCTTAAAACATAAAATGAGCTTAATATTACAACAATATAGGATAGTTTGGAAAATCCAAAAGTGCACGCCTCATAATTTTTTTTTAATAATTATTTATTAATTATTATTTTTGTTTATTTAATAACAATTAAACCACATCGAATCAGACCCTGAAAAATGAAAGGGTTCTATTCCTGAGCATACTCAAGCGTAAGAGAAAAAAAAAGACTCGATTAGTAAAGTATTTCGGTCGCTATCGTGTTAACAAGAAAATCCTCCGCACATACAGACACACGGACGTCCAAGACAGAACTTTTTTAAACTGTTTTTAACTAGTTTAAATAACAAAAATGACATCAAAAATATCATGAATGTTAAAAATAGTGTTTTTCTTAATATGTGTGTGTATGTATTAACTAACTTCTGGTCCTATTTGAAAATTTATTTCGGTGTTAGATAGCCCATTTATCGAACGGCTATAGCACAGACTAATAATAATATACTACGTATGCTATAGGCTATATTATAATATCATAACGCTAAGACCAACAGGAGTGGAGCCACGTGGGTTCGTACAGTGATAATAGATGTCGCTATACTCTGTTGAGCCTCTTTTAAGTCGCGCTATTAAAGTTTTTTGTTGTATATTGATATAATTTTCAAATAGCTATTATTAATAATATTACAATTACAAATAAATAAACATTTTTTGAAAAATCTGACAGTGAGTCAGATTTGTTTGAATAATTTACTAATACATAGGATAAATAAGTCGCCGTCGGTAGTAATCCTAAATGTATACTGTATATATTGAACCAATGCCCTATCAATTTTCAACTAAATCGATTCAGCCGTTTTTAAGTTAGTGTAGTGTAGTGTAGCTAAGTGTATTATGTATATGAAGTTCTACTTCAATCTCTACAAACATTACAATATCATTATGTAATATGTATTGGAAATTTGAAACTTTCATTTTGTATTTTCCACAGGTATTTTCGTTTGAGAGACTGATTTTATAGAAACTCCTCCTTGTCTAATAAGTCGAAACTCGAAAAATTTGTTTTCTTATTGTTATGAACATATGGAAACGTAGACAACGTAGGAACGCAACGTGTGAAAATTCGGGGTTTTTGTATAGATACAGCAAAGGGGAAGGGTTACCTATATGTAAAGACATTCTGTATATTTTATCACTACATAGTATAAAACAAAGTCGCTTTCTCTGTCCCTATATCCCTATGTATGCTTAAATCTTTAAAGCTACGCAACGGATTTTGATGCGGCTTTTTTTAATAGGTAGAGTGATTCTCGAGGAAGGTTTTAGTATATAATTTATTAGCTTTTAGACAAAGCGGGCGAAGCCGCGGGCGAAAAGCTAGTTATCAATATAGTTAGTATCAGAAATAAATCTTTCATTTGTTTTTTGTCTTTACGGAAGAGGTTCAAGTTTATAACGTCTCATTGCGAAGATAACAATAATTTAATAATTGCACAAATATTTTGGGGATATTGCCCCTTTGTTTGCGAGATTACAGCAGTTATTTATGCCGGGCTGATAGCACGCTTATATTAAGAGGCGAAATTGATAAGAGCTTAGAAAGTAATTGACCATGTCGCGGATTCCGTTCCCGTTTGAAATTAAAGATGTGGAGGAGAATCTTGCTAAGGAACTTATGGTGCATTTTACAGGTAGATTCATGAGCTTTTTTTATTATTTCATATTGTCCTTTACGGTCATAAAATTTTAATCATGAAAAAATTCGCAACAGCTTGCTATGGTTTTTAATTGATATATTTTGTTAACGTTTATTTTAAATGAATACTCATATAATCTGATCTTACAGGAAGATGGAAAATTTAAAAAATGTGTGTGTGTGTGTTTCTACGATAATTGATCAATATATTATGAAGATTTTATTTTCGAATAATTTCTTATATAGTGTCTAATGTCTATTGGTACCTAAAATAATCTGAGTTAGTCATTTAAATAATAATTTAATTACGCAGGAGAGTTGACGGGGTTCGTGCAAGTTGGTCCCAAGAAATATTTTTTCCCCGTAAAATATAAGGAGCAGGCTGAAGATATTTATAATATGCCTGTGAAACCAGACGACATCTATGTTGTTACCTTCCCTAGATCAGGTTTGTTATTACATCATAAAGATAATAAATTATGTCAGAAATAAAAACATGTTTATCGCAAATTAGCTTACGTTGAATCAGAAAAAATTTTTGCACGCCATTTACAATGGCAGTATAATATGTGATATAAATATTGTTGTATGACCATATACGAGCAAATAAACAGATTTGATTTGTTTTGAAATATATGAGCTTTCAATTGGTGAAAATTTTTGTAAATAGTTTCAGTAATACATACCTACTTTTCCTCCCTATTTCTTTATTCTTATTTTATTTAAAAAAATCTGTTTTACCAAAAGGCACAACATGGACACAGGAGTTAGTGTGGTTAATGAAAAATGACCTAGACTTTGAATCCGCCAAAAAAGCACCCTTGCCGTTCAGATTTCCATACCTCGAGTAAGTATCTATATTGAATATTATAAAGCTGAAGAGTTTGTTTGTTTGAACGCGCTAATCTCGGGAACTATTGGTCCGATTAGAAAAATTCTTTCGGTGTTAGATAGCCCATTTATCGAGGAAGGTTATAGGCTATATATCATCACGCTACGACCAACAGGGGTGGAGCCACGGGGGTGAAACCGCGCGGAGAAGCTAGTTGGTATATAAATTCCCTAACAAATAATTTGTAACGTACTGGACATAGTGCATACTATGTATATTATGCCTTGTAATCAGGAAATTATTTATCAGAATTTAAATTTAGTGCAGTTATAGGTACTTACACCTAATGTAACATTTTCAACTTTCCCAAGTAATAGGAGCACATCGTTAACTTAACATTACCTTCCCAGGTTCTCGATCTTAATCCACCCAGAATTGCATAAGCCTATGATAGAGGATAGCAAAGTACGCCCAGAGAAGTTCCACGTCGCGGAAACAGCAAAACCTGCCATTGAGAAGGTTGCCAACTTGAAATCTCCAAGGCTCATAAAGAGCCACTTGCCTCTGTCGTTTTTACCACCAGGTCAGTAGTATTTAAGAAGTAGTTTTTTCTTGTTTTTGATTTTACCTGAGCATTTTACATTAAGAAGACCACGTTTTCGTGACCACGCAAGAGTTTGTTATATAAAGGTTATATAGATCGGGTTAAATAATATCCTAACTAATATTACAAATGCATAAGTTGGTGATTAATGAGGATGGATGTTTGTTACTCTTTCACGGGAAAACAGCTGAACGGATTTGATAATAGGTACCTACTTGGCAGTGGTATAACTTAAATAGGTATCAGAATAACACATGAGCTATATAAAAACTTGATTTTTCCGGTGGGTGGTTTAAAATCCGATGAAAAGTGTTGAATTTCTAAATCCCCAGGTCTATTGGATACGGCGAAGGTAATATACGTGGCGAGGGACCCCAGGGACGCGGCGGTTTCTTTCTACCACTTGAGCAGGTCGTTCGTGATACAGGGCGCGCCGAAGGACTTTAAGACATATTGGAACTACTTTATTAAGGGATTGCGTGAGTATTTTTTTAATAATGCAAAATTTTCGAATATTATGACGATGGAAATACGACCAATTTTCGGGCCTCTTTAATCTTTTTTGTTCCTTCCAAACTTTCCAAGACATCAACATTAATTCATTGGTACCTAGATTACATTCTAAAAGATAATTGTCTGTCTATCGGTTTTTGTGGTTTTAAAATGGGCCTTCAATTTCATTTTAGGAACGTTTTATTTGAAAAACGTTTGTATGTTAAATAAGCAAAATGCAAATTATTATTACTGGTCATTGTGTTGTTGACATTGTTTATTTTTTATTATATTTTGGACACGTAATAAGCTTCTTATCAAAATTGCATAAAGCACCTGTTTTATACGATCTTATCATTTGATGATAATTATTACGCATTTTATTATTGCACAGAATATTATGTAGCATTACAGTGTTATCTGATTAATTTTATATTGACCTTCAAAGGATTAAATGAAACAATTTAAAAAATATGTATGTACCGAGATTTTGTTTATTCGAATTGAGCTAGTTCGTCGTCGTCGTCATCGTCATCAATCATCATTTATTTCGAGACTAGTATCATAATTTGTTATTTTAACCGTTATTACTAAATTGTGACTTCTTACCTATAGAGTAAGTAAGAAGTGAGTTAAATATAACATCACAATAGCAGGTAGGAAGTACGTTATTCCAATTATTGTTCATTTTTCAGATCACTATTCACCGGTGTTTGAACACGTGAAGGAAGCATGGAACTTGAGACATCATCCGAATCTTTTATTTTTATTTTATGAAGAATTATCCAAAGTAATTACCATTTTGGATACAACGGAACGGAAAAGCAAAAATAGATATGTTTTGAACGATTAATTCCGTAATAGATTAGATTAATAAAGAATTTTAAAAAAAGACGTGTGGCACTCGGGGACTGCCGCGGTAAAGCTATTGCATGCTATGCCTTCAAGCCACACCTCCGCGCCCGTCTCAGTGGGGAGCGTGAGGTTTTTTCGTTACGGAATTTCTCGATTCGGTCCCCGCGTTCAAGGCCCGCGATAGAAGCTATGCAATAGCTTAATAATATCTGTACGTTTTGCTTATTGCTGTTTTTTTTATTATACTTAGGGTTTTGTTTTCATTTTTGCGGGCACTGTTATATGTATGAAATAAATTTCAGGACTTGCCATCCGTGATTCGTCGAGTATCCGACTTCTTAGGTAAAGAAATGACACAGGAGCAAGTAGAGAAACTGGCAGACCATCTCAAGTTCAGCAACTTTAAGGACAACTCGAGTGTCAATCATGTGCTCATGGGCAAAATAAACTTTGCGGTCGAAGGAGAAGCGCCGTTTGTAAGAAAAGGTCGGATAGTTTACTAAGATAAGATTTAGTTGTTAATAAAAAATTAGTATTCATAATTTTTGATAACATACAGCGGCAAAGGTATACTTATATTGACATGTAAATTCTAGGCATAATTCGTAGTCACGGAAGAATTCTACCTATACCCGTGGCCCCGTCGTTGATGCGGCTTGACGGAACACAGTGGGGTTTTGGTCGGTAGGAATCCGACATAACCCACGGCCCTTTCCCCGGAGGCCGTGGGTATCTATGCAAGATTTCCCCACTTAAAAAAAAAAAAAAGGCATAATTCGTAATTTATCGACGTAATAATTATTTCTAACGATACCTATAAAAGAAAGGGTTAAAAATTTGATTTGCAAATTGTAAATACCTATAATAAAAAGAAAATAAACTTGAATAGGATCGGATATATCGGTTATATTTCATTAAATCACCAAGGGTGATGGTTATAATGAAATGCTTAAATATTTTTTTCAGGTAAAGTCGGCGGTTGGAGAGACTACTTCGACGATGAGATGATCGAACAAGCTGACAGATGGATTAGAGAGAACCTCGCTGACACTGACCTGAGATATCCTTCTTGGGAACTACCGGATTTGCCGACAAAAGATAGAAAGAATTCCATTAATGTTGAGTATGTACGAACACCACATGGACGCACTTAGAATCTTCCAGTGATCTTATTATTTATAAATTAATTACAAATAAAGTTGTTATTTTTATATGTGTGTTTATTTACCTTACCGAAAACTTATTTCATTTATAAGATGTAAGTAACTACATATTGAAAGAAGAATAATTTGAGAATTATAACATTACCATTTTACATTGTCCACAACAACGTTCACAATAAATATCTACTTACTCTTTCTATTTACGATTAAAATTTTTTCTAATAAAAGTCAATCAGAGCTGCTATCTCATACTGTATCTAGTAGAACTAGTACAATATTATTTTTTATAAGGGATATTAAAAAAAGTATGTTATAAGTAATGTTTAATGTACGTAAATCCGTAACTTGTTTCACAAGTTATGTTTTCGGATTGAATGTGGGGAACTTAAAATCTGTATCCGCCAAGTTTTCCTTCATCCAGTTTTCGACTTCTGTTTCCATCTCCCCTTGGAAGTAATCGCGCCAGCCTCCCACTTTACCTGATACCATGAAAGATTAATTAGTGCCTTAACATCTACATACAAAAAGAAAAATTTATATTTGTTTCTTGTAAGTAAAAACAGAACTAAGAAATTGTGTTGTATTTGACATCAAATCCAAAAGACCGCGATACAACAGATTCGAGACCCAGAATTGTCCATATATCAATTATTTCGTGGCTCTAAGAGCAGTGTTAATCTGCTATTAGATATCTCTTCGGTCTGAGAGCTTTACCTCCGATATTTTAAAGATCTTGATTTTGTTTCAATTCAATAACTACATATTATAATGAGTCGCTCCAGGTCGAATGGTAGGTTGGAATGGTTTCGATCGAGTTCATCGATTTGAACAACAATACTATTGTGCTCTGTCTTAATTTTCAATAGTAGGTACCAATTCAGTGTTCAATCGAATAAAGCTCGATTGTATTACATGCCGGTACATTAGGGAGTACTTGCCCCTAGTTGCGTTGTCGGTTAAAAATCGATGAGAAAAATTATTAACCTTCTCTGATGAAAGTGTTCTGTTGATTTACGACACCCAATTCTTGCATTACTTTTAGCCTGTTCACGGAGTCGTTCTTTTTGAAATTCTCAAATTTCAAATGCTCGCAAAGTTCCTGGATTTGCTCCTCAGAATATGACTTGCCGTAGAATTTGGCCGTACGTTTTAAACAACCAGCGAGGTCCTGAAAGGTTATGGTAAACTAATAACTTGCTTAATGAATTGGAAAAATCTTTGAATAAAATAAAATATACAAACTTTAGACAAATCTTCGTAAAATATGAACAGCATATTTGGATGGTGTCGTTTCTCCCAGGCTTCCTTCAAATGTGCGAATATTGGTGACCACGGAACTGGAAGTATGTCATATATGCAAAGAAAATATATTATCAGTATCTCCATTCACTTTATGGATTCCGATAACATCTACCATACTTTAAACTTTAAAAGAAAATTTTTAAATGATAATATGACCGATAAAATAACTTCATACCAAGGCCACGGCGGAATAAGCTCCAGAACACGCTAAATTCAACGCCAGGCTTTAAATACCGAAGTTTTAATATATTGTAGTATGATACTATTACATCTCTAGGGTCCCTTATTATATATACCACCTGCAATTAATAAACATAATTAAAATATACTAAGAATGCGATGCGCTACTCATTCTATACGCTAGTTGAATAGCCGATGTATGTTTATATCATAGAAATCTAAATAACAAGGCACTAGAAGTCGTAAGCGCGAGTGACATTGTCGCCGCTCAGGTGGTTACCATACCACCAGTGCGTTCGTCGCTGTTCAGTTGTTCCTGACACGTGCGGGAATAAACATGGTGTGTTGAAGCATTTCCCAGTGCGGAAATTCTTCCATAAATTGTAATTATACTAATAAAGGAATAACTGGTTTAACTATATAGTTTTAAGTTTATGATGAATGTTTTGTTTTTCTCATATTTTTATTTCCATAATAATATTTGATATACATATATAAATATATCTGTAAATGATAAGTGAGCAAAAGTGATTTTTATCCACTAAATTGTTACTAAAACACGTGGATTTTAACATCAAAATTAAATAAATAACGAAGAACAGCAAAGCCATACAATTTGCGTGATTTAAGATAAAGTTATATTAAGATTTAACATAAAAAAATACACGCATTATCTCTGGGATAATAAAATCTCTCTCTAAGATGCTTGATAATTGTACAAAGTTTCAACTAAATCTCAGTTAAATCGAATCTTAAAGAGACGGTTACATACGAACAATGAACATGTCAGTTACCTACCATACAAACATACAGGTGAAGCTGTGTGAATTGACGCGCTATTGACGACTATTGACGCGCTTGTAGCTTAAATTTAGCGAATTATGTAGTACATACAAATAAAAGAAAATGAAATGTCTACCTTCGTTGTATCAAGGAGATTTGGTGGCAGCAGAGATAATGGAAGATGACTTTTTATGAAACGTGGCGAGGGTGCGTCCTGCAGTTTATTGACCCCGGGCTCCAATACTCTTTTCAGAAATTCCCTTTTATCCACATCATCTATTTTATCAAGTATATCTTTCTCTGACTCCTGTGTTAAGATCAAGCAGTAACTGAGAAGAAACAAATAATTATTTATCTGTTGTTGCATTTAAAAATAAAATGTATTCTTTAAACTCATTAAATGTGTATTTTATTTACATTGTATTTATGATTTAAGGGTTGTTTCTGTTTTTATTGAAGTGAAAACTTCTTTAGCGGCGTTGGGTATAAAATCTTAAACTCGCGTCAGGACACCTGATCGAAAAAGCGTAAGACGGATTTTTTTTTAGCCCTTATATTCCATGCGTAAGACGGATACCATTCCAAAATATCAAACATGCGGAACGTTAATAATCAAGTTTTCACATCTGCCGGCACTCCCGGAGTGCAACCCGTCTTTTTTTTTATTTCAACTTACTCTATTAGCGGGAAGCGTGAAACGATGTCCTCTGATTTAGCTCTTTTATAGTCTAAGTTATTGTTGAGAAGCCATAGCATCTCTTGTGTCCACGTGGAGCCTGTAATATTTTTAACATTAGAGATATAACATTATAGCTGTACCCGGCGATTTCACCTGAGAACGGATCCGCGATCAATAACAAGTACTTCTATAGCTTCTGTGGTATTGTGCTACACAAGTTATAGGACTGCCAAGTAGGTAACATCAAAATCACATCAGTGGATTTCCCGTGAAAGAGTAATAAACATACATAACTCCGACACACTTACACACTTATGGACATTTCATATTGGAAATAAGGAGTATATCTTCCTCTAGTAACTATAATATATACCTAATATAGTCTATGATATGTACCTATGGAGTCGTTCCAAGTGTATTAATTGCTCCATGTAATAGAGTCCACCTGTGTAATAGGTTTATTTTGCATAGATATAGATACAGATACAAAAATACGTAGGGCACTCGGGGACTGCCGTGGCCGCGGTAAAGCTATTGCATGCTATGCCTTCAAGCCACACCTCCGTGCCCGTCGAAGTGGGGAGCGTGAGGTTTTTTCGTTACGGAATTTCTAGATTCGGTCCCCGCGCTCAAGGCCCGCGATAGAAGCTATGCTTAAAAGATTTACAGATATATGTGTTACCAGTTCTTGGATGAGCTAAAAGGAACACGTCATCCGGTCGCACTGCGAAGTTGTAGAACTGTGGCCCGAACGTTTTGTACGAGTCAGGGTAGAAGTAGCGCTTCGGTCCCACGAATACGTAGCCTGACTTTTGTTCTAAAAATTATTAATACGCTTAAATAAACACATCAACAAAGTCTAGGGACTTTCGATTGAGAACTACCGCATCGATATCGGTCGGCGGTCCACCAGACACAAGAACAGAGACATCATTGATCTACGGGGTAGCCAATTTTATAAAGCAACTTAGAAATTGGAAAAAAAAAACAAATGAAAATAAAACATACGTGAGTAACTGAAGATTTCTTCGAGAATTTTCTGGTCAACATCTTCAATAACAGGAAGATTGCTTTCTGTAGACATTATTATGTAGTTAATTCTTTCGCTACAATTGTTTTACTGTATTACAACGTAACAAAACAGTTATATATACCATCAAAATTTATATATGTATGTAAATAAGGTGCTTGTTGTACCTCAATATTTTAATTATTTTTCTGATAAAAGTCATTAATATGCTAAGTTTTGATAAAATAAATTACGAATAAATTAACGAATAATAAACAGCCAGCGGCCCTAAAAAACAAACAAAAAAGTAGAATTTACTTTTTACAAGCCAATGTAAAACTTATGTGGTAGTAGTTTTGATTTCATAATGCCCGGTTTACACGGGTTTAATAGGGTGCTTAGTGCTTGGCGTGGCTTCGCACCGACTTCAAACCTATTTAGTAAATAGCACAACAAATTGATTAATATTATCGATTTGTCTGTTATTTTTATTTTTAATACTTTTTAGTGTATTTTTTTCATCACGATTCAAATGAGCCCAAACACGATAAAGTTGAATCAATTAATTACTGAGTTCCTATGGCCACCTTCCGATTCCATCATCAAATCAGCTCTATGTCATGATAATTTCATCGCTATCCAATTTACATACGTTTACAAAATTTCAGCACAATCGGTAACCGGGAAGTGAATCAAAGTTACATGCTAGATTTTCAATTAAGTCATTGAGATCAGACAAAAATGCTCATAAAATAAAAACTACTGGGCCTACCCGAATAAAATTTTTATGGGACCAATTCGAAACCATTCCGCATCAAACAAAAAAGAATCACGTAAATCAGTTCAGAAACCTCAGCGTAATCGTGTACATAAAAAAAAAACATTTGTTTGGCGGAATTGAATTGGAATCCTCCTTTTTTGAAATCGGTTAAAAACTACTCTTAATAATGAAGAACTTAGTAAATATTGAAGACTGGCGTTCTAATCTAATCATAATATAAGTTATTGTAGTAGAATATTCAATAAAAAAGAGGCTTGACCATAGAAATCTAAATAACAAGACACTAGAAGTCGTAAGCGTGCGTGACCTTGTCGCCACTCAGGTGATTTGCACAACACCAGTGCAATCGTCACTGTTCAGTTGCTCTGGAGACGTATGAGTGTATAGGGTAAACTCACCTAATTATGTGACTCACTTAATTCGGAGATACAACGTTTGGACTCTTTTACAGCGTTATAGGAGTAAAATCCAATATATTAAAATTAACCCTACGGTATGGAAATAAAGCTTCTTTTCGTGTACAATTTTTTGTTAAAATCATGCGGGTGAGATAGTAACAATCACGGGATTTGTCACTGCGCCCGCCATGTTTGACGTTTCACCGGTAGCGTGCAACTGTGCTGTCATTATTTAATTAATTTTAAATAGAAAAGGTGAGTGTAAGTTCATGATACTTTGACAATTAATTGTTAAAAACATATCCTTGTTGATACCGATAAAGGTTTTAGTAATTTTTCATTTGTTTTTGCATAATACCTTATTTCCTGGGTTCAAAAAGTTAACGATTTTCAAGATTGCAACTCAAAACAGTGTCACCGAATTAACCAAGCAAATTTTTATTATTCAATCAATTCGTGTATAAATAATTGTTTTTAGTACGTATACGTTAGTCGTTTAAATCAGAAAATATTTATTTTTACTCAGGTTTAAAAGTAGGATCGCTTTCAAGCATTTTAAAAAAGTCCGTTATTTATTTTATCACATAATTAAGTGAGTTATTCTTTTTATTTTAGACAACATGGAGGAAGACAATAATAAAAATAGAAAATATAATGAAACAACGCTGACATCCGCAATTCAAAATACATATTCTGCAGTCAAAAATGAGTCTGTACACTGTTCACACAAACAATTATAAAGTCCAATATTAATTTTTTATGGTTCCCCTCTTTTGATAATTTCTCATTGATAAATAAATACATAATTATTACTTTCAATATGTTTTTATTTTTTATTAATTGTATTTTTTTTACTTTTGTGTTAAAAAATAATAAATACTCACTTAATTCGGTTATAACAGAATTAGAGAAGTACTATCACCGAATTATGGTGATTGTCACAGAATTAGACAAGTCATCGCGGTTTGATTAAGCTCATTTTACGCTGAGTTAATTCATATGTGTTAAGATTACACTTGCTCCATTTGATAAATAGAAGATTGATTAATGTTCCTATTAAAAATAAAAATAAAATTTATAAAGTTTAACCTGTTTTTTTTTTCATATTCTGTTTTGTCACAGAATTAGATGAGTTGACCCTACATGGTGTGTTTCAGCAATTCCCATTGCGGAAATTCTTCCACAAGTTGTAATTATACTTATAAAGGAATAATATTTCATCGGAAAATATTTTTTTTTAGAAATAATGCCGTTTTTCCTTAAAATTATAGAATATTTACAAGTATTACGGCGTCACCATAGTAATCGAAATAACAATGAATGACACAGTCGACCATTCTTATTATCACGTTTGTTCGTATTGGAGCAAAAAGTCTCATATACGTAGGGATGTTATTCTAAAATAAACCGTAAATTCGTGCGTTAGGATACATATTCAAAAGCTTAATTTAATAGATAAGTTAGTTTTCACTAAAATCAAGCTGTCCAATAAAAGGCATAGTTTACTTGTGTGTACTGTTTAGCTTTCGGTTTGAATGTGTTGATTTTGGCGACAGCGGTTTTCATACGAATTATGACATTTTAGCACTTCTATGTGTCTTGTTATTTAGATTTCTATGGGCTTGACAGACAGACTGACAACAAAGTGATCCTATAAGCCTATTTCCTTTTGGTGTTTGGAGCCCTAAAAACAGGTTTGTACGGATCAGAGTATATTATATTACAATAGTATAGAGCGCGTGTATTGCACAAATCGCTTAGTGCGCATCGTAGGCAGATAGTCACGGAAGAATTCTACCATACCCGTGGCCCCGTCGTTGATGCGGCTTGACGGAACACAGTGGGGTTTTGGTCGGTAGGAATCCGACATAACCCACGGCCCCTTCCCCGGAGGCCGTGGGTATCTATGCAAGATTTCCCCACTTAAAAAAAAAAAAAAAAAAAAAAGGCAGATGAGCTATAGATACTATATAGATGTGTGTGTGACAAATAGGGATGGATAGATATCAATTGCGTGTTGAACTATTGATGAGTTATGTAAATAAATATGTATCATAAGTAAATTTTATGTTCAATATGTTATTAAAGGAAAAATATATGAATAAAGTATAAATATGTAACTAATTTTAAATTTGTTGACCAACTGAATAAAGTTTGTTTATTCCATTTGAATATTTCTTGTATTAATTATAAGTACTTTAAAATGTTTAATTGGAATATCAGAAAAACGTGAGTACTTTTTAAATAATAAATCTAATAAAATAAAAGATCGGGCTTAGTGCTATTTCTTTAATAATAAATCAAATTTAATTTTATCCATTCTACTATCAAAATATTCAAAATCAATTTAGCGGTTCAGAAAGTATATCGTAACATTACATACTTTACATTTACACTATAATTTATAATATAAAAATGAATCCCAAAATGTGTTGGTAAGCGCATAACTTGACAACGGCTGAACCGATTTCATTAATTATTTTTTTATTATATTCCTTGAAGTACGATGATGGTTCTTATGTAGAGAAAACGTAAATATGTACCACGGGCGAAGCCGGGGCGAACTGCTAGTTAGTAATACATTAATTCGCATTCATAATATTAGAAAGTGTATCATACAAAACACACCACAAATTTATTTATAATACATTTATAAAAGAGTTTTAATTTTAAAGATAAATAAATAATTTGTTAAAATATAGTTCATCTAGTAAACTTTATATCGAGTACAGCGTTGGTCAGGTCACATCACTACGATCACGTGGCGGCAGTGAGGCGCGAGAGCGAGCCTGCGCGTGTCCGCGATGCTAAATTTATTTTCATAAAAATAAGTATAACAATCGACTAACTGATGAAATGTGATACTGGATTTCAATTTTGTGTATTTTCTAGTATCGTTTTTGCAAGATAGAACTGCGTTTTTCACCATGTTTATTCGTAAATATGAAAAAAAAATCCAGAGCAACGCACTTCGACAGCACTCAACCACGACTACGAGCGCTCGCGGCGGGAACCTCGTGTTGTTCCCACCTGTGCCTACTGTTCCCACTTGGTTATTCGCACTCTATAGATAGTATATATACTCTAAGGTACGGATGGTATATACCGTAGGGGCGCTAGTCCCACCCGCGCTTGGACGTAGTCGACGATGAGATGATGGAACAAGCTGACAGATGGATTAGGGAGAAACTCGCTGACTTTGACCTGAGATGTCCCTCGTGGGAACTGACGGATTTGCTGACAAAAAACAGAAATAATTCCCTTGATGTTTACCTTATGCTTAGAATCTCCGAAAGATCTTCGATTGATTTAAAAATTAGCATTTATAAATTAATGTCAATTAAAGTACCTATTTATAGTTATGTGTGTTTTATAAAAAAGGTTAAACCTTTACAACCAACAGATTTGTCTTCGATATCGACAGTAAATCACGCTCCAAGTATTATTTAAAAAAATATTGTACAGTTTTGACTTTCCTATTCGATTCTATTAAATTTTGATTTTGTTAAAAACAGGTAGGTATAGATTGAATATTAAGGTTATTTAAAGGAAAATATTTTATCGACATAAACCTTTATTTTCAAAAAGAATGAAAATAAAACAGCGATTCAAACATATTTTTTTATATTTTCGTAACTTATGTTTTCGGGTTGAATGTAGGGAACTTGAAATCTGTATCCGCCAAGTTTTCCTTCATCCAGTTTTCGACTTCTGTTTCCATCTCCCCTTGGAAGTAATCGCGCCAGCCTCCCACCTTACCTGATATAATTAATACACAATTAGTCCTCAACATACAGGTACATTAAATAATTAATATAGCAGATAAAAAACACACGTGTCAGAAGTGCAACTTCTTTGGCAGGATTCAAAGGGCGTATTCAGAAAGAAAGCTTGAAACTTATAAGCGCTTATCGGCGCTTGTCATGTTCATATATTTTCCTGTCAGTTGACAGGAAAATGACAGGAAAATATATGAACATGACAAGCGCCGATAAGCGCTTATAAGTTTCAAGCTTTCTTTCTGAATACGCCCAAAGATACCAAAATCGTCGCCTAAGGCTTAACTCCATGACGTGCCCGTATTGCCATGACGCGACCTTTAAATTTTACTCTCAATGCGCCTATAGAAGTTTCACTTCAATAAATATTTTTAGAATTGTACACATTTCAATAGGGACGTGCATCTGAGAGCGACCGTGACGTTTATCGGTCTTACGATTTTCCTTTGGTCGTTCTCTGTAGTTGCGTTTTCTTCATCGACCTTGTGGATGAAATTCTATCAGGAAAAAATTACATACCTTTTCTAATAAAGGTGGTCTCCCCATCTATGACACCCAAGTCTTGTAGTACTTTAGTTTGGTTCACGGCGTCGTTCTTTTTGAAATTCTCAAATTTCAAATGCTCGCAAAGTTCCTCGATTTGCTCCTCAGAATATGACTTGCCGTAGAATTTCGCCATACGTTTTAAGCCACCAGCAAGGTCCTGAAAGTATTTTCTACATTAATAATTTACCTACTAAATTGGAAGCGTCTCTTAAATAAATGACGATATACAAACTTTAGATAAATCTTCGTAAAATATGAACAGCATGTTTGGATGGTGTCGTTTATCCCAAGCTTCCTTTAAATGTGCGAATATTGGTGACCATGGAACTGGAAGAATGCTATTTATGAAAAGGAAAAATATGACTTTTTTTCAATTTATAGTTCCCAATTACATCTGTCATATTTTTAAAGTATAAGTAGTAAAGTAGGAACTACTATTATCACGCTATTATCGTATGTTTGTAAAAAGTGATAAATAACAATGTTACGCGAAATTGTAATTTGTCGAATATGATCCGTAATGTTTGCTTCCCAAATTGAAAGCAGATAATATGATACGAATCACAATAATATTATCATAACACTACTAATACGAAAACGTCGCCGTTTCCTATGTATTATGCCGACAATTTACTTTTTAAAAGTCAGTCATTCGAATTACTGCAGATTCACATCGATAGATAATAGTTGACTGTAAAATAATAAATGACAAACAGTAAGTTATAGGTAATCCATCTACATAATTTGTTGAAGGCACGTTGAAGGATTATAATCTGTAGCCCCGACATTGTAACATACCTACCTAGCTACCTAGTAAAGACGCTTCACTATAAACGTATGTAATAATCCTCATTGACTCGATTTTAGTAATAGTCTATAGTCTATACCTATTATTAAAATCACAATCTGTGATTTAAATTGTAATAACTACATACCAAGGCCACGGCGGAGTAAGCTCCAAAACACGCTAAATTCAACGCCAGGTTTTAAATACCGAAGTTTTAATAAATTGTAGTATGATACTATTGCATCTCTTGGGTCTCTAATTATATATACCACCTGCAATTAAAAAATATAATTAATAAGAATGCATTCTATGCTAGCCGTCGCAACTCGCAACAGTCATCGTATGTTTAAACTTTAAAATATACTATACAGGGTGTCCCACTGTTGGTATACTAAGCTCAAAGGAGGTTATAGTTTTGCATACGCTGAGTACGTAAAAAATAATTAAAAAATTCCAGACGCATTTTTTTTTCAAATAGATGAATTCTTAAAACTCTATGTGTACACCCATAACAAGCGAGCCGCCCAACTTTGCCACCAGCACGTGAGCTATCGTTTAAGATTATGTTTTCATAGATAAAATGCTCATATTAGAGAAGCGGTATATGCCGGCTACGCGAAGCTAGAGAAGAAAACATGGATTTTCAGAAAAAATTTTGCAAAAAATTTTGGACGTAATTTTTTTTAAAAGTATTTTTTACGTGATCAGTGTATGCAAAACTACAAGTTCCTTCGCGCTTAGTATACCAATAGTGGGACACCCTGTATAGTTAAGGTAAGGTGGGGTAAGACTAACATAGTTTGTTGTTAGAAATGAAAGATCGCTTCATACACTGAAATTTCACATCTTACTGTTAAATGAAAAATAACACTAAATTAAGATTTCTTTACACTTTTATACAAATCTTTTAATTTTCACGCAAGTATACTGGAATCCGATTTATTAAATGAAATCTATAGACTATTTGAACTGCTAGTCTTGCCCCACTAAACGGGGTAAGACTAACACTGTTTTTATTCTTTGATTTATAACATACTTTCTTAACTTCTGTCAAAAAACCGTTACATAATGGCTGGCGTCCACTAGGCGGATCGGGCCGGGCCGCATCGCAACGCAAAAATACGCCGGCCTATGTTTTGTATGAAACATCGTCCATTAGCGACGGATCGGGCCGGGGCGGGCCGCAACGCATTGGCGGATATCGCTTCGCAGGCGGATTTCTGCCGGCGGTGCGCTGCGGCCCGGCCCGCCCCGACCCGTCTAGTGGACGCAGGCAGGCGGATGTAAGCGGCGAGCGTCTGTTAGATAAAATCCGCCTAGGCGATCCGCCGCGCCCCGTACAGGTGGACGCAGGAGCAAACAGCGCGTCCATTAGAGACGGCCCGTTGCGATGCGGCCCGGCCCGATCCGCCTGTAATGGACGCCTAGCATTACAGTTGTCACTTAGATTTTGAACTTTATGTGTTACAGAATAACGTTTAGTTTTGCACTTATTCAGTTTTTTCTTTATTTGGGGGAAGACTAACATATGACAAAAATTAGGGGTGTGGAACCTTTTTTTCTTTATTTGGGGGAAGACTAACATATGACTAAATTCAGTGTAGAACCCGGGAAATCCTGTAATAAAATTATCAAAAAAAGTCAGAATTTTTAAATATCAGACAGAACATAAGTTGACCTCATTAAAAGATTAGATAATAAAGAAATAAAATCAACGTTTTATTACGTCTTTGAATATATTTTTCAAAAAAAATCAATTAAGTACTTAAACTTACACAAAGAAATTAAAGAATAATTACATAAATAATTTTTAAAAACATTCATTAAAAACTTAGAAGTTATTTGCTTCTAATGTAATATATATTTATGAGGATATTTTTTTAAATTAATTGTATATATGCAGAGAGAGCAATATTAGCAACCATCCAAACGTCAAACCAATTTGTTAAAATAAGTCATCATCATCATCAGCCTGTGTCAGTCCACTGCTGGACATAGGCCTAAATAAGTACCTGTACCTACCATAGATAAAAATGTTTACAACATCTGACTTGGGGCAAGACTGCCATATGTTAGTCTAGCCCCAGGTCGAATGATAGTCTTACCCCACCTCGCGATTTAGAGGTCATGTATTTGTTTTGATCAATTTCTCTTTAAATAAATTGGTTTTATGTGGGACCAATATCATTACTTAAAAGCTAGTGTTATTGCAATTATATTCACGTATGTAACGTTCCAAATTCACCACTTTTTCCCTCGAAAATTTTATTCTAATCACTACACGCTGACCTCGAGTTTTGCCTCCTCAAATGTCAACTTAGAAATGTCTCATGTTCACATTTTTTACGTTAAGTAGCGACATCTGTGTTTTGAGCCGAGAACTTCCTGAGTATTTCCTACTTTACCAGCGTATCAAACTAGAGAAAGAAGCTGTGCTTATCGAGTTAATACACTGTGATAGTCTTCCCCCTATGATTGTCTTACCCCACCTTACGTAGACATTTTGTTTTTCTAAAAATTTTATAATCATAATAAGTAATCTTAATCTGTAAATGATAAGTGAGCACAGTTGACTTAAAGGTTACTAGAACAAGTGGATTTAATCATCAAAATTAAATAAATTACGCAGAAAAACAAAAACTACATATTTGAAATAAACAACATAGCGACACAATCTTCGTGTTTTAAATACAATAATATGTATATGACGGCGCCACCAAGTGGTTACACAATCTGAGTCCATTTTTTATAACAATCTCGGAGCCTGACGCCTACATATATTTGTAGCATTCGTTTACTTAGAAAAACACGCTTAATTGAGATGAAATAATTGGATTGTCACAGATCCTTGATAAGTGTACTTTGATTTAATCTGTCCGTTAAATCGTATCTCAAAGAGCCGGTTACAAACGATTAACGATTAACGAACATGTTGGTCACCATACAAACATACAGGTGAAGCTTATAAAGACACCATACAAAAAAAAGAAAATGAAATGTCTACCTTCGTTGTATCGAGAAGATTTGGTGGCAGCAGAGATAATGGCAGGTGACTTTTTATGAAACGTGGCGAGGGTGCGTCCTGCAGTTTATTGACCCCGGGTTCCAATACGCTTTTCAGAAATTTCCTTTTATCCACATCATCTATTTTATCAATTCTTTTTTTCTGTGTCTCCGATGTTAACATCAAGCAGTAACTGAGAAGTGACAAAAATTTATTTACTTACTGTTATTGCATTTAGTAATAAAATAAATTCTAAAACAAAACTACTAATTTGGATTTTAATTTCATTGTACCTAGGTACATATTTATGTTTCAGGGATGGCTTATGCTATTATTCATTTTATTTCAACTTACTCTATAAGCGGGAAGCGTGTATCGATATCAACCGATTTCGCTTTTTTATAGTTCAAGTTATTATTGAGAAGCCATATCATTTCTTGAGTCCACGTAGATCCTGTAATATTCTTTAACATTAGGAGCTGATATGTATGTCGTGGCCATATCGTAGATTGCTCATTTCATGAAATGATTGATCATTTCGTGAAATGGTCGCATTTCATGATGTGGCCAACATAGTTTGACAGATCGTTAAATCGTCAATGTTTCACAATTTTGTCATCTACATTTGGTCAGATCGTATAAAATATAGGGAGTCGATAAAATATTTAAAATATTTAAAGAACTTCTAAAAAAAATAATTTTCTTTCTTTTCAAAAATATGTAAATACCTAATGTAATGTCTCTTTTGAGTTTCTATATTCTGTATTGAGGGTACATTCGCTTGACCTGGAGCCTGAGGTGCTATAATAAAATTCCACCTGGATAATAGCTATTTATTATTTCATAGATATAGATACAGATACGAGGTATATTATAGTGTTACCAGTTCTCGGATAAGCTAAGAGGAACACGTCATCCGGCCGCACTGCGAAGTTGTAGAACTGTGGCCCGAACGTTTTGTACGAGTCAGGGTAGAAGTAGCGCTTCGGTCCCACGAATACGTAGCCCGGGCGTTTTTCTTAAATAAAAAACCGGTGAAGTTCGAGTCGGCCTCGCGCACCGAGGGTTCCGAACGAACCTATTTTTTATTATATTTTTTTACTTTAGATTTATGCCTTTAGCAAATTTTTCCGCTCCTGTTGATGTTAGCGTGATGATACATAGCCTATAGCCTTCCTCGATATATGAGCTATCTAACTCCAAAAGAATTTTTCAAATCTGAACAGTAGTTCCTGAGATTAGCGCGTTCAAAGAAACAAACTCTTCAGCTTTATAATATTAGTATAGATATTAAGATTCTTTGTTCACGGGTAGCATCCTGCAGTTTTGATTTCCTTGTGAATATCGAAAATTTGCAGCATAAACGGCTGTATCTTTTAATTGTGTTGATTGAGTTGGCAATATTTCAGATTATACATATTAAATGAATAAAAATTATGTGCCAATATAGTTAATTGGTTTAGCAATATTAATGCTAAAGCAATTAATAAAAAAATAATCCTTTTTTTTGTCGCCACTACCGCAAGCACTACTGAAAACAACCGCATAGACAACGGTTTATCCCTTTGGACCACAAGGCCAGACAGACAGACACAAAAGCAGAGAAAAAAATTCAAAACAATTTAAAATAAAACTTACGCGTGCAACTGAGGATTTCTTCTTGAATTTTCTCGTCAACATCTTCAATAACAGGAAGACTGCTTTCTTCAGACATTGTTATATGTAGTTAATTATCTCGCTACAATTGTTTTACTATATTGCGTCTTAACAAAACAGTTTTATATATAGCATCAAAATTATATACAATTATGTATGTAAGTAAGTTCCGACTTGTCCTTCCAACTAATATTATAAATGCGAAAGTTTGTGAGGGTGGATGTTTGTATATGTATGTACCTATGTATGTTTTTACTCTCTCACGCAAATACTACTTGACCGATTACAATTTTATTTAGCACACATATAGTGGGAAACTTGGATTAATACATAGATAGGTTTTATCCCGGAAATCACACGGGAACGGGAACTATGCGGGATTTCTTTAAAAACGCAGGCAAAGCCGCGGGCGGAAAGATAGTAGTTTTAGAATGATTAAAAAGTTATAAATATGCTAAGTATTTGATAAAATTAATTACGAATAAATAACAAACTCCACAACCTGCGGCCCCAAAAAAGTCGAAATAATTACTTTTGAAAACTAACATTTAATTACAAAATAAATAAAAATTACACCTATGACGCACCTCTGAACGATACAGACCAGAATTCTTATCTAACAATATATGTAATTCAATTATTTTAAAGAAAACACTAACACAGCAAAAACACATTCTGCTCCCGTGCCAACGGCGCGGCGTCGTCAGCAGCTAAGAAGGCAGGGCCGTGAGTCGTGACAAATTCCCGTCTAGGGATGTAACGATACCGATACGGATACCGATATATCGGCCGATATATCGGCAAGCCGATATATCGGTATCGCCGATAATAAATCAACCGATACCGATATTTTTTTATTAAATTCTTTCTTTTCTTTTATGTTTTTGCATTGTATTCATTCATATTGTTTTATTTCTGTTTCTGTAATAGTGTTAAGGAAGAGCGGAACCTCCTGCACAAGCATTTTATTTGCTTACTAGGAGTGTTCAATAATACAATAATACAATACAATACAAAAAGATTTATTGCAACCAAACAACACAATGATAAGCTTATACATTCTAAGACACCATCAAAAAATACATAAAATTACAAAAATAAAATATATGATAACAATCGAATTATAACAGCTGACATTAATTATATCAAACTTGCATTGTAGCTGCAAAAAGGCCCTGGCTCAGCATAATGTTGCAGAGGCAAACTCCACAACGCTGGTAATTCTGCCAGATACCCACATGACTAGTTTGCGCCTCTAAGATGAAGGAGTATGAAATAAGATAAATAATCTATACTTATAATAAATCTGTAGAGAGGCCAATTCTGTACATGAAATATATTAAAAAAAAAACTATGAAGGGGTGATAAGGGATCGCTACTGATGCCAAAAATGCAATCAGTAAAATTTTTGTCTGTCTGTCTGTCTGTCTGTCTGTCTGTCTGTATATTCGTTATAGAAACAAAAACTACCCGACGGATTTTAACCAAATTTGGCACAATTATTCTTCATACTCCTGGGCAGGTTATAGTAAAAGAATCATGTAAATCGGTGTAGAAACACCAAAGTTATACATGAAATACGCTATTAGTCATCGCGCGTGAATACAGAATCATGCCATAAGGATTATTTTTGTGTATCAGTTGCCGCGTTCGACGCGCTTCGCGGCGGGAGCTATAAAAAGGCGGCGGGTCTGCACCCGTTTCGCGTTGTCATGGCATCACGTGTGAACGGCTGAACCGATTTCGATAATTCTTTTCTATTATATTCCTTGAAGTACGAGGATGGTTTTTATGTAGAGAAAACGTAAATATGTACCACGGGCGAAGCCGGGGCGGACCGCTAGTAATAAATAGATCACTGCATAGTATAAAACAAAGTCGCTTTCCCTGTCCCTATGTCCCTATGTCCCTATGTCCCTTTGTACGCTTAAATCTTTGAAACTACGCAACGGATTTTGATGCGGTTTTTTTTAATAGAGGTTTCTAATGTGATGTCGTAAAAAATTACATTTATTCCGCTTACATTGCAAACGCAGGCTGAACCCTACGAGTTTTATCAAAATAATGTACTAAGTATTATACACATTGAAAAGGTCTACAGAAAAGTCCGCGATGGTATATGTCTATCTCTTATGGATAACCCACAATAACTTTTTTTTGTCATTTACTTTTTACGACAAATAATAGCTAATTTTCGAAGCGATTTTAACCAATACAGCATTAATCCTTAACCAATTAAATACCATGGATACATTGTTCATTTAATATAGATCTATATGGCCCTTTACACCGTATGATTTAAGTGAATATTTTCGAAGATATTACAGATTTAAAAATTGCAGGACGTAGCGTTTGCGGCCGCCCGGCTATGTATTTTATACCCGTGCGATGGATGCCGGAGGCCGGAGCGGGCCGCTATATTTTTATACCTATACAACGTTCACAATTTTTCTGTAGTGTATTTAGTATCAGCATTGCACCCGTGCGAAGCCGGGGCGGGTCGCTAGTATACAATAAATATAAAGGATAAGTTATATATAGGAGACAATATTTTTAGTCAAGTTTATGGGTAGTATATATCTATGTGTTAACCTTGAAATGAAGTCGATATAAGCAAGCAATAAGAAATAACAATATAATATAGTATAATTTTGGATACGTATAATTATAGGTATTAGGTATTGTCGAAGAATATTAAATTACTAATGTTGGAATTTTAGCAGGAACGATTTGTAAGTGCGACGAAAGTTGGACTTACACTTAAGATTTTTTATTGGAGGGGGGATATTGTTCCAACATTTCGTCGCACTATATTTGAATGACCCACGAAAGGCTGAGGTTTTATGCTGCGGAATGGGTAGTTCGTGAGTTCCACTCCTTAGTTCACCCCTACAAGTATCCCTACGCCATGACAACTTAGTATACAGATACCCTGGCTGCTTAGTATGTATTGTATCGAATAAGAGACAAGCCAATAATAACTCTTGCCGACCCTAAATCTTTAAAAAGTTAATGCTGTTTAGAAATGGAGTTACATGTGATCTGGGTGGAATGGTAACGCAGAATCTTACACAGGAATTCTGGACCCTCTGAATGAGGCGCTATACTTTACCTGTTAAACATGGTCCGTAAACGGGAAGAGCGTAGTTTAATTTGGAAAGCACAACGCCTTCACACAGCCTTATTCGTAGATCGACACTCAGAAAAGGTCGAATATTATAGAGAACTTTGAGTCGATAAAAACAGCTACTTACTAGCTTAGTAACATAATCTTCAAACCTTAACTGAGTGTCGAAATCGATGCCCAAGTTTCGAGCAACAGCAACCCGTTCTATAGAAATGGAGTTTACACAAATCCTGATATCTTCTTCGTCCAAGTGGGAGAGTTGCTTTTTAGAGCCAACAACAAGATATTTGGACTTGGTTGGGTTTAGAACCAGTGCGTTCTTGCGAGACCAGTCGGAAATGCGTTCTAAGTCATCGTTCATGTTACGGACACATTCTCCTATACGAGCTCTGTCCACAGATATATAAATTTGCAAATCATCAGCGTATAGATGATACTGACAATTTTGTATACAAGATGTGATATCTGCCGAATAAATGATGAATAAAAGAGGCCCAAGAATGGAACCCTGGGGGACTCCTCTACTCACAGGGACAAGTGACGAAAGGGCACTATTTCCGTCATTTTTCAGCAGAACCACTCTCTGAAAACGATGTTGAAGATAACTATTGAACCAAGATGAAGAAATACAATCGAATCCATAGAAATTTAGCTTAGAAATGAGAAGAGAGAAATTTATACTGTCGAAAGCCCTAGAAAAATCAAGCAAAGTTAGAATTGAAGGTTGACCATAGTCACGAGCAGAGAGCAAGTTGTCCACAACATCAATCAAGGCCGTGCAAGTACTCCGAAGTTTTCTAAATCCTGACTGAAATTCCGGTAGGATATTATTTAATTCACAGTACTTGGTGACCTGGTTATAGACAACTCGCTCTAAGATCTTAGAGAGGTAAGGAAGGATGCTAATGGGCCTCAGATCTTTCAGAGCAGTAGGATTGCTGTTTTTTGGTATGGGCCGCACCAGAGCTATCTTCCATTGCGATGGGAAATGTGAAGAGGAAAGAGATTTATTACTTATTGCAGTAATAGCAGGAAGACTATAAGGAAGAGTTAGAAGAAACATGTCCCTGGTTATTCCATCAATTCCCAATTGTTCCAATCACAAATTTGTTTATGTAAAGGAAAGAAATATTATATATATATATAATTTTGAGTTTTTTTAACTTTTAACGTGATAACGTTTTTAAAATCGTTTTAGTCGGGTGACATGTTCATAAACTTGTGTCACACCAAAACCTCACGAGCGCGATCGCAGGTATAACGAGAGAGAGACGGACCGATCTCCCGTTTCATCTCGAGCGCTGCCACTGCATTATGTTATCACGTAAACATCTCGATCGTAAACCTACTTTACAAACAACCCATTTTTTTGATATCAAATAATTCAAAAACCCGCGCCCAATGAACGATGCGGGAGGCCGCCCGCGCGTGCGCACTTTGTTTTCTGAAAAAACTCTACCAATAGTAAACTTTTATTAGGTACTGATTGTATGTGTATTACTTAAAGTTTAGCTGACTTCGTAAAATAATAATACTAAAATAAATGGTTTTATTGTTTTTTGATTTGGCATTTTTATTTAAAAGAATACGATTAACAGTTGTTTCTGTTAAATGTTGGTAACTTTTTATGCATAATTCACTAAGTATTTATTTTTCTACCAAGCCATCGATATCGGTATCGGTATCGGTATCGCCGATACATTACTACAAATATCGGTATCGGTATCGTATCGGCAAAATCATGTATCGTTACATCCCTATTCCCGTCCGACTAGGGCCCTTCCGGCCTCCTACACTCAAGCGACAGTCCAAGCCGAGGTTCGAGATCCCCGACAAGGGGGGACGCGGACGCCCTTGTGCATGACGCTACCAGGGTGAACCTTCAGTTCACCCACGCGTCCGCGTTAAGATGTAGAAGCCATTCTGGCTAACATCGAGAAACACCACACAAAAACGTGACACATAAATAAAGAGAAAATAAAATTACGTCAATTTATTAAGTATACCATCACCACGTTACTTGAGGAATGAATGACTGCAACTGGAATCAGGTTTTGCTTTTAGGAAGATAAATATCTACTTTACCGATATTTTCCATAATAATATAGTGCAGTTACTGTTGACAATAATAAATTATTAAATTATAGGTACTTGTTTTACTTCTGCCCAAAATTTACTTTTGCTGAAGGCCGAATACTAGTACTATCTATCATTTTCACAGTCTTCGATTTTTTTTCAATCAATACCCATCAGACTGAACAATTTTTGCCATTAATTTTAAATGAAAATATTTTATCTACTTTGGTTGTCCAAGATAATAAAAATAAAACAACGATTCAAATTTATATATTCATAACTTATGTTTTCGAGTTTATTTATTTATTTATTTTAATTTGACACACCAACAATAAATACATTTTAGGTACATTGATTAATTAATCAATATGGGGGTTGAATGTAGGGAACTTAAAATCTGTATCCGCCAAGTTTTCCTTCATCCAGTTTTCGACTTCTGTTTCCATCTCCCCTTGGAAGTAATCGCGCCAGCCTCCAACCTTACCTGATACAATTTAAACACAATTATTCCTCAACATATAGGTAATAATGAATATAGTAAAAAAACTAACAAAAAAGCCTCAAATTCATACAGTAATTATTGAATTTTCACCGATCCTTGAAAAGTGTCCAGAGTTTGAATAAATCTGACCGTAAAAATTGGGTCAAAATTGAGTCTAAAAGAATCGGTTACATACAAACATATCGGTTACTAAAAGCGTGTTAAATAGAAATATACGAAGTAAATATATAAATAAGTAACTGTTTTTATGAGTTTTTTCACGTACTCAGCGTACTTAGGTATGCAAAACTATAAGTCCCTTTCAGCTTTGTACACAGAAGGTGAGATACCCTGTATACCATACATAAAAAAATATTTTAAGAACTGAACACATTCCAATATTGCCTCTAAGAGGAATGTTTTTCCGTCTTAGTCTTACGATTTTTCTTCGGTCGTTCTCTTTATTGCGTTGTCTTCGTCGACTTCAAAGTTCAAACGGATTAAATCCTATGAGGAGAAAAATAACATACCTTTTCTAATAAAGGCGGTCTCTCCATCTATGACACCCAAGTCTTGTAGTACTTTAGTTTGGTTCACGGCGTCATTCTTTTTGAAATTCTCAAATTTCAAATGCTCGCAAAGTTCCTCGATTTGCTCCTCAGAATATGACTTGCCGTAGAATTTCGCCATACGTTTTAAACAACCAGCGAGGTCCTGAAAGTATTTTTTAAATTAATAATTTACCTACTAAATGGAAGCGTCTCTTAAAATATAAATGAAGATATACAAACTTTAGATAAATCTTCGTAAAATATGAATAGCATGTTTGGATGGTGTCGTTTCTCCCAGGCTTCCTTCAAATGTGCGAATATTGGTGACCACGGAACTGGAAGTATGTCATATATGCAAAGGAAATAATATCACTATCGCTATTCAATTTATAGTTTCTTATAATATCTCTGCTCTCACGTCTGCTATACTTAAAAATTTAAAAGGAAGATCTACCTACTATCTCTATCAACATAATTCAAATTCAAATCATTTATTGCATACCAATACATTTATACATACCTACATAATTTTAGCAACCTTATGCAGATATTGCAATACAATAGGTCATATTATATTAAAGTTAAGTTTTATGGCCTTTTTAAATTCAATACTAATATAAAGATTTGCAGTTTGCACCTACGCACACTTATTAGATTAATATAAAAAGAACGAAATTAAAATCTTAAGACATGCGCATACTATAAGACGATAAAACGCATTATTATACAGGGTGTACCAAAAAGTAGTGATGAACGGAAGCTGAGAGGTAGAGGACCTAGAGGGCTATCCGAATCACCCCCATGTATGTTATGCGATTTTTCGTATTTTCGGAGTTATGACGTTTTTTTCAATTTTTCACCTATCGCCGAGTACGGTGATATTTTCACTCATGCTGACGTCAATGATTGCGGAAGATGTTTGATTTTTTTTGTGTGCTAAGCTGAAAGATAGGCCAATTCAGTATGGTATCATTTACTATTGTTAGATCTTTAAATGGAATAAAAAAAAGAATTAAATGGCAAGAAAGATAAAATTACCAAGTATGTTCACCACTTCAAGGGCCCGTAAAAAAATAAAATCACATAAAAAGTTTTCCGTTTGACTTTTAAAAACTTGCTCTATCTATCAGATAGCTACCCTGAAAATTGCATTTTATTATTCAGAAGGCTTCAATCGAAAAATTTTAATCTAAATGTGGTAAGTGCAAAAATTGAATTAACATGATGATCATTAAAACCAATGAATAGGTGTTTATTTACCAAAAATTTTTAAAATAACCCCGCTGTTGCTCAATGCAAGTGCGACATCACCGTAAAAAGTTGTCTTTTAAATGTCTGAATGCCCTTTTATCATTTTTAATGGTTTCTTCTGCTACTATGAATTTCCGGGTTATTTCGTCCAAATTGTGGCATTCTCTCAAGTAGCCGAGGTCTTTTTAGTATTCCCATTGAAACAAATCAATGGGGTTTAGGTCGAGGGACCGTAGAGGCCAGGCTTTAAGGCAGGCGTCACCGGCGCATGCGCAGGCTGCAACGACCAATCCATCTTTCAGGGTATCTTTGCCCTTTAGTCTGGCCTGCACGGTCTCCGGACATAAACCCTATTGATATTTTTCCGTGGGGATACTACAAACACGAGAGACTGCCACAATTTGGACGAAATAACCCGGAAATTCATAGTAGCAGAAGAAACCATTAAAAATGATAAAAGGGCATTCAGACATTTAAAAGACAACTTTTTACGGTGATGTCGCACTTGCATTGAGCAACAGCGGGGTTATTTTAAAAATTTCTGGTAAATAAACACCTATTCATTGGTTTTAATGATCATCATGTTAATTCAATTTTTGCACTTACCACATTTAGATTAAAATTTTTCGATTGAAGCCTTCTGAATAATAAAATGAAATTTTCAGGGTAGCTATCTGATAGATAGAGCAAGTTTTTAAAAGTCAAACGGAAAACTTTTATAATGTGATTTTATTTTTTTACGGGCCCTTGAAGTGGTGAACATACTGGGTAATTTTATCTTTCTTGCCATTTAATTCTTTTTTTTATTCCATTCAAAGATCTAACGATAGTAAATGTTACCATACTGAATTGGCCTATCTTTCAGCTTAGCACACAAAAAAAATCAAACATCTTCCGCAATCATTGACGTCAGCATGAGTGAAAATATCATCGTACTCGGCGATAGGTGAAAAATTGAAAAAAAACGTCATAACTCCGAAAATACGAAAAATCGCATAACATACATGGGGGTGATTCGGATAGCCCTCTAGGTCCTCTACCTCTCAGCTTCCGTTCATCACTACTTTTTGGTACACCCTGTATATTTATCCTATTATTTTTAAAACTCTAGGAATGAAGCTTCACTACATAGTATAAAACAAAGTCGCTTTCTATGTCCCTATGTATGCTTAAATCTTTAAAGCTACGCAACGGATTTCGATGCGATTTTTTTAATAGATAGAGTGAATTTGTTAAAGGATAATCTGTAGCCCCCGATATTGTAACAAAGTTGATTGTAATTTAAGGCTAATGGTGTTAACAATATTACAGTGACATAACCAGTCATTGTAGGTATAGTATAAACATTTGTAATAAACTTCATTGATTAGATTTTAATATTCTATAGCTGTTATTAAGGTGATGAATTAATTTTTCTAACATTTACGGCCCTTTTCAAACCTTCGTAATTTTTATATTATTAAAGTTGTCGTGATGAAAATTCTTGACAAGAAAGTTCAATAGTAACACAATACGTCTACCGTTTTAGAAACATGATTCCATGATATTTTCTCGATAGAAAAAAAATGCAAAGTTATCATTGTTATTTTTTTTTAATCTCTGGCATCTTCAAAATAACAAACGTAAAGTTACGACTTTTTGGATATTAACTATAAAATATACAACCTATACGTCTACCGTGTTAGAATTTTGAAATATGCGATGGTTTTGAAATAAACAAGAAATACTTGAAATTAGCGCGCGACCAGCCAATATAGCGAGAGCCGCCCTGTACCTTCCTGCCCCGATCGCTGCACGAGTCATTCCCGCTACGGCCGCCACACGGGGAACTTGTGTCGCTCGCGCAATCGTAAAAAAGGGTGACAACACGATAAGACAAAATGAGACAAATGGGGACAATAAAGAAAATAAGAAGAAGAAACATAAAGGTTGGAGGAAAAAGAATGCTTACAATTGGAACAAATTAATGAAGTAAGTTGGTTTTATTTTAAATTTGATGATACATTATTATAGACGATGTTTGATATGTACCCCTGTTTTAAGTACATAACGAATGTGTAAGATTTTTTCATTTATAGCATAAATAATCTGTTCAGAAATCCGGAATCCAGAAGGAAAATAAACCCACTGATTGTTCACAATGTGAATCCACTCCTTCGTAAGTACCTTTATTCAGTCAAAAATGTATGTTATCAAAGCTCTACTGGTTTTATCGCATGATTCCATTTTTAGCAAAAAGCAACAAAGTGCAGAGAAATAAAAAATCATGGTGAACTTAGTGGAAGTATGGTGGACATAATATGGAACAGGAGCTCATTGGAGTAGTATTATATTTAAAAAAAATACGAAATAATTTCAAGAATTACATTTCTTAGAAGGTAGTAGATAAGTATGTTGTATAAAGAATTTGATGTTGATATTTATTTCATTTATACTTACTACACCTGTGCGGGAAATTGCTTAGTAATAAAACAGGTTTATATTCATATTTACATAGTAATGTGAGTTTTCATTTCGAAAAATTTTGTGTAAGTATATTAAATTGAGTTCCTGGGTGATCTGGAAACACAATTGGGCCCGGAAGATGGCGCTGCAGTCACTCCTCCTAATGACATGAACCGATTTGGATGAATATTTGTGTGCACATTTCATTTTGTTGGGATGATTGGTTGATTCGCTTTCACATTAGCTAATATTATGTATTTTTGTTGTTAGAAAGTAAACTTAATTGTTTATAACTTAACTTGTTTATAATACATTATTATTAGTATAAATAAGCCAGTGTTCGTCTCACATTGCTGTACCTGCCTACCTACCCTACCAGGGCCTAACTTTGTTCTGGCTATTTTATTTTGATTATTTGTAATCAATAATTACAATTATAATAGAGTGCAAAAAATAAATACATGCGTCAATATATTTTGTGTTTTTTTTAAACAATTTTTTTATTTAAAAAAATATCATTCCGACCGCGGCTTTGCCCGCGTGGAATTAGATTATATCGTGAATCCTGTCTTATCCCACAGAAGTGTTCAGTTCGGATAAAAAGTATCCTATGTGTAAATCCAGGCAATTAGCTATATTTTATCAAAATTGGTAATGTAGTCTTGACGTGATTAAGTAACAACTAACAAAAAAATATACAAATTAACATCCAAAGTTTCGCATCAGTTTTACTGTATTAGTGATATCTTCCACTCTTGACTTTGACTGAGAAGAATTAGGGTTTATAACTTCTTTCAGAAATATTACCTTTCATTTCTGGGCATGACGTAATATCTACGTCAGCATCAAATTCTATCTAAATCCATTCAGTAGTCCGCGTTATTGAGTACCATTTCATTTTTTCAGAGTAACAATATTTTTTGTTATTTTAAAGATTATTTATAACCTGTATTATTTTGTAATAAAGTAAACATTACGAAATAATGATAATTATTAATAATGTCTAAGTAGTTGTTATAAAGAAGATTATTTGTTTATAAGCAAGAAAATAAAACCAATAAATCAACAATTAAATATATGTATAAGAATACTAGCGGTCCGCCCGGGCCCCGGCTTCGCCCGTGGTACATATTTCGCGATAAAAAGTGGCCTATGTCCTTTCTCGGGTATCAAAATATCTCTATACCAAATTTCATGCAAATTGGTTCAGTAGTTAAGGCGTGATTGAGTAACAGACAGACAGACAGAGTTACTTTCGCATTTATAATATTAGTATGGATGTGCTATTTATTAAATAGGTTTGAAGTTGGTGCCGAACATTAAGCACTTAGTATTAAGCCCGTGCACCGACATCAAACCTTTTTAATAAATAGCACATATAAATAATTTTTATTAGTGAATATCTAGCTTTCCGTGCGATTAGAGCTTTTTATGAAAATTAAGCTCTCCGTGTGATTAGAGCTTCTTGTGAAAATTAAGCTCTCCGTGCGATAAGAGTCTTTAATGAAAATTAAGCTCTGCGTGCGATTAGAGATTTTTGTGAAAATTAAGCTCTCCGTGCGATTAGAGCTTTTTGTGAAAATTAAGCTTTCCGTTCGATTAGAGCTTTTAATGAAAATTAAGCTCTCAGTGCGATTATAGCTTTTTTGAAAATTAAGCCTCCGTGCGATTAGAGCTTTTTGTGAAAATTAAGCTCTCCATGCGATTAGAGCTTTTTGTGAAAATTAAGCTCTCCGTGCGATTAGAGCTTTTGTGAAAATTAAACTCTTCATGCGATTAGAGCTTTTTGTGAAAATTAAGCTCTCCGTGCGATATAGAGCTTTTTTGCGAAAATTTAGCTTTCCGTGCGAATAGAGCTTTTTGTGAAAATTAAGCTATCCGTGCGATTAGAGCTTTTGTGAAAATTAAACTCTCCGTGCGATTAGAGCTTTTTGTGAAAATTAAGCTCTCCGTGCGATTAAGAGCTTTTTGTGAAAATTTAGCTTTCCGTGCGAATAGAGCTTTTTGTGAAAATTAAGCTCTCCATGCGATTAGAGCTTTTTGTGAAAATTAAGCTCACCGTGCGATTAGAGCTTTTTGTGAAAATTAAGCTTTCCGTGCGATTAGTTTTTTGTGAAAATTAAGCTCTCCGTGCGATTAGAGCTTTTTATGAAAATTAAGCTTTCCGTGAGATTAGTTTTTTGTGAAAATTAAGCTCTCCGTGCGATGAGTTTTTTGTCAAAATTAAGCTCTTCGTGCGATTAGAGCTTTTTGTGAAAATTAAGCTCTCCATGTGATTAGAGCTTTTTGTGAAAATTAAGCTTTCCATGCGACTAGAGCTTTTTGTGAAAATTAAGCTCTCCGTGCGATTAGAGCTTTTTGTGAAAATTAAGCTTTCCGTGCGATTAGAGCTTAATGAGAAAAATTAAGCTCTCCGTGCGATGAGAGTTTTTGTGAAAATAAAGCTCCGTGCGATTAGTTTTTTTGTGAAAATTAAGCTTTCCGTGCGAATAGAGCTTTTTGTGAAAATTAAGCTCTCCATGGGATTAGAGCTCTTTGTGAAAATTAAGCTCTCCGTGCGATTAGAGCTTTTTGTGAAAATAAAGCTTTCCGTGCGATATGAGCTTTTTGAGCTCTCCATGCGATTAGAGCTTTTTGTGAAAATTAAGCTCTCCGTGCGATTAGAGCTTTTTGTGAAAATTAAGCTCCGTGCGATTAGAGCCTTTAATGAAAATTAAGCTCTCCATGCGATTAGTTTTTAGTGAATATTAAGCTCTCTGTGTGATTAGAGCTTTTTATGAAAATTAATCTCTCCGTGTGGTTAGAGCTTCTTGTGAAAATTAAGCTCTCTGTGTGATTAGAGCTTCTTGTGAAAATTAAGCTTTCCGTGTGATTGGAGCTTTTTGTGAAAATTAAGCTCTCCATGCGATTGGAGCTTTTTTGTGAAAATTAAGCTTTCCGTGCGAATAGAGCTTTTTGAGAATATAAAGCTTTCCGTGCGATTAGAGCTTTTTATGAAAATTAAGCTCTCCATGCGATTAGAGCTTTTTTGTGAAAATTAAGCTCTCCGTGCGATTAGAGCTTTTTATGAAAATTAAGCTTTCCGTGCGATTAGAGCTTTTTGCGAAAATTAAGCTTTCCGTGCAATTAGAGCTTTTTGTGAAAATTAAGCTTTCCGTGCGATTAAAGCTTTTTATGAAAATTAAGCTCTCCGTGCGATGAGAGTTTTTTGTGAAAATTAAGCTCTCCGTGCGATTAGAGCTTTTTTGTGATAATTTAGCTTTCCGTGCGATTAGAGCCTTTAATGAAAATTAAGCTCTCCATGCGATTTTATGCGGTTATCAATTCGACCGGTATATTTTTTTTTTATGTATGTACACCGATTACTCCGAGGTTTCTGAACCGATTTACGTGATTCTTTTTTTGTTCGATGCGGGATGGTGTCGAATTGGTCCCATAAATTTTTTTTTTCGGATAGGCCCAGTAGTTTTTATTTTATGAGCATTTTTGTCTGTACTCGATGACTAAGTTGATATGTAGCAAGTAACTTTGATTCACTTCCCGGTAACCGATTGAGCTGAAATTTTGTATACGTATGTAAATTTGATAGCGATGAAACATTATCATGACATGAAGCCATTATCATGACATGAAGCTGATTTGATGATGGAATCGGAAGGTGGCCATAGGAACTCAGTAATATATTGACTCAACTTTATCGAGTTTGGGCTCGTTTGATTCGTGTTGAAAAATACACTAAAAAGTATTAAATAAAAATAACTGCGTTAAAAACAAACGACTTCAAAAACGGAAAAGTAAGAAATAAAAAAGATTTGATATTACAATTAACTACTACATTATATTATTGTACATAATATTTCGCAATAAAAAGTGGCCTATGTCCTTTCTCGGGTATCAAAATAATTGTCCGGGACGCAGCAGTAGAATAATTTCCATCCATTTTGGATTTCTTTGGATTTCATTTGAATAGATCCAGGCCGACCATAATGACGAACATATGTCATTGCATCTTGCGCATATTCATGCGTATGACTTGGGCTACCTGTGTATGTCGCCGGTAAAATAGCACCTAAGCACCTAAATAGCCCAATATTTTCTGCATCTTCTTCTCTGTGCTAAGTGCATCGCGTAAATGGATGTAATCTTCAAAACGCAATTTAGCTTGGTTCAATCGAATGAGCCAGGGCCTCCGTTTCAATTTTAACGTTATAATATTATTTCAACGCAATATTGTTGAAGCAGTCGACGAAATCGCGACAAATAGTTGTCAGAATTTTTACATTTTTAGAGATTTTTTTTTTTAAATAATTAATCGAACTATCCTTCTTGGTTAGTTTCCTCACCGAAAATACCTTATCAATTTCTGAAAGCACGCGTAAACACAAATATTTGAGGAATTTTTATGTATCTGCTTTAATTGCACTTTTCAATAATTGATTTAAAAAAAATACAGACAATAGTTTATTCACCCTTTTTACTTTTGAATTATTTTACACAAAATACATTTTTGAACGCATGAATGTCAAACAATATTTTGACCGTATTCAACCGTATTTGACTGGATTGACAACTAATGATTGACATGTACGAAAATCAAAATTATTTTTATATAGTGGCCCGCCCCGGCTTCGGCCGTGGTACATATTTCGCAATAAAAGGTAGCCTATGTCCTTTCTCGGGTATCAAAATATCTCCATACCAAATTTCATGCAAATTGGTTCAGTAGTTTAGGCGTGATTGAGTAACAGACAGACAGACAGACAGAGTTACTTTCGCATTTATAATATTAGTATGGATTATAACTGTATGACGACTCCATACATGTTTGTCCCGAGTCGGCCAGCGGCAGCGCGGCGAGTTTGCAAGAAATGACTTCGCGCACACCCGCGTTCGCGATAGCGAGCTATTAGACTCCGCCCGCCAAGCAGTAGATTTTTTTTTGTGTATCGTCTTAAAATTGTAATAACTACCTACATACCAAGTCCACGGCGAAGTAAGCTCCAAAACTCGCTAAATTCAACGCCAGGCTTTAAAAACTTAAGTTTTAATATATTGTAGTATGACACCATTACATCTCTAGGGTCTCTAATTAAATATACCACCTGTAAATTTAAATAAAATAATAAATAATAGTTTGGAAAATCCAAAAGTGCACGCCTCATAATTTTTTTTTAAATAATTATTTATTTTTGTTTATTTAATAACAATTAAACCACATCGAATCAGACCCTGAAAAATGAAAGGGTTCTATTCCTGAGCATACTCAAGCGTAAGAGAAAAAAAAAGACTCGATTAGTAAAGTATTTCGGTCGCTATCGTGTTAACAAGAAAATCCTCCGCACATACAGACACACGGACGTCCAAGACAGAACTTTTTTAAACTGTTTTTTAACTAGTTTAAATAACAAAAATGACATCAAAAATATCATGAATGTTAAAAATAGTGTTTTTTCTTAATATGTGTGTGTATGTATTATCTTACAAGTGCAATGTATGATACATAAAGACATTTTAAGTTTGAAAAATCAGATGTTTTGCGCGAAGTGACAGTAGTACCCACCTCAACGCTTCGCTTATGAGGCGTGCAATAAGCTTCTTCCATAAGATTCCTTCGTGGAAAACTTTAAGGCGCTTTCAAATCCTATCAGTATTAACCTAAAAAATATTTTATTTAAATGAGCAGAGTAGGTACTACATACGTAGTATATTATTATTAGTCTGTGGTACTACTCAATCTATACTAATATTATAAAGCTGAAGAGTTTGCTTGTTTGTTTGAACGCGCTAATCTCAGGAACTTCTGGTCCTATTTGAAAATTTATTTCGGTGTTAGATAGCCCATTTATCGAACGGCTATAGGCTATATTATAATATCATAACGCTAAGACCAACAGGAGTGGAGCCACGTGGGTTCGTACAGTGATAATAGATGTCGCTATACCCTGTTGAGCCTCTTTTAAGTCGCGCTATTAAAGTTTTTTGTTGTATATTGATATAATTTTCAAATAGCTATTATTATTTAAGCTATTATATTACGAATTAATGATTCAATAACATTTTTTGAAAAATCTGACAGTTAGTCAGATTTGTTTGTATAATTTACTAATACATAGGACAAATAAATCGCCGTCGCTGTCTGTCATAAGATATTTTTAACATTTACCAATGATTCGGATTGCCAGGTAGTAATCCTAAATGTATACATATAGGTATTGCACCAATGCCCTATCAATTTTCAACTAAATCGGTTCAGCCGTTTTTAAGTTAGTGTAGTGTTAAGTGTAGTAGTGTAGCTAAGTATATGGATACTAGCTGCTCCGCGCGGTTTCACCCCCGTGGCTCCACCCCTGTTGGTCGTAGCGCGATGATATATAGCCTATAACCTTCCTCGATAAATAGGCTATCTAACACCGAAAGAATTTTTCAAATCGGACCAGTAGTTCCCGAGATTAGTGCGTTCAAACAAACTCTTCAGCTCTATAATATTAGTATAGATTAAGTTCTACTTCAATGATTCAATCTCCACAAACATTACAATATCATTATGATATGTATTGGAAATTTGAAACTTTCCAATACATATTACAATGATATTGTCTAGTTTGAATTTCGAAAATACTTTTTCCTTCATGAAAACTGTTAAAACCACAGTTAAAACTTATTTTGTAAATGCATACATTTTACAAGTAATTATGAAAACTGCGAAGCTCTCATATAGAAATCTACGAGCTGTATATGAAATTGAAATTTATTAAGAAAATTTTTACGTCCCTGAATATTTTCTTCATAAATTCAAATCACTACATAGTATAAAACAAAGTCGCTTTCTCTGTCCCTATGTCCCTATATCCCTATGTCCCTTTGTACGCTTAAATCTTTGAAACTACGCAACGATGATTTTGGTGCGGTTTTTTTTAATAGATAGAGTGATTCAAGAGGAAGGTTTATATGTATAATAACATCCATTAAATAGTGGAGAAGTACTGTTATTTTTGAGGTTTCTAATGTGATGTCGTAAAAAATTACATTTTTTTCGCTTACATTGCAAACGCAGGCTGAACCCTACGAGTTTTATCAAAATAATGTAAGTACTAAGTATTATACTTAGTACACACATGTGTATACATACACATTGAAAAGGTCAACAGAAAAGTCCGCGGTGGCACATGTCTATCTCTTATGGATAACCCACAATAACTTTTTTTTTGTTGAATTTATATTTTTTGGTTTTATGGCATTCAAATGCTTTATAAATATAAATTTAATTAACAATAAATTAATAATAAATTTAACTGAAAGAATAGAATAATTATTCGATTGCTCTGGCGGGTCAGGAGTGGCTGAGTTGGTCAGGCATCCGCCCCGGAATGGCGCGAAAGGATGCGGGTTCGAGTCCCGCCTCGTGATCGAATTTTTTCTATTCTTTATAAATTTATAAACTTTTTTTTTGTCATTTACTTTTTACGACAAATAATGGCTAATTTTCGATGCGATTTTAACCAATACAACCATACAATTAATATTAAATACCTCGAATACATTTTTCATTTAATAAAGATCTATATGGCCCTTTACACCGTAAGATTTAAGTGAATTTTTTCGAAGATATTACCTACAGATTTAAAAATTGCGGGACGTAGCGTTTGCGGCGGTACCGGCCGGCCGCCCGGCTATACATATATATATTTTATACCCGTGCGAAGCCGGAGCGGGCCGCTATGTTTTTATATACAACGTTCACAGTTTTTCTGTAGTGTATTTAGTAGGTATCAGCATTGCACCCGTGCGAAGCCGGGGCGGGTCGCTAGTACAGAAATAAAATCTTATGTTCCAGTTTGCGTTGCCGCTTCTGCAATATTCGACAAGTTGAAATCAAATGATATTAGAATTTCAATACTTTTTCACGCAATACTTTGATATAAGTTTTATTTTTGTATTGAAAATTCTTCGTTGCATTTTGTATTTTCGTTTGAGAGACTGATTTTATAGAAACTCCTCCTTGTCTAATAAGTCGAAAGATTTGTTTTCTTATTGTTATGAACATATGGAAACGTAGACAACTATGACCTATAAAAGTAATAAATTATTTTATTTCGGCTAATTCTCGAAACAAATAAGAGTAGAGAGAATAGTTAAAATTATAATTGTTTATCGAACTTTTGAATTTTGAACTATTGAATTATCGAAATCGGTTCAGCCAACACGTGATGCCGTGACAACGCGAAACGTGTTTCATTTTTATATACTTATACCTATGGACTATCCAAATCAATATTGTCTACGCTTTATGATCAATATCGAGGGATAAAACAGGTGAGAGCGTTTGCATAGAGAAAGTACCGACCGCATTTCCAGTTTCCTCTAGGAACGCAACGTGTGAAAATTCGGGGTTTTTGTATAGATACAGCAAAGGGGAAGGGTTACCTATATGTAAAGACATTCTGTATATTTCATAGTATAAAACAAAGTCGCTTTCTCTGTCCCTATATCCCTATGTACCTACCTATGCTTAAATCTTTAAAGCTACGCAACGGATTTTGATGCGGCTTTTTTTAATAGGTAGAGTGATTCTCGAGGAAGGTTTTAGTACATATATAATTTATTAGCTTTTAGACAAAGCGGGCGAAGCCACGGGCGAAAAGCTAGTTATCAATATAGTTAGTATCAGAAATAAATCTTTCATTTGTTTTTTGTCTTTACGGAAGAGGTTCAAGTTTATAACGTCTCATTGCGAAGATAACAATTTAATAATTGCACAAATATTTTGGGGATATTGCCCCTTTGTTTGCGAGATTACAGCAGTTATTTATGCCGGGCTGATAGCGAGGCGAAATTGATAAGAGCTTAGAAAGTAATTGACCATGTCGCGGATTCCGTTCCCGTTTGAAATTAAAGATGTGGAGGAGAATCTTGCTAAGGAACTTATGGTGCATTTTACAGGTAGATTCATGAGCTTTTTTATTATTTCATATTGTCCTTTACGGTCATAAAATTTTAATCATGAAAAAATTTGCAACAGCTTAGCTTGCTGTGGTTTTTAATTGATATATTTTGTTAACGTTAATTTTAAATGAATACTTCTTATTAAGACGATACACAAAAAAAAATCCACTGCTTGGCGGGCGGAGTCTAATAGCTCGCTATCGCGAACGCGGGTGTGCGCGAAGACATTCTTGCATACTCGCCGCGCTGCCGCTGGCCGACTCGGGACAAACATGTATGGAGTCGTCATACAGTTATAATATTGTTATACATATATTTAATTGTTGATTTATTGGTTTTATTTTCTTGCTTATAAACACAAAATTATCTTCTTTTTAACAACTACTTAGACATTATTAATAATTATTAATTATTATTATTTCGTAATGTTTACTTTATTACAAAATAATACAGGTTATAAATAATCTTTAAAATAACAAAAAATATTGTTATTCTGAAAAAATGAAATGGTACCTAATTACGCGGACTACTGAATTGATTTAGATAGAATTTGATGCTGACGTAGATATTACATCATGCCCAGAAATGAAAGGTACTATTTCTGAAAGAAGTTATAAACCCTAATTCTTCTCAGTCAAAGTCAAGAGTGGAAGATATCGCTAATACAGTAAAACTGATGCGAAACTTTGGATGTTAATTTGTATATTTTTTTGTTAGTTGTTACTTAATCACGTCAAGACTACATTACCAATTTTGATAAAATATAGCTAATTGCCTGGATTTACACATAGGATACTTTTTATCCGAACTGAACACTTCTGTGGGATAAAACAGGATTCACGATATAACCTAATTCCACGCGGGCAAAGCCGCGGTCGGAATGATATTTTTTTAAATAAAAACACAAAATATACTTATTGACGCATGTATTTATTTTTTGCACTCTATTATAATTGTAATTATTCATTTCAAATAATCAAAATAAAATAGCCAGAACAAAGTTAGGCCCTGGTAGGATAGGTAGGCAGGTACAGCAATGTGAGACGAACACTGGCTTATTTATACCAATAATAATGTATTATAAACATTAAATTAAGTTTACTTTCTAACAACAAAAATACATAATATTAGCTAATGTGAAAACGAATCAACCAATCATCCCACAAAAATGAAATGTGCACACAAATATTCATCCAAATCGGTTCATGTCATTAGGAGGAGTGACTGCAGCGCCACCTTCCGGGCCCAATTGTGTTTCCAGATCACCCAGGAACTCAATTTAATATACTTACACAAAATTTTTCGAAATGAAAACTCACATTACTATGTAAATATGAATATAAACCGGTTTTAGTACTAAGCAATTTCCCGCACAGGTGTAGTAAGTATAAATGAAATAAATATCAACATCAAATTCTTTATACAACATACTTATCTACCACCTACTAAGAAATTCTTGAAATTTTTTCGTATTTTTTTAAAATAATATAATACTACTCCAACGAGCTCCTGTTCCATAATTCCATATTACGTCCACCATACTTCCACTAAGTTCACCATGATTTTTTATTTCTTTGCACTTTGTTGCTTTTTGCTAAAAATGGAATCATGCGATAAAACCAGTAGAGCGTTGATAACATACATTTTTGACTGAATAAAGGTACTTACGAAGGAGTGGGTTCACATTGTGAACAATCAGTGGGTTTATTTTCCTTCTGGATTCCGGATTTCTGAAAATATTATTTATGCTATAAATGAAAAAATCTTACACATTCGTTATGTACTTAAAACAGGGGTACATATCAAACATCGTCTATAATACAATTATCATCAAATTTAAAATAAAACTAACTTACTTCATTAATTTGTTCCAATTGTAAGCATTCTTTTTCCTCCAACCTTTATGTTTCTTCTTCTTATTTTCTTTATTGTCCCCATTTGTCTCATTTTGTCTTATCGTGTTGTCACCCTTTTTTACGATTGCGCGAGCGACACAAGTTCCCCGTGTGACGGCCGTAGCGGGAATGACTCGTGCAGCGATCGGGGTAGGAAGGTACAGGGCGGCTCTCGCTATATTGGCTGGTCAGGCGCTAATTTCAAGTATTTCTTGTTTATTTCAAAACCATCGCATATTTCAAAATTCTAACACGGTAGACGTATAGGTTGTATATTTTATAGTTAATATCCAAAAAGTCGTAACTTTACGTTTGTTATTTTGAAGATGCCAGAGATTAAAAAAAAATAACAATGAGAACTTTGTATTTTTTTTCTATCGAGAAAATATCATGGAATCATGTTTCTAAAACGGTAGACGTATTGTGTTACTATTGAACTTTCTTGTCAAGAATTTTCATCACGACAACTTTAATAATATAAAAATTACGAAGGTTTAAAAAGGGCCGTAAATGTTAGAAAAATTAATTCATCACCTTAAAGTTAAGTTTTATGGCCTTTTTAAATTCAATACTAATATAAAGATTTGCAGTTTGCACCTACGCACACTTATTAGATTAATATAAAAAGAACGAAATTAAAATCTTAAGACATGCGCATACTATAAGACGATAAAACGCATTATTATATATTTATCCTATTATTTTTAAAACTCTAGGAATGAAGCTTCACTACATAGTATAAAACAAAGTCGCGTTCTATGTCCCTATGTATGCTTAAATCTTTAAAGCTACGCAACGGATTTCGATGCGATTTTTTTAATAGATAGAGTGAATTTGTTAAAGGATAATCTGTAGCCCCCGATATTGTAACAAAGTTGATTGTAATTTAAGGCTAATGGTGTTAACAATATTACAGTGACATAACCAGTCATTGTAGGTATAAAAATTTGTAATAAACTTCATTGATTAGATTTTAATATTCTATATCTATTATTAAAATTGTAATAACAATTCATACCAAGTCCACGGCGAAGTAAGTTCCAAAACTCGCTAAATTCAACGCCAGGCTTTAAAAACTTAAGTTTTAATATATTGTAGTATGACACCATTACATCTCTAGGGTCTCTAATTAAATATACCACCTGTAAATTAAAATAAAATAATAAATATAATAAGAATAGGTACATTCTACGCTAGTTACATAGCCGAACGTTCAAAAAAGTAGTTTCAAGTTAAGTTTTGTTTTCTCATATTTTTTATTTCTATAATTTTGATATATCTGTAGAGCATGTGTGCCGAGCACACGTATCAGAAGTGAAACTTCTTTGGATTCAAAGATATCAAAATCGTCACCTTACTCACGTGACGGTAGGTATTGCCTTGACGCGACCTTGAAATTTTCAACGCGCTTAGAGATGTTTCACTTCAAAAGAAAATGTCTACCTTCGTTGTATCGAGAAGATTTGGTGGTAGCAGAGATAATGGCAGGTGAGTTTTAATGAAACGTGGCGAGGGTGCGTCCCGCAGTTTGTTGACCCCAGGCTCCAAAATACTCTTCAGAAATTCCCTTTTATCCACATCATCTATGTTCTCAAGTTTATCTTTCTCTGACTCCTGTGTTAACATCAAGCAGTAACTGAGAAGTAACAATGAATTATTTTCCTGTTATTACATTTAAAAATCACTACATATAGTATAAAACAAAGTCGCTTTCTCTGTCCCTATGTATGCTTAAATCTTTAAAACTACGTAACGGATTTTGATGCGGTTTTTTTTAGATAGAGTGATTCAAGAGGAAGGTTTAGTATATAATTTATTATGTTTTAGACAAAGCGGGCGAAGCCGCGGGCGGAAAGCTAATAAAATATATTCTAGTAATGAAGGTTTGATTTTATTTATATTGTATTTAAGTTTAAAGGGTGGCTTCTGCTATTATTTATTTTATTTCAACTTACTCTATTAGCGGGAAGCGTGTGTCCATGTCCACCGATTTAGCCCTTTTATAGTCTAGGTTATTATTTAGAAGCCATAGCATCTCTTGAGTCCACGTAGACCCTGTATTATGTTTTAACATTAGCTAAATAAACCTTAATTTAAAATACTAGCTGTGCCGCGATGAACCCACGATCAATAGCAAGAATTTATATAGATTCTGTGTTATTCTGATACATAAGTTATAGGACTGCCAGGAGTGCTAAGTAACATCAAAATACGATCAGTAGTTTTCCCGTGAAAGAGTAATAAACATGCATAACATGACTCCATCCTTCCTTACACACTTGGGCATTTATGATATTTCATATTAGTAATAAGAACTAAGAAGTACCTACTTATGATCATAAGGAGTATACCGGAGTAATTTCACGGTAAAGTATATGTGGTATAAGTATAACCACCACCACTTTCTATTTACAAGATATAATTTTGTAATAACAACTGAGAGAAAAGTAATTATCCTTATTACAGTAAATAGAAAAATTTACTAAATGAAATATTCCATGACTTTTTAAAGAAATCTCCCAAATTATTTTACTTATTTACAAAACTGATAACATGCGCTGTTGGTAGGTATATTAATCATTTACGTCATATATATATCGAGGATATAGATAGGAGTCTGCATTATCAACCTATGCAAATTTAAACTGTATTAAATGTTTTAATGCATTTTTCTTTTTACTTCAAAAATAAAATAATGTTTCTTTCGAGTAAAATCTATCTTCTGTATTGAGGTATATTCCCTTCACGTGGAGTCTGGAATACAAAATTCCACTTGTATAATAGGTATATATTTCATAGATATTATGTTACCAGTTCTCGGATAAGCTAAGAGGAACACGTCATCCGGTCGCACTGCGAAGTTGTAGATCTGTGGCCCGAACGTTTTGTACGAGTCAGGGTAGAAGTAGCGCTTCGGTCCCACGTACACGAATCCTTGCGTTTTTTCTAAAAAATATATACATTTTATCTATTTATAGATGTCGTAGCCATATCGTAGATTTGACCACTTCATGAAATGCTCGATAATTTCATGAAATGGTCGTATTTCATGATGTTGCCGTAGGGACAATATTGGAACAATCTCGGTTGCACGGCTGTTGGAGCAATTTCATTTGTTCTCTAAATTGCCCCGGCTGGCCTGTACACATCACAATAATTATGCAATTCCATAATCGTTCAGAAATGCCGAGTTTGGATGGTTGTTCCATAGTGTGTAGTGCGCGGTAGGAACTCACTTACGAATGAAAGCAAACGCATCGATATCGGTCCATCTTTTGGTCCACAATGCCAGACAGACTGACATAAAAACAGAAGAGTTTGAGAATTCATCTACCGGGGTAGACAATATTCTAAAGCTACTTATTAATTGAAAAAAATTCAAAAATATAGAAAATGAAACTTACGCGTGCATCTGAAGATTTCTTCGAGAATTTTCTCGTCAACATCTTCAATAACAGGAAGATTGCTTTCTGTAGACATTGTTATGTAGTTAATTCTCTCACTACTGTATTACTTCGTTACAAAATACTTATATCCATCGAAATATTACATTTAAATTATTCCAAAATAATGTAATAAATATGCTAACTAACTAAGTCGTTGATAAAATTACGAATATATCTATACTAATATTATAAAGAGGAAAGGTTTGTATGTATGTATGTATGTATGGTTTTCACGCATACACTACTGGACCGATTTTGATGAAATTTGGCACAGATAATCTTTAGACCCTGAGAAAGAACATAGGCTACCTTTTATTGCGAAATATGTACCACGGGCGAAGCCAGGGCGGACCGCTAGTATCTTCTATAGAGAAAATAGAAATAGGTACGTCAATTTTTTATACCATCACCACGATACTTTGTGGAATGAATGACTGCGACTGGAATCTGGTTTTACTTATATGGAATATAAATATCTACTTTACCGGTAATTTCCTTAACTTATTTTATTTATACTTAAACTAGCGACCCGCCCCGGCTTCGCACGAGTGCAATGCTGATACTTAATACACTACAGAAAAACTGTGAACGTTGTATATAAAAACATAGCGGCCCGCTCCGGCTTCGCACGGGTATAAAATAAGTACATATAGCCGGGCGGCCGGCCGGTACCGCCGCAAACGCTACGTCCCGCAATTTTTAAATCTTCGAAAATATTCACTTAAATCATACGGTGTAAAGGGCCATATAGATCTACATATATTATATGAACAATGTATTCAAGGTATTTAATTGGTTAAGGATTAATGCTGTATTGGTTAAAATCGCTTCGAATATTAGCCATTATTTGTCGTAAAAAGTAAATGACAAAAAAAAGTTATTGTGGGTTATCCATAAGAGATAGATATATACCATCACGGACTTTTCTGTAGACCTTTTCAATGTGTATAATACTTAGTACATTATTTTGATAAAACTCGTAGGGTTCAGCCTGCGTTTGCAATGTAAGCGGAAAAAAATGTAATTTTTTACGACATCACATTAGAAACCTCAAAAATAACAGTACTTCTCTACTATTTAATGGATGTTATTATACATATAAACCTTCCTCTTTAATCACGCTATCTATTAAAAAAAACCGCATTAAAATCCATTGCGTAGTTTCAAAGATTTAAGCGTAAGGGCGCTTGTGCACTACAAGGAAATTTACTGTCCGGCATTCCGATTTTTTACGGTCCGGTGTGGCATGAAAAAACCGATGAATTGCTTGTGCACCTGTCCGTCTTTACTCGGATCAGTGCGGTACAGTTCAAGGAAGTTTGGCGGTATAATGCTATCATAAATGATTGTTTTTGCATTTTACAAGAAGCGAGTAAAAAATATAGAAGGTGAAATATTATATTATTTCGTTATAATAAAAAGTAAAGTTCCGTAAGAGATTTAAAATGCGTGTTTCACTTATTTATTTTAATCGGTGACGAGGAGCTAAAGCTATTCCCACTTGAACTTTAACTTACCAACACTTACTTAGATAATAATTATAGGTCAATGCTTGGTCAATGTATATAAAATAACAATACCGACTTCTCAAATCTCATTGCCAACTAAAAGAAAGTAAAACAAGAGCTTGCTTTCAATTGGCATATGCAGTAAAAACAGTAAAATCCAAGCAAGTGGGCATTCGAAAACAATTATACCTACAGCGACTCGTAGACACAAAAACCATCCGGAATAGGGAAAAGTAAAATGTCGGACAGTAAAATTACGTATAGTGCACAAGCTAGTATATAGATTAATGGTGTGCCATACCGGACCGTAAAAAATCGGAATGCCGGACCGTAAAATTCCTTGTAGTGGACAAACGCCCTAAGGGACATAGGGACAGAGAAAGCGACTTTGTTTTATACTATGTAGTGATTAACTTTCCATGAAGTAAGATACACAAAAGAGCAGTATTTTTCAATCTGTAAGAATTTATTACATAGATAAACTTTATCAAAGAATATGTAAGTGATAAATTACTTTGGTTTTAATAATGAAAGTAGGTACTTTATCCAATATTCAAGGTTGTATTCACAGATAGACTACAGCTGGGAACACTGCGGTCCCAAAGCCCAGCAACGCGAGATAGACAAACAATTCCTCCAATTTTATGCAATCGTCGACAAGATATCACAGACAGACGAATGTTTATAGAGGACACGAAAATGTACAAATTTATCGTATAATAGGAAAATTAAATAAAACAAATTTCACTCAAGAACCATCTTATAATCTCAATAATTCTTATCTACAATTCATTGTAGTTTATTCTTGTACAGTAATACCTTGAAATGCTTCTCATTACATCTAACATTTACAGAATCCATAAAATGAATATAATATGAAATTCATGACTTTTGAATACTCAACTTGTGAGGGGTAGGCAACTTAGGTAGGCAATGGTATAGTTAAAAAGGTGTAGATAGGTTACCATCACAACATTCGATCTTCAAACGGCACATTACCGCACACACGATTAGACGTCAAAGTAAGATGGCATGATTCAACTAGCGAAGAGACAACCCCCCTAGACAAGTGGCTTTCTATTAGCGTAAAGTTCAATAGAATAGATTATGAATGTATGAGATTGACGTTTGATTACGACGACAACGACGATTGATTACGTCAATCTCATACATTCATAATCTATTCTATTGAACTTTACGCTAATAGAAAGCCACTTGTCTAGGGGGGCTGACGTAAAATGTGGCTGATTAGCACATTTCAACGTGCCACTCTCCGAGGGCTAAATAAATAACCTATATCTACACCTTTTTCTCATAAAATCATTAGTCATGGTGTTTCAATAAAAAAAAAAAACAATATTATACGAATGTTAAAATGTGTGATTACATTTGTTTTACATTTTCTTTAATCCAGCATATGATTTAATAATGTCTTGTTTATTTTCTATTAATAATTTTGTGTTTATATCTATAATCTTATTATGTATATTAATTATGAACTTCATTGAGAGCCAATTTCATTTTTAATAAACATGTTTGGAAGATAACTTACAATTTTAATTTTTACATGTATTTACAAAAACATTGTTTCTTCAAAGCTATGACTTCCTTATCCATTCATCAGTAGATAAACAAGTTGTTAAGTTAATATAAATCTATGGTATTACTGTACTTAATTCGCAAGTAAAATAAAATACAGCTACGATAAATTATTTACAAACATTCAATTTAATTAAATTATATTTAAAAATCATTTCATATGCGCCTGCGATGAGAAATACATGTCATATAAATAAAATATAATACATACATTTTTTTAGACTGATTTTCCAATACCCAGACTACATATAATAGAATATGTCTTTTATTACTTTGTATTGAATGAATTTTCTGGGCCTTCTTCACAATGACAGCGTTGGGCCATTAGAAACAATTACGATAGTGTAGAGGGCCCAAGAAGCTTATATCTAATACACTGGAGATTTCAGTATGAACATAAACTTGTAACAAGAAACTATGACGTTGAATGACGCCTGTATGTTTTTTATCCCTTTCACACCAAACTAACTACCTAGGTGTGAAAGGGATAAAAAAACATACAGGAAGAAATCTCCAGTGTATTAGATGTAAGCTTCTTGAGAGGGCCTAATGACTATGATCGCTTGTCATTGTAGCTGTTTATTCATAAACGCCGTAATGGCCGCAAACGTCGAAGATCATTAATTGTTGGGCCAACTAAATATCTTTCAATTCTTAAATTGGTAATTGAAAAATCAATTTAAATCTCAAATAATAATAATATATAAATACTTCATTAATCTATGTTTACATACTGTTTCTATTTTACAAGTTCGAGCACAACAATGTTACGAAACATAAAACTTATTACAGTACGATTCAAACTTAATGGCGGTTATGAATTTAGGTGCAGGTGCGATGTTCCGAGCCGCCATTAAGTTTGAATCATACTGTACTTATATTAATGCAAATGCACAATAACTAGAGGAGATTACCTATATTTAAGTTTGTATTATTATTTCACAATATTAAGGTTTTTAACACATACCTATAGTAATAAGGACAGTTAAATTCACGTTCAAGATACATGTGCCTCGAAAAACATATAAAAGATTGTGTGTGTTCAGTATTTTAAGCCTCAGATTTTAATTCGAGACAATAAGAGCGTTACAAAAATTATTTTTTAATATGTAAAGAGACAATTTGGACATGTTTTTTTCTGAGATGCTATCGAAATAATCGCATATATAATCTAAAAACACAATAATAAAAATGTGTATGCATTTCTGCTGAAAATAGAAATATTCTGATGGGTGTTCAATATTTGGCACTACTTTTTTACTGAGGGGTTATCCGTTTAATTATATTGTGATGTATTTTAGCATTTTAATTAAATTCTGAAAAAACTTGATAAAAAGGAATGACAAAGCACTATTCATTTAGTGAGGGGTCGTCTGTTTAATTATATTATGATGTGTTTTAGCATTTTAATGAAATTCTGAAAAATTGTTTCCTTTATCCATAAATTCTTAATTGGAATAAAAAGACACATGCATCCCATAACATCAAAATTAATAAATTATTAAATGCAAAATTATTGTAAAATTTTGGGACAAAACACTCAAATTACTCAAGAGTAATAAAAGATTCTGATAATTATGAATAATCATTGTTCAACATACATAATATGGAGACAAGAATATGGAAGTGTCACAACAACACAATATATTCAAGTTTGATTTTAAACCTCCATAGATAAGACCCTAGTACTTAAAATCTACCATTTACTTGAATAAACTGAGCACTATATGTAATGCAAGAAATTGTGAAAAACTTGAATTATAGGAGAATTTCTTCAATAAAATCATTTTATTGATCTTTTGTTCTTTTTTTTTCTTTCATCTATCTGTCAATCTACAAACAATTGGTTTAAAAAACCTGGTCAAGAGTAAATGCTATCAGAATAAATCTAATACGACAAACATTCAACCATAAAACTTTACATTGCATACATTAATTTTCACAAATCCGTTGAGTTATAACTATCACACATCAAGAAGAAAGCTTAAAATAATCTATTTTGGCTGCTATTATACTTTAATAAATAATTAAATTCCTTTAAAAAGAAACATCTTACAATGTTTTGGCCAGCACTGTATGTATACCTTGACCGCAGTGGTTATACCGCACTCTAGGTATGTGCGGTGAGGCGGGGACCAGGTAAGAAAGAGCACGAGTTAGAAGTTAGAAAGAAACGGAACGGTCGGTACTCTCCCCCACCTCGCCGCGCACACACCTAAAGCATTGTTTCCACTTGAGCATGCTCAGGCGAATGAGCGGCTCATTTGGCCGAGCCGCTCAAGTGGAGACGCCTGAGCTCGGCCAAATGAGCCGCTCATTCGCCTGAGCATGCTCAAGTGGAAACAAGGCTTAAGGCGCGGTACAGCAGTTGCGGTCAAGCTATAATTGTGACTTACTTCCATACTAATAATTGTGACTTTTACTTCCACACATCTTCACCTATGCCTACTTGTGTGTATTTATTTACTCTGGCAGTGTAAATGCAACCATTTCTTAGTCACACAGTGTGCAATAAAATTATTAGCAAAATATAGTCAAATATAGTAAAATAAATACACTGAATTATAATTGTGAATTATATAAAACAATAATAAAATCTGTGAGACATTTTGGCATAATTCATTGGACATCCACTAAAACGTTTTGACAACGTGGACTATTTAGATTATGCATCCAAACATTATGTGAAAAACTCATTTTATCACAAATTACTTATGAAACATTTATATAATATACAGAAAATACATCATTGCACAATTTGTATACTAATTTATGTACTGAATTTTATATTGATTTAAAATGAAATTTATATCATATTATATTACTACTGCAATATTTTACAGAATGTTATCAGAGTCAGAATCACAGTATTGGGTCAATATTATGAATCAAATCCAAATCAGTAATTCATTTCTAATGCCTCCTCTACACTACTTGCCAAGTTCCTCGGCGAAGTACTCGGCCGAAGTTGACTGAAGTCCACATTGCTACACTACATACTTGTTCAACTTCGCGAGGAGCGCATTCGTTCATATTCAGAATGCACTTCGGGTAACTTCGTGCCCTTTACTCGGGCGCAAAAACCGACAACAAACGGATGTAAGCCGAACTGCCTCTCTACATTATTTTATTCGTCTAACCTCGTTCAACTTCGCAAGTAGTGTAGAGGAGACATTAAACTCACAAAAAATCAAATACAAGAGAACACTACACTTACACAATATTTACCTACTATGTCTTGCCTGTAACCAGCTTTGTTATAATCATAAAATACGCCAACTTATATGAAATATCTTAAATAATAAACATTGTACTTTATAGTAACACAACATCCACTCACTTGAATCACTTCAAAATAAATTATCACTGAATCTTCACAGTCTATGTCTTATTTGTTCAGTCCGTTTTTAACCGTTTCGCTGGTGTTGTTGTCCCACTACTCTGCGAATTGGAGTCTTCAGAAAAGTTCATGTGGGATGATGCAAAATCTGTTGGCCCTTGGGAGTCACTCACTGTGGAGAAACCTGGAATGATACAGATATTCTATGAATAAAGTATTATATACCTAGTATAAATTATGAGAATAAGTCTAATCTAATACTGTCTAAACTTATTGAAGTTTTAAACACATTTTTTACTAATTAAGTTGTGAATAACAATATTTTTTAATTATCATATTATAGGGTACTAAAATAATATGGTCTTAATTTGGTTATAATCTTCTCCAACCAAACAAATTGGAAATAAATTTACTAAAAAATAGTAATTCCTCATTACAATAATTATTACTTAGCATATCAATGGCCAATCAAATCTTGATAGTATTTTAAGATAGTCTATTAGAATTTTAGTGGGTCAGGGTATTCCATATCCAAGTTATGTGGAAATGTAGAAAAATCGATTAGGTACTATAGGATATGGTCAAATTTTTACATGCATACAATATTTTTAAAAACATAAAGATGAAACAGTTAAACACTGCATATGTTGTGTTAATTTTAACTCACATGTATTGGAATCCTCAGCCATTCCGAAGTTTGAGTTCGAGGAATCGTGCATCTTTTTTGGCGTCAAAGTGTTTTCTTTATTTTCCCGTTTAGCGGCATGCTTTTTCTTCTGTTCATTCGTCGATATCGGCACCCATTTATATATCTTCATGGTGGTTTCACCAATCGTCACCCATTTTTTCTCCCTGTAAATTGAATGAAAACATGACAAATAAAAATTAAATTTATAATAATTTCAATTTATGAAATGAAGGAAATAAATATTACCAATGGCGAACTTTTTCAACAGCTTGCATGACTCTTTTGATATCATCTTTGACTCTGTTTCTTGTGTCCGCACGCGCTGATCGAGACATTTTGGAAATTTAAGGATGTCGTGGAATTTATAAACCGCTACAATAAATTAGATACCTATATTTTAATTCACTTTCGTAACTTTAATTTAATTATGATAACATACGCGGTTCAACACATTTGCCTAAATCCGCCATTTATTGAATTGACATTCACATTTCACATTTTTACAAAATATCAAATATGTCAACCCGACGCGACCAAAAACAAAATATTTCTATTTTCTATTTTCTAACACGATTTATTTATTAGATTGCTACACGATCGATTTTATTAGTAATAGAAAGCGTAGGTAAAATAAACTATTTTCAGTTCACTGGAATATAAATTAACGGATTGAAATTTAATTTAATTTCCATTTTAAGTGAATAGACTAAATGAGGATATACGGCAAGTCGAAATAGATAATACGAATCTATTGTCTACGGGACTACGGCTGCTAAAATTCTATTGGATTATATCAAGATTATACGCAATAGCAATTGGATAAAATTTTGTAAAAACATGAAATTATTTATTTAAGCCAATCATCGGCTTCGATTTGAAGTATCGTTAACATACTTCTCTAATGTCTACAAAAAGTGTAATCAAAAACCACTCGTTCAAAATCCTATATGAAAAATTTTTCAGGTATTTTTGTACTTCTGCCGAAAAATAAATTTTAACTCTTAAAGTAATCCGTACAAAATGCCATTATAGAAAACAGGTAAGTTGTTTCGTGTTATTACTATGCATTTATGGATTATGACACTGAAAATTTATTAAATCCTGAAATTCAGGGCAGATAAATTTTGACTTAGATCTATCGGCTGTCAGATGTTTTACGTCTAATTGTATATTAAATGAATAAAGTTTATAAATAGTTTTAATAATAAATTAATACATTTCTTCACGCGGCTGGAACTGCAGTGATGTATGTTGTTGGCTATGATGCAACGGGATGATAAGGTGCCTCTTTTTTTAGATGTTACGTTTTATGGCCTAAGTTCCGCTTCAGTCTGCTAATTTGCACATCTTTTCACTGTTTTTTCATACATAAGCTTTATTTGTTTATTTTTATTTATACATTGCAAACATAACCTTAAATTGAAGTTATGGAGTATGCTAGATGAGTACAAAAAAAATATCAAGTGTACCTCTAAATAGCTGCATTTATTTTTATTTTACATCCACTCTATCCACTGTGATGTAGATGTTCACGCTTTTTATTTGTTGCAGTTGTACCTGCATGTTATGTGTTATCTGTAGGAGTGATTTGAATATAACATTGGCTTGTCCACCGTAAGGTACAGCTAACGAAAACCGTGACTATTTCCTTCCCGTATGGCTGCGTATGTTAACCGTACAATATCTATGATGGCTGGCGACGGGCCTCATAACGTCGCTATGAACAATGGAACTATGCGTGTGAATGTCTCCAATGTGGATTCTCCCCTGCAGATATTTGTGAGGGCAAAGAAGAAGATAAATGATATATTTATCGAAATTGATGATTATGTCAAAGATGCAGTCACTTTTATACATGGTGAGTTGAGTAGCACTTCATATTCATTTTGTTTAATAGATTAGAGTACAGAGAAGATTTAGGCATGGATCAATACTCAATGTCCCTGATGTGTGCCATTCATTTTTTCAGCCTATTTTTGTGTATACTGATAGCTTAGAAATGATTTATGAAACTACAAAAAATAGATGCTTATTCTGATATTAATGTTATAAAAAAATTGTATTCTTACAAAAAAAAATACATAAGCAATCTGAACATTGCATTTTAAAATAAACTGTAGTCCACTATAGAACATACAGGACAACTCCACACTAAAAAGCAATATAATTTATTCAATTAATTAGATCCTAAAAAGTACTGAGCTACATATGATATAAATATGTAGTATACAGTAATTTGTTTTAAGGTCAGCTTCAAGTGTGTATTGATTGGTGTGAGTCATATGCAATATTAACATCATGGGATCTGTTATATAATGCTCTGGAGAGAAAAAACTGAATGAAATAATACTTAACCTAATATATAATATGTCAGTCTTATATTGGAATAATAATAAATTAGATTTATAATCACAAATCTCATAAACTTTGAGTTTTTTTAGACTCTATACTAGTTGCGCCCCACGGTTTCACCAGTGTGGCTCCGCTCCTGTTGGTCTTAGCGTGATGAGATATAGCCTATAGCCTTCCTCGATAAATCTAACACCAAAATAATTTTTCAAATCGGACCAGTAGTACCTGCGATTAATATTTGTTTGCCATGGCCTTATAGGCCCATGTTATAGATATAATTTAAACTCAAACTTAAACATTTATTTATTCAACTAGCGGTCCGCCGCGGCTTCGCCCGTGGTACATATTTCGCAATAAAAGGTAGCCTATGTTCTTTCTCAGGGTCTAAAGATTATCTGTGCCAAATTTCATCAAAATCGGTCCAGTAGTTTATGCTTGAAAACCATACATACATACATACATACAAACCTTTCCTCTTTATAATATTAGTATAGATTAGACTTCTTTTAGAAGCACTTTCAAATCATCATTACACTGTAATGCATTGCAATAAAAAATAAATAAATGGATATGGGACTAGTACAATGAATGTATGTTAGACTAGCTTTCTGCCCGCGGCTTCGCCCGCGTTTTCAAGGAAAAACCCGTTCCCGTAGGATTTCCAGGATAAAACCTATCCTATGTCCTTTCTCGGGTATCAAAATATCTCTATACCAAATTTCATGCAAATTGGTTCAGTAGTTAAGACGTGATTGAGTAACAGACAGACAGACAGAGTTACTTTCGCATTTATAATATTAGTATGGATTAAAGAGTTTAAATTATTCCAACTACAGGTTGAATTTTGTTTGATATAAAAAATGTGTTTTCTCTGTGTTAATGGATGATGAATATTGATAATGATATTAATTGTAAAAAATTCATTAATAAAAATTGAATTGAAGAAAGTTAATTACTGATGCACATGTGGAATTTTGTATTGTAATATCTTGTTAATAACAAATAAGGGGTCAGATATTTTATACCAAAACTACTAGATTTATTTTACAATACAATATTTTATTCATATTCATAAATTTTATATTTTCCAGCCGTATCAGGGGACAATGGCATTGCGACACCACAGGACGTTACAAATGTCGAAGCGTACGTTAGCAAAGTGGAGGCAATACGGGAGGTTCTCAAGCGTGATCACATGAAAGTCGCTTTTTTCGGAAGGTATGTGTGGTTTAAAGTGTATTTTTAAACATCTTTAGTTCTATTATTGTTTTAGTTCTTGAACATAAAGGTGTAAGACTGAATAGGCCGTTACATTCACTTTTGTTTTATTTAGAACTGTTGTTATCAGATTACAAATAGCATATGTACTCTACAAGATTTTTAATCTATCTCTGTGACAAATTTCATAACGGACTGATTAGCCACTTTTGTATGATTATGGACATTTATCCATCCTTCCGAGCAATCTCTTGTCTATACTTCTATACTAATATTATAAAGAGGAAAGGTTTGTATGTATGTATGTATGTATGGTTTTCATGCATAAACTACTGAAGCTAGTGTTTAATATAGTAAAAGTATTAAAATTACGAATTTCAAATGTACTTTCTCATTCCCATGATGCCTACCAAAACAAAAAAGACAGGTGTAGTATACAAACGAAAAAGATAAGACGGTATGCTTTATGTTTTGACCGATACAATAATTAGATAACATACTGATAAAGTGTACTGTTTATTTAATGTTGATATCCTGTTAAATAACATCCATTTAGATTGGTATTATAGTACTAAAGTACATACTTTGCACTCGTCGTCGTCGTCGTCAGCCACTGTTGGACATAGGCCTCCCCCAAAGACTTCCAGAAACGGCCGATCACCACTTTGCACTCATAGATTATTAATTGTATTGTACATAATATTTTGGAGAAAGAATGAGACCGCATCAATTTTAATTTATCAGTGCTGTTCACATTTTTCTCTTTATGTGAAAATAAAACAATACAGACATAGAATCATCAGCGGAATTATAAAAAAAATTATAATGCATCTGCCTTATATACCCTATCCACATGTTGCCTTTATTGAAGTCCATACATAATTATTATTAAAATAATCACTAACATTCTATCAACCTGTATTTCAGGACCAGCAACGGTAAGAGCACAGTAATAAACGCCATGCTGCATGACAAAATCTTGCCGAGCGGTATTGGGCACACAACCAACTGCTTCCTGCAAGTGGAAGGGTCGGATACTGATGAGGCGTTCATGAAGACTGAGGGATCGGAGGAGAAGCTTAATGTGGAGGTAGATTTTATTTGTTTATGTTAATGTATTTAGAATTCCTTTCTAATCACATTTTTTTTTTATATCTATGTGGATGCTTTCTTTGAAATCAATGTAGTAAACGTTTTATGTGAGGCAAATCTTACGATTACGACATTACTGTCATCAAAGTATTGTTTAAAGGGTAATTTAAATTTTAAATGTATGTTAAATATTGGTAAATGATCAAATTTTTATGCTTACACTGCTTTTAGACTAGATCTTTAGGTGAAATAAGCGTAAGGTAAAAAATTCCCGCCACTTCTTTTATCCTAGCAATGCTTTATACAGCTAAAATATGCAAAATATTTTTATATATATTTTTTTATAATAATGTCAAAAATACAACTATTCCAGTCTGTCAGTCAGCTCGGGCATGCTCTCTGCACCACTCGTCTCAAAGAGTCCTCTCTCGTACACGTGTTCTGGCCCCGGGAACTATGCGCCCTGCTCCGGGACGACGTGGTGCTCGTGGACAGCCCCGGGGTCGATGTGACCCCGAACCTCGATGAGTGGATTGATAAGTACTGCCTGGACGCGGATGTGTTTGTGCTCGTCGCGAACGCGGAGTCCACGCTTATGGTTACCGTGAGTATTAAAAGAGTGTATTTTTTTATTGATTTTTTTTAAATACATTTTTTAAGAAAAAAAATGGCTATGGTTGTACTCATGTATGTTATTTTGTCTGATTTAGGGCCGATTTTTCAATGCTTGGATAAAACTTATTCGTCGAATAATGTATAAAACCACCATTTTAAAAACTTATTCTAATTGCCCGTATTGGACAGTTTACGTGACATTTTAATATTATCGTGTAATACTTTTATTGGACGGATAAGTTTTATCGAAGCATTGAAAAATCGGCCCTTAAATCATTATTTATGCTATATGAATAAATATTGAAAGATGAATCTATATAAACTTAGGATTTTATCATATACAAAATGTATTACAGGAAAAGAACTTCTTTCACAAAGTATCAACGAAGATATCACAACCGAACATTTTTATACTGAACAATCGATGGGACGCCTCCGCCTCAGAACCCGAATATTTAGATCAGGTAAATAATTTTACCAGTTGTATTTAATGTACCTTCACTTACAAAAAACGAAACAAATTTTTTTTATCAAGACTTTTTTGTTCCTTATACAGTTATCAATAGGGTTCGAATGTAATGTTACACGTTCATGTTATATTTTAAAAAATAATTATCATTTACAAAAAAATATATATTAAAAAATATTAAAAAAAATTTTCATTCCGCAGGTTCCCGAATCAATTGTTGAATAAATATTATATTAATGTAGAAATATTTATTTATAATTTTTTTTTTATTAAATTCTCATTCCTTAGGTCCGCAGCCAGCACGCGAACCGCTGCGTCGACTTCCTGTCTCGCGAGTTACGCGTGTGCACGCCCAAAGAGGCTGAGGAGCGCATCTTCTTCATCTCGGCTAAGGAGGCGCTGCTCACGCGCATGCGCGAACGGGAGAAACCCGTTTCGTGTGAGTGGAGAGATAATTTAGTTGGATATGTGTGTGTTAGTGTTTGTTTGGTGAAGTTTGAGTGTGAGTGTAATGTAAAAAATTTTGTCTACCCTCATTTTGTTAAAAATATTTTTTTTAAGGAATCTACATTTTTGAATTGTAAACTGATTACAGTTTGTGAACTTCATTTTCAACTTTTATTCAATGATTAATCATCATATTATGGGCATAATAGTCGCTTTAAGTTTTTTTCTGTCACCTACAGCGCCTATCCTCGCGGACGGGCACCAAGTTCGCTACTTCGAGTTCGTCGACTTCGAGCGCAAGTTCGAAGAGTGCATCAGCCAGAGCGCCGTGCGCACCAAGTTCGCGCAGCACTCGCGCCGCGGCCGGAACATCGCCGGTGACGTCATGGCGGCGCTCGACCACGTGAGTGGGTGTAGTGTACACGTGACGTGGTACAGTACGAGCGCACCAAGTTCGCGCAGCACTCGCGCCGCGGCCGGAACATCGCCGGTGACGTCATGGCGGCGCTCGACCACGTGAGTGGGTGTAGTGTACACGTGACGTGGTACAGTACGAGCGCACCAAGTTCGCGCAGCACTCGCGCCGCGGCCGGAACATCGCCGGTGACGTCATGGCGGCGCTCGACCACGTGAGTGGGTGTAGTGTACACGTGACGTGGTACAGTACGAGCGCACCAAGTTCGCGCAGCACTCGCGCCGCGGCCGGAACATCGCCGGTGACGTCATGGCGGCGCTCGACCACGTGAGTGGGTGTAGTGTACACGTGACGTGGTACAGTACGAGCGCACCAAGTTCGCGCAGCACTCGCGCCGCGGCCGGAACATCGCCGGTGACGTCATGGCGGCGCTCGACCACGTGAGTGGGTGTAGTGTACACGTGACGTGGTACAGTACGAGCGCACCAAGTTCGCGCAGCACTCGCGCCGCGGCCGGAACATCGCCGGTGACGTCATGGCGGCGCTCGACCACGTGAGTGGGTGTAGTGTACACGTGACGTGGTACAGTACGAGCGCACCAAGTTCGCGTAGTACTCGACTTTGAACTTTACTGCAAGGGAATAGGGTGCGAATTTCAACGAAGGTTTTATACGACACCGCTCAGTCATTTTATGATCTTTTAATACCAGTTTTCACGTTGTCATTTAATACTGTCACAGAGTAAAAATAATTATTGAATCAATTTTTTGCGTCATTTTGCCTATGATAGTACTAGTATTATCCGTGATTCCCATTTCTTATTTGCCAAAACTAATTAATACAGCAAATTCAACTCAATTACAGATATACAATACAGCGTGTGACATGAAAGCGTCAAAAGTGGAAAAACAGAGGATATTACAAGAACAACTCTCGTCCATAGAGGAGCAGCTCACTTCCATCACGCGACAGATGAAGGATAAAATTGGGAGGATGGTGGAGAGTGTTGAACATAAGGTAAGATGGTTTTTGGAATTTAAAAAAAAATTGTTCTGTTTTTTTTGACTAGACGACCCTGCAGAGCAAGAAAATAATATATAAATCGATAAGTAAAGCCGTTATTTAAAAAAGGCAACAAACATGACCAAACGCAAATAACTATCGAAATCTATCGATCTATCGAAATCTATCGAACTATCGCAAATAACTATGGTATCCATTCTATCAAAAATCTTTGAAAAGTGTATGCATAAAAGATTGGTTACAGTTTGCAATCAATTCAATATTATTGTTAAGAATTAGTATGCGTTTCAGAAAAATAAATCAACCACTTTGGCTTTATACTCCCTGATGGATAAAGTTTTAGGTAGCATAAATCAAAACAAACTAACTACAGATCTTTTTCTTTGATCTTTCCAAAGCGTTTGACTTCGTGTCACACTTTAAACTATTAAAAAAATTGAGGGCAAACGCTACAAACGCTACACATTTTATCTTCAAAATAGGCAGCAGTGTGTAGTAGTTTCTAAAGACGATGAAATAACGCATTACTTTTCTGACTTCGAAATAATAAAATATGGTGTACCGCAAGGCAGTGTCCTTGGTCCCATTCTTTTTGTATTATACAGCCTGAAAATCAGCGCTGTTTTTGTGCAGCACTTTGCTGAGGCCGTTTGCCTAATTTTAAGAGAAATTTTGTTATGTTTTTGGCTGTGGTTTTTGGCAATAAGTTTATTTTCTTTCTTTCTTCTTTCTTTAACTCGATCGTGTTGCCCAGGTATCACTCACGCTGAGCCAAGAGATCCGCCGTCTCTCGGCACTGGTGGACGAGTACGGCGAGCCGTTCCGTACAGAGCGGGCCGCGCTCGAGCAGTACAAGCGCGCTCTGCACCGCCACGTGGAGGCGGGGCTCGGCTCGCGGCTCAAGAAGCGGCTCTCATCCGACATCGGCCACGAGATGGACGAGGCGCAGAAGGAGATGGCGGGTGAGTAGTGCGGGTGTATGCGGGTACATGCGGGTACGGTGCAGTACAAACAAAAAAAATATTTATTGTGCAGCACAGAGAAAAGTACAAATAAGGATACAGAATATATAAGTAATAAAAGAGCACAACAGGCGGTCTTATCGCTCAGACAGCGATCTCTTCCAGACAACCTGGTGGACGAGGAGACGCAGTGCATGAGTAATAAAAAAACAGGGCAAGGTGCACTTAAAATATGTACCCGCATATAATCTGCATAACAAGCTGGCCATTCCTTCTACGCTATATAGAGCGTTTTATATACACCACACCCGCATATAATCTGCATAACAAGCTGGCCACTTTCTTCTACGCCATAAAGAGCGTTTTATTTACACCGTACCCGCATACACCTGCATATAATCAAGCATATACCTGCATGTACGGGCACAAGAGAGAGATGGCTGACTAGTTCTGCTAGTTATATGCGGGTACGGTGTGAAGAAATCGCTATAGATGGCGTAGATGCGGGTACAGTGTAACAGATGTTTAACTCTGATCTTGTCAGCACGAATTGTGCTAGTATTTGGAATGTGAGTGAAAATAGTGTGCTACGCCGTTACTACAATATAATAAATAGATTTGAAATGTCAATAAAACAGCATAAGAGCGAGCGCGCACGAGCAACTTAGTTGCCCGGCAACTATTTTGTCTCTGTCGCTGTCTTCTCGCAAAGTTTTGAACGATGCGCTCACGAAAGCGACAGCAACGCAACTTTTTCTTTACAATTTTCTGCATTTATCAACATGGATTTCGAAGAAACGGTTGTGGTCTGTGCTCTTGTCCCGCATAGTTCCCATTCCCTTGGGATTTCCGGGATAAAACCTATCCTATGTGTTAATCCAAGTTACCCCCTATATGTGTGCTAAATTTCATTGTAATCGGTTCAGTAGTTTATGCGTGAAAACTGAAAACCATACATACCTACAAACCTTTCCTCTTTATAATATTAGTTTAAATATGTAATCGTAATTGTAAAAAGTAAAGTAGTTTTTATTTAATACTTTTTAGTGTATTTTTCAACACGAATCAAACGAGCTCAACCTCGATAAAGTTGAGTCAATATATTACTAAGTTCCTATGGCCACCTTCCGGTTCCATCATCAAATCAGCTCTATCTCATAATAATGTTTCATCGCTATCCAATTTACATGCGTATACAAAATTTCAGCTCAATCGGTTTCCTGGAAATGAATCAAAGTTACTTGCTACATTTCAATTAAGTCATCGAGACCAGATAAAAATGCTCATAAAATAAAAACTACTGGGCTTATCCGAATAAAATTTATGGGACCAATTCCACACCATTCCGCATCAAAAAAAAATGTAATCGTATACTAGAGTACACACGTAAGAAGTGAAACTTCTTTATGACCTTAAAAATGTCACGAGTATGGCGTAACGCAAAAATGTCACGCGTACGGCGTAACGCAAAAATGTCACGCGTACGGCGTAACGCAAAAATGTTACACTAAATAAAGAATCACGTAAACCGGTTCAGAAACCTCGGAGTAATCGGTGTACATACATAAAAAAAATATACCGGCCGAATTGATAACCTCCTCCTTTTTTTTGAAGTCGGTTAAAAACTACTGTGTACGAGAATAAACATTTGACATAAAATTGTTATTGACATAAAATACGTACTATCGCTACGCCGGTTACGCGGCAACTGGCCGGCGGCCGCCGACAGGCAACATTTTTGTCGCCGTGCGCGCACTTGCATTGAAACCAATAGATAGGGCGACAGTTGCGTCGCGGGCTTGTCTCCGAACCCGCGGACAAAAAAGTCTCCCGGGAGTTGCGTCGCTACGTGCGCGCACTTTCATACTAGCCCATGGGTGGAGAGACAAAATAGTTGCGGAGACAAAGTTGCTCGTGCGCGCTCGCTCTAAATACTATCGAAGAATCGACATAATTAATTAACAATTGCCTTATTTTTCAGATCGCATGTACAACATCCTTCCCATACACAAGAGAGCGGCCGCCGCGAGCGTCATAGTACCACATCAACAACCTTTCGAGGTAATACTTCATTCATGATTTAACTTTTGTTTAAGTCCTTTTGTTTTGTATGTTTGTGTCTTTTAAAAAATACGTTTAAAAATCGTAACGTATTAAATGTAACGTAATAAATTAAAGAACGTAACAAATTAAATGTCTATAGAATATTTCGATTCAAAAGCTATGCCCATTGAGCATCAACATACATACATTTTAATGGATAAATATTGTGACTTGAGTTTGTCTAGGTAATTTTTTGACGTGATAACGTTTTTAAAATCGTTTTAGTCGGGTGACATGTTCAGAAACTTGTGTCACACCAAAACCTCACGAGCGCGATCGCAGGTATAACGAGAGAGAGACGGACCGATCTCCCGTCTCATCTCGAGCGCTGCCACTAATAAGACGTTATCACGTAAACATCTCGATCGTAAACCGACTTTACAGACAACCAATTTTTTTTTTACAAATTTTTTGCACGTTTTCGCAGGTGTTATACCGTCTGAACTGCGACAACCTGTGCGCCGACTTCCAGGAGGACCTCAGCTTTCGCTTCTCGTACGGTATCACGGCGCTTATACAGCGCTTCCAGGGGAAGAATACGAATAAGATCGCGCTTAAGAACCCCCCGCAGTATACACCGGTATGTGTGTGTAGATTTGAATGGGTTAGGACCAAGAAGCTTATATCTACACACTGGAGATTGCAATATGAACATTAACTTGTAACAAGAGCCAAGTTAGGTGTGAAAGGGATAAAAAAACATACAGGCGTCATTCAACGTCATATTTTCTTGTTACAAGTTAATGGTCATAGTGCAATCTCCATTGTATTAGATATAAGCTTCTTGGTTAGGACAAATCTTATTTAGGAAAATGTTATTTTATATGGCAATGTTTATATTGTCTGTATTTTAAATTTATTAGTCTGTATTAGTTTGAAGTATGTTTTGTTCATTCGTTCCTATGTTCACTCGCTCGCTCTCTTACTCTGTAGGTACTGTGTGACGGTGTATCATGTAATGTAACTAAGTTCTAAAGAAAAATTAAAAAGTTCGAAATCTTCGTTTTATTTTTAAAACAACATCATAGTAAATTTTTGGTTCAGAAAATCTGTCGGCACGCTAGATTTTAAATTTTTTGAAGAACAAAAAATGTCAATGTTAAGTATAATTTTTCTTAAGTCAAACAAAAACGCTATGTTTGGCAATGCAACCCCATTTCGAATCATGTAAAGAACATTTTGACTAGATTTGAATAAAAAAAAAATGTTCGAAAAAATACTGTTTTTGACGTGACAACGTCTCATAATTCGATAAAGCTGGTTGCACGCACGAAAAAACATGACTCATGCGGCGTTACCTCGCTCTGAGGCGTTCCAAGTAAGGCTTGAAGTGCGAGCGAGAGCGCAGAACGAGCGACAAAAAAGCACAATCGGACGTTGTCACGTTCAACTATCGTCAGTAAACCGACTTTACAGACAACCTATTTTTTTAATGAAAACAATGTTTGTCCCCAGATCCCACCAACCATAGGCCCGGCACCAGTGACAGAAGTGTCCCGCGTGGGCAACAACGGTGCGATAATGGGCCCACTGAGCGCGGAGGAGTGGGGCATGGTGTCCAAGTTCGCGTTGTCTGCGCTCACCTCGCAGGGCACTATGGGCGGCCTGCTGCTGTCCGGATTGGTGAGAAAATATTGTTGAAGTGAAACTTCTTTATCGGGGTTGGCTGTGGGCTGTGTGACGGTCGGCTGGCGCGTGGTGGTGGCCACGGGGATCGTGTACGGCGCGCTGTACGCGTACAGACATAACTAACAGTGTACACACACATTTCAGCTGCTAAAGACGGTCGGCTGGCGCGTGGTGGTGGCCACGGGGATCGTGTACGGCGCGCTGTACGCGTACAGACATAACTAACAGTGTACACACACATTTCAGCTGCTAAAGACGGTCGGCTGGCGCGTGGTGGTGGCCACGGGGATCGTGTACGGCGCGCTGTACGCGTACAGACATAACTAACAGTGTACACACACATTTCAGCTGCTAAAGACGGTCGGCTGGCGCGTGGTGGTGGCCACGGGGATCGTGTACGGCGCGCTGTACGCGTACAGACATAACTAACAGTGTACACACACATTTCAGCTGCTAAAGACGGTCGGCTGGCGCGTGGTGGTGGCCACGGGGATCGTGTACGGCGCGCTGTACGCGTACAGACATAACTAACAGTGTACACACACATTTCAGCTGCTAAAGACGGTCGGCTGGCGCGTGGTGGTGGCCACGGGGATCGTGTACGGCGCGCTGTACGCGTACAGACATAACTAACAGTGTACACACACATTTCAGCTGCTAAAGACGGTCGGCTGGCGCGTGGTGGTGGCCACGGGGATCGTGTACGGCGCGCTGTACGCGTACAGACATAACTAACAGTGTACACACACATTTCAGCTGCTAAAGACGGTCGGCTGGCGCGTGGTGGTGGCCACGGGGATCGTGTACGGCGCGCTGTACGCGTACAGACATAACTAACAGTGTACACACACATTTCAGCTGCTAAAGACGGTCGGCTGGCGCGTGGTGGTGGCCACGGGGATCGTGTACGGCGCGCTGTACGCGTACAGACATAACTAACAGTGTACACACACATTTCAGCTGCTAAAGACGGTCGGCTGGCGCGTGGTGGTGGCCACGGGGATCGTGTACGGCGCGCTGTACGCGTACAGACATAACTAACAGTGTACACACACATTTCAGCTGCTAAAGACGGTCGGCTGGCGCGTGGTGGTGGCCACGGGGATCGTGTACGGCGCGCTGTACGCGTACGAGCGGCTCACGTGGACGGCGCACGCGCAGGAGAGAGTGTTCAAGCGGCAGTACGTCGCGCACGCGGGCAAGAAGCTACGGCTGATTGTGGACTTAACCTCGGCTAATTGTAGCCACCAGGTGCAACAGTGAGTGTGTTTTTTTTAATTTGATGGTTGCGGATTGTGTGTGATTAATGATATAACTTGAAATATTATGCTCCGTTTTTTTTCTTCTAAATATAAGATACTTAAGAAATATCGAATTGTCCGTTAAAATCCATTCGAGTCAAATGTTTGTACTTTCTTCCACACTTCCATCCATTATTTTCATCTACAAATAACACAATTTCGAGATTTATAGATTTCACTAGACTGCCACAGTTCTTGTCCTGAGCACTTTTTAACGACAATAATATTTTGTATCATAATATTTCCTAAAATATTTTCACTCATTTTCCAGGGAGCTATCCACGATGTTCGCCCGTTTATGCCGTCTCATAGACGAAGCCACAACCGAAATGGACTCGGAATTGATGGAAGTACGAGAAGCTATCAAGATGTTAGATGACGCTTCTACATCGGCTAAGAAATTGCGTAATAAGGCGAATTACTTGTGCCACGAGTTGGAGCTGTTTGATGACGCGTTCTTGAAACCTAACTAGGTTATGGGTGAGTATCCTAGCTTGAGTAGGTTATAGGTTACAGCTTGAATAGGTTATGGGTACTAGGTTATGACCAAGTATCTATATTTTGTGTAAATAAGTTATGGGCGAGTATCTTAACCTGAGTAGGTTATGGGTATAATAACTACTTAAGGTTATGGGTGAGTATCTTTGCCTTAATAAGTTATGGGTAGCATAACTTACGTAGGTTATGGGCGGTATCATTGCCTCAATAGGTTATGGGTAGCATAACTTACGTAGGCTATGGGCGGTATCATTGCCTCAATAGGTTATGGGTAGCATAACTTACGTAGGCTATGGGCGGTATCATTGCCTCAATAGGTTATGGGTAGCATAACTTACGTAGGCTATGGGCGGTATCATTGCCTAACTAGGTTATTGGCGAGTATTTTTTTTTGTCTAATAGGTTACAAGTATCTTAACCTGAATAGGTTACGGATGAGTATATTGCTTGAATAGGTTATCGGTATCATAACTTACGTAGGTTATGGGCGAGTATCGTAACCTGAGTAGGTTACGAGTGAGTATCTTTGCTCAAATAGGTTATAAGTAGTAATTTGGTTATAAATTTTAAAATAATTGCCTGGTTGCCTACATAAGTAAAATAAGTAATTTTAAAATAATCTATTTCAGTTGAAATTCAAGGATGCAAGTGAAACAAGGCATTTCACTGTACATCGAGCACTGGTATGCCGAGCGTCGCCACGGGGTTTAGTAGTATCATTGGTGTCCTGTTTGTCTGTCTGTTTGGTTACGCGAAAATGGCCGGAACATTCGTTATGATTATAGCTTGTTATTAGCGATGCGGTAGAACATTCTGGAATTTTTGTTTTCAATTTTTTTACAGTAAAAGAGGTTTCATAACAAATCTGTATTCATAAAGTGTTTCTGTCATTAGGGATATTTAAATAACGTGAATTGTTAAATTCGTCGAGAATAATTAAAAAAATATATTTAGGTTACACTTGAGAGAAACCTCGGGCTATAACTAGTTTAGAAAATAAAACGTATGTTTATTTCTAAGGCTAAGCGAATTGAGTATGATCCGTCATTATGTAAACAAAAATGAAGAAAGATATCTGTTTATACCGGGGTATTAAAGCTCTTAAATTCATTAGAACCATGACGAATGTTACTGCTATTTTCGAAGTGTTGCCATATATAAGGAAAGACACGTATTCAAAAAGCTTTTTCTTTTCAATATTGACTTTTCAAGCGCTTTTGAATTTTAAATTTAATGAAATTGTTTTTATCTTGACATACATTGATATTAAACGTATTATGATATTTTAAATTTCACTGTGATAATTAAATTTTCATGTTAAATAAAATAATACGATTACCGTTACCTTTGATGAACTTTAGAAATTTCTGGAAAAATGTGTTCTAGAATTCAGAACAAAATATAAATTTTTAAAATTGATTGTTCGATTGTTGGATTGTATTTATGAGATTATTGTAGTGGCGGGAAGGATAAAATTTAAATATCGAATTGTATCAGTGTTCAATATGCGGGTATCACACAAAGTGGTGTGGAAGGTGTACAGTGCGCAAATAAAATGATATTATGTTTAATTTTTATTAGTCAGTGTCACATATGGGCGTAGTGATTAGGTATCAGTTAGTGCTTTTAAGGGGATTGTAGAAAGGGGGGAGGGGGGGTTATTAGTCATTGGTTGAATAATAAAGTGTAACTTGATTTTTTAAGACCTCTCAATACAGAGAAATTATTTAATTTTGATGTGATTATTTTTCCGACCCAAATATCGACCAATAGAATTGCACCATTCGACGTCACGTGGTACAACCTACATGGTATTATACTGATAGTTTTTTGAAAATTTTCTCTGGTCGTTGACGTCAAACTGACAGGTTCAATTCAATTGTGAAATTATTGGCCGACATTTGGGACGGAAAAATAATCTCCCGAATACCACACGAGCTTCAAAATTATCTGGCATTTCCCTCAAGGTTCCCTGCAAACAAATAAATTCGTCAAGTTTTTCAGGAAAAATCACTCGCGCTTCGCGCTCGTGATTTTTTAACCTTAACTAAAAACTTGACTCCTTCATTTGTTAATTGAAAATACCCGATAATTTTGAAGCTCTTGTGGTATTATAAGTGATTATTAATATCTATAGATCTCGAATCGAACAAATCTTCAAAGTGACAACACAAGTAATAATCCATACTAATATTATAAATGCGAAAGTAACTCTGTCTGTCTGTCTGTTACTCAATCACGCCTTAACTACTGAACCAATATTCATGAAATTTGGTATAGAGATATTTTGATACCCGAGAAAGGACATCGGATAGGTTTTATCCCGGAAATCCTACGGGAACGGGTTTTTCTTTGAAAACGCGGGCGAAGCCGCGGGCGGAAAGCTAGTGGCTTCTAAAAATTGAGTAGCATTTGAGTAACTCAATAAACTTACACATCAAAAAGTTAAGTTATACTTCAATATTCAACTTCGCTGTTTCTATATTGATAAAACTCCCCACCTTCAGTATCGGTGAATAATATGAATGAATAAATGAATTTTTATTCGCTACGCCCGTATCACGATCAGGGAGGAATCGTTAACATTGTATATTATTTATTCGAACGTAGACAGGGGGCTGGCGGTTAGTTTTGTTAGGAAATCTAATGCTGTTATGCAACATGAATTCAGTAACTGAAAGACAAAATATATTGTAATTGCAACTTATTATAGTTTATTTTATAGTAGCGAGCAATTGCTCTAATTGACATGCTTTTGCTTTAAGATTACAATCAAAGTGAAGACAATATTTTTATATTATAAGAAACCTTAACATAATTTGCCGCTATCCCCCTGCCTATCTTGTATAGTAAATGAAGCCGGTATACTCAACTCAACGTTTACTCAAGTCCACGCAGAAGATTGAGTTGAGTTCCGTTTTCTATGTGTAAATTGTTGTTGTTATTTATACCGCTTAGTAGTTGAATCAAGTGTTATGTTTGTTTTGTGTAACTGTTTATACTTTGTGTTGAAACGCACGGACATTTTGTGGATCTGGTTGAAGTTAAAGATGGGTTAGCGGTCACATGCGTGAAAAGTTGACGGTTGCATGCTTTATTATTTACCAATTGATTAAACGTTATATAGCCTACTGTTCTACGTTTTTTCAACACATAAATGGCAAAAATATTGTATACTTAAGACAAGTTCTTTAATTTTAAAGAGTCTATTGTACAATAAAAAGAATCGAGTTTCAAATAGACACCATCGAATTTATTTGTAATCCTTTTTTTGCTACAATAAATATCCGTGCGTTTCTTTATTTTGGTGCTAAGTACCACACGTGAGGTCGAAGTAAAAAAAACCTTTGACAACATCCGCACTGCAGTTTAAGAAAGTTTTTTATGTTTATAGTGCGATTCTTATTTTAAGACCTCGCTCACTGTATATTATGTTGAATTATAAACATCTTAAATAAATGATGCAATTGAACATTGTATAATGTATTTGAATTTGTCTCGTTAAGCATGTTTATTATCTGTGCAAAAACGAGTTACTAATGACAACACTATTTTTTATGTATTATAGGTATTATTGTCTAGATAGAAATAAATTTAGTTACCAAGTTGGTTTCTTTTTTTTGCGTATCTGTTGGCAAGTGACATTGACGTTGACAGCTATCAAAAACCGAATAAGCGTAGCTTGTACCTATCCAAAGTAGATAAAAAAATAGGGAGATATGTTTTTAAAGCGGCAATAAGGCTTACACTTTCATAGTTAATTGAACATGACTACACTGTACAATATTATCATAAGGAATCTATTCAGGATACGGAAGAATGTCTATAACATACTTATTCTACCCTATTAATACTCTGTGGTGACCAAGAGGCAATACGTATGCGGTATGACATTAGTCCAAAATTAAGGAAAGAAATTGTTATTGTTAATAAATTTATAAAATAAACATTGATGTTTGTAGCTCGCCGTGATGGCATGGTACTAAGTACCTTTAATATTTGAGATCAGATGTCAATACCGTTTATTTGTCAAGGAATGAGTCCTATTTGACAAATAATAAAAAAGTATTCGCTGTAAACTGCTTTGTTTTGTTTATCTGATCTGATTGTACGCGAAACTCTAGCAACACCTAAATAGTTTTAAAATATCCTGAAAAATGTATGAGGCAACCAAACAAATTTTAATAGAAAACAATCATTTAGCTCTTCATGGCAACTCTGTTACAACGTTGTTTTATTAATTTTGCGTTATTTGGACATATTTAAATTTAGATGTTTAATTTTTAATTTAGTAATTGTAGGAAAATCAATGCAATGTTATTACTCATTACTCATATGAAAGATATCAAATTAGTGATTTTTGTATTACCGTCAATACGCTTAAAAATATTATTATAATTTTAATCGGAATTGTTTAAAAAGCCCCCTTTTGCATAATCTTTAATAAATGGGAAATTTTCTGAATATACCACAAAATGGAACCAGAATTAGTATAAACAGAACATTTGTGATCCACTATCTACATGTCCAAAGCTGTGACTGACATAACTAATGTAACTTAGCCATATGATAGGCAAATTAGCTATTTTATGTAATTAGCAAACACATAGATGAATTTCTTATGTAAATAAAAGATTATTGGTAAATAAATGTTTTATTTCAAACAACATATTTATAATAACATGATTCAATTCTGGCACACATACAAATAAGAAAAAATAATTATTCACAATGAGATCTTGGAAACTTAATTATTGTAACAAATTATGAGTAAAAATACAAGAACTTTAACTCAAATAAACGATTCTGATAAATATAAGTATAAATATACTAAGAATAATAACTATGATGTAGAAACTAAAGCACCCGAGCGAGGTCGTAGATTCAACTTAATTATACTTAAGAGTTTTTTTTTTTTGGTAATATTTATGTAGAAATTCCGCGTTAATAAATTACATTTTTATTACGCTGCCACGGTAAGTATGTCTTCGAAGTCCATATCTAATATTTTAGAACTGCATTTTGGTGGAAACTGAAAGAAAAAAATAAAGATTAAAAACAGAGGTTTTGTTTGTAGATTAACTTGAATTGATAAAAATGAAATGATATGAAATATGTTTATTATGGAACAGAAAAAGGAGTTTTAATGAAAGCTAATTGTATACCCATAAAGTTTACAAATAGTCTCTTTTTTTACACAAAAAATTACATTTACTACACTTAGTAATACTTATTACATCTTTCCAAGTTTAAAATACTGAATACTTACAACATTTACATCATTTTTAAACGCAGCCTTGTTAAAGCAAACCCCTTCACCTACGGTAAGTCCATAATGTTTACAACAATCTATTACTTCGTCAACACTGTTGAACAACAACCAGCGTTGTAACACTGTTGTTGGAACTGTCAGTGATTTGCTGTTGTAAGCTGTGCTGAGGACTTGAAGGCTCTGCCTGGAATGTAAGTATATTATGAATGGATAAAATATCTTTTGTCATATATCCCTTTTTAAGCTATTGCATAGCTTCTATCGCGGGCCTTGAGCGCGGGGACCGAATCCAGAAATTTTGTAACGAAAAACCTCACGCTCCCCACTCCGACGGACGCGGAGGTGTGGCTTGAAGGCATAGCATGCTTTACCGCGGCAGTCCCCGAGTGCCACATGAGTCTTTTTTTATTTTCTTACAGACTCTGTATTCAATAATTTATTCTTGCAATTTTTAACAAAGATGTATCTATGAGTTAAAGTCCTGTACAATGTTGTCTACCTATGAAGGGATAAGCTAGTACAGACTGACAAAAATTTTACAAATACATATGTAATTGTTTTACAAGACGTAAAAAGATTAGTGTACTTGTTTACAAATATACCTAGTTTAAAGCGGAAGAAGTTAAGTGGACTAGTCACTACATAGTATAAAACAAAGTCGCTTTCTCTGTCCCTATTTCCCTATGTCCCTTTGTATGCTTAAATCTTTAAAACTACGCAATGGATTTTGATGCGGTTTCTTTTAATAGAAAGAGTGATTCAAGAGGAAGGTTTTAGTATATAATTTATTAGGTTTTAGACAAAGCGGGCGAAGCCGCGGGCGGTTAGCTAGTTGAACTTAAAACTTACCTCTGCAATGTGGGTAGATATAAGTAAAAGGCACAACTGGTTAAAGAACATAATTTCTGCGATAGTCTACACATTCGAATGTAATTCCTTTTTAGATTAGCGACTGCTATTTCATAGGACAATCTTAGTTGTGGTTTTCTGAAAGAGAGAATTAATGGTATAAGTAGGAAAGGTAGGGAAATAGTAGTGTATGTATATTTCATATTATCTAATAAAGATACTGTGTATACTTTCAACAAAAACTAAGAAAATTAAATTTTTATTTTTATTGCAGTTGCAAAATTAAAAAATTCAAATTCAAATTATATTTATTTGCAAGAATGTAGTTACAAATTATAGATGTTTTTAATTACAATATTATGTGGCTAATACATTCTACCCATTGATTGGGTGTGCAAATATTGAAAAATAAAGCAAAGCAATTTCAAAAAATTATTACCTTTTTAAATACTGTGGTAAGTTTAAATACCGTAACATTGGCTGTAAATCATCCAAATTGCATAATAAATATAAACATTCTATTAGTTCTCTATTACACATATTTTTCCCATTCAAAGACAATGATTCCAGACCGAATGTATTATCTACATTAAAACATTTATTCTGTCTGTCTGTTTCATCGCAGCAACTCAAAAACCACTTCATGCATTCAAGAAGGTATTTGTTGTTCAACACAGGATCAAATTCATTCAATGATTTGTCTCTTAATCTGGAAAAAAAAACAAAAGTATATAAATAGAGGTCAATAATGATTTTTATATGGGCAGATTGGCACAGAAGGTACAGATTACTTCTTGCACACAAAAGGCTTTTTATGTTGAAGCTAATTCTCTAAAGTTTGGATGAATCGTAAAGCTTAATATAAAGTGAAGTCCCATGTCCCCTAGTGGGGTAAGGGGCATATGCATTATACAACTGTTTCACTGATCAATTTTCTTTAAGGACAAGTAGGTAATCAGCCTTCTGTGTCCTACCAGACCAAGACATTTTTTTTTCTTTGTCTCCACCGGGAATCGAACCCAGGACCCCTCAGTGTTACGCTCACGCGTCAACCACTGTACCGAGGCGACAGTCCAAAAGCTTAATATAATGATATTTAAATATTATTAACAATTACATATATCATCTTGTGTCCATCAAATTACAGATACATCTATTTCTGATAAATTCTCATCTTTTTATTCAACTATTACCTTAAAGCGAAGAAAACATGAAACCTAATAATAGGTTCCAATAATTCCATACACTGTTCTGGTGGCAAGCGCTGTATGGTCATGTCTTGACGGACAGCTCTCAGCCGATCATTGAGAAAATCATACACAACTGTTAATGGCACATCTGATCGCTTTGCTACTCTGCAAAATGTAAGTATATTTCAATTTTTAAGCTACTGAAAGACAGACAGCAAAAATGTTGTTATTAATACCATAGCCCCTGCTAACAAGTGATTGTTTATTAACTGTTTTTTTTTTAATTATACAGATTTTATAATAAATTGGATGTAATAAATTATTAGTCTATCTCAGAATATCTTGAAATTGTTATATCAGAATAAATTATCACATAAAAATATTGCTACAGTACAGTACAGCAACACAAGGTGTGATTTACACCATTTTAAGACAATCTGCAATTTAAATAAATATGTACATGTCTTACTCAAATAATAAATATTGTACAACTTTTCTTAATACATGATAGGGTCGTAACAGCTTTGGCACAGCCATATTGGAGTCTGCAGCAGATCTACTGTATGATTTAATTAACTTATGTTCATTTCCAACAACTTCCAAGACATGTATTAATTTTTCGCGTTTTCGCCTGAAAAGTTAATAAATAATTATTTCATAAAATAAGAAAAGTACACGATAATCATTATTCATTAATGACCCAGAGCCAGAGGAGTTAGATAAGGTATTATTGATATTGCTAATTAGTTTTAAGTCAAGGAAACATTCTGATTTAATGTAACTAAAATAAAAACAAACTTACAGAGCGCTTTCTTCTTGTGGACAAAAGTTAATACAAGTTCCAGCAATATTCGTGCCGAGTTTTGCTGTATTTTTGTTTTGTAAATAATCTAGATACGACATCGTTTATATTTAAAAAATATTTTAATAATCGAATTTCGAGTTAATTTTTCTGCCAATTTTGAAGATTTGGCACGTTTGGCACCAAAATTGAAAAATGTCATGATGACATTTCGTTAGTTTTTTTTTCGTTTTTTTGGTAAAGACTGCACTATTTGCCAGTGTCAACTTCAGATGTTAATCCATTTTCTTTAATAGCAACACTAATTTTCACTGTGTCCGATTTGTGGTCCGATTAGGTACAGCTTGGGTACAGCCTCCCGACACCACCCCGACACTTACCACCCTTATATTACAGGCCCGTGTTGTTCGAACTGGGTCCCCCCGATAGCACCACCGTAGAGTACATGACGAAGGTAGACTGGCGAAAGTTGCACGAGGCCTTACAGCCCGTCGACTCGCCAGAGCTGGAGTCTGTACCTGACAAAATCGACACGGTCGTAGAGGCGCTCGACGCGGTCTCCTCGGTCACCAGCCACATTCAATCCAAGATTGAATACGCGTCCCGGCGGGTCCCCGTTGGCCTCGGCCACCGGTTGGATCTGCCCCCGGACGTACGAAGGCTGGTGGGCGATAAGAACGCGGCGACGCGCGCCTACGACCGAGCACCGACAGACGAAAACCGTAGGATACTTCGTTCCTTACAGAGAGAGGTAAGAGAGCGAATTCACGAATTACGCAACGAGCGGTGGGACTCTTTACTTAGCGATCTCTCTCCCTCGCACACTGCCTACTGGCGGCTTGCGAGGACTCTCAAATCTGATGGTATTGCCGCCACGCCACCGCTCATTCGTCCTGACCAACCTCCCGCTTTTGACGATTTTGAGAAGGCCGAATGCTTAGCTGACAGTTTAGAGGAACAATGTTCCCCCAGTCTCGACTTGACCGACTCGACTCACATTAACGTAGTTAATCAAGAGATCGCACGTTTCACCGAAACCCCTCGTATCGATGCCGAGCCCTTGTCACCAACGACGGCCACCGAAGTAAAATCACTTATCAAGTCACTTGCCAGTAGGAAGTCCCCAGGCGGAGACTCTATTCCCAATAGAGCTCTAAAAAGCCTGCCGCCCGCCCTTATCGCTCTCCTAGTAGCCACCTTTAATTGTCTCCTGGCCAATTGTACCTTCCCCGCTAAGTGGAAGGAAGCAATTGTGATCGGGATCCACAAACCGGGCAAACCCCGGAACGTGGCATCTAGTTACCGTCCCATCAGTCTCCTCAGCTCTCTGGGGAAAATCTATGAGAGAATCATCTCCAAACGCCTCTGGGACGCAGTCATTGCCAAAAAGCTGCTCCCGGACGAACAATTCGGCTTTAGGCGAGCTCACTCATGTCCTCACCAAGTACACCGCATCACGGAGTACATTCTCGCGGGCCTCACCCGCCTCAAACCCCACAGAACGGGAGCGGTCTTCTTTGACGTAGCGAAGGAGTTCGACAAGGTCTGGCACAACGGTTTGATTTACAAACTGTACACTCTCGGCGTGCCAGACAGTCTCGTGTTCATCATACGAGACTACTTGTCTAACCGGTCCTTCCGCTACAGACTAGACGGCACGCTCTCGTCTTCACGTCCCATCCAGGCCGGAGTCCCTCAGGGCTCCGTCTTGTCGCCCCTCCTATTCGCGCTATACACTAGCGACATCCCAAAGCACGATAAAGTGCAACTATCCCTCTTCGCGGACGACACGGCACTCTACGTGTCGAGTCCATACCGCAAAAGAATAGCTCCACTCCTACAATCCGCGACCGATGCAGTAGGCAAATGGTTTCGCAAATGGGGTATCACTGTGAACCCCGACAAGAGCGCCGCCGTGCTCTTCAGGCGCGGCGGCCCCGAGGCCATAGATAGTGTCAAACTCTATGGCCAAGTCATTCCGTGGCAAAAGCACACCAAATTCTTAGGCGTCACTCTAGACGCACACATGTCATTTAAAGCCCACATTAAGGCAGTCCGTAAGAAAGCCAGCTATGTTCTTAGCCGGCTCTATTACCTTATAAACAGTCGCAGTAAAATGTCCCTTAGACATAAGGTGACACTTTACAAAACGGTGGTCCGTCCAATCCTCACTTATAGTAGTGTAGTTTTCGCGCATTGCGCCCCCAGCTCCATACACAAGCTCCAGACGATTCAGTCGCGGTTCATGAGAACGGCGACTGGAGCGCCCTGGTTCGTGCGTAACGTGGACCTACATAGGGACCTAGAACTCCCCACCATAGCCCAATGGATGAAGCAAGCGTCTAAGCGCTACTTCGACAAGGCTAAAAACCACCCCAACCCATTGGTGACAAAGGCCATCGCATACGTCGCGAATCCCGATCCCACTCGTCGTCGCAGGCGGCCGAGACACGTCTTGGACGACTTCGACGACGACATTACCAAAGCTAACGCACGGCTAGACTCGGCGATTGAAGCCCAACGTCGAACCAACCGCGACACCGCACACACCACAGCAGAAAGCGTACACCGTCTTCGCCGGCGAAGACGAGGTCCCTTGTTCCGCGTTCCCGCGCCCACCCGGGTGAGCGCCCGTCCGATTAGGGCCCTTCTGGCCTCCTCCACTCAAGCGACAGCTCAAGCCGAGGTTCGTGGTCCCCGTCAAGGGGGGACGCCCTTGTGCATGTCGCTACCAGGGTGAACCTTCAGTTCACCCCCGCGTCCGCGTTAAAATGTAGAAGCCCTTCTGGCTAACATTGAGAGACACCACACAAAAAAAAAAAAAAAAACCCTTATATCACGGTCAATCTGTTGCAAGTTCTCTGAGCCAGTTTTCTTCTGCAGGATCGATACCCAAAATGGCGATTTATAATGTACCATAATAATACTTGTTTTATCGTGTATTAGGCAATAGCACAGAATACTTAATAGTAGCTAATTGAAACAGATGACTCTAAAAGGCTTTTTCTAAAATAAATAGTTGATGATATACACGCAGCTGTAGATATAGCAATTATTTAAATAAATTTTGTTCTAAGCCATATAATGTCATAAATGCTGAATACCTAGTGCTGAATTAAATTCCAAATCTAAAATTGTAACTCCCGATCCCAGTGAGGACGGATTCTGCCATAAAATTGTTTCAATTTCGTTTGTATCTTCAATTGACAGTTTTATGATGATGGTTTCTTGTAGCCTGAATGTAGGTATTATTATAAATAGGGCTCTGACTGAATTACAGAGATGGTAATCTTTTCATCGGTGGTTTTTACATACCTACTATAAAAATGAATGCCCAAATGTGTTGGTAAGCGCAAAACTCGAGAACGGCTGAACCGATTTCGTTAATCCTTTTTTTACAATATTCCTTGAAGTACGAGTGGTTCTTATGGTGAGAAAACATAAACATATACCATGGGCGAAGCCGGGGCGGACCGCTAGTTTTATAATAGGTAGGTATTATGTAAATATGACACAAAGTTAGCTAGCTACTAGTTATTATTCTGTGACAAAGTGTATAGGTACACTACAGTTATGGGCACAAGCTTCTTATATCTTCTATATAGGGTGGAATTTATTTTGAAATGCCACCTAGAGAAAATCCCTTGTTACAATCAGTGGCAATTTTTTTAAAAGAATGAAAACAGCTTTCATCCATTCACGAAAATTTGTTTACCACATCCGGTAATTGAGCCGATTGAATTCAGTTAGAATTATACACCCCGTTGTTATATTGAATCGGTCGTTAGAGTCATTACAAGGGAAAACAGTCTTCATAATCATTCGATTCCTAGCTAGGAATATTGATTTTTCAAAAATCTAAGGATGCATCATTGTGATCCTCATATCTAAGCCATTTTTAAAGATATAAAAAAAGTAAAAACACAGTTTTTTTTTCATAATTATTTATTTGGAATAAAAATCTAAAACGTTCGTCCGACTCATTATGCAGACACATAGAGAATCCAAAAACAACACGATCGATAAAAGCACACAAACAACAATCCAATTTAGTGTATTTTATTTATAAATATTGCATATATGTATATTGTTAGAATAGTATGATTGGTTGCTCTAACATATATTCTTCCATATGCCCTGCCTTGCTCCATCGGGAATATGTTTGGTAAAGCATTGGGGACGATTGTCAAATTTCTGATTTGAAAATTAGTATTCTGAAATAAAATAAAATTAAAAGTCAAACATTTTATTTAGTATGAAACATAAGAAATAATAAGAATAAGATAATAATAATAATAATATAATAAGGGCGTAGGGATGTGACGACCCCATCGCCCACGGTTGGAATATCTATTGTTTACTTGACAATAGATATTCCACCCGTGCAATCAGTCAACCCGCAGGACACCTTGTGGCGGGGTGTCGGGGAGTAGCGACCCCGCGGGAACCGAGCGCTCCCGGGGGAGGCCCCTGTCTTCATCTCCGGCTTGCCTTCACCGGCCGGTCGGAGTGAAGCCTGACGAGGACAGGACCCCCACCTCTGGCTTGCCTTAACCGGCCGGCCAGAGTGGAGTCGCGAGAGCTTTTAGCTCGAAGGGTGGATGCGAAGCGTAAGTGGCGAGTGGGCACGTGATGCTGGACCCTCAGGGAGCGCGTGATCGTAGTTTAAAGTCCAGGGACGCCTCTCCACCCTTAGCTGCTCACAATATGTTGCCCCCTTGTCGCACTATTGCAGCGACTTATTTCGGGGGCCCATACAGTGAGAGGGCGAGTCACCACCTGCCAACATATTTTTACTTTCTTTTAGTAGAAAGGCAGGTGCCATAGTTTCCAATAGTCCCCAAATACCGGCCCATTTAACACCCCACTCCATATCCCAGTTTATTTTGTTTTCCATATCTCGAAATAGTCCTACATCGGCCGCGGACTGCCTAGGACTGTATCTCTACAGTACAGTCATGGGCAGGCTGCGGCTGGTGTCCCACAACACAGTAAAGTTCTCTAAAGGGCCTCTGCGTGTTGGATCCGTGTCCCCACGTAAGCCTTCCAAAGGACCGGGTACCTTCCTTATGATGGTACCCGAGTATTATGGATGAGATACACATAATAATATAATAATAATAATAAGATACAACGGTAGGTAAAAGAATACGCGGATTTTAAAATCAGACAAAAATGCTCATAAAATAAAAACTACAGGGCCTATTCGAATAAAATTTTTATGGAACCAATTCGACACCATTCCGCATCAAAAAAAGAATCACGTAAATCGGTTCAGAAACCTCGGAGTAATCGGTGTACATACATAAAAAAAATTAAAAAAAAATACTGGCCGAATTGATAACCTCCTCCTTTTTTTTTTTTTGAAGTCAGCCTCTATTAGAAATTGTGCCTTAGAATATTCTTTATAATATGTTATAGGTTGTAATAGGTATGTGAATGATGTTTCACAAAATCAATGTTATTACCGAGTAATACGTGATGCCAGTAATTTCAATTGCAAGCAATTATACAGGATGTCCCACTATTGTGATACTAAGCGCGAAGGGACTTGTAGTATTGCATACACTGATCACGTAAAAAATACTTAAACAACAAAATTACATCAAAAAATTTTTGCTAAATTTTTCCTGAAAATCCATGTTTTCTTCTCTAGCTTCGCTCAGCCGGCATATACCGCTTCGCTAATGTGAGCATTTTGTCTATGAAAACATAATCTTAAACGATAAGTCACATGCTGGTAGGAAAGCTGGGCAGGTTGCTTGTTAGGGGTGTACGCATAGAGTTTTAAGAATTCAAACATTTGAAAAAAAACTGCGTCTGGAATTTTATAAGTATTTTTTACGTACTCAGCGTAATATGCAAAACTATAACCTCCTTTGAGCTTAGTATACCAAAAGGCAAAAGTGGGACACCCTGTATAAGAGTATTTATTTTATTTTACAGATAAGAATTATTGGTAACTTACGGGTGGCATTGGACATTTCAATTGATTTCCAAATGTAAAGAATGGAGATGAGAATAAATCACACAACTTGAACTTCAATTCGATAAACGATGGTCTATATTCATTGTGAAGAAATTCTTCAATGACGACGCTCGCCTGAAATTATAGTCACATGAAGGTACAACAATAGGTGCCTATACTCAAAGTATAGAGTATGTATTTCATTTACTATTAGTGCGTAGCTATATTACTGGCTCTGTGGTGCGTAGGGGTTATAAAAAATATTTATTGCTTATTACTTTGATAGCTTTCTTTACCCAAAGCAATCAAAGAAGGAATCTGATTCAGAAGTTCGAGCTCACGTCCAAGCTCAAGAGGAACTTTATCAATTCTAATCGTTAAAAAGTGAATTAAAAATTTTGCGGAGTTTGTTGGGGGAATCTGTGAAAATATCAAACAACTCACTGTAGTCGTTTACAGTTTTACAAATTCTCGCAATGGGTGAGTTTCGACTCGATACGGTTCTGCGTTGAGGAGGACACAGCGGCAACAAAACCTTACGAGGGTATCTAGAAGGCACCTTTAAATTAAATTTTTGAAGCAATTGGGGGCAATCAATTTTACTATTGAATAATTTCAAGGCAAAGAGTAAATCAAGAAGTACCCGACGATTATCAAGAGATGTAATTTTGAAGTGAGATAGTTGCTTTTTATATGATGGTAACTGTTTCTTTGATTTTCCACTTGCATAAACAAGGTGCAAAAGAAATCTTCTCTGTATCCTTTCCAATCGTAAGGAATGGCACGCATAGTGAGGTCTCCAAACCACATGTTCTTCGTTCATTCATTCATTCTTGACTTGGATTGTGACTTACCGATAAGTTATTGTCCAACGTGCGCAAAGCTGTACCATATACATTGAGGGTTGGTTTCCCTTTCCGGGAATATCTCCTTACGGTCGCTGTCAGATTCGTAGTGTACACATTATCATAATATGGAACTTCAACCCTTTCAATCGAAGCCAGGAATGCCTGGAAAAACCTGGGTTGTCTATATTTTTTGAGAAAAATAGTAAGTGTGATTACACACAACCTACTGTGATTTCTCTGTATCGGATTAGATATAAGGTAGGTTTCTCATCCTGTCTTGAATCGGTGGGTGGAGATCAACCTCGCCATGCTATTGCAAAAATGACAGCACACGCGTTTCTTGGGCCAAGCTCCGTCCACACTGAGCGAGCTGCTATCCGCAGCATTTGCTTCGCGAGGCTGCTCGCTCTGTGTGGACCTGCCAGGTAGGTCCACACAGAGCCTACCTATTATCTATTCAAGAGAGGATGAGGAACCGAGTTCACTAATATGGGGAAATTGTACACGTCATCTGATCTAAACATTGTAAAAGGAAAACATTTGTGTTTTTGCTTCACACAGCACCTTTTGGACCGAACCAAATCATCGTTTACCAGCAAAAACCGACATTATTCCTAAGTTACTTAGCTTTTAGAGCTAATAAATTAACTTATTTATTTTTTATTTATTCTGATCGTTCTATACAGAGTGAGGCAATATAGAAAATAAAAAAGTTGGTGCGAAAGATATTGTATACAACTTCTAACTTACATGAATTACCCCGAATAGAAAAACAACGATGCAAAGGTTTACAATCATAGTTTAAACATGTAAGTCGGCTAGATTACAGAAATCTAAGTAAATTGAATAAAATGCTAAATTTAAAGGTGCAGGCTAATTTCCGTTAAAATTTAAATGTTCTAAATTTTAACGGAAATTAGTTTTGTGAATGCATTAGAATTTAGATTATCTCATTTGCATCAGTATATACAGGGTGGAATTTAAAATAAAAAAAATTATAAAAAAAGATTATAAAATTCATCTAATAACTTGTGAGAGAGAAGTATAGCAATGGTGCAATGTCATATCGGTCGTATTCAGTATTCACCCTTCTATTCACCACTATTCACACAGATAAAAAATCTAGTTATATTAGTAGTAAATTGTACTCTAACTCTGTCGTAGATTTCATCAGCATAAAGCTATATTATTCCTAGCGTTTAGGGCTAGTAAATTAATTTACATGAATTACTCCTAATAAAAAATAAACCACGTGGTATAAACCATCAAATCATCAATCATGGCTTAAACCATGTTGCAAAATTACAAATTCGTATTATATTATCAAACACGATACTGATACTGTATTAAACACGAAAAAATTGACAAAGAATAGTGATTATCTTTAAATAAGTTATTATCTCTAATCTAAAAAAATTATATAGGTAAATGTTATGTAACTTTACGGAACGGACAAATGACGGAAAAATGTAAATTTTAACGGAAATTAGTTTTGCGAATGCAATAAAATATAATATTATTATCTCATTTGAATCAGTATACCTAGTCGTTGTAGTATATGTACACAGTGTGATTTTGTCAAGTCACATTGGTAGGCTAAATAGAACATACCTATTTAAATTATTTTTAAAAGACATCGCCGTTTGTGAAGAGATAGGTACAATTATACTGGTACATATCAATTTTTATGGACGCCCTATTACCTATATTATTTCGTTGGATATAAAAGAAAATATTGGTAACAATAAATAGATTACAATAAAATTACTTTTTTGTTCTCAATTTCGTGTTAAATAATAAATATTTTTTTTACGAAATTGAGAAATAGAGTAAAGAATACAACCGAAGACGTTATGGTAGAGAAGGCCTCTACATTTACCTCTATTGAGGTATTTCTATTAATTTCTAACAGACAACCACAAAGGCTGATGATGATGATGAACCACAAAGTAAGTGAAAAGAGGGTAGAGACTTGCATGTTCGACACAACAAGATTTTTTGCTATATTCATAATATGTTGACGTAATATTGTTAAATAAAAATATATGTAGGTACCTATATACCTACAATTGCTAGGTTTTTTTCTTTACTTCTAAGTTTAACAATTTTGGTGCACAATAAAGTATTTTTGTTTGTTTGTTCCAGTGTCCCTGTGGCTTTCGCCCGGATAGACGTTGTATGAAATCATAAAATAATAAAAAAAATGTTATATGACTAAATTATTCAATATACAGGGTGTCCCACTGTTGGTATACTAAGCTCAAAGGAGGTTATAGTTTTGCATACGCTGAGTACGTAAAAAATACTTAAAAAATTCCAGACGCATTTTTTTTTCAAATAGATGAAATCTTAAAACTCTATGTGTACACCCATAGCAAGCAACCCGCCCATTTTTGCCACTAGAACGTGAGCTATCGTTTAAGATTATGTTTTCATAGACAAAATGCTCACATTAGAGAGGCGGTATATGACGGCTGCGCGAAGCTAGAGAAGAAAACATGGATTTTCAGGAAAAAAATATCAAAAAAATTTTAACGTGATTTTGTTGTTTATGTATTTTTTACGTGATCAGTGTATGCAAAACTACAAGTTCCTTCGCGCTTAGTATACCAATAGTGTGACACCCTGTATTTTATAGGTTTTTAATTTTTCATCTTTCTCGTGGATTCTCGTCCAGTCTACTCGACTGGCCAATGGGTAGGTCTCGATTTATGTTCGTCAGAATCGTTTGACTTTCGCTATTTATCCGACGAGTTCGACTAACGCCCACGCGACTAGTCCGCCGGTAAGAATTGAAAATATTATTAATGTTTCGCTTGCGCGGTTCAGAACAAAATTTTACAACTACATCTACAAAAGTTTTTAAAACTACAGTTATAGCTACAACAGTTATTAAAACTATCACTGGTGCTACCGAACACCTTTTTCAAAAGCTGTTATACATATTAGCAAACATTACCTCTACAAGATTTTCCACCACTACGCTCTTTTTGAGAGAAGATGCCAATTCTACATTAGATACTGCCCTGCCATGGCCCTGCCCCTGCTTCGTTACTTTTGATTTGTGTCTTATCTCTCTGCTCGTCCCGATCAACCTTTACCATACACTAATAGGTTACCGGGTTTTGTGTCGATAAAATAAATTTCTCTCCTAACCTAACCTCTAACTCCTAACCTCTAAATAATTTATAATAATATATAAATTGAGCCCGGGATGGTTTTTATAAGAGTGACTGAATCTTTTCTATGAGACTATGAGACATTAGACTTAATTTGCAATGTTTTTATAGGACATACAGGTGTAAATATAAAAGACGATCGAATATATGAAGACATTTATTACAATTTATTTACAAATTTAGTATATAAGTAGCTTTTTACAATAGGATGCTTGGTTTCCGTGATAAAAAATAAGACGTAAATTCTGCCTTGTTCCATTGGGAAGATATTTGGCAAAGTATTCGTGCTTATCGTCATATTTGTAAGGCTATAGAATTTCTGAAACAGAAAAAAGATCGTAAGCTTTATTTGGTTATTGACATGTTATTGAATTTAAACTTATTTCAACCTCGTTACTGAGACTGCTCTTTAAATTATATGTGATGTAATTTTCCTTTTTGTTGTAGGTACCTATTTAATATGATAGTGACAAACATTGAAGTTGTGTTTCGGAACAATTAGCCTAAGTAGTAAGTACCTTTGTATTTTTTTTTCTAAGGGTATTTTTACTTCACAGAGAAAAGTTGAGTGTTACAATTCAGCAAAAGGGAACGGGAAATATTGAGATAAAATCAGCATGTGCATTGTGCAAGAACCAGAAAATTGAATTGTATGAAATCCGCCGATCCACACTTGCTAATCTTCCTATACAGAGTGGACATTTTTTATAGGCACTCGAGGGAATCTGCTTGAAATACTGGAGATAGCAAATTTTGTTCCAGGGCCCATAGACCACCCTGTATAAGGTTCATTGGATTCAAATTAGCATACTTTGTCTCTGCAGTGGAAATAAATGGGTTACAATCATTATAATTGTAATAGAAATAGTAAATTTAATTGATATCTAATTTAGATAGATATAATTTTAAGAATGGATTACTTACAGGTGGTAGTGGACATTCCAAGCCGTAGTTTTTCTTTAAATCTAATAATGGAGAGTCGAATAAATCACAAAGCTTAAACTGAAACCTGACAAATGATGGTCTATATTCATTGTGAAGGTATTCCTCGATTACCAATGCAATCTAAAAATAAAGATTATATTAAGTTACTACATCTTCTTATATATAAAAATGAATCGCAAAATGTGTTGGTAAGCGCATAACTCGAGAACGGCTGAACCGATTTCGATAATTCTTTTTTTATTATATTCCTTGAAGTACGAGGATGGTTTATATGTAGAGAAAACGTAAATATTATGTACCACGGGCGAAGCCGGGGCGGACCGCTAGTCTTATATATAAAAATGAATCGCAAAATGTGTTGGTAAGCGCATAACTCGAGAACGGCTGAACCGATTTCGATAATTCTTTTTTTATTATATTCCTTGAAGTACGAGGATGGTTTTTATGTAGAGAAAACATAAATATGTACCACGGGCGAAGCCGGGGCGGACCGCTAGTTACTAAATAATAATAACCTACTTATACGAGTGTAACCAAGATAATATTGTTAGAAAATTATTGAAATTAGTTATTTCTGTGTCAATTTATATAACTATATGTTGGATAATATGTATTTATTATTTAAGTAAGCTAAGATTGTTTTATTTAATAAAATTTTGCATCGCTGTCGTATTGGGCATGTCCTGTAACGGCAAGTGATGTTTTTAAATAAATAAATAATATAAATACTATACTAGTAGTTTAACTTACCGATACATTCTTATCCCACGCCTTCTCAATGTAGCCATAAATATTCAGAACTGGGTTACTTTTCCTGGAGTACCTCCTCACGGTCGTCGACGCATTCTTAACGTATACCTGGTCATAATATGTAATTTCAACCCTTTCCATATAAAGGTCGAATGTCTGGAAAATGAGCAGTATCCTATTAAATATATAATGCAAAAGTGTGATGTGTTTTTTTCATGTCGCTATGGAGCCATTTTATGGTATGTTTTTGTGTCTGGAGACAGTAAAGACGAAGAGTTGTATAGGTTACTTCTTACCTCGGTGAAATATCTCATTCTAATAGTTCAAATTGGTTGGATTAAAGCGCGTCACGCACGGTGAAGATACTATAATATTTTATCTTAAGATACTGTTATATTTTATATTACAGTATCTTAACGCATCCGGTATCAGCGTTCGGACCATCATTTTTCTTTTTGTCATTGCGTACCAAGACCCCTGTAGAACCGCCATCCTGTTACAAATGACCCACAAAATTTCGCGTCATTTGTAACAGGATGGCGGTTCTAAAATATAACAGTATCTTAAGATAAAATATTATAGTATCTTCACCGTGTGTGACGCGCTTAATAATTAGATACGAATTCGATACGAATCTCTTGCAAACGCTATTATAAGAAGTAGATGTCGAGATTGATACTTAATATAAATGAAAACTACACATTGTTTAAAACCTAATTTGTAACAAGCCCACATAGGATACCTTTTCGCCCCAAACAATTAGTTCTACGATATATAGTAGGTTTAATTTGTATACTTGTTTGTATACCTAGGGGTATAGTATTATATTATTATCTGTGCCTACGATTACTGTCGGATAATCCTCATTCTAGACTAGCTGTGCTCCGCGGTTTTACCCGCATTGCTCCGCTCCTGTTGGTCTTAGCGAGATGATAGATATACATACATAGCAGCCTTCCTCGATGAATGGGCTATCTATTTCTGTGATCTGTGGCTATCTAACACCGCAATTTTTTTTCAAATCGGTCGTAGGATCATCGGATCAGAGTAGTTGCCCAGGTTAACGCGTTCAAACAAACAAACTCTTCAGCTTTATAATATCAGTATAGAAACTCAAATAAATTGACTTACATGAATTTTTACAAATAAAAATGCAAGTACACCAAGGTTTAAAATCATAACTTTATACATGTCGGTCGGCTATGTAATTCTAAATCGTTTTAATTTATTTTAAAGAGCCTGTATCAACATTCATTCACTAAATAAGTATATAATAATACATAATGAGGATAACAACATAGGCGTAGTCAATTTCAGTGGAAATTAGTTATGTAGGTAATTGCTCTAATTTTATTTTTTTACAAAAAAAATCTATTTGATTTTAATCTGATACATATATGAATTTCGTACACCATGGAATAATTTAAATTCTAATAATTAATAAAACCGGCCAAGTGCGAGTCGGACTCGCGCACCCATAGGGCTCCGAACAAACCTATTTTTTTCATTTTACCAAATTTCAAGATTGACGTGTTCACGTGCTCAATGCTCATTCAAATACGTTGATTTATAACTTTGATTCTTTCACAGCTTCAAAGAACCGTATAAACAGCATATAATACCTTTACGCGTTCCTGAGAAAATATTTTAAAATATTTTTGAAATTTGTCAAATTACTAACTTTAAAAACGAAACAAAAATTACATTTTAAGTAGGTTAGGTGGGTACACAAACTTTCATGTTAGTAAATTATTTGAAAATCTGTTTATGTTTAGTATAGTTTATTCTACGGAACCCTAAACTAGTAGTAACTAGCAGACAATACTTATCTATTTACTATTATTATTTATATTTTTGCGTTTCGAAATTATTGAGTTGGCAAATTGCGGCCGAGGGAATCGAGATGGCAAAAAATACATTTCGTTCCTTTTTATTAGCTTGTGTTTTACTAATAGCAATTTATGATGTTATTAATGTAAGTAATCTGTAATATATATTTTAACTAGCTTTCCGCCCGCGGCTTCGCCCGCTTTATCTAAATCCTAATAAATTATATACTAAAACCTTCTTAGAGAACCACTCTATCTATTAAAACAAACCGCATCAAAATCTGTTGCGTAGTTTTAAAGATTTAAGCATACATAGGGACAGAGAAAGCGACTTTGTTTTATACTATGTAGTATGTAGTGATGTGTAAGATACTAGCGGTCCGCCGCGGCTTCGCCCGTGGTACATGTTTACGTTTTCTCTCCATAAGAACCATCCTCGTACTTCACGGAATATTATAAAAAAAGAATTAACGGAATCGGTTAAGCCGTTCTCGAGTTTTGTGCTTACCCATACATTTGGGAATTCATTTTTATTATACTTATGTCTATGTAGATAATATTATGGGAACTGATAAATAATTATTTTTAAAGATCTTCAAATCTCTATAGATAATATTCAGGCTGAATGTGTGACAGTGGGGTTTTAGTCGGTAAGAATCCGACATAACCCACGGGTCTTTCCCCGGAGGACGTGGGCATGCAAGATTTCCCCACTTTAAAAAAAATGCTGAATGTGTGAAGTTACAACGAGGAGTTTTAAATAAAATATATGGTTTCTTTTACATAATTTTAATTCCAGGGATATGAAATGATTATACAAAAAGCGGAAATAATTAAATATGATGAAAAATACGTAAAGAACCCGACATTGCAAGTGATGCAATACTCTAGGAGACGCAAACCTGTGTTGAATATTGGTGCTATTACAATGCATTTATGGGATAATAATGTTACGGTGGGTAAACAATAACCATATCTATTTATATAAATCAGCTATCATTCCGTGGCTTTGCCTGGGTAAAACTTGAAAAACAAATGATATATTTAAACTGTTTTCGAGAACCATACTAATCAATGGTGAAAACAGAATGAAGATCGGTGAAGAGGGTCATTAAGTTTGAGGTCTCCGCTTGGATTAGGAAAATAACTCTTAAAAAAATTTTAACCTTTATTTTTGGGTTCAAATGTTAAGTTGGTTAAAGCCAAGTTAAAGCATTCTTTCCCTCGATGACTGAATATGTATCTTATGAACAAAAATGAATTGTAAATTGACATTAACAAAATATATATTAGCACAAGTGGTCCGCCCCGGCTTCGCCCGTGGTACCTACATGTTTAAACTATCCTATCTCTCAAGTTGGATCGAACTGCACATGGTATGCGAATTTTATTATAATCGGTTAAGTGGTTTAGGAGTCCATTGAGGACAAACATTGTGACACGAGATTTATCTATCGATATCGATATCGATCGATACATATATTACATGGTATTTTACTAAAATATAAGAACAAAAAAATAATTTCTTTTGAATTACAGATTGATATGATTTACGAAGAATTCATAAAAAACGAGTACAAGCCGTCGTTTGTTGGTCTTCGTTTCAAATTATGCGATTTCATAGAGTCACCGTATTTTAATATAAAGAAAACGTATGGATACGTGTGCCCACTGCAACCTGTAAGATTTATAACATTTTCATTATATTGGTCGACCAAAAAATAACTTGTATAAATATGTAAAATATATGTATGTATTTTAATAGGTGTAGCTTTCACCCTATGTTTGTATAAAACCGACTCCTTTAGACTCGCTTTTAACTTGACCACACAACTTTTTAAAGTTCAAGCACGTTCAAGCGTTTTTTTGTTTGTTTTTGAAGTGAAAACTTCTTTAGCGACGTTGAGCACTTTTTCTGTAATGGGTATAAAATCTTAAACTCGCATCAGGACACGTGACCTGATCGAAAAAGCGTAAGACGGATACCATTCCAAAATATCAAACATGCTCAACGTTAATAATCAAGTTTTCACTTCTGCCGGCACTCCCGGAGTGCAACCCGTCTTTTTTGTACTGTAGGTATTAATTATTTAGCCCCTTCAGAGTAAAATTCCTATTAGGTAATCTTTTATTTTACAGGGAGAAGTGCGATTAACAAATATGACGGTGAACTCGGAACATTTTCCCAATCTATTCCCCTATGTTAAAGGACGAGTGATTGTTTCTTTCAACGTGAAAGCTGTTAATGTGACCATGGTCACCTCACATTTCTACGTTATTTTTAAGGAGAAATAAAAATATATTTTGTAGTTTAAAATGTTTTATTAAAAACCCAAGATATGATTATCCAAAATACATACAATACAACACTATAATAATATTATGTGACTAGCTAGTCTCTATGGCCTATGCATTTTTTCAAATGTTATTGCGGCAAAACGCGCTTATAGACAGGAAATTAAAAACATAATAATATCACAATATATTCTTGATCAAGTTTTATTCATCTTGTTTGTTAAAAGGGTTTATATCAACTAATAAATCATCGCTCTATTAAACAATCAATCCATACTATAATATTATAAATTCGAAAGTAACTCTGTCTGTCTGTCTGTTACTCAATCACGCCTGAACTACTGAACCAATTTGCATAAAATTTGGTATAGAGATATTTTGATACCCGAGAAAGGACATAGGCTACTTTTTACCCCGGGACATAGGATCCCGTAAATCCCACGGGAACGGAAACTATGCGGGTTTTTCTTTGAGTGTGCGGGCGAAGCCGCGGGTGTAAAGCTAGTACGTAATAATTGAACAAACTATTCTAAAATTAAAATAGTGAGTTGATTTTCAATTATGGCAACACCTATTATTATCATCAAAGTTTAATTTCAATAACGTAGGTATTAGATAAATAAAAATAAAAAAAACGATGTCGAATATTTTTCAATGCGTTGTTCAGTTTACAAAAAATGAATCTGTGTATTTTTATAATGAATATTGCTTTATTAATTTCGGATTAACTGGCGACATTTATAATAATGGGTAACGCGGGAAATTTTCATTCCTTTTTTTTCTTCTTGCTGGCGGGAATGCCGCATGGCGCCAATTTTGAATAATTAGAAAATTGAGGGTCAGAAGGTAACTCAAATTCTGGTTAAATTCTTTGCTTTTGAATATGAAAAAATACTTGCGTAAAATCAAACACAATAAGATATTTCGATAATTAATATTAATTTAAATAATTGTAAGTAACTATTGTTGTATTTAAATTACCCAAGCTTGTCTCTTAGATAGGTACATATTCAGAAAATATTTCTTTCTAAATTTTTACGTAATAATAATAGCTCAATGCGCTTAGGTTACATTATGGAAATATTTTCCTCGTGGAATTTACTATTTACACATAACGTCGTCAGTTAATAAAGTTAACAGTTTTGTATTTTGTGTAAACAGAGAACACTAGTTTCTCATTACTTTGAATAGGTAATAGTCCTGTTTTATTCAATCTATGTTCCTATAGTTATATGTATTAAATAGATATAGTTAACCACCCGTCAATTTTATAAAATACTTCCGCAATATAACAATCAAAAATTATATTATATTAGCTTTCCGCCCGCGGCTTTGCCCGCGTTTTCAAAGAAAACCCATTTTCCGTAGGATTTCCGGGATAAAACCTATCCTATGTCCTTTCTCGGGTATCAAAATATATCTATACCAAATTTCATGCAAATTGGTTCAATAGTTCAGGCGTGATTGAGTAACAGACAGACAGACAGAGTTACTTTCGCATTTATAATATTAGTATGGATTATAGTGGCGGTTATTTTTACGTAATCGTTTTATATTAAAATAGATCATAATAACTTTAAATTCTTGAATCATTTATTTCGTGTAAGGTGGTACACACATTTCGCATTTCGCATTTGCGAAAGACATTTAATTAAATAATATTCAACTATAACAATATATCAACATTTCATCAAAATCGCTTTAGCAGTTAGCTATGCAAATACTATGCAAGTGTAACATGGACTGACAAACAACTCTTTAGCAAATTTTTGTTGCAAGAGATGAGATGTTGTTTGATGTTGATTTGTTCTTTTTGAGTAAGATTATACCGCCATCCTGTTACAAATGACCCGAAACACTGACACAAAATTTCGGGTCATTTGTAACAGGATGGCGGTTCTACAGGGGTCTTAGTACCTACGCAATGACAAAAAGAAAAATGATGGTCAGAACGCTGATACCCTGTAATATTTTATATTAGAGAATCTTAACATAAAATATTAAAGTATCTTCACCGTGTGTGACGCGCTTAAATAGTATAAATTTTTAATTTTAACAAGAATTCAAATTCAATAAAGCCTTCTCTGGTAACTTCTTTCATATAAAATACTTAAAAATAATCGGCATCACAAAATCAGTTGTCATTTTTGAGTCTTCATTATTATTAATCAATATTTGACTATTTTTTCATTTAGAAATATTTCCTTTTCTTTTTAGTAATGTTAAAATATTAATTTTTATTTTGTATAAAATGTTGTTTCGAGTACACCAATTTGTGAATACTTCTCGGTTAATATTAAGGACAAATCATATTGCGGTATATTTATTATTTTATATTTTACTAGCTGCGCCCGCGGTTTTACCCGCGTGGCTCCATTCCTGTTGGTCTTAGCCTGATGTACTATAGCGTATGCCGTATAACCTTCCTCTATAAATGGTCTATCTAACACCGAAAGAATTTTTCAAATCGGGCCAGTAGTTCCCGACATTAGCGCGTTCAAACAAACAAACTCTTCAGCTTTATAATATTAGTATAGATTAGTAAAGATAATATTTATTCTTGTAACAATGTTTCTGCAATTTTAAATTCTTTAGTCCAATGATTTACTTAAAATCCTACTTTAGTGCTTTGTTTGTAACAAAACACCCTAAATTCTATAAATTAATAGCATATCTGAATGATATTTTATTAGATATAAATTCTATATCAGAGTTGTAGACGAATCAATGAACCAACAAGTTACTCTTCGTATTCGAAGTCGGAGACTTTTCTAAGTGGGACAAATGCTAACTTTCTGGAAGCTCAATACTTGGAATGGTCGAAATCCAAGGGATCTGTGGATTCGGTAAGGCAATTTTCACCTCAAGTCATTTAGCTGCTAAGTAGTGCTTTTCCTTTAATAGAAGAGAAACATCCATTGTAGAAAATCGTTTTATCAAGGTTGTAGACGTAGGCTTGATGAAGAAATTAATCCAGAGTTATAGAAACAAAGAAAATTTTAAGAATGACATATGGAATTTTCTACTAACTATTATCTAACTACTAGGTACCGATTTAGTGGGTAGATAACTAAACAATGAATTTATAATCAGTGATAAAGAAGAGCTATTTTGCCTTTTGAAAAAAAATCAGATCTTTAGGTAGATAGCGAGATACAGCTAAAATGTTGCTAAAAAATATACCAATCATGTTACTGATTATATTAAACATAAATAAATTTTCGTCATAATTTTTCAGTCGTGGGACGGCCTCTATGAAAGCATAAATAGTCCTAAATTACAGATAGACGAGTTTCAGGATGATTTCAGTCCCAAATCTACCAGTTAGTATGATTTTGAATTACAATGCTTCAAAATCTAGATATTGCACTAACACAGCTATAAGTACTAACGAAATTTTTAAAACAAATGGTTTTCGAAAACAAAACTTCATGGGAAGAAAAGTTTCGGAAGTATTTTTTGACGAATTGTATAGCAAAGATAAACACCAACATTAAGCTCAAAGTCGACATTCATCTCTTATTCACAGCAAATAATATTTCACATGTCCATTAATAAGGAATAGAAAACTTGAAAATAATGTTTCTCTCACTTCAGAACCGAAACCATCGAAAGAAACAGATAAAGCTATAAGACATAACATTAAACTGCACTTGGCTGTCCAGAATTTAATAAGGAGTTATCAGGTAAGAACTGCGTTGTGATAATTGCAATGGTACAGAGATGTATTTTACCAAAAGCATGTCGAAACTGTAACGGAAAAAGCTTCAATTAACTTTAAAATAATTATATTTAAGATTGCCCAGATAATCATCATCTAGAAATTAAAGACTTTTTAAGGGATTCATTAATTATCTTATTAACTCGTATAACGACGTTTTAAATAATACTTTACAGCTAGCGGGGTCACGGGGAGACTGGCTCTCAATATAATGAATTAATCGCGTTTAAAAAGTCTTTGATTTATAAATGGTACTGGTAATGATGCTCGCGTAAAATAAAACACAAGAGACGAAGAAGCTGTTATTGCTACAGGCGCGTGGTCACCTCCTCTCAAAAACAGACCCGCTCGGGCTCACAATGGGCGCGCGTTGGGTGCTCAACATGCAAAGTGCACCGCTTGACCTCAAGGGAGTTAACTGCAAGATCATTGCGAGGGAACTAGGCACTATATTGGGTAATACTGTTGATATAACCGAAGGTTTTTCTTTATCCTTTAGTTTGGGTAGCCTGGAATAGACGACGAGTGATAGTATGATCACCTTTAGCACTGTATTAAATTATTTTGTGTACTTTAATTGCACTTTTAATTGATGTGGTTAAATAATTAATAAGTCTGTTGATATTTCACCAGATTTAGGTAAATTTTGTTTCTATTTCACACGGTACCTATTGGTAAATTCTGCTGTTAGTTCACAAGATTTGGGTAAAATTTGTTTCAGATGATTTAATTTTTTTGTAAAATTGTCGTTCTTAATAGATGCTCACTGAATGAAATATTGACATTAATCATTTTACAGGAGAGGAACACATGGATATGGAATTTGAATTACCTCCTCGGACATTTATCGGGGGCAAGGACGTTGCTTTAACTTTAAGGTGAATTTAGATTCTTAAGTTATTTTACAATATTATTAAACTGGCTTTCCGCCCGCGGTTTCGCCCGCGTTTTCAAAGAAAAACCCGCATAGTTTCCGTACCTGTGGGATTTCCGGAATAAAACCTATGTGTTACCCTCTATATGTGTACTAAATTTCATTGTAAACGATTCAGTAGTATTTGTGTGAAAGAGTAACAAACATACACATACCTACATATCCAATATCCATCCTCACAAACTTTCGCATTTATAATATTAGTAGGATAGGATAGGATAGGATAAATGGACACACAGACTTAAATTTTAGATTTAGTTTCAAAGAAAATTAAGTAAACCTTTATATGAAAATAGTAAATGGTCTCATTGAAACCATCACCACCATCACCATTATTGATGATGATTATGATGATGATAATAACCTCCCCAGGGAGATAATAAACCGCCTGGAACGAGTATATTGCTCATCGATAGGCGTTGAGTACATGCACCTCTACAGTCCAGACGCGTTACAGTTTATTAGAGAACGCATGGAGTTACCCGGTGCTTTGGATAAAACGATCGAAGAGAAACGGCTGATTATGAGAAGACTGACTAAGGCCGTTTTGTTAGTATCTTTATTCACGTACAGTCATACAAGTTATAAGGCGTGGATTGAAAAGTATAGAGTCGTGTATGATGTGTGATGTCGTGTGTGATGCTTGATGTCATGACGTGTGATATGTGATGTCATGTGTGATGTGTGATGTCGACTGTGAATGTGATTTCGTGTGTTAATTTCTAACAGTAAGTGAAGGAAAAAAAATGATATTAAAAGTGATGAATTTTATTTATATTAGATGGGTCAATCAATTTTTAAAGGTCCCGATCATAATTTTCTCGTATTTTTTTTTTTTTACTTAATTTTCAGCATTTTACTATTTCATTTAGAAGATAATTCTTCGTAGATTAAGATTATATAAGCAGCAGTGCAGTTGATTTAATACATTTGTGGATTTACCTTCACGAACCGATCTATTCACGGGAAATAATGTCCTTTGGACAACTTACACAATAGTACTTTTTTAAATGTTAAATTCCCTTAAGAATTAAAACAAATTCTTCTAATATTAAATAATAAATAATATTTTGATATTTGTTCTATTTACACCCAAAATACGAAATATTTTTATTAAAATTGAAACGAATGATGTCTTTTGAACAACCAAATAATGTTTCATATATAAAAAAGTTTCAGTAAAGCGGAAATAGTGATATTTTTTACAAAAAAACTATTAAGGCGAGGTTGTTACGTATCGCATTATTGATTTTACTTAATTAAAATGAACTGATTCTCGATATAACTGAATGAATGAAGTATAATGTGATTTTCATATGGGGACATCTTAGTTGTAGTAGTAGCGTCTTGATTTTTGAAATGTTAAAATTACAATTAAACTAGACATAAAATCGCGTAATAAAAATGTGTTCCCGAAACAGCCGAGTAATAAACAAAACATGAACTATTTAACTGTTAAAGTATAAGTTTTATATAATTATTGTCCTAGGTACAACCAAATTGTCCATGGTACAACCACTTTGGTTGGCCCAGTGACTGGTTGTCCGCGGGACATTTTTAACGTTTTGAGCCGCCAAGCAAATACTATTGTTATTTTATATATTAATCTCAGCTCACACTAAATTATAGACGAAAGCGCATCTCGTGTAGTATAATTGATAACAATGCATCAAGTACTTATGCTTTAATCACAGTTGTCTGACGGACTGACAATAAAGCCACCCCACACTCACCAACATCGCTCGGACGACTGTTGCCGTGATTTTATACAAATCAAAATGGCGTTTGAGCCCGACAGTTAATTGTTGTGTTTAGCTTGTTGTTTAGGAATCTACCGCGCCATTTGTGTTTTGTTTCCATAACTAAATTACGGTTGTCTGTGAGACCTGTGCCATGTAGATGATTTATGGGGACAAAAGTAAAATGCCTGAAAAACGTATTATATCCAATAAAAAAAAAAAAATTGTATGTTTTTATGTCAATAATCATGAACTGAATCAAGAAGTCTATTTGGTATTTATGGTCGTGATAGTATGTGTTCGTGATGCGAAGTTTGTTTATGCATAGTAGCTTGGGGACAAATGTGATAGTACTGGAAAATTGCATTTAGTCTCTGGACAACCATGAAACTACGCACAAATTAATAAAGCAAGTAAAATATTGTTCACAATAATGTTAGAAAATATTAAGAGGAATATAATTAAAACCAATTTAACTCTTTCTGATTTCATGTTTATTAATTATCGTTCAGGGACATGATGCGTGTACCGTCGGACCATTAAAAGTTGATCGACCCAGATACTAGCGGTCCGCCCCGGCTTCGCCCGTGGTACATATTTACGTTTTCTCTACATAAAAACCATCCTCGTACTTCAAGGAATATAATAAAAAAAGAATTATCAAAATCGGTCCACCCGTTTTTATATATTTAAGATTTTGTTCAATTCCAAGTAACATTTTTTACCAGCTTAGAGAAATACTTCGCAACAAAGTGGCCAGCGGAAAAGCGGTTTGGTCTAGAAGGTGGCGAGAGCATGATCGTGATGCTTGAGGAAATTGTTGACACAAGCACTGAGCTTGGTGTAGAATCTATTGTTATGGCTATGCAGCACAGAGGTATTATAATAATTACCAATTGTGTAGGTGATGGTAGCTCAATAGTTGATTAAAACTTCAAAATTAAAATCCAGATTGTATATAGAGAACCTAAAAGTTAAAATACATTGAAATAAGCTGACATTTAAAAAGCTTGAGAGAGCTATGTTAGACGTGTTTACGCACTTTATTATAACAGTAGCTAGAAATAACAGGCATTATACATCTGCGGATTTTTGTTTCAGGTCGTCTGAATATGTTAGTAAATGTATGTCGCAAACAATTGACGGACATTTTTGCGCAATTCAAACCAATGGAACCTAAAGAACCTGTGCGTATCAAATCAATCATTTACAAACAATTACTTCCAAATAATTGTTTTTAACCAAATTAAGAATTGATTTATACAAATGGTTTAGGGTTCTGGAGACATTAAATACCATTTGGGGACATACATACATCGCTTTATTCGAAAAACCAATAAATATATTAAGGTGTCTATGAGTTGCAACCCTTCTCACTTGGAGGTCGTGTCTCCTGTGGTGATTGGGAAGACGAAGGCTGAACAGTTTTTTAAGGGCGATAATAATGGTGATAAAGTAAGTATTGATTCAATTAAAAATTTAACACATAAATATGTAGAATTTATATTTTTGGTTTTATGGCATTCAAATGCTTTATAAATATAAATTTATAAAGAATAGAAAAAATTCGATCACGAGGCGGGACTCGAACCCGCATCCTTCGCGCCATTCCGGGGCGGATGCCTTACCAACTCAGCCACTCGTGACCCGCCAGAGCAATCGAATTTATTCTATTCTTTAAGTTTTATGTGTCTGAAGGGACACACCGCGCGCCATCTATTGAGATGATTAACAACCATTTCAACCAATATGAAGCACTTTTCAGTGAATACAATATTGTAACGATGGAACACGACCTTTTTTGTTGAATTTATATTTTTGGTTTTATGGCATTCAAATGCTTACCGGGGCGGATGCCTTACCAACTCAGCCACTCGTAAGTAAGGCATCCGCCCCGGAATGGCGCGAAGGATGCGGGTTCGAGTCCCGCCTCGTGATCGAATTTTTTCTATTCTTTATAAATTTATATTTATAAAGCATTTGAATGCCATAAAACCAAAAATATAAATTCAACAAAAAAGGTCGTGTTCCATCGTTACAATATTGTATTCACTGAAAAGTGCTTCATATTGGTTGAAATGGTTGTTAATCATCTCAATAGATGGCGCGCGGTGTGTCCCTTCAGACCACCTTCAGACACATAAAACTGAAAGAATAGAATAAATTCGATTGCTCTGGCGGGTCACGAGTGGCTGAGTTGGTAAGGCATCCGCCCCGGAATGGCGCGAAGGATGCGGGTTCGAGTCCCGCCTCGTGATCGAATTTTTTCTATTCTTTATAAATTTATACATAAATATGTAATTCGAATTATATTAATTTTGATAGTAACTATGCCACTTTTTATAGATCTTATAGGTTTGCATAATTATTTCTTCCTAGCGATCTTAAAACAGTAAAACAGTGTATTTTCTGGAAAATTTCTCGATTTTGACTATGCTATAATTTGACTATACCCGGCGCGGCGAATGATGATCCCTATGACAGTTCGTCTTAGTGATTGCTCGTATGATGGGTCGTGTCGATACAGTGCCACAAACTTATCTGACCCGGTGGCAAAAACTGGAACTACGTGCCGCCATTTTGAAATGTCACATTTTCACAGACTTTTCATACGGAATATTTTGTTTATATAAAAGAAAGCGACATCAGTGACACTGTCACCGGGTCAGATAAGTTTGTGGCACTATACTTTACTATTTTATAGGCAAAGGCGTGGTTTGCATTCATCCACGTCGGTAAACATGTTTTTATAAATATTATAAAATGAATTTTTAACTAAAATTTTTAACGTCTTTTATGTTGTTGTTGTATTAATTTAAGTTTTTTTGCATAGATTTAGTAGGTCAAAGTAAAACGAAAGTTTTCCAAAACATAAAAATGCGCCTTATAATTTTCACGTAATTTTTAACCCGTTTAACACAGTGTATATTATTTTATCGTGAAAATGGAAGCCCCCATTTAATTTGTCTAAAAAACTTATATTATCATAGGTAAGTAAATTAACGCAAACGGTAATTAATTAATTAATTATGCTGCGAACTTCTTTTCCATTCAATAGTGAATGAACTAAAGCTTAAGCATAGAAAAAATGTGATCTCGTTTCCATTATCGAAATTTGTTTATCAATACTTTCCGCACTAGTCGATAAATGCCAACGATGGAAATTTTGTAGGACGTAAACGTAAAGTCAGATTGATATAATTTCTCGTAAATGTTAAGAATTGTCATAATTCCTACAGAATATCATTGTTATGACATAAAGCTACGAAAAAATTAATAAATGCCATTTTTAGACGCTTCCAATACGTTTCTAATTTAATGGTGACGCCATTACAAGTTTGTCTCTTGAGAATAATTGTCAGTGTCATAGGGATCATCATTCGCCGCGCCGGGTATAGTAGCTACTTCAATATTACTTAGCAATATGACCACACCCATTATTTTACCCACTAGCATTGACCACATCATCATCATCGTTTCCTAATCGTTAGTGACGTCATTCATTAACTAATCAACTTCAATGACAAGCAAAAATTAAATTTTATAATCTAAATAAAATTTATGGAAAACGATAGAAAAATCATCCAGTCATCCAATTCCAATAGTTAGAAAAACTGGTTTTTAGAAAAATACAACTTATGAGTAATACGAACTGGGTTTTAGAAGATTCCATCTCCAGGTAATGGCCATAGTAATGCATGGTGACGCTGCCTTCTGTGGCCAAGGTGTGGTCTACGAGACCATGCATCTATCTGAACTGCCAGCCTTCACCACACATGGTTCAATACACATTGTGTGCAATAACCAGATTGGTTACACTACGGACCCGAGGTTCGCTAGGAGCTCGCCTTATTGCTCTGGTGTGTCTTATTGTATTGCTTTAGAATTTGTAGCGATTTGGTTATTTAAATTAATTTTATAGGCATATTTCAGAATATTTATATTAATAGATTAATATTTCAGAATAATATATATGTAATATTTCAGATAAACTTATATAATTTTATGCCATTAATCTTTAGTTCTCTTACTGGTGCATCAGAAAAGGTCCATATCTGTGTAATTTTTTCGTGACTGTACAAATCTTTAATCGTCAATAACATAGTATTCTTACAAATTTCATAGTCACATAGATAATCTGCCCTAATTTCCAATCAATTACGCACAAAATAAAAATAGTACCTAACCTCATATTTACATACCACCCAGTCAGGCATAGCTTAATGCTGGTCACTTACTTTCCACTTACTAACACGCTACTCATAATGCCATACTAGACGTAGCCAAATGCGTGAACGCACCGGTCCTCCACGTGAACGGCGACGACCCAGAAGCCGTAGCCCACGTGGCGCGGCTCGCGATCGAGTACCGCTGCCGCTTCAAGCGTGACGTGGTGCTCGACCTCGTGTGCTACCGCCGCTTCGGGCACAGCGAGGAAGACGAGCCCATGTTCACGCAGCCCTTCATGTACAAGAAGATCCGCTCCATGCGCACGAGTGAGCTCTGCCACATAAAAACGCTATGGTGACATCGCTGGGCTGTAGCCAAGCAAAACATAATATGCACGCACGTATGCGCGGATAGGCATATTCTCCAATTCGAACATATCCTTTAACTGGCGATGTCGCCATGGCGACTTCGGACTTAGTTAGGAATAACATGACTGAATGCTTTAATACAGTTATCAATGTTCTATTTCTTTTGTCATTTTCTATCTTTATATACATAAAAAGAAGACATACGTCTTCCTTCATTTTCTTCTTTCTGTATTTCTACAATAAAGTTAAATTTCTTTAAAATCGTCTATATAGATGAAAATTTAATCCCCATATAAAAGTATGTAATCTTTTAAAGTAAAATGCAGGCAGGGTTGTTAAATACATTAAGGAATATGTTCGTTTTACAGTTGATCAAATATACGGAGATAAGTTGAAAGCAGAAGGTGTGGTCAATGACGCAGATATTAAGGGTTGGGAGAAGGAATATATGGACACTTTGAACAAGCACTTTGAACTTGCTAAAAAGGTCACCAAGTTGAGCATCATGGACTGGATTGATACACCCTGGACTGGGTTCTTTGAAGCTAGAGACCCGAAGAAGGTATGAAAACGTATATTCCTGGAATTAAACTTCATAACAGTTACTAAATTGGAATGTTTTGAGGGCTTACGGTGACTATATTTTCAATGGTTCATTTATATCATTAAGTACTTTTAGATTGAAGACACTGGCATATCTGAAACAACAATATCGACGATATCGAAACACTTCTGCAAACCGCCTGAGCCGTGGGCATTTGAAGTACACAAAGGAATAAACAGAATATTGCAGAACAGGGAAAAAATGGTAGTAAACAAGAACCAAATAATTCTGTTGCCTGTGAAATTCCAATAAAATCAAATTGCTTTAATATTTTTTTGTATCTAAGGTAAAAGAAGGTATAGCCGATTGGGCCATGGGAGAAGCTTTGGCTTATGGTGCGTTATTGAGGGACAAAATACACATCAGATTTACAGGCGAAGACGTTGAGAGAGGAACTATGGCTCATAGGTTTTCTCCTTCTTCCTTTTTTTTCTCAGAATACTTTAGGTTTTAGCGAATATATTTTTTACTTGTTTAGATAAGCATTATCTATTTAATACAGAATATGTCATCAGACAAATTTAACATGTTCAATAACCTACAACATCTCATAAAGAAGACATTATCAATTCCGAGAACCATTTCACCAAGCGGTCATTAAAAAACACCAATAACTGTTACAAACTTTATTCCAAATTTTTATCCTACTATCATTATCAGAAACCACACACCATTCCAGGCACCACGTATACCATCACCAGGGTGTAGATGGTGCTACACATCGTGTTCTCGATACACTGTATCCGGACCAGTCGCACTATAGTTTGCATAATAGCTCGTTATCGGAGTTTGGTTAGTTGTGGTAAAACTTTTTGGTTGGACAAATACTGGTCCAGACTATTGTTTTTTACGTTGGTTTAATGCTCTAAGTTTTTTACTAATATAATTTCATGGCAAATTTCAGTCAGTAAGATATTTGATATATAGATTCAATCTATAAAATTTTGCTGAAAGAACTATAGTCTATAAATTACATAATTTTAGGGTGTTTTTGTTATAAAACTTCACAGGCCAATTGTTTAAAGTCAGCAAATATCTACACATATCTTCTCAAACTTTCAGGTATCCTAGGTTTTGAAGTAGGATATTCCTACTCGAGTCCTCACCTACTGACCATCTGGGAAGCCCAGTATGGAGATTTTGCAGACACAGCGCAACCAGTGTTTGATACGTTTATAGTGAATGGGGAGAGCAAGTGGGTTTGTCAGTCGGGACTAGTGGTGCAATTACCACATGGGATTGATGGTGCTGTGAGTTTAAAATTGGTCCTTTGTATAGAAGAAAGAAAAATAATAGTGGCATTAGTGCTGGCTGTGTTACGTAGTTAACGGTGGATAAAAAGGAATATAGTTGAGTGGCGAAATGGCCATGTTGAGTATAAAATGAATACTGGAAATTGTTGGGGATAAAATCAGAAAGTTTAATACAAAATGACAATTTTCGGGTATATATTAGGTCTTAGTTAATTAAGTATCTACTTATATTCTATTTTCATTATAATTCTTAGGGTCCAGAACATTCATCCGGGCGAGTAGAACGCTATCTACAACAGGCCGATGACGATGAGGACAATATTCCAGATCTTGATGATAAAGAAATGGCCTGTTAGTTTCTTTCTACACCTGAATAAATAAAACTTTCTACTACTCTTTGAAAAATGTTGTTTTTGAACAAATTATAGAAATTCTTCTTTTCCTTTTTCAGATATAAAGCTATCCGGTTATATTTTTTGCTTAAATTAAATAATACTGACACTTGACTATTTGTACATTTTTTAAATATAAAAAAAAACCTCATTACCGGTTAACTTTAATAAAGCGCTACCTATATTCAAGCAGTTACCAAATAAAGTTTCATACTTATTTCGCCAGTGAAACAACTAAGAGCAGCGAACTGGATAGTGGCGAATGTGACGTCACCAGCGAACTATTTCCACCTTATTCGGCGGCAGATCGCGTTGCCGTTCCGCAAGCCTATTATATTGATGACACCAAAAGTAGGGCTTAAACACCCTTTCTACAGATCTCCGTTTAAAGATTTCTTACCTGGCACCACGTTTCAGAGGTTTGATTCTGTCAAAAATCATCGTCGTCGCTTTTGATTGTAATGATGATGATGCTGGTACTAATAATAGTACCAGCATCATCATCATTACAATCAAAATCATTAAAATCAAGCGTGACGTCACACGCTTTTTACTTCCATATTATATTGTTTGTAGATATCATTAATCGTCAAAGTTTTACTCTCCTTGCCAATTTCAACACAAAATTTCTTTAGCCATTTGGCGCAGTAGATAACAGCAATTCTATATTACTTTTAATACAGTTTCGTTAATTTCCAGGGTAATAAGCGACACCGGACCAGCCAGTAAGAACCCGAAAAATGTACAAAAGCTCATTTTCTGTTCGGGAAAAGTGGCCATAATAATAACGGACTTACTAAAAGAGAAGAAGTTAGAAGAGAAGATAGCTGTGTGTCGTATAGAGCAATTGTACCCTTTTCCTTATGATTTGGTGTTGAAAGAATTCTGCAAGTACGATAAAGCCAAGGTTTTCTTCTGCCAGGAGGAGCATAAGAACCAGGGGCCGTGGCTGTTTGCTAAAGTGCGTTTGGAGAACTTGTTTGGGAAGAAGATTGGGTTAGTGTTGTATTTCAGTTGATATGTTTTAAGAATATTTTTGATACATACCGAAGGTGTGTCATTCGTATTTAGTGTGACTGACATAAGGTATGTCGAAGTTAAAATGGTAGAATATAACGTCAATTTAAAGTGTAAAGGTGGACTTTTGGATTGAATGAATTTTTAGGATTTAAGATTAGCTCTTCCACTTAAATTTCCACATTCCTCCAGTGAAAGATAGAAAGAAAGGAAATACATCTATTTTAATGTCTTGTGTGTGTATTGTCATGTCCAGTGCTTTATGACCCGTATTACAACAATTTCCTACCAGTGCATATCTCGTGAAAATCGTACCAACATTTTCGGAACACGAATAACAGTCTCAGTTTAATTAACATAGTAGTATTTTTAGAAATTAAAGACTTTTTAACGGATTTTAAACGCGATTTATTCATTCTATTATTTTCCCGACGTTTCGAACACTTTACAGCGAGCGTGGTCACGGGGAGACTACCGTCTACCTAACTCGTACTACCTAACATCAGAAAATACTATAGTAGTATTTTTTCTATTCCATCAATATCTTTATTGCAGTTGTATTTCTCGACCATCGAGTCCCGCTTCAGCGACTGGCATCAAGTGGATGCACGCCAAGGAACTGACGGACCTCAAGAACAAAATTATAGAATTGTAAATTGTGTTGGTGCACGTTGTTGTTTATTAAACGATTACCTTTTTATTTCTTGATTTTTATTTACCACTCAAAACCCTTAAAATATTTGTGTTAATAATTTGGTAAATCTAAAAAAAATAGCTTCAAACGAAGTTTTTGGACAATAAGATTGGTTTCCATTACTATATAAATAGGTAATTATTATTATTAAGCCAATAGGTGCAAATTATCTCTTATACTTATATTAAACAAGACATTGTTATATAAAAAGCATTTAAGTTATTTTGCTGTTGGTATAAAATTTAACCTCATTACGCAATCGGTCACTAAGTATTTATTTAAATGTATTTTGGTAGTCATAATGACTGTGTGAATATTATACTAAGTAAAATACGTAGCTTGATAAATCAGTGATACGGATAAGATGATAGCTATATCAAAATACCAAGAATGAGTAATGGAATCTTTTTATTTATCTTAAAAATGTCTACACAAAAATTTACCTTTTCCTATGCATATTAAGATGCGGTTCTGTGCGGACTACAGATAGAGTTACTCCATAAGTGCGGACATTTAAATGGTATCTATAAATTTTAATTGACAACAACAAACAAAATACAAAATAGTAATAAAAGACCTTTAGTTACAGAAAACAAACTTTACACAAATTTTATTCATGGCCCGCTTTTTAAGGACCAGGAATTAGTTTTACATTAATATTGATTTTCACCTCTGGTACACTGATTGATAATATAAAAATTGTCTAGCTGGTAACAGGTAGGATTTAGGAGATAATCACCTTCTTCTGGGATATTGCACAATTTTTGATAAGTAATATAATTTTTTATCAATTGCGCAATATTTTCTAACGTCTACATAAATTCATCATCACCATCAGCCCAAAAACGTTCAATTATTCTATTCATTCATTGTCAAGTTTTTAAATTTTAACCCTTTTGAGAGAGACAAATAAATGTTTGTTTTTGTGTGTGTTCCCACTGCTGGGACAGGGGCATCCTATGAGGGTACAGGCCTTGGCCAAGTGCGATTTGGCGGATGTCACATGTCGTTGAACATTTGAATCTTGACATGTCGGTTTCCTCTTGGTTTCCTCACGTTGATTTACTTCACCGTTTAGAATGTTATTCACATGCGCAGATAAATTAAAAAATCAATTTATTTTCTGCACGCTCGCCTTTAATAATAATTAAAAACAAATTGATGTATTAAATAATTTATTCTTAAACCTATTCAATAAATAATAATCTAATTTACACATAAAACTATTTTTACAAAATATTCTTAGTCTGCTTTTTTGTCTTTACTCTCGTTACTCTCTTCTTTTGTAGAAGGATATATAAAGAAGAATGAGAGTTGGAACGCGAACAACGAGCAGATAAGGAAGTTTTGTATCTGCAAAGAAAATAATATTTTATTTTTGATAAATAAAAAAAAACATGAATTAGGGATAGGGAAGCTAGTAGCTTATAAAACAATCGATGTAGCAAATACATCGATGAAGGATAATTAAGTTAGATCGATTTTTTATAGATAAAGTGAAGTTTAAAAAGTTTACATTAATAAAAAAGTTTATGAGCATTACTTTTAAAATAACAGTAAAAAAATAAAAACTATTTGTGGAAATATCGCGACATGATAATAACTACTTTAATACTAATTAATTATCACTATTTATTTATTAGGTAAACTTACAGCAAGCATCTGGTTATTTATAGCGATACCGTGGAGCAACCAGGAGAAGGTAACGACCGTGCCTGAGAGGATGATCGGGAACGGCATGCCTTCCGTGCACTTGTTCTTGATTACATCTTTCTGCGAAATAAATTAGGAAAAATATATTTTATGTTTACATCACATTATAATACCATCCAGGACTCAGGAGAGATGTTACGATCACGCTACGAATAGAAAGTTTTTTGCAAAAGTTTTTAAGAGTCAATTTATTGAATTTATTTTAGATGAAAAACAAAACTTTTTAATTGGCTATATGTACCGATATATTTAACCTTGTCGATTTAATTCATATGTTGTGTTTAATTACTTCGAAACATAAAAATATAGATAGAATTAAGTTTATAAGGACACAAAATATAAATGTCCTAATATGAAGTAGTTAGGTTAGCAACATAGCATAGGTATATGATGTATTATATTATATTAATAGGAATTAGTGTTTATATCAAAACAATCAGATGAATTAGCGAACGTTCAGAGATAATATGTGTTAATGATAAATGAAGTTAAAATGATAATACTATTTCTTGGAAAATCGACAACATTTGGCACGGTTATTCAGAATCAGAAATGTACCTTCAATATCTATATAATACCTAAAATCTGCGTAAGTATCTACATAAGTAGATATGTACCTACAATTTGACATAAGAAATGTTATTTCAATAATAATTACTCATCAGCCTATTCGGAACGTTTTCATTTTCAGTTTTCATATTAGGATATAAGTATTTATTACTAGCTGCTCCGCGCGGTTTCACCCCCGTGGCTCCACTCATGTTAGTCGTATTTTTCAAATCAGTTCCCGAGATTAGCGCGTTCAAACAAACAAATAAATAAACAAACAAACTCTTCAGCTTTATAATATTAGTATAGATGATGTACCCAATTCCCATGCGCTTTTCACGCAAACAGGAACTTGGGAAAGAGATGAGCGTAAAGAAATTGGTTTGTCTATGTCCTAGTCTTGTGCACAGAAGATTGCTCATCTTTTTGGCAGTAAACTTTTAATTGTAAATTACCTTTCTTATCCTAGAGAACGCGAATTTTGCATTTTATATGGAAACAATTTCTGAATTTATTATTTGTCTTCAAAAGATCGTGCATCGTTTAAAAATACAAATTGTGAAGAACAAAGTTAAAAAAATAGCAACTACAGTTTTGATCAACTTATGTAGGTATCTCTCTAGTCACAAAAACTTAGTTTTGTATCATCAGTCTACTATCACGTTTTTTTAATAGTTAATAGATTAGATAAATTTTGTCTATGAACGTAATATTTTATCTAATAGGGATTTCCGTCTATGTTAGTAGGCTGGTTAGTAGTTATGATAAAAAAATTACACAAAAATCTAATCTTGTTCTCATCTCACGCAGAAGACAGGCAATTTTCATAATATCTTTAATGCAGTATTATAAGCTTAAGAATCCTCAATTTATCTAAAGGTCTACAACCACTTTTTACTAGATAGGTAGCCGGTCTTTTCGCCCCAATGAAAATTTCATAACTGCAAATAAACACGCTAAATGAATCGCGCCAAAGTTCTAATGCAGTGTAAGAACTAAGATTACGTTCACTTTTACATAAACCATACTCACCAAACCATACAACGATTGTCCGATTATGAACATCATGAAAACCATCATGAATATGCCGAATCTGTGGCCCACAAGCTCAGGGTTCTCAAGCTGGCAATAAGTGATCACAGTAACACTTATAGCACAAGCTATACCAATTTTCTTCCACATCGGAGCCGGGTTCCTTTCATATTTCACGAATACAGAAAGGTATCCAATGTTTAACAGTAAGCCGAACAAATTCACTTGCACCATTGATGGGTCTTTGAGAATCAACCCATAGTTCAAGTGGAGAACTCCCCTGTAAACGGAAAATATGAGAAAATTAGGGACCAAACTCAACCAAACTATAGTTATCAAAAAAGTTCATACCGATACCAGCCCCCCTAGTCAAGTGGCTTTCTGTTAGCGTAGCGTTCAATAGAATAGACTACGAATGTATGAGATTGACGTAGGCTGTAGATAAACGTATCTACAGGTTACGTCAATCTCATACATTCGTAGTCTATTCTATTGAACGCTACGCTAACAGAAAGCCACTTGACTAGGGGGGCTGTTAGCCTATTTTACATTTTTTGACAGAACGTTAGACGAATTAGGATAAAAAATTTAAGGTAGATTTACTAATACATACAACATATTATGTCATTATTATATGTTTTTTTAATTCCCAAAAATGAATCATGCTTTTTAATATAAAAGTGGAGTTCGTTAATTTAAACAATGCCATGATTAGACTCCTATTGGCTGATTTCCTAACAATGAACTGTAAAAATAACAAGAGATCCCACATTCAAAATAATTTTGACTTCGAAGACGAAAATTTACAGAAGCCAAACTTTTATCTTCATAAATTGGTAGAAAAATGTACTCACATTACTAGTCCAATGAGGAACGCTATAACATCAGTTCCCTTAGTACTCTTCTTTTTGTAGATATCCCAGCACATAAATACACCAGAAAACATTTGCAGCATTGTCACGGTTTCTGCCATTTTAGCCACAATATGCTTGTAGGGTTGTAAAAGATTCGATAGGACTTCCATTTTGTGCGGGAAATTTGGCGAACCTGGACGAATTAAAAAAAAATTGACACTTTTTTTTTAATAAGTAACTAATTGTTTTTGCAAAACACGTATAGCCGTTTTTAACCTAGGGATTCGAATGAAATCAAATAGATATTGGTATCAAGATTATGTATTAAGTATGTGAATCGCCAATGATGACTCATTCTGCATAATCTTAGCCTCCGACACAAATTTTATCTTCTATCAAATGTATGTTGATAATATTATTATGTGAATCACATTACAGTTTACACAATATTAAACTGTAGGGTGTAGACATCGTGTTATTTTCATAGTGTTTCGCTTAGGCCTTTCGCTCTCCGTACCTATATTTAAAGGAAAAACCCATGGTTTTTGAACATTTTTTTTTTCTACGTTTTTAAGCTATTGCATAGCTTCTATCGCGGGGACCGAATCGACCGACCGATAAAACCTCACGCTCCCCACTCCGACGGGCACGGAGGTGTGGCTTGCCTACCTAGTCTTTTCTGATTACTATAAGCTACTATAGGTACCTACACACTCGATAATTTTCTGGCTAGACATTTTTTTTACCTATCTCATAATCTCACTAACTTAAGCCTCGGTAAGTCATATTCACATAGGTACGGTACCTACCAAAGAATACTTAAATACTCTAAAAAAGAGGGTACCTACTATATAAACTAATAAATTATTATTGAATCGTTTACCGATTATTTTTTGTGCCAATAATATAAGAATTTCCTTTTTCGTCTTGCACTACACATTTCAAGAATAATTTTTGTTTAATTGCATTAAAGACACTGTTAACTTCGTATAGTAGGTATATAACTAACATAATATCACTATATATCTACACATCCAGTTTTATTTTTATTCTCAATACAGTACTATCACAGTATTACAATATCGTACTATGTTACCTTAGTTCTGGCAATATAATCACTCCGTCCAAGGTCTATTACATCATCAAAGTGCTAAGTTATTTCTAAAAACTGATATCATAATTTTTTTGTAGTTAGTGGAATACCTATGCTCTATTTGACCCTTGTATCTTTCTTTTTAGGAAGAACAAATCCCCTAATAACTAAGTAATGTGAGTGAACAAAATGATTTTTTTAATTGATCCATATCTAGGTATTTTATTACTTACTTAAGTTAACTCTATGAATCCTCTTCAGACTTGAGAAATATCCAAATATAAAAAAGAGTGCATGCTAAATACAAAGAATAGGTACTTACGTGCAAAAAACAAAAGGCTAACTATAAACAGTGCACAAAAATATTAAGTATATTTTAGTATTGTGGATAGTATCGTAGGTATAAAGAAAAATTAGTGATGCCCAGTTTATGGCGGGAACTCAAAATTCTTATAAGTACAGACTACAGAGTACTTCACTGTTATCGTTTACAGGTTTACAAATTTGTTCATTTACATATTAATTACTTATATCAAAAAGATAACAAATTCCAGTTGCTATTATAAATGCATATACCACTGTGTTCATGTTTTATCACATTATAACTATGTATTACACTAGCTTTCCGACTGCGGCCTCGTCCGCGTTTTCAAAGAAAAACCCGCATAGTTCCCATTCCCGTGGGATTTCCGGGATAAAACCTAGCCTATGTTGCTCAGTGAAGATGCAGCTTTCTAATGGTGAAAGAATTTTTGAAATCGGTCCAGTAGTTTATGCGTGAATACCATACATACATACATAGTACATACCTACATAATTACAAACCTTTCCTATTTATAATATTAGTTGTAAGTTGTATACGTAGTATATTATTATTAGTCTGTGATATTAGTATAGATTAAAACTATATTAATATAAAACATTATTAATGCATGCTTATTTTGTTATTGATAAGTAAATAATTTTTTAAGTTTTTCGGTAAATCTATGGACGTCTATCTGAGCTCTTAAAATTTTGTTGTGTTCTTTTTTAAAAGAATATTAATTGTGTTTAGCAAATAGAAATATGTGCACCTGATGATCGAAATTACGATATTTAGAAAAAAAATTAGTTTGTAATTTTATTGTGATATTGACTCCTTTTTCATGCAAAAAAAAACTTAATGGCGGTTCGGAAGTTAGGTGCAGGTGCGAGTGCGGGTGCGCTTGTTTTCTGCGCATCGGATCGTATGATGTTCCGAGCCGCCATTTTAATTGAATCGTAGTATACCTACTTAATTAGTTGGTGGTAAATAAAAGGCGTAAATTTTTAGGTTAATCTTTAATAACACAGTTGTTCTTTGTAATTTCAATGTCTATACAATTCATAAATCATAGTTCACATTAATTGAGTATACAAAATCTCACCAAAAAGAAATATTAAAACATTAAAACAGGAATGTACACTTACTATCTAGTGTTGTGCTGTATGGACATTTTATCGAATCGCATTCGAAATTCTATTTTCAAAATTTTCGAGTTATATTCGAATTTTTGATATTTTTTAACATTGCCAGCACCATTTTTTAAATATACATAATTTAGTTATAACAATACAGATACATATTGCTAGCAAATTGAATTCATTATTATCATCATACAAATATGTAATTCATATTTCATAATATTTTTAATTAGACATCAATTGACAAATGACATTGATTGTCAATGGACATTTTCACAAATGTCTAAAAATTGCAATACGAATCGTAAATTCATGAATGGCAAGTTTTAATCACTTCACATAGATAATAAAACTTAAGTCTGCTATATTAAAAAAATCTTTGTACACATACAAATATTATCAAAAAAGCTATTGACAAAATAAAACATAGGAACTGTTTGCAATTAATCACTGAACCTATTATCTTATTTATATTTAATACAAAACCCGTATATGGGAATAAAAATGCTATTTCAAATCGCGAAAGCTAAGCAAAAAGGTTGTCAGAAAGAGTTCCAATAAAAATAATATTTGTCCTTTGGCTTAGCTTTCGCGAAGTCTTGATATAAAAATATATTATAATAAAATTATTCTTAATCAACTTTGTACATTAATTTGTCTTTTTCGCTTTTTTCTTCTCTCCTTTCGGCTTTGAAGGGTAAATAACGAATAATGATAACTGGGCGGCACAGAGAGCGAATGCCACGGAGTTTTGAAGCTGAAAAAAAAAAATAGACAATTAATACATATTTACTACAGTACTACAAGTTGTCACAAAAAACTTGGTATCGTGGTAAAAAAATTCGTTAGCTATTTTTAGTCTTCAAGATATTTATTTTATAAATAAGCTGTGCAGTGCCTCAATTTCACTCGCATTAGGATGTTTTCCCGCCTTTGCAACATTTTTCATTGCGGGTAGTATCAGTAGTAGTATAGGTGCTTGGATGCATGGAGCCGTTCATAGTGTGTTCGTTTTGATTTTAATTTTTGTTAACGTATTATAACTAATTATATATAGTCATTCAATGTATGCTTTGGTATTTTAACTGTAAGTACAATGAATGTCTTTTTTTTTATTCTTTATAATGAATGTTTTAATAAATGAATAAATAAATAAATACATAGTTCGATTCAAACTTAATGGCTGTTCGGAAATTATGTGCAGGTGCGAGTGCGGGTGCGCACAAGTCCCTTAACGTCCCGCTAATACCTAAAATTGTTTTCTGCGTACGATGTTCCGAGCCGCCATTAAGTTTGTAGCGTACTATAGACTCCTACTGATACTACTGCTCCATTCCTATTGGTCGAAGCGTGATGCTCTATAGTCTTTACTCTATATAATTATAGAGCTTGTAGATATTTTTCAGACAGACATACAAACTAACTTAAATAGTAAATTAATTAGTCAATTTTTTTGCTTTGTATATAATGTTTTTTTCAAACTGCTGTACAAATTATGAAAGTAGTTTTCATTTGTTAGACCGGACTCTCAGTGGAGTTTCGTTTGCAAAAATAGCGGACCTAAATCTGACTTCTGATATATAATGTATAGATCCCAGACATCCTATAGACAGATGTTGCCAACCAGTTTTGTGGTCCCCCTCTCCCCACCCCGGTAATTAAATGTGGCATACAAAGAAAAAAATAAAAATTTCCAAAACATGCCGTGTAGGGTATCAAATGAAAGAGCTTATTGAGTAGATCACGAATATATAGCATACTATAACATTTCTTACACTTTCTCTAAGATTTTTTAGAAAATTTACGAAAATGCTCCATTTTTGAGTTAACTTTAAACCACTTGGTTAACAAAAGTTAACCCCATCCGCAATATATCCCCACAGAATTGAACCTACTTCCCTCCTCTCTATTTACCACCAACCACCAAGCCATCGGGTAAGTAAAAAAACCACTTACCACCAAAATGGAGTTATTCAAGATGATGCCATACAGCAGCCACATGAAAGTCACGATCGAGCCCGAGAAGATGATGGGGAACGGCATACCGGCTGTGCTCTTGTTCTTGATTATTGTTTTCTGAAAAACAAATAGGTTTTACTTAAGTTAAAAAATAAAAAAAATGTGTGCGTGTACTAGTGTACACACGTAAGAAGTGAAACTTCTTTATGACCTTATTTTTTCAAAAAATAATTTACTATTACATATATGCAACTTTACAGAAATACGTCGAATCACGCGTGGTAGGGATAGGAAAAAGATGGCGCGTAACGGAAAAATGTCACGCGTAACGAAAAAAATGTTACACTAAATTTTTTTAAAGTGACTTTTTTCTGATGAATAATCAGAAAAACTAAGTATTTTTCGTACGCTAAATTATTATTGAAGTGAAAAACTTCTTTAGCGGCGTTGGGTATAAAATCTTAAACTCGCGTCAGGACACGTGGCCTGATCGAAAAAGCGTAAAACGGATGGATATCAAACATGCTCAACGTTAATAATCAAGTTTTCACTTCTGCCGGCACTCCCGGAGTGCAACCCGTCTTTTTTTTAAACTAATATGTACCTTGAGTATATTGGTCCATATATGTCCTAGTTATTAGTTATTACAATTTATAATAATTAATCATTGTAGTCATTCTGTCTCGTATGTTGAGCGAGCTACTTTTAATCAAACGCCCTGTGAGACGCAGTTAGTATTCAAAGAATGTTTAATATTATATTTATTGCATATGCATAGAATACATAATAAATAACTATACAAACGTAATACATATACTTTAACCTTTTGAACGCCAATGACATCTATAGATGTCATGCGCAATCGTGCCCTGTGCGCCAACGACACCTATACATGCCAAGAAACAGATCATAGATAAATACAAAATAAACATATTAAACCTTTACTTTTACGTGTTTTATTTATACAGTTTATGAACTGAATCCCCAGTTATTACATAATTGTACACAGTAAACAAAATTGCCAAGTAGTTATTCAAATATTTGATGACAAAAAATAACTTAATTAATGGCTAAAAAAGCATGTTCTCTCGCGCCAATGACATGTATACGTGCCTACTAGTGATGTAGTGTAATATTCAAGTAACTTCATTAAAATTTCAGCGAAATTACTCTAATTCGCTTAATTTTTGTAATAACTATAAAAAAAAATATATAAGCTTATCTAGACGCTTATCTAGACGGCATCTGCGAGACGAGCTTCTACGCGCGGCGCGCGTGCGACGCGGCGCGGACACGGCCGGCACTGGGATAGGCACAACAACAAACCGGTTTTATATAAATGAACATCTTACTCGTACGAATCGCAACCTATTCTATTTAGCGCGACAAAAGGGACATGATTGGCGTTTTATATGGACACGAGCTGGTCGAATATACGCTAGAAAAGAACCGAACTCAAAGGTTTTTTATATACAATCAGTTGAGGATATAGATAGTGTTTTTGGCAGAGATTAATTTGTTAATAATCATAAATTTTCCAAAACTGGCCTATACTTAATCGAAAGTATAAACTTATTTTTATATACATTACAAATTTTTTTATTATTCATTTTAACTTAAGAAGCTATATTAGAATATTTTTGTGCTATCTACTGTTGTATGTTTTATATAGAATTCTACTTGTTTTAAGCTTTAAAATGGCGTTCTTTATTATTTTTTTAAGAGTATATTATAATAGTCATAATAATGAGCACATTTCTGTACGTTATGTGCAAATTGTATGTGTGTTTGTCTTATTTTTTCTCACTTGTTTGTATCATGACGTGTTGGGCGGTAGGCGTTTCAGGATATTATACTTTCACAGATATTATTATTATTACTTACTATTATTATTCATAAATAATTTATATTACTGTTATTTATTTATATATACA